>NW_022103928.1:39138845-39171528 GCF_000313985.2 Echinops telfairi
ACAGTAGCTGTTTATGGCAGTAGAAAGCCCAGTCTTTCTCCTACAGAGCTGCTGGTAGTTATGAACTGTTGACTATGTGGGTTGCAGCCCAATTCATAACCACTACACCACCAGGGTTCCCTGTGTAAAGACTGCAGCCTTGGAAACTGTGGGGACAGTCTTCTCTGTCTTAATGGGATCACTCTTAGTCAGGATCAACTTGACCAGCAATGGGTTAAATTTGGTTTTGATTAATAGTCCTTTATATTAGTAGCCTTTGGTGATGTAATAATAATAAAAGCAAAAAAAACCCCAAACCAGTGGGTATTTTTAGGGGGGGCAGGTATTGTGCTAATTGTTGTATATGCATTATCTTCTTTAATACCCAACAATAGGTATAATCACTCATTTTTATAGATGAAAAACCTCACCAAGATTAAGATAGTCTTATGTTGTTGTTGTTAGACGCTTTTGAATTGGTTCCAACTCATAGTCACTGTATATACAACAGAATGACACACTGCCTGGCCTTTGTCATCCTCACAGTTCTTATGTTTGAGCCCATTGTTCCAGCCGCTGTGTTTATAGACGTTGCCAAAACAAGGCTTCAACCTAAGGATGTCTGAAATGAAAGTTTGTGTATTTAGTAATTACTTTGAATTTCTTTTCATGGTTATTAGTACAGAAAAACATTAAAATGTCTTCTGTCTTATTTTTCTTAAGGCAGGAAAATGTAAAAGTATTTTATGACCATTTTTCTATTTTGAAGTTCAGATATCTGAACTTTTTCACTAAGATATAAGATATTGTTTTCTAAAATGTAAGATATTTAAATTTTTGATAAGTATATATGATCAAGCATATGTACTTTTGAGTAGGAAACTGAAAATCAATTTTACTAATTATATAATTTTATTTATTAAAAGAAGTAAATATGTCTAGGTAATTTGTACATATGCTAAGTTCTCTTTATTTATACCCCATACTGTTAACAAAGAAATGTTAGGGACCCTGTGAAACAGATATGCTAGCCTGTAATAAAAATAGTTAGAGAATATTTTGTTTGATATCAAGCCTGTGTCTGTCTAGAACAGGCATCCTCAGACTATGGCCCATGGCCATATGCGGCCCGCTGAGGACATTTATCCAGCCCGCTTGGTGTTTTTGCCCCATTTGTTTTTTTACTTCAAAATAAGATATGTGCAGTGTGCATAGGAATTTGTTCATAGTTTTTTTTTAAACTATAGTCCTGCCCTCCAACGGGTCTGAGGGACAGTGAACTGGCCCCCTGTTTAAAAAGTTTGAGGACCCCTGGAATGGAAGTTTCATGAGGGCAGACAATTCTATGCTTTCTTCATTAGCTTCAGTGTTCTGAATAATGCCAATAAAAAATATTGAATGAATATTGGTGGCCTGCTTTCATGTACCCGGAATTATAATTGCATGCAGCTCATTGAATCCTCAATCCTCTCAATATAATAACAGTGCTCTTCTCATTCCCTCCCTGTGTTTGCTCTTTCCATTGGTGGGTCTTCCCTATGCTGCTTGCTGTCTGAGCTTTATTCCTGAATAAACACCACCCTTTTAATCTCATGGTGTTGATTGTTGTAAGGAGTGCAAACCTCCTTTGTGTTATTGTTTATTTTATAAACCTTTCCACAGTTCAGTTCCACACCTAAAGATGTGGAAGAGGCATAGTCTTATGATCCTACCAGTGTCATCAGACCAGTAAATCTCGTCCTTTTAAAGATTTTTTCAGAGTTGTTTCATATTTTCTCCCACTCTATCCAGAACTTCCGGTTGTGATCTCTTTCCGAGAAGTGGGAAATGGTAGCTGGGCACCATCTAGCTCTGGTCTAAGGATCATGGATGCTGGGGCTCATGTGGTTCCTTAGACTTGGGGTCGAATTGTTTCCTTGAGTAGGAGTCTCTTTCTTCTTTGCACTGCATGGGGATAGACCAAGAGTTGCACTTTAGATGGCTACTGATTCTTGATTTTTAAAATTTTGTAATGCCCTTATAGCCAATATTTTGAACGTGGTTTTCAATGTTAAAGGAACCCTAGTGGTGGGATAGGTTAAATGTTGGATTGCTTACTGAAAGGTTAGCAGTTTAAGAGGCTATTTGCCTCTGTAAAGATTCACAACCTTAAAAAAAAAAATTACTAAGGGTTCATGAGGGGGGAGGGTGGCAGAGGGGGGGCGGGAATGAGGAGCTGATACCAAAGGCTTAAGTAGAAAGAAAATGTTTTGAAAATGATGATGACAACATATGTACAAATGTCCTTGACACAATGGATTGATGTATTGATTGTGATAAGAGCTGTAAGAGCCCCCAGTAAAATGATTTATAAAAATTAAACAAAAATTCATCGCCTCAGAAGCTCTATACAGGGCGTCCCAATGACTTGATGTTGGCACTTTTTAAAAAAAGTTTTGTTTTATTCACTGATTAAAATATTTGCAAATTTGGGCCAAATACTGTCCCAATGATGTAATTGAAGTTATCTGTCTTTTAAGAAATCTTTTCTTACTATCATTTTATAATCTTATTCTCATTTCATTTATTATCATTTTATAAAACAATGCAGACTATACCCAAAAGGGAAAAAGTATTAAGTGAGTTTGCTTACTTCTTCAACTTTTTCCTTTCCACTTGGAATTACTTACTAAAACTTGTATACAATCATACTTTTAAAAAATCTCAGGAGTTGTCATTAGCTCTACTACTTTCTGGCTATCCCACCTTGGAAAATGACACCTCCCCCCTCTGCCCTGTGGCAGAGTAGGAGAGTAATGATACCTACCTACTTCATAGGATTGCTGTGAAGAGAACATGAGGTTCTATAAACTCTGTAAATCACTTAGACTAGTGGTTGGCACATAAGAGCTCAGTGAATGCTAATTGTTATTTTTAAGAGTTTTTATGAGGTTTAAATTAAATAGGATTATGCATGTAAAATGCTTAGTAGAGTACCTGGCATTTATTAAGTGCTCAATAAATGCTAGTGGCTCTAATTTAAATAATCAAGTGCCTGTATGTCTAAAGAGGTTATGTTTTAAAGTCTTTGCATATGTCATTTCTTTGGTGAATTTACTTTAGAGCATGAGTAAAAATCGTTAGTTTTCATATTATCTTTTTCCAACAGCTGTAAAATTAAAGTATTTTATTTATTAAATTAAAGTTAAGGTATTTTTTCTTTTTTCTTTTTAATCATTTTATTAGGGGCTCATACAACTCACAATCCACACATACATCAGTTGTGTAAGGCACATTTGTATATTCATTGCCCTCATCATTCTCAAAACATTTGCTCTCCAAGGTGAAGGTATTTTTAAATGGTACATTTATTTTCTAAGTTCAGAGCATTTGTTAGACCTCTCACTTCAAGAACTCATCTTGTTTTATTATTACAAAAGTATAGATGTTTGATTAAACCACAATTTAGTAATTTTGCTTGAAGAGGCTGTCAACATTTTTAACTAGTTTTTCCCTTTTCTTTGAAAAATTATCCCCTTTGTAGGTTTGTGGAACCTTGCTTCTCTGTTTTCCAACCTCTGCTTATTTGTGTTGATGCCCTTTGCCTTTTTCTTTCTGGAATCAGAAGGCTTTGCTGGTTTGAAGAAGGTAAGGTGCTTTGGAATGAAATTGGTTAGATGAAGAAATGAATATCCATATCAAACTAGAAAAATTAGCTATTCCTGTCACAGAGTGTCTTTTGTAGTTTAAAGTTATGACATGAAATTCTAAAAAATTTAAAGCATAGCATGAGGTTAAGTGATTTTATATCTAGTGTTTTCAGGATAGTAGCATTATTTAAAGTCAAGCATGCTCCTACTTTGTCCTAATCTTCAAGGTACTATGAACTAGTCATCTTAAGTGGATATAGAAGGGTTAGAATAGGGCAAACTGGGAGGAATCTTTGCAAGAGCATATGAAAAAATCAATCAGAACTTTATAACTGTTAATAACTTACCATTAAATGTAGCATTTTATAGTAAAAACAATGGAATTTATATAATCTGGAGAAATTTGCTAAGCATTTTTGGAATATTGCATAAAATCTTAAGAAGTTAAGATTATTTTAGGAGTTTTAAGCGAAATTGGCAAAATGAATTCTAGTGTTAGAGTTTAGTTGAAGACACATGATATTTGGATTTTTTGTTCTTTTCAACTTTTGTTATATGAAGTGACAGTGTGCTTATATATCTTATTTCTGAATAATTCTCTAACATTAATGAAACAAATTTGTCATGGAAAGTTGTGAACTATGTGTGAATTCTTATTTCATATTTTTTGTTTAGATAATCTTAGGAGAAGAATGATTTAACATGAATGTGAAATATATTTAAAATCTACCTACTTTCTACTTTTTATAAAAATTTAGTTTTTAAATAGATTGTTATTAAAACAATAACACAACAGTAAGGACAAACTTCTTGTTTCTAACTTATCGTCCTACCTTCTATGAGCTAATCAATCTGGAAAGGGGTTTGACTAAATTTGCTTGAACAGGATTAGCAGCCAGTTTTAGAATTAAAACAAAGCAAAATAAACAAACAGAAAATCCCAATGCCATATATAATTTTTTCCCACGTTACTCCTTATCTTTGTGAAGTAAAAGGAGAATTTAGCTTGAAGAGGGACCCAAGAAGATCATTACAGAGATTTAGTGTCTAGCTTTGTTCCTTCTAATATTTTTACCTTTAATGTCTCTTATATACCTTTAAAAAATTCTCAAAGCACATATTGGACTATGTTAGTCTTTTGCTTAAAATCCCTCAAGTGTTATAAGCAGCATTTCACTATTTCAGATAGGGCTAAAGGTTGAACGAATGCAGAGGATAATTGCCTTGGCCAATCCTGTCAATTCCCCAGTAGAGCAGAGGTTATTAGAAAGAGAGCACTAAGCCAGAATCCTAGGATGGGTATCGTTTACTTGAATTGGGAAGTTGAATAGGGGACTGAATACAAGTTATAGAAACCAAATTAAGCAATTTGGTCTTCAGTGCTATTAAGGAAAGGAGGGAGAGGGGATTGTAGCATGAAAGGTGGATCAGGTAGAATAATTTTAAAGTAGGATATTCTGATTATATTATATATTTAAGGGAAGTGACATCGGAAGAGAGACTGAAGGTCCAAAGGTGAGAAAGTTTGGTTTTAACATCAGATTATTGGGAACCTTCACTAAATTACTTAATTCTCTTTTTATAAATGGGTATAATTTTAAAATTAAAAATATAACTGATATTTACTTTACTATCCTGATTTGAAGATTAAATTATATGGCACATATAGCGGAGGACTTTGCCCAGCAAATGTTAGCTATTATTGTCTTAAAGGTAATCAATAGCCGTATTTGACTACTAAGTAGTCTAAGGTACTGTATCAGTGTTAATACACGATCATCAAGAACCGAGTACACTAAAGTCAACTCTGTAGCTATTTACATAGTGTAGTCTCAGGCAATTTTAGAACTCCAAATTATTTTTCTCATTTTGAAATGACATGTATTGAAACAGGAAAAAAAATCTGTTTTCACATTAAAGATAACATGCTTTAAAACAAACCTGCTTAACTATAGGTGCATGTTAGAACCTAATGGAAAGTTTAGAAAGCTTTGAAATGAAGGTGGTTATGGCATGGCATTTTAAAATAATATTATCTTTCAGTTTTTAAAGCCAATGATATGAAAGAATTATTATTATTATATACCAAAGACTATCAAGTCAGTTCAGATTCATAGTGACCCTAAGACAGGATAGAACTGTTGCCTGGGGTTTCCGAGGCTTGAAATCTTCATGGAAGCAAATGGCCTCATCTTTCACAGAATGACTGGAGGTTTGAACTACCAACCTGGTGCTTAGGAGCCCCATACTTAACCCACTACACCACTAGGGCTCTTTATAGTTATGTCTAATGATATAAAATACAGGTTTGAGACTTTCTGCAATACAAAATCATTTAGTACTTACGTTTACAGATTCTAAATAATGTTTCTTGAGATACATAGTTCTCTACGGCTATGTTTGAATTATTACCTTTGCTTTCTTCATTGAAGTTAATGTTGTAACTGACCACAATCAATAAACTGTTAGATAAATATATATTCATGTACATATACCTTCTTTTTAAAGCTATTTTCTTATTGGTGAAGTTGGACATACCTAATTTCTGAGGTGATACTAAAGAGAAGTTAAAAATACTTCTAATTGGTAGATTAAACACAATAATTTGAGTAATGACAAACTTGTAATATAGTTAAGTTAAATTTCCTTCTCTTCCTTTGACCACCCTCATGGCACTGTTTTACTATGTCTAAGTCTGATGTATTCCCTAAATGGCATATGGCCCCACCATATTCCCATTGATTCCCCAGGGCAATCGATTTTAAAACAGCTCCTTGCATACTGTGCTGAGATGCGGAAATTGGCCACTAGCCATGGGCGGATGCAGAGCTTGAATTGAAAATCAAATTAAGCAGAATTTTCTACTTAGTTTTTAATTAAACCACTATGTTAATTCAAACAGGACATTTTAGGCCTAGGGGGTTGACTATGACTTTTAAGGGCCTGAAGTAGCCTTTCTTCTCTCTCCTTACTATGGTGCATGTTTCTATTTTATTAAGCCCATCTCCCCCTATTCCCTTTATAATTTTCAAGTGCAAGATAGTATATATTATTTTAAAAAAGTGAATATTTTAAAGTAAGAAAGTAACTTTTACTATGGCACTCTCTGCTCTTTTGAGTTAAGTGTTTTAGCATGTCTCACGTATTTCAGTGACCGTTATGTATTCTCTCTGGCTCTGTTGTATGTTCACATGTATTGGAATCAGACCCCATACTTAAATCTTAATTTTCCAACCCTGATGAATGAAGGTTTCATCTGCTAGTTATGTGTTACTTTGATGTAGAAATATTTTCTCCCTCTGTTCTGACACTGGTCACTATTGTATTTATACCAGAATCTTGGGCTTTAAGATTAGACAAGCATCTTGCACATTTTCTCTTTCCAGTTTACCTCAGAAATTCTAGATTATCTGGGTTAGCATCAGAAAATATTTTCTTATTTCATATTGAACTCTGAAGGTTCATGTTATGTTTTAGAATTGGATTATGAACTAAAATGCTGAGAGGAAAAGATCAAACAAATTAATGGAAGTGAAAAAAAAATCTACCGTATGATTGCTACATAAGTTTAGTGACTGATTAAATCATAGGCCAACAATTGTTCTGGGAGTCAATGTATAATAGACTCACCTTTATACCTAGCTTGAATTTGAAGTCATGGAATAAAATTTAACGTAAGCGACAGCAACATCCTGACTAATTATCCAAACTATCCAGACAACCCAAAATGTTCAGAACATAACACACGGTCTGTAGGATTAAGAGGTTAACTCCTATAACTTCAAACAAAGTGCTTAATAATAAAAGCAAAAAGTACAAAATTTGAGGTAACTTCCTTTCTTAATTAATTAGACTGACCAGGTGGAAGCGAAGAGTTCTGTGCTGGTGCTTGGAATGTCTATAAAGCTGGGCAACATGACAGCACAATAGAGGAGGAACAAAGATTTTTTTAATATGTTTCTATCCTGTGTCACAGTTTGAAATTGTCCTGGTTTATGTCCCTTTTGGCAAACTTACATAAAAGTGACCTTGTACTGTATTTTATGACCAGATGACTTTTTCCCCCCAGTGGCTAATTTGTATCAGGCCTCCATCTTAAAGGGACACAGAAACGAGTAGGAAGCCCAGGCCACTTTGTCTCAGTAAGCTTTCATTGCATTCTTTCATTATTTTTGCTTGTTTTTTGCCACTGATCATCCATAAATTGTTGGAAATGAGTGATTAAGGAAGTGCTGCTTAGTGTTAGTGGCACATGCGCATATTTGGCATGGTTTTTGTGGGTGAGAGGAAATCACAGACAAAAAGGAAAACTCCTGCTGGGTTCCTTTCAAGGAAATTTAACTTGGGTCATGTTTTGATCTTGGCGTTTATTACAGAAAATGGAGTCATATCTAACTAACTATTGTTATGTGTTAATTTGATTTTCCCAACACCTTTAAGAAAAAAATTGGATAACTTACTAATAGAACTTCCCATCCTCCACCTAGAAGGAACAGCAGTCTCTTTCTTAGAAATAGCCTGGAGGAGATCGATTTTTTTAAAACCACTTATTCTGGTAGTGTTATTACACTTGAGATAGGTTCCTTTTTGCATTGTTAATCTATAACAACACCAAGTGGTCATCTCAAATGTTGAAGCTTGGTATAGAGAATCTCAGTAAAGCTGTTAAATATGTTTATTTCATCAAGTTAAAATTTGAGTTTATAAAGATTTTGAATTAAAAATTGTTTATTTGATATATATTACTATTATATAATTTGCACATAAGCAGGAACTAAATTATGACTTGAATTATAGTATCTTTTGTTAAACTGCAGATGTTTTTTAAAAGTGCATTATCCTTTTCTGTATATTTTTGATGATGTGGTAATTTGAAATGATTATATTATAGTTTCATCATCTTCACTGTTTATAAGAGGAATTTCACGTTTAAGGCTAAGCTGACTCTTTATTTTTAAGACAATATAGTGACAAATAGCTTTCACATTCAGAAGATTTGGGTTTTAATCGTGAATCTTTTATTTGCTGTTTGATTTTGGGAAAATTTCTTTGTGTTCACATGTGTAAAATAGGGTTAATAGTACTTTATAGGATTGCTAAAAGGCATAATGATCTCATTTAATCTGTTAATAAAATACTCAAGTCTACACATTAGAAATAGCAGTTGTTTTAGATGTTTAATGTATCAGCTGTGACACTAGGAAAATTTGTGTAGGGTTAAAATTTGTATGTATAATATTTATAGCAAAATAATATAAAAAGTACATTGGTGTTGATTTAGTCAAGTTTATTATTTATTTTCAGTTGAATGTGTTTTATCTTACAACAATATAATTTTAAAGAATAGGTATTATGTTTAATAGGTAACTAAACCTCAAACTTTATTTTATATGATAATTAAATTGCTAACTAATGTCGTGTAATTTAGGGCTCTTTGTTAAATGGAAAAAAGTTTTGGTAAGGAGGAAATGAAGTTACCAGGTTCAGATTTTAACGTAATTTTACTTTTAATTAAACTGACTCTAGTACTTCCAAAATTCATGTAAATATAGAAATAATTATTGTCAATTAGAATTACTTCCAAAACTTGGTTTGTTTTCTTTTCTTTTTTTTTGAGGGAGGACTGAGGAATTAAAAACTTCTCTCCCTTGTTTAGAACGAACTTTATTTGAAAGTAAAACTAAATGTTAGATTTAATGCTGACTGGAAAGCTGCTCTTATAATAATGAAATCTACAGATTTACAGGACAAGAGCTCACTAGAGACCCTTGAGTTTGAATTGTTAAAATAATAAATTTATTTGGCTTTAAGCTCATTATTTATTTGTCTATAAGGTTATTTATTCAGCATATCACAGTGTTAATGCTCTGCTAGAACTTAGAATATTACTCCGTGATGCATATTTTGGTTCCCTACTGTACTAGAAATAAAGAGTTATATAGTCAGACTTATCAAAGGCTGTAGGGTTGTTCTATAATTTAGAGATTGCCATAATTTTAGGGTGAGATATGTTTCCTACTTTTCCTTAAAATTGACATCTTAACGATTATTAAAAATATATTGGTTTACACACTTTTAAGGAAAAGACATTTCATTTAGAAAGGTGAGATTTTATTTTGAAGTAATCAAACTTTAAAACAACTGAATTGTTAAAAATATATATGTAATGTACCATCTGTTAGTGATTAAAAATAAGATTTATAGGCAAACTCTTAAAAAATCAGAGTTAAATGAACTAAAATGATGAGCTTTATGTAAAACATTTTCTATTATCTTTTTTCATTTAGTTAAATAAATTTAAGTTTACTATAATGCAACTTAAATATTATATTGGTTCATATTTGGGAATATTTGATAGTTAACATTTTTGAGTATTAATAATTATATAAAGGTAGATTAAAAATACATTTGTAAAGGGCTTTACTAGTTTTTTTGAAATGTCAGAAAGCCTAACATGTCCTTTTAGTGATTTTGTTTCTATTTTCAAATGCCTACAATTAAGTTATATTCCTGATTTATCTTTGTAGAAGAGATTTAATAAAGTACTGTATGGTGGCATAGGAACTTACTGTTTTAGATAATTTAAAATACTGTGATTCAGTATGCTGAATAAGACTAGGTTACTGTATATACTGGAGTATAAGCCAACCCAAATATCAGCCGAGGCACCTAATTTTTTTTCCTCAAATATTTTTATTGGGGGCTCTTACATCTCTTATCGCAATCCATACATTCATCCATTGTGTCAAGCACATTTGCACATATGCTGCCATCATCATTTCAAAGCATTCTTTCCTTACTTGAGCCCCTGGTATCAGCTGCCCATTTCTTCCACCTCCCTCCCTCCCCTCCCCGCCCTCCCTCACAAGCCCTTGATAAGTTATTGATTATTATTTCCATATCTTACATCGTCATCTGTTGCCCCTCACTCACTTTTCCATTATCCGTACCCCTGATAGGGGGTTCTAGATTGATCCTTGTGATCGATTCCTCCTTTCTCCCCCCACCCTCCTCAAATCCTCTTGGTATCTCTACTCTTATTGTTGGTCCTGAGGGGTTTATCTATTGTGGATTCCCTGTGTTGTGGACTTTTATCTGTAGCACTATGCATGCTCTGGTCTAATCCGATTTGTAAGGTAGAATTGAGGTCTTGATAGTAGGGGGAAGGAAGCACCGAAGAACTAGAAGAAAGTTGTGTTTCATTGGTGCTATACTGCCCTTGACTGGCTCATCTCTTCCCTGTGACCCCTCTGTGAGGGGATATCCATTTGTCTACAGATAGGCATTAGATCTCCACTCAATGCCCCTCCCCTCCCCCCATGTCCATTCACATTGGGTATGATTTTGTTCTGGGTCTTAGATGCCTGATACCTAGTCCCATCGACACCTAATGATCACACAGGCTGGTGTGCTTCTTCCATGTGGCCTTTGTTGCTTCTGAACTAGATGGCCTTTTGTTTATCTTCAAGCCTTTAAGACCCCAGATGCTGTATCTTTTGATAGCCGGATACTATCAGCTTCTTCACATTTGCTTATGCACCCATTTTGTCTTCAGCAATTGTATCAGAAAGGTAAAAATCACTGAATGCCGGATTGTTAGAACAAAGTGTTCTTCTTTTGAGGGAGTACTTGAATTGAGGCCTAGTGTCCATCTGCAACCTTAATTCTTAACATATAGATATGAGTACATAGTTCTATTCCCCTCTCATTATATATTTACGTATATGCATGCCTGTATTTAGGCCTCTATAAATGTCCTTTGCCTCCTGGTTCTTTCCTCTATTTCCGTTTACTTTCCTCTTGTCCCACCATCACGTTCGGCCTTTATGTGGGTTTAAGAATTCCTTGCTGCTACATTGCCCTTGATTAAGTCCCACTAGGCATCCTATGACCTTCATTCCATTGATTTTGGTTCACTTGTTGTTCCCTTGTCCCTGGGTTGGTTTCTCCCCCTTTCTCCCACCTCCCCTTCTCCCATACTGCCCTGGAACCATTGGTCCTATTCTTTCATCTTCAAATTATTTCTCCCGCCTATCTTATCTAGATAGACCTGAGATACATTAATAAGTGCAAAAACCAGGCAAAGCTAAATAAAACAACGAAGGAAGTCAAAACCAACAAAATAATAAAAACAACAAAAACAAAATAGCAATACCAAAAAGAAAATGACTGACAAAAATGGAAAAGCCTATAAATAGTTCAAGGTCTGTTTGCTGACCTTTACGGTGTTTTCCAGTCGAGTCTGATGGGGTGTTACACTCTGTCTCCAAAGTCTATTTTTGCTATTCCCCAGGGATTTCATCATTCTGCTTCTCCTGCTGCTCTGCTGCACGCCCTCAGTGCCTCACCCCAGTGTGATGGGGCCAGACTGTGCATCATTCCCGCATTGTATCTCCAGTGCTGTCCCCACAGCGTTATGGTTCAGTGAGGGACACCGTGTCCAGTGGTGGGGCTGGCCCTACAGTCCTCCTCGTACGTTGTCTGCTCCGAGCAGGAACATTGTCCTCAGGGCTTAGTGGGCCAGGATGTCCTCTCCTCTCTCTCCATCTCTTTTTCTTTCTCCCGTGAGGCTCCTAATTTTACCACAAAAACTGCATCAAAATGTGCTGAAAAAACTTAGCTTATACACGAGTATATACGGTATATAGTTTCCCATAGTGGATGCATCAGTTTACAATTCCATCAGCAATGAATGCGTGTTCTAATTTCATCTCATTCTTTCCAATACTTGTTTTCTGTTTTACTGATCCAAGGGCATGGTAGAAAGGTAAAATAATATCTCATTATGGTTTTGATTTACATTTTCCTAATGCCTCAATAGGATCCCTTGTGGTGCAGTGAATTTACCATTGGGCTGTAACCAAAAGGTTTGCAGTTAAAGCCCACTAGTTTTCCACTGGAAGAAAGTGAGGAAGTCTGCATCTGCAAAGATTTGCAACTTCAGAACTATATGGAGTAGTTCTACTCTGTGCTGTAGGATTGGTATAAGTTGGAATCATTGCAAAAACAGTGGTTTTGGAAAGATTCATTGGTATTGAACATCTTCTCATCTACTTCCTGGCAATTTTTATGCTTCGTACCATATAAAAAATTAGCTCAAAATGGATTAAGGTCTTAATTACAAGAAGTGAAACCACAAATCTCAAAAGAAAACACAGGATTATTCTTTAGGATCTAGTTTTTGACTATGGATTCTTAGATATGACACTGATAGCACGAGCAGCAAATCACAAAATTGATAAATTTGACTTAATTAAGTTATAAACTTTTATTCCTCAAAGAACTTTATCAGCTATATGAAGAGGCTACTCACACAGCTGGGGAGGAAAAAAAATGGTTTTATGTCTGAATAAGGCTTAATATTCAGACTATAATCTCTATAATTTAACAACAAAAATACAAATACTCAATTTAAAAAATAGGAAAGGGTATGATTAGCTTTTCCTATAGTCTGTTTTTTAAGCCCCATTTTTTCCTAGGCTCATCTACCTGAGGCTAGATTTTTGCTGCAATTCTTTCCGTTACTCAGAATGTACTCTGTACTCTCACATCTCCATGTGTTTATATACATTGTTCTCTTTGTTGGGAAAGCCCTTCCTCTGATTTTCCTGCCTGGTGAAATCCCATTTTTCGTTCTGCTTGTGAGATGGTGGTGATGTCATCAGTCTCTCCAGCGGGCCTTCTTTGTTACTTTCTTCCTTCTCCCACAGAAGTGATAGGGTTGTATTGTGCTTGCTTGTTGATAGAGCTTTTCCTATTACTTACCTAGCTATTTTCAAGCATATGGACTTAGTATACTACACACAGAAGTTCTTATACAGGGAAAACACATGAAAGATAAATATTCTCTTCTTAGGTCCTATTGCTCTTATCGCAAGAGGAAGGAATCAAAGTGTTTCTCTGGAGCTGGAGTGGTTATGGATTCCTGTACTTTTAATCCTTTAGAATGTGATAGTTTTAGAACTTCTGTACAGAAGAAGACACCTAAGACTTGAAATTATTTTGGTACCATTAGGTAATTAATTTAGAACCTTCAGGTTACCTTATAGTAAAGTTCTTCACAATGAAGTTCTCTGTACAGAATTGCCACCATTCTTAAAATTTTTTAGTATAACTAATCACCACCCCAACATTTATGCCAGTTTTTCAACTAATTCATTAGACTCAGATCCAGTAGGTATAGTTCTAGGATTTAGTATGATTAGCATGTGTTTTGGGACAGACTGCTCCCTATAACCCCTAATGTTTTTGTCCATTCTCTGTAACTACTCACCATGACTCACTACCATCAAGTTATTTCTGACTCATAGTGACCCTGTGAAGGGATTACATGGCTGTAAATCTTTGCGGGCAGGCAGACTTATCTTTATCCTATGGGATGGCTGGTGGGTTTGAACCACTGAACTTGTGGTTAGCTGGCCAACACCTGCATTGGAACTTAGTCTACACTCCAGACTGCTTGACTGAACTTTGAATCCTGTGCCGGTCTTATCATTTCCTCTTTTTGGAAGACTCTACTCTTCTTGTGCACACCCTTTGAGACTCACTTGGACAGCATAGCTAATTTTCTCCTGTCTTTAGCCTACCCTTTGTATGCTTTCTTACTTCTCCTGCTGTCTTTTAAAAATTAATTATTGGGGACTCTTACAACTCTTTTTTAAAAAAATTATTTTATTGGGGGCTCATACAATTCTTATCACAATCCATCCATCCATCCATTGTGTCAAGCACATATGTACATTTGTTGCCCTCACCATTCTCAAAACATTTGCCTTCTACTTTAGCCCTTAATATCAGCTGCTCATTTCCCCCCTCCCTCCCCATTCTCCCCTCCCTCATGAACCCTTCATAATTCATAACTTATTATTGTTTTGTCATAAGTTACACTGTCTGACATCCCCCCCTCCGCCCTCTTCTCTGCTGTCTATCCCCCAGGGAAGAGGCTATGCGTAGATTCTTGTAATCGGTTCCCCCTTTCTACCCCACATTCCCTCCACCCTCCAGGCATCGCCACTCTCACCACTGGTCCAGAAGGAGTCATCTGTCCTGGATTGCCTGTGTTTCCAGTTGCTATCTGTACCAGTGTACATCCTCTGGTCTAGCCAGATTTGTAAGGTAGAATTGGGATCATGATAGTGGGGGGGAGGAAGCATTTCAGAACTAGAGGAAAGTTATGTGTTTCATCATTACTACCCTGCACCCTGATTGGCTCATCTCCTCCCCACAACCCTTCAGTAAGGGGGTGTCCAGTTGCCTGGGCTTTGAATCTCCACTCTGCACTCACCCACCTTTACAATGATTTTTTTGTTCTTTGATGCTTGATACCTGATCCCTTTGACAGCTCGTGATCACACAGGCTGGCGTGCTTCTTCCATGTGGGCTTTGTTGCTTCTGAGCTAGTTGGCCATTTGTTTATCTTCACGCCTTTAAGACCCCAGATGCTATATCTTTTGATAGCCGAGCACCATTAGCTCTCTCTACCACATTTGCTTATACACACGTTTGTCTTCAGTGATTGTGTCAGTAAAGTGGGCACCCACTGATATGATTTTCAGTTCATTGATTCCTGATAACTGATCCCTTCTATACTTCGTGGTCAGACAGGCTGGTGTGGTTCTTCCATGTGGGCTTTGATGCTTCTCAGCTAGATGGCCGTTTGTTTGTCTTCAAGCCTTTAAGACCCCAGATGCTATATCACAACTGTTGTCATAATCCATACATCGCTTGTATCAGGCAAATTTGTACATATGTTGCCTTCATTCTTTTCCAGGCATTTACTTTCTTTTGAGCCCTTGGCATCAGCTGCTCCTTTTCTCCCCCCTTCCCCTACACCCTCATCACCGCTTGATAGATTTTACATTGTTATTATTTTCATATCTCACACGGACCTCTGTCTTCCCCCATGTTTTCTATTGTTCTTCCCCCTGGAGAGGGGTGTATGGTTATGTGTCCTGTATTGCTATCGGTTCCCCCTTTCTCCCTTCTTCTCCCCTTCTGCCCCCTATCCTTCTGGTATCACTATTCCCACTCCTGTTCCTGGAATTTGTGTTGTGAGCTCCCAGCATTCTAGCTGTGCTTCTCCCAGCAAAATTTGGTGATTCTTCTCACAGCCCATGAAATTAATAAAAAACCACCAACTTTCTTTGGGAGCTCATACATCTCTTATCACAATCCATACATTCATCCAGTGTGTCAAGCACATTTGCACATATGCCACCATCATCATTTTCAAAGCATTCCCTTCCCATTTGAAGCCCTGATATCAGCTCCCCGTTTCTTCTGGTTTTCCAAGGCTGTAAATCTTTATGTGAGCAGAAAGCCTTATCTTTCTGCAGCAGAACAGTGAGTTTAAACTGCTGACTTTGAGATTAGTGATCCACTATGCCACCAAGGCTCCTTCGTATGTAACAAACGTCCTCTTATTAAATGCATAGATAAGTTCTTAAGAAACCAAGAAAATCTCCAAAAAACAAAGCCAAACTGAAGGAAAAAAACCACCCAGATAGTAAATCAGTAAGTGATGCCATGGCTAGTGACCCTGAGGGCAGGCCAGTGAAGTAATTCATTAAAGATAGATAACAGGACCTTTTACTTGACAAGTAGCCAACCCTTAGGCCTGCAGAGTTTAGGAGAAGGTATGGGGCCACTGTAGGGCTACACCCTCTGCAAAAGGGTAAACATATTAAAACACACACCTCTTCACCCACTGATCTAAGAAGCCTGTTTCAGCTTTAGCTTTATCCCTGAGAATTCGCCCACATGGATATACCTCTCAAGAATGTGGAGTTCAAATATTTACTATCTGCATTGTTGGGGAAACCCTCAAGTCAAGAAATATTTTTTAGTAAGGTAAAGAGGTTTCTATAAATGTATTGTTAAAACTTCTCTTAGAAAATTTACTTGATATAATAGAAGATTCATAATAAACAAAATTTTGACTTTGTCCCATTGAAAATGCCTTGTGATATTTAATTTTCTTTAAATTAATTGAACTTTATATAATCCAGACTAAACAAAATTTGGTTTTAGTATCATGCCATTTTTTGAAAATATTGGTTTTCTACAAGTTAACTCTCATGATAGAGCTGTAAAACATCTTGGTCAATAGAAGTTGGTAAAAGATGCATACCCCTGTAGAACAAGATAATCCCAGAGGACCTTATGCAATGCCCAGCATTTCACTGAAAGGGCACCCCATAAACTCAAAAACCTTTTCAAGTTTGGATATATTTTTGGTTCAAAAATAGATATGTTAAAATTTTAATTATTAAAATGAGATATAAAAATACATGTGCATAGTGCTCAAAGAATGAGCAGGTATATTGTGATAGGGAAACATTTTTCAGCGCAACGCTACTAGCCTTTATCTCACCAGTGCAATTTTCACTATTCTTAAAATTTCTAATAATCCCCTGTGATTGTGTGAGAAAATCTATCAAGATTTCCCCCTTAGGGTCCAAAAAAACAGCTGCTATGGCCTTCTGAACTGGCAACTTGCTTCCAATTTAACTGGCTCAGGAGACCCCTTCATAAGCCACTGTTTTGATTGGACCTTATCTTGAAGGCTCCCTAATGAAATTAAGACAAGCGCATTATTGAGAGCATTTGTCCGTGGCCGTCCACTCACCACAGAGACATGTTTAAGATGATTTGTTTGAAATATACCCGTGCATGTATGAACTGTGGAAAATCAGTGCTATTCTACCTATCCTTATATTCCTGTTCATGACATCTTTCTTTGAATTGGTTTTAATAAAAATTTAAGTAATGTGTTCTGCTATCAAAGGATATAAGGAATGGCAAGGTCTAGGGTGCAATGGGGGAGCTGCACTTAGCAAGCAACACTAACATTTGCTGTAGGCCGATGCAGTAACTATGGGTCCTGGACGAGCCCTGGTAGTGTAATGGTTATGTGTTGGGCTGTGATCTCATAGTTGGCAGTTCGAAACCACCAGCAGCTCTGCGGGAGAAAGACTGGACTTTCTACTACCACCGTTATAGTCATAGAAACCCACGAGGGGTTGCAGTGAATTTGGTTAGAATTGGTGGTCCCAGAAGCAAGTTTCAGGCTACTGAGATACTCAAACAAATAAATATAGATCCTACTGTTATCATCAGAGGTGGAAGATGTTAAAAGAAGCTACACCCGAATTCTTAAATGCAAAGCATCAAAGGTGACCAAACATTTGAGAAAAGCCAACTGTGTTGTTGTTGTTAGGTTTCATTGAGTTGGTGCCAGCCAATAGTCAATATGGGAGCAGAAAGCCTCACATTGACCTCAGTATCTGTTTGATACTGTGGAACGGAAAATTACAGTTGCCTATTGGTCTAGTTGTGAGGACCACCAACAAATAGTACTATGAATGAATGGAGTTGGTGGACAGGTTTAGTAACAATCTAGATAGATGCAGCTGAGAAGAGATCATTGTGAACTGGGAATTCGATTTAAAGTTATCAGTCAAAATGTAGCACCAAGTTAAAAAAATGTAATACCAAGTTACCCAAAAGGAAAATAGGAAGAAAAAAAGTTAAGAGATAGGAGGATAGAGAAAGTTTAACATATATGTCATCAGAATTCTAAAAAAAGAAAATTAAGGGAAGATGAAGCAATATTCAAAGAAATAAGAATTTTTCAAATTAGTGAAAGACATACATTTTCTAATCAGGAAGCAAAATGAACCTGGATGTAGTGTATGTAACAAAATTTATCGAGATACATCTGGTGAAATTGTGGCAAACCAGGACTAAGAGACGAGGCACCATGGAGAATCACGGTGGTGGTGGGTGTGCGGTGGCATCGAGTCAGTTTCACCTCCCTGTGACCCTCTGTACAAGAGGAGGAAACACCGGTCCCATGCCACGCTCACCGGTGTTACATTTGAGCTCCTTCTTGCAGTGAGCTGTGTCGAGCCATCTTCTGTAGAGATCTTGTGTAGCTAGTGAGACCGTTGAGCCTTTGTCTGGCACATTTTGGGCATGTTATCAGGAGGGCTCAGTCCCTGAAGAACACCCTCATGATTGTTAAAACAGAAGGTCAGTGAAAAAGATGAAGGCCCTCAAAAAGATGGTTTGATACAAAACACCATTTGTAATTGCTAAAAATGTTGAACTGCTTAGGTATAAATCTTCATCAAACATGTACAGGGCTGCAATTATGAGCTCAAGCAATTGTTGTGAATAACCCTAATGATCTTTCTGTTGCTGTGTTTTTATTGGAGTTTGTGTTTGGGGGTCTTATGAAATGAATTATAGGATACTGACTCAGGTATACTGTAAGTTTTTATTATTTACTTCTATAAAATCAATTTTGACTCCCAGTGACCCTATAGGACAGGGTAGAACTACCTTTGTGGGTTTCTAAGGTTGTACATTTCCATGGGAGCAGAAAGCCTCACATTTGACCTCAGTGTCAATTTGATCTTGTTGAATAGAAAATTACAGTTCCAGTACTTGAAGCTTTTATTTACATATGCTTGGCTTTGGGTCCTATACTAAAATTATAGGGTTGTATTTAGTATGTTTTAAGCATTCTCCCTCTATTTACATGCCATTTTGTCTTTTTATGCCTTTTCCCTGTATTGTGAAGTATAAAACATAAAACACATGGACTAAGAGGACCTGCATTTAAAATGAATGTTTTGAGAATGATGAGGGCAGTGAATGTACGAATGTGCTTTACACAATCGATGTATGTGTGGATGGTGATAAGAGTTGTATGAGCCCCCAGTAAAATGATTTAAAATAAATAAATAAAATGAATGCTGGTGTATATTAACAGTGTTACCATGGACAAATTACTTAAGTTTTTCGTGTGAGCTGCTTTGTTTATGAGGAGGTTTCAAAAATTTTGTGGAAAATTTCCATTATCTTTAAATTCCGTTTCCTATGAACTTTCTGAAGCATCTTTGTATTAACGAACTTTTTACCATCTGGTTTATTGTGAAAATTCAATAAGCAGTAAAAGCAACTAGCAGGAGTTCTGCAGACTTCAGTCCTTCTTGTCTATAAACTTCTAACCAAAGAATTATAGAACAGAAAGTGAAAAAAATGTGATAAATTGATCATTAAATAATTTTAATGTGATGCAGTGTACTAAGGAACGTTATGTTTCAAGATTTAGAATTGTTTAAAATTTTTATTATCTGGTTCTAGCAGCTGCTGCTTTTTTTCACGTTATTTAGTCTTCAAATTTTTATGCTGGGAACTTACTATATTAATTTATTTACTTGAAATCTAGAGACTTTCCCCGCAATATTGTGGGACATTTTTGCTCACAAATTTTAATATGAGGAACAACTTAGTTCAATGAAATAACAGTATTAGTGTTTTGATCTTTTTCAAATTTTAATAGTTTGAGAATCTTATAATTTTATTTTTTAAATCTTGAATAGACCACACAAGATCACAAGCATATTACTTTGTAAGAATGGATTCGGTTGAATATATTAACATTTAAAAGTATTTTGCTAAAGAGTGTAAGAAAACTTTTACAAAGCTATTTTCTTTCACTTGGGACCAAAGCTCCTTTTGTGCATACTCTTAATGATTACTTTAGGAGCAAAGAGGGGCAATGTTTGACAGGCTTTAGAGTTGCTTGCTTGTAGTTTTTTCATGGCCTAAAATAATTAATACCTGCTTTTATTTTCTGTTCTTTATTAGTGCTTCTATCGATCTTCCCAAGATGACTGCATGTATGTTTGGTGCAGCCTTAATGTCATGCTGAGCAAACCTTATCTTAATGTTACTAAGAGACCCTTTTTGTTACATGAAAACAATGGCTTGATATTTATTTTAAATGTTCTGTGAATGTAGAAATTTTTCCCAGGCTTTCCTAATAGGTGGAGACATAGTGTAAAAAAGTGCTATTTACATACCTTACAAGAGGTCAAGATGTCTAAGAAAAATCTTGTTTAAATTTTCATCACCATAGAAACATATCAGCTTATTGTTATATAGCCTTTGTAAGTACTTTGTGATTTTTCACTTCATTGATGTTTACTACAGAACAGTTAAATGTGTAATTGACCAGTATAAAAATTTCAAGAAGCTATTGTATCGTAACTATTTTCATTTTTTAGGTTTCTTCCCCAAGTATTTCAATCTAAAAAGAAATATATGTGTTTCTGGGTTAAGTTTTTATTTACTGATTTCATCTAATTTAAGCTGCTATAATGTTGGGATAGTTGTAATTTCAGAAATAATTAATTATACTAGTCTTTTGATAGTATTCTGTAATTTAGATTATTTTCTTTCATTGGCAGAAAGAAGTTACTTTGTTCCAATAGTGTTTAAAACTGACACACTGTATATATCACACTATAATAAAGGGAAGGAGTTGTGTTAAAGTATTTAGGTTTATGTTTTGGAGCAGGGCTGGAGTAGTATGTAAATGGAGATAAAATATGAAGTTCATAAAATCCTCATAATATATGACATAAGATAACTTGTTAAATAAGCTTTTAAAATTTATTGTTAGTACATTAATAGGGAAAGTTTTTAAAGTTCTGTGATTTTATGTTCATGAGACTTCTCAGTTTATAATTCAACAATGGAAATCTTCTTCCTATTTTTTCCCCAATGTTTTGCCATGATGGCTTTGTTGAAGGGTATTTCAGTAAGTTTATCTGACATCTGGTACATCTTTGAGCTCAGCGTATGTAAGAAGGGAGCTGATAGGAAGCTTCCCCTTGGGGCTTTCCAACTCCCACTTCTGACTCTTAATGGAAAGATGAGCAGTAGGCTTATTTTTGCTTTATATGCTGTCCTCTGGTGATTAATGGTAGTGATAAAAGCACTCATGATGCTTTTCATTACTTTGCAGACAGAATCATATATAAAAGTTTAAAAATCTTCCATATGACGTACTACATACTGTCATTTTTAGGCTTTTTAATATTTGTATGATCTGAAGAAAGGTAGTGATAAACATTTCATACATTGTTTGGGTACAATTAGTACTGATTAGCATATTGTGTCTCTGTGTTTTAATTGTTACAGCCCTATTACTTCTCTTTTCTCCTAAAATTTTGAAGGTAAAAATCGACTGTTATTTATGAACAAATTAATTTTTTCCCCAGTTGGTTTGGTTTAAAGCTCTTCAATAGGCATTTTATTGAATTCAAGTTGACCAGATTTTGTCTTACATGATCTTAAAAGTGAGATAAAAATTTGCAAAAAGAAATTGGAGTTGTCCTATCTCCTAGTGGATTAAGTCAGAATGACAACTATTTAATTATTATAATGATTATCTTCAGTATTTCACTGGATAATCATGATCATATTAATGATTTTCATGGCTTAAATTGAGATAGCCTTTTCTTTAAGTATAATTTAGCCTTTCTCATTTTTATTTATGAACATATTTAGTCAGTTTTACTACCTTTGAGTTGACCAATTTGAAATAAATAATTTTTGAACAGTTTCTGTTATTTTATTATAGTATTATAGCAATAATACTATATTATCCAAAATTTATTTTGGATAAATATTTCTCATCTGATTGCTTGGGAATATGCATATACATTTTAGATACTTTAATTTTTTATATTTAAAGTAGAAAAATATCCTCTTGGTATTAATAGCAAGTTTTTATTGATATACATGCACACACACATAAATACCTAAGCCTGCTTTCAAGTTGATTCTGGATCCTGTAGGACAGAGTAGGATTGTTCCACAGTTTCTTAGGCTGTAAATCTTTAGAGGCAGACTGCCATATCTTACTTCCACAGAGCGGCTGGTGGGTTTAAATGATCAACTTTTTGGTTAGCAGTTGGATGCTTAACCACTGCACAACCAGGCCTTCTACACATACTAACACACATTTTTTTAATGTTTGAGGGAGATTTATATCTGGGCACTGAAAAAGGATGAGAAATTTGGAATAAATACCCTTCCTTTAATCCACCTATTTCTCCATTGCAGGCTTGTATTCTGTTAGTAAGCCAGTACTAAGAGTGACATGTTCAAATTTAAATTTTGCAAAGATTATATTCTCACTGAAATGTAGGAATAGATAGGATTGCTGATTAGGAAGATAAGAAGTAGTCCAGGCAAGATGTATGTGATGACAGTAGAAACAGGTGTGGATGGATTTGAGTTGGAATAACATGATAGAGTTAGAAAGACTTGGTGTTAGTGTCGCGGCTCAGGGAGTGTATTGGGTGGGCGGGATGGGATGTGCACACTAGGAAAGAGTGGTAAAAAGGATGTTTCCAAGGTATTGGTAAAAACAAGGTGGTAGTTGTGTCATTCAATATTGAGATATATGAGACTGAAGGAGGATTAGAGTATAACATGATGAATTCAATTTTAGAATTAAGTTTAACTTACCTGAGAGACATTTAAGGGGCGTTAGCTGTTGACCTCACTGGTGAGATTTGGTTTAAAGATATTAACTTTGGATTCACCAATATTTATGTAATATTTTAAGCCATGTGAGGAGGCAAGATCACTGTCTTAGTTACCTAGAGCTGCTATAACAGGTATACCACCCATGGGTAACTTTGAAGAACAAAAATCTATTTTCTTACAGTTCTGGAGGCTTACTATCTTATGCACTGAATGCAAGGTATGGTTCTAAGTGGAAGGACCTTTGTGTATTTCAGCTTTCACTCAATGCCATTGATTCCAACTCATAACAACCCTATAGAACAGAGAAGCTGTGCCCTAGGGTTTCTGATCTTATAAATCTTTATAAGAGCAGACAGCCTCTTCTTTCTTCCACGGGTGACTGATGGAATTGAACCACTGACCTTGTTGCTAGTGCCTAGTCCCATGCTTAACTCACAGTGCTACCCGGCTCCTTATTTTGTTGTTTGCGCTTGCAGATACATTTGCTTCTGTCCTCAGCATCTGTCTTCTCCCTGTTTCTGTGCATATATGTCTCTGTGACTAGGCTGCTTTTTATATAAATCAGAAGTGGTTAGGTTTAGGATCTACCCTAACTTGGATTGACCTAACTAACTGACTCATTATATTGTATTAGATGACATTATGGATGGCATTACATTTGCTGTTGTTGTTAGGTGCCTTTTGAGTCAGTGCCCGCCCATAGTGACCTTATGTACAACAGGATGAAACACTGCCTGGTTCTGGGCCTTCCTTAGAACTGATTCTATGCTGGAGCCCATTGTTGCAGCCAGTGTCAGTCCAGCTCCTTGAGGTCCTTCCCCTTTTTCCCTGCCCCTCCACTTTACCAAACATGATGCCCTTCTTTAGGAACGAGCCTCTCCTGACACCACAGCCAAAGTATGTAAGATGAAGTCTTTACATCCTTGCCTCTAAGAAGCACTCTGACCATACCTCTTCCAAGACAGATTGGTTTGTCCTTTTAGCACTTTCAATATTTTCAATATTTTTCTCCAGCACCACAATTCAAATGCCTCTATTCTTCTTTGTTCTTCTTTACTCAATGTTCGACATTCATCTGCATATGAAGCAATTGGAAAATACCATGACTTGGGTCAGATTCACCTTAATCCTCAGAGTAACATCCTTGCTTTTCAGTACTTGAAAGAGGTCTTGTGCAGCAGATTTACCTAATGCAACCCATTAAAAAAAAAAAATCTTTTGACTGCTGCTTCCGTGAGTATTGATTATGGGTCCAAGCAAAACAAAAGCCTTGACAACTTCAGCCTTTTCTCATCATGTTACCTATTGGTCCAGTTTGTGAGGATTTTGTTCTCCTTTATATGGAGTTATAATCCATACTGAAGGCTACAATCCTTGATCTTCATCAGTAAGTGCTTCAAGTCCTCCTTGTTTTCAGGAAGAAAAGTTGTGTCACCTGCATATTGCAGGTTATTATTAAGCCTTCCTTCTTCATATAATCCAGCTTCTCTGATTATTTGTTTAGCATACATATTGAGTAAGCGAAAGGACTGCTATAACAGGTGTGTATTGATTGGTGAGAGAACACAACCCTGTGCCTACCTTTTCTGATTTTAAGCCATACAGTATGCCCTCATTCTGTTTATACACCTCAATCCATGTACAAGTTCTGCATGAGCTAAATGAAGTGTTCTGGAATTCTTATTCTTTTCAAGGATATCCATAGTTTTTAAATTTACAGTAGAATGCCTTTGCACAGTCAATAAAACATGAGCAAACATCTTTACAGTATTTTCTGCTTTGAGCTCAGATCCCGCTGGCATCAGCATTGTTGATGACTTGTTGATGACAAGTCCTCTTCTGAATCTAGCCTGAACTTCTGGCAACTCCCTGTCAATGAATGTACTGCTGAAATTATTGTTGAATGGTCTTCAGCAAAATTTTACTTGCTTATGGTGGTCAATGATGTTGGTCTATAATTTGAGCATTTTGTTGGATCTCCTTTCTTTGTAATAGGTTCAGATTTGGATCTCTTCCAGTCAGTTGGCCAACTGCCTTCCATATTTTCTGGGATAGATGAGTAAGTGCTCCCGGGGCTTTATCAGCTTGTTGAAATTTTCAGTTGGTATTTTATCAATTCCTGGGGCCTTGTTTTTGACTGCTGCTTTCAGTACAGCTTGAACTCTTTCTTTCAGCACCTTTAGTTCTTGCTTATATGCTAGTTCCTGAGATGGTGGATTATTGACCAGTTCTTTTTGGTGCAGTGACTCTGTATTCTTTCCATCTTCTTTTGATGCTTCTGCATTATTCAAAATTTTTCCCATAGAATCTTTCAATATTTAAGTTCAAGACTTGAACTATTTCTTGAGTTCTTTTTGTTTAAGATATGCTGAGCTTGTTCTTCCCTTCTGGTTTTCTAACTCTAGGTATTTTCACATTTCATTACAGTATTTGACTTTGTCTTCTTGGACTGCCCTTTGAAATTTTCTATTTATCCATAGTTCTTTGACTTTGTTTCTTCCATTTGCTTTAACTACTTAAGAGCAAGTTTCAGAGTCTCTTCTGACAGTCACGTTAATCGTTTTAATAATTTTTTGCTTTTTTGATGAATTATATTGATGTTTACCTACAGCTCATCAGGTCTTCTGTCATTAGTATTCAATTCTTGAAATTCAGGTGGGATAGACACAAGGTAGTATTTTGACTCTGGTGTTCTTGTTTTAAATTTCTTCAGCTTCAACTTGAACCCAAATATGAACAATGGGTGGTTTGGTACACAGTCAACCCTTGGCCTTGTGTTAGCTGCTGGTATTGAGCTTCTCCATGGTCCCTTCCCACATTAGATGTAAGATAATTACTTTAGAGTAGATTACATCACAGATGTATTCGATTGCATTAGATTTCAACAAGTATTATGTGGGACAGTTCAATACATAGCAGCCACATAGGGAGAGTTCTGAGCAATATATCTTAAATCACCATCATCCGAATCAATTGAGGTACCACTTTGAGATAGGTGCTCAGAAATTGGCAAGCCCCTTGGTAATTCTGATGAATGCAGACATTTGAGAACTCCTAATGCAGTATATGAAAAGATGAATATCTAAAATTGAGCCATGAAAGAAAAGGGGTCCAGAATACTTTCTTTATAGCATGAAACAAACAAACAACCAAACAAACAAAATCATTGAGATGGAGAAACAAGTATAAAGGAGGGAAACAGAGAACTGAAGTGTAGAGAAGGGAAGTTGAAGGGATTCAGACTACTCAGCTCTGTCTTGTGAAGTTAGAAGTAAAGTAAAATTTAGGAATAAGAAACTGGGGGATGAAATTTTGGATTGGAAAGAACGGAAAACATTTTTAAAAACCATTGTGAGAATTGTTTTTATTTTTTTGATTGTCAGAAATCAGTACAAATAGTACTAAGATAACATTAAATGCTCACTATGGAATGTAGTAACCCCAAATTCTCATTGTTTCATGAATTTCACTAGCAGAATTCAGTAGACAAGGAGTAAATTAACAGTGGGAATTATTTAAGCAAGTCTGACAGAAGGATCAAGGGCTACTATTGTATTATTTATACTATATTATCATTAAAATACAGTAGTTCACCATAGTATTTAGGCAATGGAAAACAGAAGACTGATTGAGAGGCTTGGGAAAGATAAAAGGAGTAATTATAATAGTCATTAAAATGATGAGGATGTAGAGGTAGAGTAGAGAACTGAAAGAGTGGGACAAAGCTGTGGTCTGAGCAATTTGGAAGTTTGAGATCTTAGAGGCAAGTAAGAAATCATGGAAACAGGTTAGTACATATGTGGGTGGCCATGGCAGAATGGAGATTAAGTTCATTGAAATTGAGGTTATGAATTTGTGTGTTAGTTATGATGGCAGGGATTGTAATGAGACATACTCATGAACCAGATCTTTATATATCAAGAAATATAGGGTTGTTTCTTATAGGTTTTTAGATTATAGGTGACAAAGATGAAAATCTGGTTGTATAAAATGGCTTTAGAGGGTGATATAAATTTATTTCAGGCTTACAGATTAGCCTGCCAAACCTTGCAGAATTAAACAAAGGCAATAATTTGAGTCATTATAGCCAATCCTCTTGTGCCTACAAAGCATCGGACATTGAGCTTGCTACCTACATTAGCGCATTTGATTCTCACACTAAGAGGCAGGGGTGTTACTAGCATACCCATTGTGTAAAGAAATAAATTGAGGCAAAATGAGGATTAGCAATTTGCCCAAGATTATACCACTAGTAAGTGGTAGAAGCAGGATTTGATCCCATGCAATCTTTTGCTGGAAACAACTCATTAGACTGTCTATCTTATAAACAACTTTAATATTAAAAAGGAAAAAGAAAAAGGCAATTTTAGGTGCCTCCTCCTGGAAGTAATTTATTTAAAAACAAAAACAAAATCAGTTTGTTTTCAGTGTACTTAAATACTACTCATCTACTTTAGAAAACTTGGAAAATACATACAAAACATAAACTATAAAAGCAAAATAACTTCCCATAGTAGTAATACCTACAAATGTTACCATTAGTACTGGTTGTACATCTTTTTTTAAATGCACTCTAAAAATGGGTTCATTGTATGAATGCTGTAAGATGATATTGTGAATATTTTCCATTTAATAGTTGTATTTTATTCTATTTCAGTGTTATCATTTATTACACCCATCTCTTGTGGTTGGATGTTTAGATTGTTTGGTTTATGTGTGCCTTTGTGTACACATACGTGTGCTATCTTTGTTGTTATTTGGTAAAATTGCTGATGGAACACTTTTATTTTAGAGATAAAATTATAATCATATGGAAAGTTTGTGTGTTGTTTGAAGGCTTAAAGTACTCACTTGTAAAATCATCTGTGCCAAGCACTTAAAAACAAAATTATTGTGATTTTCATAGGTTTACAAAGCAGACCATCAGTTTAACTTTCAATAATTTATACATGTATTTCTTCTAATCCATTCCAATCCCCGCAGTGCACCGTACCATCACTTATCCCACTTCCTCCTTGTGTTTTGTAGCAAGTACTTTTATTAAAAGTAATTCCTCTTCAATGTATTAGACTTTTGTCTTTTTGTTCTTGAGTCAGTGTTAGAACAACTTATCTACCTCTAAATTTATTCCACGTATTTCATTCTGTTTTTCATGTGGATTGACAGTTATACCTGATAGTCTCTTAAGTTAGAAATATAAACTGCATCTTAATAGAACTCTTTAGTAGTCCCTGTGCGATTTTTCCCTCTTATTTTCTCAGTTGTTCTTGGCAGACATCTAAATTTCCATCCTTAAAAAAAAATCACAGCTTAGATTTACTTTTCTTCTGTTCTATTTTGTTCTTCATTAGTTGCAGCATTTATTTTAATTGCTTGCTTTATTATCCCTTGTTTAGTTTATTTTCCAAATGCTTGAGTTGAGGGCTTTAAAATTTATTATTATTTTATTTATTTAGAATAACAAAAAAATATTTTACTAAAACATAAGATTTACAGAAGTTTCCAGACAAGTCATACAAAATGGTCACAAGCCTTTTTTGAAGGAAGGAGTCTACACGTGACAGCAAAGTCGCAATGGTATTAGTGAGGGCTGTGATGTCTAATGTTCCCATTTTGGTCCAAACAATCAATCTTGTCAAACTACAGTGTCTTAAGTAAAGTTAGACTTGGCTAGAGGGTATATTCTTTTCTGTTGTCCATCCCCAGGGAGGAGGTCACATATAGTTCCTTGTAATCGGTTCCCTCTTTCCTACCCACTCTCCTTCTACCCTCCCAGTATCACCACTCACACCACTGGTCTTGTAGGGATCATCTGCCCTGGATTCCTTGTATTTCCAGTTCCTATCTGTACCAGTGTACATCCTCTGGTCTAGCCAGACTTGCAAGGTAGAATTCGTGTCATGATAGTGGGAGCGGGCAGGAAACATTTAGACGCTAGAAGAAAGTTGTGTTTTTCGTTGTTGCTACATCACACCCTGACTGGCTCGTCTCCTCCCCGAGACCCCTCTGCAAGGGGATCTCCAGTGGCCTACTAATGGGCTTTGGGTCTCCACTCTGCATAGAGGGTATACAGTATTCTAAAGAACAGCTGGTTAGCTACTTTTAACCAATGGAATTAGATTACTAAAAAAAGGGGAAAGGAGCCCATAAATTTAAAACTACCTCTCCCACCTCAAAATATAAAATAAAGAAAAACACCCACGCCCCTGCAGCTAGCCCTGACAGCTACCTTCATTCACAGTGCTTTATACTTAGACCATGATGGGGAAGAAATGAATAAAGGCAGAGGGGCCACTGCTTTTACACATTTAACAACACTCCAGATGATACTTCTAACTTCTGTTCATGCTTTACAACAGTGAATCAGAATAAGACAGATTTGTGAATGTGCATTTAATCACCAAAAGACTGAAGATGTCTGGGCTTTTATTCAGTAATGGTTCATTACTGTGTCCATTAAATGCAAACAAAAATAGGAAGAAGTCTTGGCAGAACAGGAGAAGTGATGCACACTTGATTATCAGATCGACTTAAATATTATTCATGACATAGAGTCTAGTCCATGCGCTAGCTGTTTCTATGGCTTGAGCTTTGCTGGTCTTCCACTGCTCAGCTACATCATTTGCTAATGGATCATTTGCATTGGGAGCACTTAACAAAGCCTGGATCGATAGAACTGTGCAGATCTGCAGTGCTGGGGACCACTTACCTTTCAAAATAGCTAAACATATTCTTCCCAACTTGTCTACTTTAGGGTGATAAATTTTGGTCATGAAACGTACTTTAGGAACTGCCATTGGGTATTCTTCTGGAAGGAATAGTTCAAGTTTAAAAGTCCCTCCCTCAAAGGGGGAATCCTGGGGGCCAGCAATGACCACATGAAAATAATGGGCATTGCTCTCATCTGGTTCCTGGTAATGCCAGGAACTGGTTCTGCCAGCAAATGCTGGGTATCCTTGATAATCCTGCGGGGCAGCCCAGCCATCTTGTCGAGGGCTTTTAAATTTTTTATCACTTCTTATTTAATAATCAAGCTCATTTTAGTAGCCAAGTATACATTTTGATAAAATATTATTGTTTTGTCATTTCCTAAGTATTCTTTAATTATTTTTCCATCTTTTTATTGAAGCCTTTTAACTTTATTCAGTTATTTTAATTTCTTTGTTACTAATGTTTTATGTTTGCAGAGGGATATTTGCATTTCAGATTTTGATGCATTATTTTAAAGTCCTGGTTATGCTGTCGGGTAAGTGATGCACCCACTAACTACCAGCTTGGTGGTCCAAAGTCACCAGCTGCCTTTGGGACAAAAATAGGGCTTATTGGCCCTGGTAAAGATGTACAGCCCTGGAAACCTTATATAGGGTTGCTATGAGCTACAATGAACTCAATGGCAGTAAGTTTGGGTTATTCTTTTATTTAATGTCTAATTGAATTTTGTGAATTTTCTCTGAGTAGTTGAAACAAATGAATACACTTTAATAGATAACTCATTTATTAACTCAGCTTTATTATTTTCCAGGTTCTGTATGTCATTGTTATATTTTCCCCTTATGAGCACGCACCTACTGATAGAGAACTATGTTGAGAGACAGTGTGCCATTGGCCCCGAGCATTCCTGCATATCCTTGCTGGGTATGCCAAGAATATAAGATCACGGCTGACTTTCCCTAGGGCCATTTGATAGGGCAGTATTTGCAGGGAGCAACCCAGGAGGGCACCCTCTGCGACAAAGCACAGGCTTACTTTGCTAAAAAGCAGTGGATTCTCTTAAGTTACCTGTTCTTCAGTCCAAATCCCCTTCATATGTCACATACTTTTGAACCTGTGGTATCACATCAGGCTGCTTTCTGTGCCATGAATAATAAAGTTCTTTATTTCTGAGCCAACAGTCTTGTGTTTTCTGCCAGAAGCCACTCAACAGCAACAGGCTAATGTGTTTGCTTGTAAGGAGGGTAAAACCAGCGCTACACCTGACAGTTCTGGTAACGAGATGCACTGCTGACACAGACATGGCTTTCTGGAAGAGGAGGGGAGGGTAATGGCTTTACAGGTGCCAGGCTTGGTAATCTGAAAAGACTCTTCAGATCTTGTAGTGAATGCTCTAACACAAGTGGTGGAGGAGGGAGAGGAGCAGGAGTCCCTCACTGCTCTAAGGGCTGATGAGGTTGAATGGTGCTTTGGTTGCTGCTCATTCCCCTTTGGTGGGGAGGAGGAAGGGATGTTAACATGACAATGAGGTTACAAGGGAACAGCTTACTCAAAAGGCCTTGTGGTGGTGGCTGCTGAGTCAAGATGTTCCCACTGCTGAAATAAAGTGGTGTCAGCAGTGAGAACCTTGCTATTCAATATAGAGCTTGTGAGTTCATTTGGTGAGGCTCGAATGGGTGGCCTCCAAAAGCAAAAGTGAATCCAAGGTATTACATAATTGCGCATAACCCACAGCATTTGTTTCTGGCCCCTAATAAATGCCTTGTGAGGAAGATGAGGCTGTGGACTTAGGAGTGCACATTAAATCTGCGCATGACTGCAGGCAGAGTATGACAGTATGTGTAGGGCAGCGTATGCAAGCTTAAAAAGAATAGATCAACAGGCTAGGTTATTTTTGGACACCAGATGGTGCATGGGAGAGGAAGTAGCTCCAGTGCTTACACACCCACGCAGGGGACCAAAGGAGTAAAATGCCTTTCTGTTAAACCTGTCAGTGCCTTCCCCTCCCCAACATTTGTCTTCTACATCTTCACTCCTTACATTGGCTATAGTGGATACATTTCACTTTATCGTTGTCTCTGTATGTCTGTGTATTTAAGACTATTTGTTAAAATTTTACTATATCCTCTGTTTTTTACTATACTGAGTATTCCTGTATTTTTCCTACTGTATTAGAAGGTAATACAACTTTTGATTTTAGTAGTAATAAACAAGTTTTTAAGAGCACGGTTTAACATCATTTTCGCTGTTGTCAGGGTAAGAAAGAGAAATATAATTTTTAAGTGACTCCTATTTAAAGTGAATTTTTTTCCTGTAACATGTATCTAAATGTCTACTTCTTTATGAAACAATCTAGGCCATTAATTAAATGGACTTTCAAAGGTATTTTTGCATTGAATTTAGCTTGTTATTAATGATTTTGAGGAAAAGTAAAAATTTTCTTGAATTTAACAGACAGTCCTGGAATGATGTGTAAAAATCATTCAATCATAAAACTCAAAATTTCCCATATAGTAATATTTCCGAAAATGATCTTTTTAATGAGATATCATTATTAAAAAATATATTGATAAGGAAAAGGTTAAATCTTGGGCATCAGCAAAAATCACAATAGAGAACAAATGGTTAGAAATATTTCATCATTTTGAAACAAACCGTGTTCCATACAATAATGCACTAAAAATTGTGAAATAAATGCTGTCCTTACCAGGAACTAATGCTGCGACTGAACGTGTTTTTTCTACGGTAAATAAAGTGTGGACATCAGAAAAATCACAGTTAAGTGTTGAAACTTTGAAAGCCAATTTATGTGTGAAATATAATTTAACAAATTCTTGTGAAAAATTTCATGACCTTTTAAACAACGGCAGCAATCTACTAAAAAAAATTTCACTCAAATGAGAAATATGCCAAAGAATAAAATACGATACATAATTGTTAATGTATTATATTTGTAAATTGTACTTATGTTGAAATTAACAAAATATATCACAATACTATTTTTGCATTCT
>NW_022103928.1:39172595-39183021 GCF_000313985.2 Echinops telfairi
ATGGCTGCTTGTTTATCTTCAAGCCTTTAAGACCCCAGATGCTACTATATCTTTTGATAGCCAGGCACCATCAGCTTTCTTCACCATATTTGCTTATGCCCTGTTTTGTCTTCAGTGATCTTGTCGGGAAGGTGAACATCTCAGAATACTGGATTATTAGAACAAAGTGTTCTTGTGTTGAAGGAGGACTTGAGTAGAGGCCCAATGTCCATCTGTTTCCTTAATACTAAACCTATAAATAATGTACATAGATCTATTTCCCCATCATATATAAATATATTTACATATGTACATGCCTTTATTTAGATCTCTATAAATGCTCTTTGCCTCTTAGTTCTTTCCTCTGTTTCCTTTAACTCTCCTCTTGTCCCACTATCATGTTCAGCCTTCTCGGTTACATTGCCCTTGATGAAGTCCTACCAGACCTCTTACACCCTCTTCATCCTCGACTTCAGTTCACATGTTGTTACCTTGACCCTGGGTTTGTTAACACCCACTTCCTTTCCTCGTATCCCCCTCTCCCCTGTCCCCCCCCGGAACTGTCAGTCCCATTGTCTCTGGCTTGTTTATCCTGCCTATCTTATCTACATAGACATGCAGAGATAATAATATGCACAAACACAAGACCAAGCAAGACAAAGCAACAATAGAAAATAAAACAATCACTCCAACAACAATAAAAACCAAAAAACAAAAGCCAACGACAAAAAAAAGAAAAGCCTATAAATAGTTCAAGGTGTTTGTTGACTACGAGTTTTTTCCAGTCGAGTCTGATGGGGTGCCACGCCCTGGCCCCACAGTCTGTTTTTGGTCTTCCCTGGGGACTTCATTGCTCTGTTCCCCTTGCTGTTCTGTTATATGCCCTTAGTGTTTCACCTCGGTGTGGTGAGGTCAGATCGGGCACAATTCTCGCAGTGTGTCTCCAGTGTTGTCCCCTGTAGTGCTATGGGTCAGTGAGGGACGTCTTGTCTCGTGGCGGGGCCAGCCCTATGTACCTTGTCTCGTGGTGGGGCCAGCCCTATGCACCTCTCTGTGCATTGGCTGCTCTGAGGAGAAATATTGTCCTCAGGGCTTGGTGGGCCAGAATGTGCTTCACACTTTTTTCCTTCCCCTTCATTTGCTCTTGTGACAGCACCTCTTCTTAACGTTGCTGCCAGGCATGTTTCTGGTCTTCTGTTGTTTAGCCTTGTCGTCTCTTGGCCTCTGTCTCATTTGTGGTCTGTCTCATGGTTTTGGTGCTGTGTCCTCTGTGGCCTTTATTGCCTCTGCCACTTCAGGGAAGCTCTCACACATGTTCCAATAGCGGCTTTTCTTTCTTGAAGATCACGAGATTTTCTGTTCTTGCTTCTGAGATGGCTCACTTTTACAGTCAGGAATATGGAAAGACTGACCACACTTCAAGCTAGAGTCTTCTACATTTTCTTTGCATGGTCTCACCCAATCCCTGTTGGGGGAGTTAGTTATAAAGGATATGGATAGACGAGCCATACCAAGTCATTGCATTTCACTGCACTCACCAACAGTTCTTGTTTTTGTTGTTAATTTTAAAAATTGGATGAGTGTTTACAGAGCCAGTCAGTTTTCCATTCAACAATTTGTGCATTGATTGCAAGCCCTAAAATGTAACATCTTTTATTCCACTTCCATTATTTCCTGTTTCCATTTTTCCTTCTTTCCTAAGCTTGCCAGCCTTCTGAACTTGGTCCTTAGCAAGTGCTGCCTTTTCTATTGCTTTAAAGGAGTCCATTTCTCCATAGTATTCCAATTGGAAGAGATCAGTAGTTGTTCCCTAGATACCATTCATAAGCTTTTAAGTCCCCAGTTGCTACTTAGCAAAGTAGGCTGTGGGCTATATTGTCCCAATTGACCTTGTTATTAATACTATGATTAGGATGCTGCACTTATTATATTGTCATAACAACATCTTTTCGTTTCCTTTTCAAGAAGCTTGAGCTACAGCCAATCCATAATTTTGATGATTTATTTTACCCCTCATTTTTGCAGCTTAGCCTCTAAGCATTCATTGACAGGTAGGACAGTTCAGGATCTTTCCCCTTCCCACTAGCCTAGTACTTGGATGAGAGCATTCCCTACTGGATCTTGGAGATTCTTCTCCTATCCTGTAAGCTTCCCTGTGTAGGCCTTTGGATCTTCCAGAAAGTTATGTTTCTGTATCAGCCTATCATTGTCACCGAAAACTGTAAAGAACTGTGAGAACTAAGATTTTATTCACTTGCAAGCTAGCAAATTAGCCTGGCACATGGTTTATGAGATTCCAAAGTTCGAAACAGTGGACATTAGTACTCACAGGGAGCCTTGGACTGTGTTCCACATGGTTGGCAGTTTGAAAACACCAGCAACTCCAAGGGAGAAAGACTCGCTTTCTGTTCCTGTAAACAGTTAGTCTTGGAAACTCACAGTGGGGACGCTAAGAGTCAGCATTGCCTCAATAGCCATGAGTTTGTTTTGAGAGTTACAGTACTCACAGCACAGCAAGTATATGTACTTTGTGCTTGTCTTCATTCCTGTTGTCCTTTAAGTCCTGTAAGATACTTACAGAGTCGCCTGGGTAGATACTGTGTTCTCAATGAGCTTGGGTCACAAAGGAAAATCCCGAGTTTATGATACTCAAATAATTTGTAAGGGTTTGCAATGAAATCTACCTGACCTATGCTGTGAAGGATGACATTATCTTTATCATACTAGACAATAAATAAATCTGCCCTGTGCTTTGAGAGAGACATTAACTCAGCCTTCTAGGATTGTTTGCTATGCAAACATCCTTGAAAATATAGCCCCAAACTAGGACTGTCAATGCCTCTCTGCTTGAAAGATATGCAGAAATGTGAGACATTGTATTGATTCCAACTCATAGCATCCCTATAAGACGGGAAAATTTGCTCCATAATTTACTAAACTGTAAGGTTTATAGGAGCAGATTCGCAGATGATTTTTTCTGTTGAATGTTTAGTGGCTTTGATATGCCAACATTTTGGCCAGTGCCTGAGAACCTGACTATTGTGCCCCCAGAACTTCTTGACCCAACACACATGAGGAACATATTTGGAGATACATTTTACTAAATATTAATAAAAATGTCTGTGGAAATATCTATGTCTTATGGCAATAATCTTCCAACATTTATTACCATTTTAACACTTACACTTATTGTTTCATTATTACTTAGTATAGTAATTATGACACATTTTTTAAAAACTTGTAACACATATGTACTTTAGACAATAGATTTTATATGGTTACAAGGAGCCCCTACTATTAGCTCATATGTCATAATATAAAATGCATTCTGATTATTTTGAGAAGCCTGTTGTTTAGCTCATATGTTTCTTACAGGCTAGTCAGATACAGAGAGGATTTGCCAGTTAGAGTCCAGGAAAGAAAAAGTTGAGGGAAGATAATGCATACAAACCAGAGCACCTACTCTTTTTGCCTGTTTTCTATAGGATTTCCAAATAACATTACATTTATAATAACAGACTAATGCTAGGAGTCCTGGTGGTGTAGTGGTCAAGTTGGCCTATGACCCACATGATCCTCTCTTCGAAACCTTCAGCCACTCTGTGTGATAAAGACTGGGTTTTCCACTCCCGAAAACAGAGTCTTGGAAACTCACAGGGGTAGTTCTACCTTGTTCTATAGGGTCACTGTGAGTTGGCATCAACTCGATGACAAAGAGTTTTTTTGATTGCTTAGATTAAAGGGAGAGGAGGGTAGCATAAGAAAAAGAGAAGAACAGGAAGGGAAGAGAAAGGGAGGGGGAGAGAGAAAAAGAAGAAAATAAAGAGTGAAGAAATCATTGTTAAGATGATGGATATCAGATCTGTTATTCTGATAGTTTGAAAGTTGTGCAGTAGATGTTCAGAAAACTTCAGTAAAATTTTATACCTACTCATTCACTAATGATTTCAGTACCTAATATTTTGTATTTATGACAATTTAAATTTTATTATCAGACTATTTTGAACTTTAATGATATATGTCTGCCTGTCATGCATGCCGAAATGCAAGGTTAAAACACTGGCTGTGTTATTTAAGGCAATGTGTGAACTTGGATAATTCGTGATTCTTTGTGCTTTGGCAATTATATAATAATGCAATTTAGCAGTTATATAGGGATGTAGTTATTTTTCCATTTTGTGATTTTAGGTGATCATTTTCCATTTTTGCATAATGCTGATTTTCACATACCACACTCGTAATTGGAACCTCACCATGCTGATAAGCGAAGACTGGGTGTAATCTGTTTTGTAGTAGTGTATTTTGCAACTATTCTTATTTATGAAAAATAGCTACTCTGGCTGGTGACTCTGATGCACAGTGTTCAACTCTGTGCATGAGAAAATGGCAGAGCAGGTCCCCAAATAGGTTCTGTTTGTATGCCTGAGTAACATTTGTTGATCACCTACTGCAGAAGCAGTTTTCAAAAACTTGTAACCAATCAAAACCTTTTAGATAAGTGGAGAATAGAGAGTAGGGCAACATCCTCATATGAAACAGGAAACCTTCCTGATTATCGAGGGCAAAATTGCATGAAGAAGCTTGGGGACCCCATGAATCACATTGTCCGACCGATTACCAAAGAGACTTTGGCTATTGGGATTAGATACTCTGTGTGGACGAACACAATCTGAGAGCTCTGACTAGAAAAGGTAATCAAGTTAAAAACTGCAACACTAAAATTGAACTACTTGGAAACTGTGATCCACAAAAGCAACTTATTATTGAACATCCGTATTATGGCCACGACTCACTCTAACTTTGACACTGTGTCTTAGGCACTTTTGGACTGTGTGCAAGGCACTTTTGGAAAAAGCAAGCTAAAGCTGCTAAAGGCCAGCTATAAGGAGCACCTTCCCAGCGATGCTCTACATCATCAGTCGGTGCATATGTTAGAAGTGTAGTCATGTTAGTTCCATAGCTCAGAGTTGCAGCCACTTCAGTTGACCTACTGTTTCTTACCCCCAAAATAATTGTAAGTGAATATCAGTTGTGATTGGCAGAATAATAAATAGACGTCGTCTGATTCAGACAATTTTTGGGGTAGATAAAATCTTCTCAACTTAGTTGAATTTCTTCCCACTTACCCTCGTTATAAGCGAAATAGTAAAACAACAAAATAGAAAATTTTGTACGTGTTTTGCAGCAGGGTCATGTTCTGGTGTATGGGAGGTACAAATCTAAGGACTACCTTTACTTGGAAATGCTTAATTATGATGGTAATAAATAATGAAATAAAACATCACTTTAAGGTCCAGGCCAACAACCAGGCTAGTTGAGACTTTTAAACAGCCTATTCTACCTCTCCAATAAGTTACATGATATGTTAATAAAGGACAGGCATCCTCTACTTCCCTATAAACTATGTCGCACCTTTTTATCCCAGGGCCTTTCATTGAATAACAATCCCCAACTATGGGCACCCACAATCTAGATGAGATGCATTTAAATTTGCATACACTCTTTGTATAGATTTTATGTTGAAAGATAGGCAAAGATTTATGGAAATAATCTTCTGTACTTTTCATCCTTCATAATTTTTATCTAGTTTTTTTCCTTAGGAAGCCAGCTTAATTGTGCCTATTGAATCACTTTCCCTCTGAAAATTTAATTTTATCAAAAGGATACTGAATGCTGCTTAATCTTACGGTCATTTTGACAAACGTGTCTTTTTTATATGTATATTGGGTTATCTCAAATGTCAAATAGATAAATTGTCTTAGATTGGGAGAGAAATATTTTCAAAAATTGGGAGAGTACAATTACGCAGAAGTCCTTAAATATCGATATGTTAACAAGTTCTTTCATTAGGGTTTAATAAATTTATAGGAGAATATGAATAATAAAGCCTATATCTGCTTTGAGATAACTTTAATTCCCAAATAATTTGAATATATAAGTGAAGATTGTTTTCAGAATAAATTGAATATATATAATTATATATATTTATATATATATATAAATATAACTTAAGGAAAAAAGTAGCTACTGTTAGAACAAATATATTAAATAAAATGCAAGCCTAATTCATTCTGGTTTACTGGTCTGTTGCTATGAACATTTAAGATAAACCAATTCCCATATTTGAAGAAATATCTTAAACCTCTCTATGGCAGCACTTTGGTGAGATTGATCAAAATGTTGCAAAACTGGTAAGGAAAGGCCACTTCAATGCTTAGGTTACCAGTTAGGAGTGGAAAGCTTATCCATGATTGTAAAGACATTCTTTCTCCCGTCTATTGAATTTGGAGACCTGGAGAGCTTTGTTTTGTGTGTAACTTATTTCTTTATTCAGAAATTATGTTTTGTTTCTGGTAATATTGAGTGGCAGAATTATAATAAGTGTTAGTATCTTTATTTATTATTCATATCCTTAAACTATTTTTAATGTGGGAAGAAAGATTATGATTTATTAGGAGATAGAATATTCTTTTAATTTTATTATTACATCAGATATTATAGATTAGAGAATCAGAATATAAACTATCAATATTAATCTTTAAGTTTAGCACTTATGATTATTCAGTGACTTTTCAGGTATATAGGAAATTTACTTGTTTGCCTTGTCAAGTGGTTTTCAAGTGTAGTCTGATCTCAGGTTTAGTCATGAGGTCAGAATATGCTTTATGTTTAAAATAAAATTGTACAGAAATGATTCTTTATTCTAATGTCATGATAACTAATGTGAAGAAAAAATGCTATAAACTATATAAATAGTACTCCCAAATTTATAGTTTTGAGATTAAACTGAGCAGTTCTTCAGCTGTACACTTGAGGGCTCTGTAGGCTGGCAGAGTAATATTGAATTCTTATAATTGTGTTCTCAAGTAAATTGGTACCTTGTGCTTTTGCCAACTTTAATGGTCACTATACTGTTTGGCTGTATGCCATAATTAGCCTTATCTTCCTTTATTGGAACCATGATAAAAAAATCCTTAATCTACTTTCTTGGTGAAGGTGTTAGGAAAATAATTAAGTATCTAAAATGGCTCTGCAAAAATGGTTTTTACAAAGAATTTTAAAAAATCATATTCTAACCTTAATGGAATTTTCCATTTTTTGAAAGTCTAAGCATTATTAAGTGTAATCATTTTGTGTGTGTGTGTGTGTGTGTGTGTGTGTCGGGCGGGGGTGGTGGTGGCGGGGCGGGATGGTTAGTAATGAATTATTTTGTGCTCCATACAGACAGAAGCCTTTTTGTCCTTCCAAGGAGATAGAACATTAACCGTCTCTTTTCTATTTTTTTCAGGGAATCCGAGCCCGCATTTTGGAAACTTTGGTCATGCTGATTCTTCTTGCCCTTCTTATTCTCGGAATAGTGTGGGTAGCCTCTGCACTCATTGATAATGATGCTGCCAGTATGGAATCTTTATATGGTACGGGATTGCTTTGTTTAAATGGACTTCTTTAATGGAGACTATAGTTTAGGATATAGTTACACATTCACTTTTTAAAAACAGTTTAATTCTTTTTATAGTTAATTCTGGTTGTCAACTTACAGAATTAAGAGCTCTTCAGGCATGCTTATAGAAAGAAGTGTTCACCTGCAGAATAAGCAAGCAGATTTTTTTTTGTTATTGATTTTTGTTCTTAAAATTCCATGGGGCCTTTTTGTTTTGTCTTGTTTTCCTCCCTCTAGACAGATTTTGCAAAGGAGTTATTCTCTGTTCTTCTGTTTAAAATCTATTGTGTAATTTAGCAATAGATCAGTGAATTCAAATAAATTACATGGTTTAGTATACTCAAATTGGTAATAAAGATGTTTACTATACATTAAAATATAGATTGATATAGTAGGTTTTAGGTATCAAGACTTTATCAAGATATAGTAAGTCTATATGTTAATGTATAGTATGCATCATAATTTTATTATATTATAATGACTATGTTATATAGTTAGTATATATCTTAATGCAGTCTTTTGGGTTTAAAATTTATTAAAATACATTTAAATGTTTTTATAGATCTCTGGGAGTTTTATCTACCTTATTTATATTCCTGTATATCACTGATGGGATGTTTGTTGCTTCTCTGTAAGTATTTTTTCTGACAATATGGTTATGAAAATTGAGCTGTTCCGTATTCTCGAAAATAATGGGCAAGTTTATGGATACGATTTCTTAATCACTTGAGATTTAAAAAAATTGACCCTTTTATGCTGCTCAAGATAAGTTTTGATACACTGAAACCTTGGCGGAGGAAGATTCTCTTGGTATTCTCTGTGGAAAGTGTCTTCCTTGTGGTTGGAGTTAAGATAAACACATGTCACACACTCACATTCATCTGTCACAAAGGAAGATTCTGCTTTTGCTTGGTAATGGTAGGTATGTGTGGATTTTATTTCAAAATGTATTGTGCTTTACTTGAAACATCCTAATATATATAAGAGTTATTATAATTAGGTGTAGAAATAAGGATTTTACATCATAGTTGTTACTTGTCTGATTGTCAACTAAATAACTACTTGAAGTTAATTTCTAATGTCTGGTATAGTATACATGTACTGCTAAAACCATGAGTATTTCAAGCCTTCTTTCATCTTTACACATCGTTTACTGAATATAGTAATAATGCTGATGTATTCAGTTGTCCTGCTTAGCATCTTTATTGACTAAGTTGAAGAGCCTTAGCAAAGCACTGAGAAAATCTAAATTTGAGATAAGAATTTTCTAAAATGGATAATCGTTGAGTTTGTTTTACCCTATTGATTAATAGTGGGTTTTCTGTCCTACCTCTGAAATAATCATTTTCTCTATGTGGCTCATCTTTTTTTCCTGCAGTGTGTACACCAGTTGGTCTTTCCCGTATGTTCACAGTAATGGGTCAGTTGTTAGTGAAGCCAACAGTAAGTATTTTATTATCAACCATTAAATAAATGAGGTTTATTAAATAAATGAGGTTGTATTTGAGTATTTTTTAAGTTGTGGGCTAGTATTTTGAAGCATACTAGGGATATTTTTTGGTACTGATGACTCAAATTGTTGCTGCTCTTGTTTTTATTTTAGTCCTTTTCAGTTTGGAAACCGAAGTTATCATTGCTTTAAAATATTCACAATAAGCTCTCGTAAATATTCTAGCAAAATTTAAGATAAAATTTGTATATACTTACAGATATTTATGGTAACTGTGCTTTATCACAAATAATAATTCTGTGTTGTACAACTCTTCTTAATTTGATTGAACTATTGAATTGTATATGTGAACTATATGCCAATAAGACTGTTAAAAAAAGGATGTTGACTCACTGTGAATTATGTAACCAATGCCATTGAGCAATTTATGTAGTAATTGTGAAATGGAAACCTAGTTTGGCATGTAAATTTCTACCAAGTACCATAAAAGTAATTTCTAAAATTCTTAAAAAAAATAGTATCTCTGTATTATGTCCCTGAAAAGTTTCTGAATATCAGATCTTGGTTGAATTATACTTTCCGGATAAACTCAGAAATTTTATATATTCATTTTTAAATGATCTTCAGCTGGTCATAGTACTAATGATTTGGCTCTAAGTTTCTTTGATGTCTAGCTATTTTATCAAATATTCAGTATCCTGAAAATAGTTCCTCTGATGGAAATGTCCTTAACTCTTCTTTAAATTAAGCTGTTTCAAGAATCAGGTCCGATGCTACTACCATCAAGAAAACTCATCAACTTTTTTTTTTTCTTTTCAACCAGAAGTGATCTTTCATCTTCTAACTTTTTGTAACATCTTATTTAGGCCTCAGTTAGTACATTTATTTTAATCCTATAATTATTTTTTGCATTCACCTATCTCTTTTGTTATGAGCTATTTGAGGACAAGAATTAGGTTTTATCCATTAGTCCTTAGTGGTTAAGAGCATACATTTTTAAAGGCAAATAATTTTCTTTGTGAAATCTTGTTTCATGGTATATAAAGTGGGGATTGCAGTCTGTTTTCACTGGATAGTAGTAGAATTCAAGGAGAATGATTTATGCATGTACCTAACACTGCCTGATCCATAGTGAGTCCTGAAAGACATTGAGGGATATTTATATGCTATTTGTTCACATGTAAAACATACCTATGGTGATATTTATTAGACTATTTGCACAGGAAGGCAACAATTATTTTGTATGTGTTAAACTCCAAAAAAAGGTGCGCTATGGCACAAGTACTTGGCTGCTAACTGAAAGGTTGGCAGTTCAAGTCCTCCCAGAAGCGCCCAGGAGAAAGGTCTCGTGATTTGCTCCTGTAAAGATTACAACCTAGACAACCCTGTGGGGTATATATATATATATCATTTTATTGGGGCTCATACAATTCATCACAATCCATACATACATCAATTGTGTAAAGCACACTTATACATTTGTTGCCCTCATCATTCTCAAAATTCGCTTTCCTCTTGGGTTCCTGGAATTAGCTCCTCATTTTCCTTTCCCCCCT
>NW_022103928.1:39183269-39191101 GCF_000313985.2 Echinops telfairi
TTGGTAGTTGTGGGGAGGAAGCGTTTAAGAACTAGAGGAAGGTTGTGAGTTTCATTGTTGCTATACTGAACCCTGAGTGACTCATCTCCTCCCCACTACCCCTCTGCAAGGGATGTCCAGTTATATTTTGTCACAGGACTCACTATGAGTTGGAATCAACTTGATAGCAAACAAAAACAACAGATGCTAAGAAAAGTAAAAATGATCAATTCTGATCCAAATGGTGGAATATGATGAGAAAAATTGATTGGAAAGCAAACCAAAAACTGGTGGTGTGGATTATGTTTTGTGCTGCTAACTGCAAAGTCAGCAGTTTGAAACCACCAGTTCTCACTCAGAGGAGAGAGTTGAGGCTTTCTATTCCTGTAAAGATTTATGTTCTCCAAAATCCACAGGGAAGTTCTACTCTGCTCTATAAGGTTGCCATAAGTCGGAAACCACTCAATGGCAGTGAGTTTGGTTTTTATGCATGGACCACAAAGGTATTGTCTCTATGTCTCACCTCCACCCTGTTTACTTTTCCCTTAATTCACTGCATTCCTGCCCATCATTTCAACGGACTGAGTGCTTTCCTACTTTTAGAACCACCATACATTCTAGCACATGTTTTGACCCTTTTCAGTTTGAAAATTGTCTCTCATGACCTTCCTAACTAGAAGATCTTCCCTTAAGTAGATCTTCACTTCCCCTTTTTACCCATTCCATAACTGTACTCTTCCAGGATAGTCATTCTTAATGATTGTATGTGTATTAGTTTATTTGTATTTTATTTATTAGCCTACATTAAGATAGAGACTGACCTTACGTATTCCAGTGATTAGTTAAGTTATAAGCCAGAACTCTAAAAATAAATCCTCCCTGCTTTTAAGTTGATTATGACTCATAATGACCAATGTCTCTCTTTATATAAGCCATGAGAGACTATAAACTATAAATATTTGTCAGAAAACTGGGGAGTTTTAAAATATAAATTTTATATAAATTTTGTACCTAATAGGGATTATATTATTTGAGAATCGGTTGTCTAAAAATACCTAAAAAGGGAGCTGAAAGACAGTTTATGTATAGAATTTCTATCCTCTTGTCTATTTACTCTTTGCCTTTTTTGAGGGTGGGGGTAGGAAGCAAGGAATAAGTAATTTAGATTGAACTGATACAGAGCATTGATATGATATGAATTCTTTTAAGTTTTCCCCAGAGCCAAGAAAGTAGTTAGGATTATTTCATAGAAGGATAGCTGTGTTAACAAAGCTAGAATTAAACAAATTTAGGGTTTTGTTTATTTTTAAGGGTCCAAGATTATATCTCATACTTTGAAAATCAATTAGTGCCTTTTTTATTGTAGGGTTGTATGACTTAATGGTGAATGGTTTCTATTTAAGCATATAATTTCTCTAGGTTATTCTGTTTATAGGGTAGTTTTGGTAATACTAACATTTATATTGGAATATTTTTATTGCAGAAAGATGATGTAAATGGATATTTCATGGTAGTGATTAAATATATAGATTTCCTATTTTAGACATTCTGTAAATAAAAATAAGAAAACAAATGCTAGAGTGGATGATCTATTCCTTCTAGTTCTAAATGTTGGCTTGTGCATAGAAAAGTATTACTGTGTTTAAAAGCTTTTTGATTATATGAAATTCACATATTTTGTTATCATTGAGAGAACAATAGAACTCGTTAATTTATCCTTTAAACTTTACAAATATCCAATATAAAATGCATGTAGTCTTTTTAATAATTTGTGATGTTTAACTATATATTAAAATAATCTTTATTGATAAATAAAATAGAACATTTTAATTGGATTCTCAGTAATTTACATGACCACATTATCCAAATAATAGAATATCCTAAACATTCTCATCAGCACTCGTTTTTTATGTATTCTTTGTTTTTAAAATTTAGATTCTGGAAGACTTGGATGAACAGATTTATATTATTACTCTTGAGGAAGAAGCACTCCAGAGACGACTAAATGGTATGTGAACATTGCATATTTCACCCAGAATTTAGTTTTTTTTTAGTTCAACAGACAAGTTATTGTAGATGTGGGGATTTGGGAGTACAAAAAGAAATCTTTCAATGTTTTATGCTGTTGCAAGAGATCATGACTTGGTAGTAACATGTGAACTTCCCAGAGAAGAAAGATTTGCCTAAGACCAGAGGCATTTTGGTAAAGTCAGGCTAGCCCTTAAGTGAAGTTAGTTTTGTAGCAAGGCCAGTTCAGTTCTGAGACATCCACCACTAAGGGAGCAGATGTATCTCTATTACAGACTTAATAGATTTTAATCATTATGACTTCTTTCTTGTTACTTAAGTTTTGTGTGTTTACATGTTGCTTTACTGTCTGTCGGATTCCCACTTCATTTCCCCCCCTCTTCAAAATCTTAATTTTAGGTAAATAGTAGTTTCTTTGCCTCTAAGGTGCCAAATTCGACACCTGAGCTTTACTTTGGAATTCTTTTGTTATTTGGGAATGTTGTAACCAAGTAAGCATGTCAAGGATTTTATTTGTTAAAGTTTTCTTTTTATCCTTGTTAGCTCCCAATTTCCTTCCAACCTCCCCATCCATGCCCTTAGGTATTATTAAGCCAGTCGCTGTCTCTCTAGATTTACGTATCCTGAATGTCATACTCAGAAAATGATACAAAACACAAACAGGAAATGAATAAAACCCTACAACAATGACAAAACTAAACAGAAAAACCTTAATTAAAAAGAAAGTAGAACATATTAAATACAAATATAAAGTTTAGTTTCTAATGACTAGTCATTTTTTCCCCTTAAGAAAGGAATTTTTGTTACAGTTTGAGTAACAGTTTATGGAGCAAATTAGCTTTCTGTTCCATAATTCATTCACACAAATGCTTATTTATGACACTGATGGCAATCCCTACCATATCACAGCACTCTTGCCACTTTCTCTTTGTGTTCCACTCACTGTTCTTTCCTATCCCACCCTCCCTTCTAAGCTGAATCCTTTGGCAAATTCTGCCCCATGGATATCAGGTGGTTGGCTGTTTTAAGGAATAACTTGCCTCCCAGGTACTATTGTTTACCTTGTAGGCCTGTTTGTTGTTTGGCTGAAAGTCAAACCGTGGGTAAAGATTCAGTTCTAGGCTTGAAGAGCATCTAAGAACCATAGTCTCAGGATTCTGTCAGTCTATTGGACTAGTAGGCCGGGTAATTTTTTTTTTTTAATTTGTTCCACATTTTTGTTTCACTCTATCCAGGACATCCTATTTGGATCCCTTTCAGAGTAATCAGCAGTGGGTGGCCACGCTCTATCTAGTTTTTCTAGTCTCAGGGTTGCAGAGGTAGAGATTCTCGTGGCCCATTTGTCTCTCAATTGTTACTGTACATTTTTCATTTTCTTCACTGTTCTTTACTACTGATGTGAGACCAATAGTTACATCTTAAATGACTATGACTAGTCAGTTTTCTTTTTTTTTTTTTTACTTTTAACTTTTCTTTTTTTTTTTTTTTAAACATTTTATTAGGGGCTCATGCAACTCTTATCACAATCCATACACACATCAATTGTGTAAAGCGCATTTGTACTTCATTCTCAAAACATTTTCTCTCCACTTAAACCCCCGACGTTAGGTCCTCATTTTTCCCCTCCCTCCCCGCTCCCCCTTCCCTCATGACAAAGGTAAAATTTTTTCAAATTTTACTTATCTGAGTCTCACCTTGCCTTTCCACCTCATACCCATCTTACCAACATACCCATCTTACCAACAAGAACCGAGTAGTGCTCTTTGAGGGGGGGTTCCAAGACTGTAAATCTTTCCAGGAATTCACAGCTTCATCTTTTCCTGCAGAGCAGCTGGGGGTTTTAATTCACCAACTTGGCTGTTAGCAGCACAATGTGTGTAAGCCACAGTGCCATAAAAATGTTGGGGGGAAAAAGCCAGCTGATACCAAGAGCTCAAGTAGAAAGCAAATGTTTTGAGAATGATGATGGCAACAAATGTACAAAGGTGCTTGACACAATGGACGGAGGGATGGATAGTGATAAGAGTTGTATGAGCCCCCAATAAAATGATGAAAAAAAAGAGCCCTAACCAAAATCAATATATCAATAGCTAACTATATTTCAAAATTATAATTTGAGAGTAGCTGTAAAATCAAAGGTTACTTCAAGTATAAAATATTTTTGAAAGTAGGAAGAAATGTATCTGCTTTCTAAAATTATAAATAGTGAATTAAATCATCAATACAAAAGTAGTGATGGTATTTATAAGGGTGCTGGGGGGTGATGGCAGGAGAGGCATAATGGGGAACTGATATTAAAAGAGTACAAAGAAGAAAATGTTTTGAAAATGATTGTGATATAGTGACCCTGCTTGATGTGACTGGATTATTGAATGATATGATACCTGGATTATGTCCTAAAGAAAGAGATTTTCACATTGGATTTATTCTAGAGAATTCTTGTCAGTGGAAATATTTGTACTTTGATACAAATAAACTTTAGATTGAAACTCAATCTTTTATTCTTATATATTGGCTAAAGCAACTTGAATATTTAAGCCCATTAATTCCAGAATTATAAACTTGACTATCAGCTTTATACTACTTCATCAAACTAATAAAAATCAACAAGTCTATTGTGTTTATATAATCATGCTATTATGTAATAAATATGTCTGAATTTTGAAGCATAAATATGAAGCTCTTTGCTGTGGTATAGGATTATGCAGAACTTTCTGCTTAAGTGTATGCTATTTATATTTCATGTATCAAGAGGCTAACATCCAAACTAAAAACCAAACTCACTGCTATTGAGTTAATTCCGACTCATGGTGACCTTATAGGACAGGGTAGAAATGTCTTTGTGGGTTTCCAAAACTATACTTTTTTATGGGAGTAGAAAGCCTCATCTTTCTCCTGCAAGTATATGCTATTTATATTTTATCTATCAGGAGGCTAACATCCAAGAAGAGTTAAATATAGTACTCCGTGAATTGGAATTAGAAGTATATTCCATGGAGTTGGAAGTCTATCTAATAAACAAATACAAAAACATAGCTTTATAGCTTTTTGTTTTTCTTCACATTTCCCTTCCCTAGTAGAAAAAAAGCCATTCCAAAATAACTTAAAATTCTTTAGGATTCTTAAATTTAAAAGTGGTTCATTTTATTTAAAGAATTTCAAAAGGAAATGCTTACTAGAAGGCTTACTCTTATTACAAAGGAAGCTGTGCCAAGATAAACAAAACATTCCAGTGCACATAGGATTGTTAATAAGGAAGAAATGAGATGGTTTGTGTTTGTGAAGAATTAAGAGTGATATGTTAGCTGATGTAAAATATAATCATATTTTACTGGTCACTGCTTTTCTTTTGGTAGGTTATCTATAAAATCTTTTCAATAAAACTTTTAAATGATATGTCAGGATAATTCTAGTAGCCCTGGTGGTATAGTGGTTATGTGTTGGGCTGCCAACTCCAAGTTTAGCAGTTTGAAACCCCCAGCTACTCCATGGGAGAATCATGGGAGTTTCTACTCCCACAAAGCGGTGGAGTATTGGAAGCTCACAGAAGCAGTTCTACTCTGTCCTAAACGGTCACTAAGAGTTGACATTGACTTGATGGCAGTGAGTTTGGGGTCGTTCTTTTTGGAGGATAGTTATGACTTTGTGTTTGCTGCTGGTTAGCCATTATGGACTACTTCAGGTGGACAATAATAGGCCAGGGTATTTGTGTTTCTCATGTACCATAAATACCTCTAAAGAAAAAAAAAATCAATATTTACCTAATAATGGCATACTTTATTTATAGAGTACTTTTATCAAGCTGTGTCAAGATGGGTTAGATTTTATGATTTTCTATATTTAAAGAAAATATAATTTGTACGAAGTTAATAAAATTAACCATTTCCATGGATTTAATTTAATCTACTTTTACTTTAAATATGTTTCATTCTAACAATTATTTTATATGTGAAGTTGTGAAAAACAAGCTACACACAAAAAGAGTTTTCTTTTTCTTTGCAATGCTGGGCTACTAAAAGTAATTATAGAATGAGAGAAAAAACATTTTTTTGGGGGGAAGAGACCAAAAGGCCATGCTGGTTTATCACCAGAATTCTTGGTGATTGAATATTAAAAACCTTACTAATGAAATGTAGAGTGAGCTTTTCTTCATGTGTGTGGGTGTGTGTGAGATGTTTTGCAGTCATTTTGGGGTTATCTATCTGATTTGAACTATGCTTAGCTATATAGTTACTGAAAAACAATGGATACTTGAACAATATCAAGAATAGCTGTGGTTTAGAAATGAACAGTTTTTAAGATGGAGTGTGATTTATTGTGGTTTTATTATTGGAGGTAGATTTTCTTGCCCAATTTAAAAAATATCAATGTAGTTTTATGATGGAATGCATGTCTTTGACCTTTTCATTGATCCTATGTGGTGCTTGATGGTGCTAGAAACTTAACATTTTTTTGAAGTTTTAATCTTGTTAATATTATTATTGCTTATAGAATATGTTGTTAAAATAAGGCTAATGTGTATACTGTTTTGATGCTAATCAGTATCTTAAAGAAGCTACACTTTGATCTTCTAAGCATTAGACTTTGTGTAGGAATATTAAGACTCTGAGTGTCAATGCCATAGACTAGATGACTAAAGAAAAGAGAAAGAAAACTTTCGAATCTACAAAGATTTTGTGCAGTACTTGAACATTTGCAAAGTTCTGTGTGAGCATGAAGACAGAAGGAGCCCTGAGCTCTATGACAGCTGGTAAAGAGCCCCCTCTTAGTACCCTCATCATTATGGCAGAGATATCCAGAAGCTCACTCTGATTCAAACAAGAATCCCACTCTTTCCTGTCTTTTAAAACACAGCCTCACCTTCACTGGGTGCCTTAAGAGCACCTGGAACTAATGATAATATTATCACCCTACTGGTATCCTGGTTATCAGGTCCTTCACATCTTGGAATCTCTTCCCGAAATGCTTCTTTATATCCCCAACTATGTAATTTCTGTCAATATGGCATATGCTGCAATTCTTTTCTAGTATATATAGTTAGCTAGGAAGACCTCTCTCTACTTTTTAACCTCATTTCTTTGTTCTTTATAACAGAACTCACAAGAGTTGTTTATCATAGATTTCAGTTCGTTGCTTCTGTTTTGTTTTGAACTCACTCTTGCCTCCCTTATTCTACATAGACTACCTTTTCCTACTTTGTTTGTTCCATTTACCTATCAGCAAAGCCTCTGTATCCTCATTCTTCATCTTGCTTGAAGAAACTTAGCTCTACCTAACACCCTTTGCTTTTCCTGTAACTTTGCCATATAGTGGTTCTGTTCTTACTCCTATTAACAGCAATAAAAAAAAATACATAGCATAATTTAGTAGTTCAACATATCACTTTCCAATACTGCCTCTTATTTCTGTTTAGTTCACTTCCTCTAGTATTTTATCTTCTACAGTTCTTCCATAGAGTTTTAACATTCAGCCTTTTGTACTTAGAAAGGAAGGACTTTCTATTCCCCAAAAGAATTGCAGTCTTGGGAACTCATGGGACAGTTCTACTTTCCCCTATAAAATGTCACTTATAGCTTGAAGGTAAACAAGAGGCCATCTAGCTCAGAAGCAACAAAGCCCACATGGAACAACATATCAGCCTGTGTGATCACGAGGTATCGAAGGCATCACTGAAGACAAATGGGTGCATAAGCAAATGTGGCAAAGAAAGCTGATGGTGCCCAGCTAGCAAAAAGTATAGCATCTGGGGTCTTAAAGGCTTGAAGGTAATCAAGCGGCCATCAAGCTCAGAAGCAACAAAGCCCACATGGAAGAAGCACACCAGC
>NW_022103928.1:39191771-39206798 GCF_000313985.2 Echinops telfairi
TTTACACAATTGATGTGTGTATGGATTGTGATGAGTTGTATGAGCCCCTAATAAAATGATTTAAAAAATGTCACTTATAAGATGGCATACACTTTGTCACTATAAGATGGCATCCACTCGATGGCAATAGGTTTTAAGTTTTTGTACTTAACATCTGGCAAAGCTCCAACCTTGGTTATAGCCAACTTTTCACGTTATTTGCATTTATATCTGTTCAGGTATCTAGCCACGCTGCACAGTTTTACTTTAAATTTATGTCCCCAAATATCAAAACAATACTCACTGCCATGAGTCAATGTTGACTCATAGAAACCCTGTAGAATAGGTTAGAACTCCCCCAGTAAGTTTCTGAGATTGTAAGTGTTTATGGGAGTTTCTAGAAAGCCCAGTCATTTTTCAGCTGAATCGTTTAAATTGTTGACCTTGCATATCGCAGCCCTATGTGTAAACATTTTGCCACCAGAGCTCCTAAATTTATGTCCAGTATCTTAAATTTGCTTTTCTTCTTTTAGGTAAATGTTTTATATCTTTTCTTTCCTCGATTATTTTTTGCTACCTTCATGTCAATTGATATCATTGATTCCTATTTTCTTGAGAAAAGAGAAGCTACTACAAACATTTCCTTCATATATACTCAGATAACTGCAACATCTCCCTCACTTGCTCCTGATTTTATGAATGAAATGTTCATGCACTTGGATAATCCCAGCCCTCCACTATTCCACTATCTTAACAGATTCTATCTCTCCATCTCTTCAGGACAGTCAACGTAAGCAATGGGGCTCATATCTAGCAATTCTACTCTCTCTCTCTCATAACTACTTTCCCCCCCCAACTGAATAATTTCCATCAATATGACACATGGCAATTCTTTGCTAGTAAAGATAGCTAGAAGACATCTCTCTAGCTTTTATTTTATTTATTTTGAACTCTTTAAAAATTTTTATTTTATTTTATTATTTTATTGGGGGCTCGTACAACTCTTATCACAACCCATACATACCTCCATTGTGTCAAGCACATTTGTACATTTGTTGCCATCATCATTCTCAAAACATTTGCCTTCTACTTGAGCCCTTGGTATCAGCTCTTAATTTTTTTCCCTCCCTTCCCCATATTTCCTTCCTCACGAACCCTTGATAATTTATAAATTATTATTTTTTCATGTCTTACACTCTCTGATGGCTCTCTTCACCACTTTTCTGTTGTCTGTCCCCCAGGACGGGGTTATATGTAGATCATTATGATCGGTTCCCCCTTTCTTCCCCACCTCCCCTTTCTCCTCCTGGTATGCCTACTCTCATTATTGGGCCTGAGGGGTTTATCTGTCCTGGATTCCCTGTGTTTCCAGCTCTTACCTGTACCAGTGCACTTCCTCTGGGCTAGCGGGATTTGTAAGGTAAAATTGGGATCATGATAGTGGGGGCGGGGAAGAAGCATTTAGGAACTAGAGGAAAGTTGTATGCTTCATCATTGCTACACTGCATCCTTACTGGCTCTTCTCCTCCCCATGACCCTTCTGTAAGGGGATGTCCAGTTGCCTACATATATGCAGTCTGCACTCCCCCTCATTCACAATGATAGGATTTTTTTGTCCTTTGATGCCTCAGTGGCTTCCTATTTCAATCTGAATAAAATCCAGCTTTTAAAATGGAACCCTATATTCACCTCTATGTACCACTCTGACTTCATCCCGTGGGCTTCTCTCACTGCAGCCTGAGGAAGTAGTCTCCTAACTGTTCTTCCACCTGTCCTCTACCCCTCCGGGTTGAGGGTATTGGTACTTGACTTTGCCTCAGGTAGCATGTCTTTCAGGTCTGTTCTTTGGGGTTATTTTTCCTGTTAGTCCTTCTCACAATGTAGCAGGTAGCCTTGTGACTATTGATTTCATATGGCTAAACCCTACTTTTCTAGGAGCCCTATATTACCTGTTCATCTGCTAACCACAAGATCAGCCATTCAAATCTGGTAGCAGCTTCACAGGAGAAAGATAAAGCTTTCCACTCCTGTAAAGAGTTACAGTCTCAGAAACCCACAGAAGCAGTTCTACCCTGTTCATGGCAGTGAGAGGCCCCACTTTTCACACTGCCGCTTCTCCTCCGCTTCTTTACTTTATTTTTCATGTAGTGCTTTCCACTCTCTGACATGCTTTCGCATGCTACACAATCATAGACATTTTCGTTAAACAGAGATAGCAAAATGTGAAACTTTCGTCCCTCAATTTATCTTTCATCCAGGTCTATACACTTCTGAAGGTGGTGTTTCTCTCTCTCTGACCCTTTCCTAAAAAAAGCTGAGCTTTTCAATATATGGCTTGTCAAAATGATGGTTTTGGCATCCTCCAGGGATTCAAATGTGTGTTCTTGTGAAATGTTCTTTGAGTTTTTGAAACATAAAGATGTTTGAAGGGACAAGATCAGGGTTGTAGATAGATGAAGTAAGGCATCCCAGCAAATTTCTTGCCGGACTGCTCTTGATACTCTGGAAGAGTGAGCAGGGACATTGTGATAATGGGAAAAGAATGCCTCAGTCCATCTTCCTTGGCCTTCTTCTCAGCAGTGTCGTTTTTTCATTTTCTTAAAACTTCTTTCTAATAAGACCTTTGGTAGTAATTAGCCTTTTGAGACAGTATATCAGGATTACCCTTCTGGGCTACTTTAAAGACAGTCACCATAACCTTCTGAGCTAATCGCTCCACCTTGAGAGCAGCTGGCCCAGCAGATCTCCTCAGAGGCTACTCTCTTGACCAGACCTTATTTTTTCGCTTCATCCATGGGACTAAGCCACGTGTATTCTGGAGAGACTCGGCTGGAGGCATCTGCTGATCACAGAGACGTGGGGAAGCACATTCTGTTAGGAATGCATGAACTGGAGCCCTAGGAGCACCACTTGCCCTAGTATATTGCCTGACTCTTCACACTCGAATGAACTTGTACAGGCGCAAGGACGTCTGTTTCTTTCTTCTCTTCTGTACTTTCAATCCCATATTATCATATTTATAGTAGGTGTGTAATCAATATTTTTTGCATGATCAAATGAATAAATGAAAAATTCATGAGTGAGAGTTACTTTACTATAGAGGTGAAGAAGAAAAGAGAAGTAAATTTTGACATCACATGGAGAGAGTATTTAGAAAGGCTCCTAATAGAAACCTCTGAGGACAAGCCACGATTAGGGAACAGGAGGGCCATGTGGACGAGAATGTTAAGAATGATGCAGAAACAAGGTGATTCTCCCCATTCCCACCATTGCTATAACCAATGAACTAAGAGCACTCAAGATTCATTTCTACTTCAAGACCCCTGAAAGTAGCCCAACAGAAAATCTCATTACATTAATTGGGGTGGAAAATGTTTTATAATTCCTTCCCAGGATTAAGAAGCTACATATGTCATTAGCATGTTTAAATAATGCAATAGCATTAATTGCAGTAATTAGCTTTCCTGTGTATATAGCCTATGGGTGTACTGGGTAATGTTAGAAGTACCATAATGAATAGAAATTATTCTTTCTAGTTGTTTAAGTTCAAAACCTTCAGAGTTCTTTTAAAAATATTTATAGCCTTTGAACATAATAATTCAACTCTGTTAGATAAACTATTTTCTCCTTCACAGTAATAAGTTAGTTTATCTCTTTTCCCACAAAGGCTTTACTTTTTTTAAATTTCCAGAAAAAATACAAAAAAATTGTTTTTATATATGATTTTTTGGTTATGTATGTACTTTTTTGTTACTCTTTTTATTGAGGGTCTTAGAAATCTTATAACAATTCATCATTCAATTATGTTAAACACACTTGTACACATGTGGCCATCAACATTTCCAAAACATTTTCTTTCTACTTGAGCTCTTGGTATCAGCTCCTTTTGTCTCCCTCTTCTCCCCACCTACCCGCTCACCCTGATGAATCTATGATCAATTATATATTATTATTTTTTACACTGTCCGTTGTCTACCTTCCACCTTATTTTTAAATTTTTGTATTTTTATTATAGCAAAATGTACATAGCAAAACATTAGCCATTTCAACCATTTTCATGTGTACATTTTGGTGACATTAATTACATTCTCTGTTGTCATGCTGTCATTGTCACTATCTGCTTCCATTTTATTTTAATCACCTTTATCGGAAACTGTGCCCTTAAGAAGTAACTCTCCATTTCCTCTTCCCTATCTCTCTTGGTAATCACTAATAAACTTTGGTTTCTATTTATTTGCCTACTCTGGATAGTTCATCTATGTGACATCATAGAATAGTTGCCCTTTTATAATGGACTTGGATCATTCAGCATGTTTTGTAGGTTCATCCATGCCATAGCATGAATAAGATTTTATTTCTCTTTATGGCTGAGTAATATCCTACTCCATGTATATACCACATCTTGTTTTACCAATCATCTCCTGGTGAACATCTTGATTTTTTTGGTCTTTTAGCTATTGTGCTACAGTGAATATTGGTGTACAAACATCTGCTTGCATCCCTGCACTCAAGTCTTCTAGGTATATGCCTCTGAGTGGGATTGTTTGGTCTTGTGGTAATCCTATGTTTAATTTTTGAGGGACAGTTTATCACTTTTGGTAGCTAATCCTTCCCTGCTGAGTTCTAATCATTTTAAAAACCTATTTCCAATGAAGCTTATATTCTTTATTGTTACGAGCACAGGAGTAGAATTATTTTGTATTTCTATGTGTGAGATTGCAATACAAATAATAAAAATAGAGGAAACTTCAAAAAACAACATGTACGACTTTTTCATGGTGCTCAGGGAGTTGTCAGCAGTATTCCCTGCCTTGTTACTTCTGAGTTGAGCTTGCCAGACATTTCAGAGAGGTGCTCACCTTTATGATGGTATTTGTAGCTGTTAGTAGCATTCCATCAGAGGGATCTCCTATTGTCATTGGCAAGACTTGCTAATTTGGGCATTACTTATCTGACGTCTTTCATGTGACATGTTTAATAATAATAAGGCCACTTACGTCAGATTTTATCTTGGGCTCTCCAAATGACTTTCATCTTGACTTTCGCTAGGTATTTGTTTGGATTTAGCAACAATCATTTTAAGAACCCTTTGACTGCATTTATTAATGAAGTGAGAATATCTCAAAAATTTCAAATTCTGGAACACTTTGAAAAATGTCTGGGCTTCACCAGACAGTCTGAAAATGATCATATATCAGCTTCCATCAAGAGCATACATAGTAGATTGTTATAAGAGCTGTAAGAGGCCCCCTTCCATAAAATGATTTATATATAAAAAAAGAGAGAGAATACATAGTATCACTGACAGTGAATATCCCCTTTTTGGAAAGCTGGTGGTACGAAAAATAGTATTTAGTAAAATGTTGATTTCCTGAGCTAATGTCAACAATTATGAAAAGTGTCTTCCTAGTAAGATACCAACATTTGGGTCCAAAAGATTGAAATATTGTGTGAAAGACACCTTATTACAAGTTTTTCAACTTTTTAGACTGTTTAATAATTTTTATAACAAAACATGAGACAATCAAATTATTTGTTGCAAGGTGAAATGAGGTGACTTTAAGAGATATAGAATAATGTGTAATATTGACAGATGGGGAATTCTTTGTAGTAATAGACTTCGTAATAACTATAGAATAACATAATACTTACCCTGTACTCTGTGAAATTTAAAGAGAAAGAAATGTTTTGTACAAATTATCCAAAATTTGTTTCATGCAAGTTGAATCTAAGTACATGTACTACTTTTGTAGTAACAACCTATATGGATAATAATATCAATATTGTAATATATGTAAATATAAAGGTTCAAAAATGACCTTACTATCTATATTAATATCTATCACTATATCCAAAGTAGGAAATGAAAGCCAAATCATTAATATTATACAGCTTTATACAACATTCCTAGAGATAGTTGTTTAATATTTTCCATCTTGCTTGCAGTCATTAATAATGAGTTTATTTGCATTTTTACAATTGTATTGAATTTCAAAATTCTCATTACTGGGTTCATATATAGCCACAATTTTGTACATCTTGTGAATATGCCTGGAGTGGATTAAAAATATTGTTTTAATAAAAATCAGTACAGAAATAGAAATTTAATTTCTGAATTAAATTGTTTTTCTCTTCTATAAATAGCAACCAATGGTTGTCCATGGCATAATAGATGCAGTAAAGATGAGGTTTCATTTTTCAAAAATTTTTTTAGTCTGCCTGAGCAGCAGTAGTTCTATAATAAACAGAAAGTATTGTTTTTTTTGGGGAAATGAAGACTTTTTTTCCCTCTGAATTATTATGAAGGATGTTGAACTAAAAAATTGTCTAAGTGATTAGAAATAAATAATAATTTGTGAAATGAGTTTCACCTTTACTTTGGTCAAATTTAAGGTAGTAAATATTATTTTAAAATTTGGTAGTGGGCTTTTAAAGCAACTTTTTAAATGTGCTAAGTTTAAAGGTTAAATTAGTTACCAGTTTGTGCTAGAGCTGACTATCTCTAAATAGTATTCTTCATTGTGACACTAAGGTTAGTGAGTGGAATTGTTTATGATTCTAATTGCTTAGGGAGAATTTTATTACTATAAGTTATTTAAAGTTTTCTGGAGAGTCAGATATTTTAAATAATATCACATTATATATTTTAAATTAAATAGTTTTTTTCTCTTCCACACAAGAATGCCAATTAAGGCTGTCCTATATGTTAAGAAAAGGTATAAAAATAATTTACTCATTGAAGAAATGCTAGACTTTGGGAAGTTCTATTATCTTGGAAGAAAAATATTTTCAACACCACACTAGCTTTTCAGCTTAAGAATAAAGCTGGGAAAAGCTGCCTTCAGCTATTAGTTTTCCTGAATCCAAAGAGACGGGTGGGGCAGGATCAAAAATACTTATTTGATCAAAGTTATTGGCTCTGAAGGTATTCTTACCTGTGTAAGAAAGATGAAAGGTGTTGTTTTTATTGCATGCTAGTAACAGTGTAATTTTGAACTAATTGGTGTTGAACTGCCAATCACCTAGGGGGAATGCAAATAGATACTCTTACAATTTCCTTTGAGGTAGTGAAATCTTATGTCGGGGCTGGAAGAAAAACAGAATTAATACCGTTAAATTGACCTTAAATGAGCTGCTTTGTGGTTTTCTTGGAGAATCCCTTTTTATTTTCCTTGACTAGTCCAAACAGGTTTTGTCTACCAATTTGACTTATTGACTAGACAATGCTGACATTGGACATTTTAGAATCATTTTTTAAAGTTAAGTAATGATGATACAGTTCTTCAGGATAGTTTGCTGATTTTTTTTTTGGTACAACTTAAATTCACACAACATTTCAGTATTTATTTGCAGTGTATTAAGATTCTTTATAATAAACATCACTTCCTTGTGGTCATCATAATGAAATAATTTGTCCCCAAATCTCATTTTTCTCATTGAATTATTACTGTATAATAAAGGATGGTAATATCTTTAATTGTGTGTGTGTTATTTCAGATGAATCTAGCCATTAAACAAAATCAAAAAAACAGTTCAAAGAATTTATTCTTGGTTCTTAAGTCAGTGTTTATCATTGACCTATTATGTACCCGTGAAATCACTTTGAGTCACTTGGTGGCAGCAAGTTTATTGTGTGCTTAGCATTATGTTATATAAAGGGAAACAAAACATACACAACATTTTGAATAAAGTAGTATTCAAAAATACCACTCTAGTTATTTTTGTTGTAGACAAAGCATACATTTAGCCGTCTCCCTCCCTCCCTCACTGCCATTGAGTTGATGCCAACTCATAGTGACCTAATAGGATAAGCTAGAACTGCCCTGGGATTTTCCCAGAGTGTGACTGTTGATGCAAGTAGAAAGCCCTATCTTTCTCCCATGGAGTGACTGGTAGTTTCGGATTGCTGACCTTTTGGATTACAGCCCAACATGTAACCACTATGCCACCAGGGCTCTGTTTGGTAGTTTAGACATTTGTATTGAATTTCATAGACATCGTATCCACAAAGTAGGACATAAAAAAATATGTCTTCTTACTTAATTCACATTGAAAGCAAAAAATACTGTCTACCCTTTTTGATTACTCATTACTTTTTCCTAGCATTGAACTGGTTACTAGAATGATATTTCTTTAGAAGTATGAAGAAAGAAACTAATGGAATTTTTGTTATAATAAGTCATATATATACATTAGATACACAGCCTTTAATATTTAAAAATTAGAATAAAAAACAAAATGCATTTGTCACTTAAAATCATATTGTAAAAGTGTTGATGTCAAAGATACTTGAAAATCATATAATGCTGTGCCATCTTACTGTGAATCTCTTCATTTTATGGAAATGCCCATTAATTCTGTAACAATTGTTTCCTTCTTTTTTGGCTGCCAGAAACTCAAAACTAAATTTGTATTCAAACTTTTTAGCACCTTTGGGTTATCTGGAACATTGCCTTACTAGCTCTACCTCTACTTTCTATTCCTTCTATATTGAAAAGTAAAAGACTTATATGTCTGAGATCTGGAAATGCCATCCAACATTTCATGCATTTGAGGCCTCAGGTTCGCTAAGAGAAGAGAGTATTGGTTTTCTCCCCACGTTAGCCATGGACAGGACCAGGAGAGGAGATGCAGAAAAGAGTAACTGCTCTAGAAAGCTGGGATAAAACTGTGGTTTCATGATTGAGGAACCGCCAAATTATGTTTCTCACTGGCTGTACCATTTTATAATTCAATGATGGATTTACAATCTAGTAATGGATGAGGTTTCCAATTTCTCCATATCCTTGTCAACACTTGTTATTTTTTGTTTTTATTCATAGCCATCTCAGAGAGTGTAAAGGAAGGGATATCTTATTGTGATTTTTTTAAATGATTCATATTTCACTGAGTTTTCAGTCAAATTTTACATAGCGAATTTGGTTCCCATTGAACAATTACTCTGCAAATTGTTCAGTGACATTGGTTACAATCTCCACAATATATCATCATTCACATTATTTTAATTTCCAGTAATCTAATTTCTCTCTTCCCATTACCTTTTCCTCTTTGCTTTGGAATAAATGTTGACCCTTTAGTCTTATATGCAAAGGTAAGTCAAAGAGTATTGCTACAAAAATCATAGAAACATTTATGAAACAAAACATGAAATTATGAAACCATTGTCTTTAGAAATAGTCTCCATCTAGGTCCACACACATCTTTCTAGACCATATCAAACAGCAGATTGGCACCCTCCAGGAACTCAAATTATGTTCCTTTTAAATGTTATTTGAGTTTTGTGGGGGAAAAGTCTGAAAGGGAAAGATCAGAGCTTGTATGGTGGATAGGGTAAGGTTTCCCAATGAATTTCTCCTAAGACAGCCCTTGCTACCCTTAAATAATTAGCAAGTACTGTGTAGTGATGGAGAGCAATTCCTTGGCACAACTCTTCTCACCTTTTCTCACCAATATATTTTTCAGTTTTTAAAGAACTTCTTCCTAATAAGCCCCATCATTATCCTTTGTCCTTCGAGACAGTCTATCATGTGTATCTCTTTGGAGTGAAATAAAACACCCAGTCACTATAACCTTCTTTGCTGCTCTCTGTGCCTTGAATTTGACTGGCCCAGCAGATCCCCACAGAAGCCATTGTTTAGAATGGGATTGGTGGTGAAGTCTGGTAAGCATCATTCTAACCTACCAGCCATAGCACCGGAGAAAAATAGAGTTATCTGCTACTGTAAAGATTTATAGCTTCAGAAATCCTGTATAGGGTTGAATTGGAATCAATGACAGTGGGTGTAGATTTTAGTGAGTTTAATGAGGTAAGATCAGTGGATTACTGAGAAGACTTGTCTTCAGCTGTCCACTGATCACAGAAACATGTTTAGACATATTTTATCTGGGAGAAAGCAGGTATGTGTAAACTGGAACTCTAGTAGAAATCCTTTTTGAATTTACCCTTGTAGGTGACTTTCAAAGCAGCACAGTATTCACAGGTTTATGAGGCAATCTGCCATCTAACTGAAAGGGGACCTCCAGGAGCAGTTTTTAGTTCAAAGGTGAAAAAAGGTATTTGAGAGTGCTAGCCTCATAAATTTTTCTAATTTCAATTTATCCACTTAATCTGGACTTCTTAAGAATTTGAGTTTTGTTCTGCTTCCATCTCTTGTGTCCTTAACGGCTAGTCCTGGCAGGCACACCCAATCCTACTTCTGCTTTCGGGTCACAGGAGACCCAAGTTTGTGTATACTTGTACTATTCGTTTTATCAACCAGTTTCACCTTTGAGCCTTTGGTTTCCTGCTTCGTCTTTTCCTCCAAACAAGGAAAGACCAATTGCTTTGGCTTACCTGGTCTCTCAAAACCTTTTTAGATCCCAGATGCTACTCCTTACATGAAAACGTAGAAGATAAATGTTATGAAGGATAGCATGATCTAGTTGTCCCACAGGACTAGGGTCTCTTCTGAGTCAGAGGGACTCTGGGGCATTGAGCAGGAATCAAGTGGCATGTTAATGTATATATGATCTCATTGCTATGCAAGATATAATAGCTTACATGTATGATTGTAGGTATCTTTATGAATATAAAGAGGGGTCAGGAAGTATCTACTAAATTGTTAACTATTGTCACCTTAGAGAGCTGGAAGTGCAATGAAAGAGGCATTTCATGATTTTCTTTAGAAAATAAGGACATGATACTTTCTTATTAAATAATGAATCATAGAATCTTAACAAAGTAAGAAACTGTTGTAGAAACTTCAGGCTTAATTGTCAAATACATGGAAGTTTGTAGTGCTAAAGAAACGGGTATGTTTTTCTGTGAATCACAACAGCATTTTTTTTTAAGCAAATCCAAGTATCAGGATTTGCAATGTGTTTTACATTTTAACTTACTGTGAAGACTATTTGGTGTATAGGATTAGGAATTCAGTTGTTATACTTCTAAAACACTTTTTCTTTGGATAGGATTATCTTCATCAGTGGAATACAGTATAATGGAGTTAGAACAAGAACTTGAAAATGTGAAAACTCTGAAGACAAAACTGGGTATTGTACATTTTCTGTGTCTGGTTTGTATACTGGTCATAATTTCTTTTTAAAGACTTTACATAGTCTAAAATATGAGAAAATAAAGAGAATTTTTAGTTTATGTTAGGAGTTTCTAATATGTACAGATTATTGATAAAGACTGTTTTAGTTTGGGGAAGTGATGAATATAAGTTTATTTTCTTTGTTTGCACTGTTTTGAATATCTGCAAAATGGCCCTTCAAAGAAAACAACATTATATGATGTTATATTTTAGTCAGTTATGGATGTATTCTGCTGATAACAGATTGACACAATGATATAAAGCAACAGATTTACTTATACTTTTCTTATAATAGACACCTGCTGTTATTGGTTTAATGTTTCAGCGACATCAGACCATCTTTACATTCTCCTAGCTTTACTTTCATCAGGATGATTCCCTTTACTTCACCCCCCCAGCCATTTTGTCTGAAATTATTAATTAACTCAAAGAATAATTTTTTGGTGCTGTTGATTTATTTTTGTTTATAATTATTATTCCTCTTAAGTTCTTTCTGTTCTAATTTCTTTATTAGTTTGTGGCATAATTATCTATTAAGATAATTTGAAATTCTATTAATAGATATTTTATTCATTGTTTTTCATAATTTTTTCTTTGTAACATGCCTTTACTGATATGAATGTCCTTCAAAGAAAATTTGGATGAGCTCCTCAAATTTTAATACTGTATTTTTGTTATTATTTAGTTTAAAATACTTTCTAAAAGTATGATTGTTTGCTTTTTTGCTCATGGATTATTTAGAAATATATTGGTTAACTTTAAAACATATGGGCATTTTATGGTTATCATTTTGTGACTAATTCCACTATGATCATAGAACATTTGGAATGTTTTTCATCCTTTGAAATGTGTTCGGAATTACTTATGACCTAGAGTATGGCCAATTTTGATAAATGTACCATGTATACTTGAAAAGAACATGTATTCTGTCATGTCATTTTGAGATGCTTGCCTCTTTCTGTCTCTGCCTCTTCTTCCCTCCTCGTCATTCTTTTCTCCCTCACTTCCCTCTTCCGTAGTCTTTTGTGTGCTTGTCAATTAGACTAACTCTGTTAATCTCATTATTTAGATTATCTATCCTTCCTAATTGTTACATCTGCTTTTATTGAGAAAGATGTTTCAAAGTGTTCCATGACTACTGTGAAGTTGTCAACTTCTTTTATTTCTGACAATTTTTGTTTTTTATATTTTGAATGTATACTATTAGTTATTTACAGATCTGTATCATACCATCGTCCTTATCCTTATCTTTAATCATGAAATATTCCTGTTTATTTATAGGGATGCTTCTTGGTTTCATGTTTACTTTTAGCTTAGCTACATCAGCTGTCTTTAGCAAAGTAGCTACAATCTTCTTTTTCCATACAGTTAAGGTGTATTTCTGGTAACCACCATATTAAAACTAAGCAATAACCCAAATCTTTCAATTAGAGGATAGTTCATTTCTACTTTTAATAGTTATCAACAGCTTTATTACTTATTGCTTTCTATTTATCCAACCGGTTTCATGTTTTTCTTTCATATATTCTTTTGAATTAATTTTTAAAAATGGTTCTATTTGTCTATTACATGATATACATATACCCTGCTGCTGATTTGTATGATTAAGCCCATTTATAGTATGATCCTTGAGGACAGAGTGGAAATAAATGCCCCATAGGGTTTCCTGGGCTGTAATATCTACAGGAGCAGATTGCCAGGACTTTTCTCCCACAGAACTACTGTGGCTTCCAAACCTTTGACCTTTCAGAAAGCAGCCAAAAGTTTAACCCTGGAAACCCATTGGGACAGATCTACTCTGCGCTATAGGGCTGCTATGAGTTGGAATTCACTCTATAGCAAAGGGTATATGATCATAATCTCTCAAATTATTGTGGATTTGGTAACTTAAAACTCCATTGCTGCCCTCCTAGGCTCTGTTGTCTTTGCTGAAAGCTTTGCTTTAACATCTTTTTCATTTATTTACTGATTTCTGAGCCTCATAGAATCCAGGCCAAATATTCATTAGTAAGTGCCTTGCTGGGAAAAATAATGCAATAGTCTTACTTCCGTATATTTTACAGAATATTGGCTTTCAAGTTTTGGTTGTCTTGATTGTGCTCTGATAACTTCATATAATTATTTTTAATTAAGTTGATCCATCTTTCCCCTTTATTCTTAGATTGGGAGTTGATGTGATATAATTTATCATAGCTACAAGTTTATTTTAGAAAACTGGAAGTGTTTGTCACTAGAATATTGAGCTATAGGAGATTTTATTCCTGTTACTTTATTCATTCAACATGTATAAACATGTGCATCTGGAGAAATTTTTTAGAAATTGTTGAAATACTTTATTTTATCACCTAATAGAAAGGCGAAAAAAGGCTTCAGCATGGGAGAGAAATTTGGTCTATCCTGCTGTTATGGTCCTTCTTCTTATTGAAACGGTAAGAACTTGTTTGTTTGGTAAAATGAAACAAATTGTTTTTGATATATTTTGGCGTTTGAGTATGGCCACTTCATGAACCAAATGGTTTCTAGTAAACTTGTGTCCTAGAAATGACATCCATTTATACCTATATTTGTAAAAATTCAGTAGAAGGAAAATGGAAATTAATGATAATTTCAAGAAAGTCCACAGGATTATCTATTTTCCCATGAAAAAAAAAAGACTTAGGCTTCTACTTTACTGGAAGCTAAGAAAAGATGAGATGTTGCCAATATTTTGCTTCAAACTCTATGAGTATGAAAATTCCATTATGAAATCAGATCTGGTAATATTTTCCGCTTTTTAAATCTTTAGGCTTATAAGTTATTTCTGCTCCCCTCCAATAAATAGTGAGATCAATTATTAAATGGATCTGGATGTTATTAATATTTGCCATGAGCTTTAAATGATAACAATTTGGACAATCTTTTAGTATGTATATGGAATTTTTATAGGTAGTCCAGTTAATTTAGTGTAATATGTAGAATTCCAGTCTAGACTGCTTTTGAATTTATTCTATACTGATTTTAATATGTGTGTGGGATTTTAAAAAAAAGTCCTTGAAATTGAGCTCTAACAGTGACTTTTTGTGTTGTAGTCCATCTCCGTCCTCCTGGTGGCTTGTAATATTCTTTGCCTGTTGGTTGATGAAACCGCAATGCCAAAGGGAACCAGGGTAAAGTAAAATGCTTACATATGCTTTTCTTTTACAAAAATGTGTTGTATATATACCCCTGAATCTTTTGAAAAGTAAATGAAAGCATTCACTTTTGAATGTGCATGAGGGTAAGTCAAAAGTATTTCTACAAAATCATGGAACCTTTTGTGAGAAAAAGGTGAAACTTCTGCTCCGTTAAGTGTACAGCCGTGGAAGCCCAAAGAGGCAGTTCTACTATGTCTTATTGGGTCACTATAAATCAAAATTGACCTAATGGCAACGAGTTAGGTTGGAGTTTATTCCTTTGCTGAAATATTCAATGTATTCCACATCAAAACAAAAGTTTGGGCATCCTCAAGGGGACCTAAATCTTGTTCCTTTAAATGATCTCTAAGTTTTAGGAATAAAAAGCAGGCTGAAAAGGACAATGTGAGATTTGTAGGGTAGATGGACACCTGTGCTACTCTTGAAGAGTAAACAAATGCAGGAATAAAATTGCTGAGTGCATCTTCATGGGCCTTTACTCAACCAATGTAGCTTTCAGTTTCTAAGACTTCTTCATAGTAAACCCCTATGGTTTTCCTGTGTCCTTCCAGAAAATCTCTCCAGGTTTCTCTTTTGAGAAAAATCATTTGCCATAACCTTCTGAGCTGCCCTCTCTGCCTTGCATGTAACTGTCTCAGCAGATTCCCTGTTTTGATTGCCCCTGTGTTTTGAAGGCACCCAAATGAGACTAAGACGAGTATTCACAGAGACATGTGTGAATGTGTTTGATTTGGAATAAGCCTGTGCATAAATGAACTAGGAACTTTGGTGGTACTACAGGTTAGGCATTTAAAAAAAAA
>NW_022103928.1:39209358-39249904 GCF_000313985.2 Echinops telfairi
TGAGAGAATGATGAAGCTCTCTGGTCTTATGAAGATTTATAGTCTTTGAAACCTCATGGAGTAGTTCCTCCCGGTCCTATAAGTTCACTATGAACGGAGATTCTAGCAGCAATACTTCTAGGCTTATCTTTGTACGTACTTCAAGTTATATGAATTTCTTCATGCAATGAATGCTTATAAACTTTATGACTTTTTATATTACTTTACTTTGTGTTTTTACTTTATTTTTATAAACAATGATATAAAAAACAAAAAAAAATTACTTCTCCATATACAATCTCATCTTTTCCCCCCCAAATGTCATAGCTTCTTTTAAGATGGAAGTCTAAATTTACATATCAGAATTTATTCTGGCATTACTGAAATTTGTATCGGTGATTCTTTAAGGAAATGTATACCAGTGTGATTGTTTCAGTTGCCTTTGAGTTGATTTTTGACTCAGCAGAGCTAACCCACATCACTTCCCCATATGGTTTTCTGGACCATAATCATTATGGGAGATTATCAGGTTTTTCTTCCCCAGAGCTGCTGAGTGAGTTTGAATGTCTAACCTTTTGGTAAACAGCTCAATGCGTTTCTGTTACCTTCTCAGGACTCCTTAAAAGAGTGATTTATAAAGAGTGTATTACACGAATTCATTGGGCTTGCAGAGAATTCAAAGAGATACCTTATTCATGCTGCAAAAGAGTCATACATTTTATAAAACTGCATCATAATGTATAATTAATGGGAGAGAAGTGAGTTAATCTTTGTTTCATGAATAACTTTTGTCTCTTACTTTTAAATTGGTGATATCTATTTGGATATATCCTTCATATAGAAGATAAAGCCCAAACCAAACTCATTGCTATCAAGTCAATTTTAATTCATAACAATCCTGTTTAGGATTTCCAGCTTTGTAAATATGTACAGCAGCAGGCCGTCTCATTGCTCTCCAGCTGGCGCCACTGCTGAGTTTGAACCTTCGACCTAGCAGTTAATCACCTAGCTCCTTAAATGGATGATCATTACCACTAATATCCATATTGGATATACTTTTTTCCAGGACTTAAGGTCATGCTTTTGATACTTAAAGCTCCTTGATGTTGAGTCAGTTCTGATTCGTGGTAACCCTATGTGTCAGAGAACTGCTCCCTAGGGTTTCCGAAGCTGTAAATATTTATAGGAGCAGAAAGCGCAAAGCCTAGTATGTCTCCTGGGGTGCAGCTAGTAGGTTTTGAACTACCAACCTGGTGGTTAACATCTGAGTACCACTCCCACAGAGCCACCAGGGCTTTTAAAAAGGTACTTAGTTGTTTTTAGGTGCTGTCCAGTTGTTTCCAACTCAGAGAAACTCTGCATGACAGAATCAAAGCTCTGCCTGTCTGGGCCCTCACCATCCTCACAATGTTTCCTCCTTTTAAATATGTTGTTATAAATATAACATATATCCGATATGCTGTATTTGATAAAATGCTATTTAGAATGTATGCATCTATTCAGGTGTTCATGAAGAATATTGGTCTCTGTTCCTGTTAGGTACCCTGGATTCGGTTCCGACTGAGGGACCCTGTGTACAAGAGAAGGAAATATCGCTGGGTCCTGTACCATCCTCCCAACTGTTGCTATGTTTTGAGTTCATTGTTGCAGCCACTGTAGCAATCCATCTCTTGAGGGTTTTCCTCATTTTTGCTGACCCTCTGCTTTACCAAGCATGATTCCTTTTCTAGGGACTGGCCTCTCCTGATAACATGCCCAAAGTACATGGCCTCAAGTTTTGCCATCCTTGCTTCTAAGGAATATTCTTGCTGTACCTCTTCCAAGATAGATTTTGTTTTGGGGGGTGGGAGTGGGTTATGTTGGGTTGGGATGAGATGAGGAGAGCAAGGGCTTTCCTAGGAGAATTGCATTGGGATACCTTCCTCTCTTCACTCTTAGCCCTAATGTTGTCCTTTCAGGGTTCTTTTTGGTCTCAAAACTCAAAGAACACTCAAAAAGAAGGTTATTTGAGTCCCTAAAGAGTATCACTTTTATGTCATGTAAATCAAAGAGTGCAGGAATCTTCAAGGAATGCTTAGACAAATGGAAACACAAACTTCAGAAGCATATAGCTATAAAAATATAATAAAACAAAATCCTCCTTTAAAAATATGTGTAGACCTAGACAGAGAGTATGTGAGAAACATTAGCTTCACATTTTGATATTTAATGAGGGTTTATATTATTTTGTAGTTAATATTTTTGGCTTACCCTTGAATATATATATCACACATGTTATTTAGTTGAAAGGATATTTCTAGGAGTAGCTTCAGTTTCAAGTTTAAAAGCTATTTTAGCTAGTTTTGGGGATCCCTCTAATCCAGTGGTTCTCAACCTTCCTAATGCCTTGACCCTTTAATACAGTTCCTCATGTTGTGGTGACCCCCCAACCATCAAATTATTTTTGATGCTACTTCATAACTGAAATTTTGCTACTGTTATGAATCGGGCGACCTTTGTGAAAGGGTTGGTCAACATCCAAAGGGGTCGTGACCCATAGATTAAGAACCACTGCTTGAATCTCAATCCAATAGATACAGACATTTTAAGAAATTGAGTTTTGTACTATAGTCCCTCCCCCCCTTTTATCAGGGTACAAATCTGTGCCCTTAGCAGAATGATCAGTAGTGGTAGCCAGGCACTGTCGAGTTCTGCTCTCAGAGCAGAGGAGACCAAAGTTTGGGTATCCTCATACCATTAGTTTTGTAGACTAATTTCATCTTTGAATCTTTCGTTCCCTACTTTGTCTATTCTTCCAGAAGGGTAGAGATGAATTATTATGACTTAGGTGACTGCCTGTAAGCTTTTAAACCCCTAGATACTATTCCCTAAACTAAAATGTGGAGTTTTGAGCATTATGAATTGTATGATCAAGTTGTTTTGGAGAATATAATCTGACGGCTTCAAACCCAGTAAATCAATCACACAGGCATTTGGTTATGTCTAGAAGTATCTGTAACTGTGCCCCCTATGTACTTTATTATATAAGGGGCAACCACATACATATGCCTATAATGACACTGAGTAGTACTGATGGTAGAGTGGGCTATGCATGGAAACCCCAAAGCGTGGTTCTACTCTTGTTCTACTCTGTCCTATAGAGTCAGTAGAGACTCGATGGCAGTGAGTTTATAGTTACAGTCAGGTTTTAAATCCTTACAGAAGCCTAATTGATTGTGGTGATGATTGTGCAACTCTTCTTAATATGCTTGAACTACGGAATTGTCTGATATGTGAATTATATGCCAATAAAGGTGTTAAAAAGTAAAGAAAAAATCCTTACAGAAGCTGAAAATTTCATCTTTTTCCTGGAGCTGCTGCTGATGGATTTGCACTGCCAACCTTGTGGTTAGCAGCATAATCTTTAATTCACTACATCATTAGGGTTCTGCTTTGCCCTACACGGTCACTCTGAATTGGAACCGAGTTGGCAGTGGATATAGATACACCTATATGTTCACACACATATACGAGGGGTTACCCACCAAAACTGGAATCGTGCTGGGTGGAGTGGAGCTCTCATAGCATGCATTTTTCCTGAATGGATGAAAATGTTGACAGAATTCGTGTGCTTGAAGACTGACAACGGACCATTGAAGAAATGGGGAAGTTATCTGGACTATCATGAAGCTTGGTTCAGCAAATTTTAATGGGAAATTTGGAAATGAGAAGGGTTGCTGCGAAATTTGTGCCTTGGGTTCTGACTGACCAGGAAAAAGAGCATTGAGTGGACATGCTATGATTTGAAAGAAAAGCTCCGAAGTGACCCAGACTTTTTCCCCCCAAGTTCATTACTGGTGATGAGACATGGTGCTATTCTTACGACCCTGAAAGCAAACATCAATTAAGCCAGTGGATGATGCCATCTTCACCTCCCAAAAAAGCTTGTCAAGTGAAATCAAAGATCAAGACGATGCTCATTTGTTTCTTTGTTATGAGGGGGATAATGCATTTGGAGTTCTACCAGTTCAGACTGTTAATCAAGATTTCCATTTAGCGGTTCTGAAAAGATTGTGTAAGTATGTGACAAAAAAGGGCCTGATTTGTGGCAGACGGGACTGGTTTTGCCACCACAACAATACACCTGCTTATGCAGCCATCTCAGTGTGCCAGTGTTTGGCAAAAAACCAGCATGCCTCTCTTGCCTCACACACCTTACTCACCTGACTTTCCTCTGTGCGACTTGATTTTGTTTCCATGAATGAAGAGAGGCATGAAAGAGGACAGTGAATTGTAGACCTAGAAGAGGTGAAGGAAAAAATAGGAGATAGGTGCTGTCAGCTATCCAAACATGAGTTTGAAAAATGTCTCCAAGGATGGAATTGCAGATTTGACAGATGTATTAAGTGTAATGGTGATAAGGTTGTTTTGTAAAAAAATTAAATACATAGCTTGGGGAGGGGGTGGGACTTCCATTTTTCTTTGGGTACCCCCTTGTATAATGTTTTTAGGTCATCATTTGTCTTCATGGCTGTTATTATATTTATAAATATACTAAATTCTTAGAATGAATGGGGAAAGAAAAATTGAAATATATAAAGGGAATATGTAATTCACCTTTCTGTGATTATTTTAATTTTGAGACACTAATTATTTCAATTCTGTATGATGCCACAGGACTGCTATAGCTTTATTTTTTATTCCATCTTTTAAAAAATTCTCCAAATAAAAATTGGTCTATTTCATAACAGCAATAATTATAACAACATTTCTGATAAGTTATTACCTCACATTTGAGCTAAATCCGAAAACCTCGAAGTCATGGTAGTTGAATCAGTTAACTAGCTTAATCTGATGTTCCCTTTTATTTCAGAGTATTTGACATTTCTAATTTCAACTGCCCTATATTTGAAATGAAAAAACAATTTTAGGGAAACCAAATGTGATGGTGTCATTGAATCCTCAAAAGTGTTTTTCTGTTTTCCAGGGCCCTGGAATAGGAAATGCCTCCCTTTCTACTTTTGGTTTCGTGGGAGCGGCACTTGAAATCATTTTGATTTTGTATCCTTTCTTTAAGTAAACATTCTGTCTTTTAACAAGCATTCTGTCAAGTTTTCTGGGACAGTGGTAGTTTACTAAGACACTTGTCTAGAAGAAAAAAAGAACAGGCCAGTCTTCCTCAAATGCCTCAAGTGGTTTTTTGTTTTGTTTTTCCTTTGAGCCCTTAGACTTTGAGAACTTAGGGGTACTTGCATTCTTTTGGAAAGTCTTTTTTCCTTAATTCTCACAGCTATCTTATGGTGTCCTCTGTGGTTGGTTTCTATAGCCTTCGATTTTTTGGAAACTTCACCCCCAAAAAGGATGACACAACTATGACAAAGGTAGCGTGTAGTCTTAGATGATTCTGCCTCCCTTGTGCCTTCCAAAACAAACCGAGTGTTTTATTTAGTAATTGCCCTGAATGGTTCATTTGCAGTGATAGGTATTTGTTTGTAAGTTGCATAAACACAAACTGGAAGATTTTCAAAATGCTGACTGAGCAGGAAAGGATGTGCTCTGTTTAATTTGGATGGCATCCATTCACTTGTAAAATGCATGGAACTGCAGAGCTTGTTAACTAGCTATAGAAAGCTAGTGAAAGGACTTTTCTCCTCTAAAGAAAACGTATTGCTAATGAGTAACTTTGATTGTGCTAACTGTACCTCTGGGAGCTTGTTTGAAATCTGAAGAACTTAGTTGCTACAAGTATTAGAGACAAAGTATTTCAAATTTGAATAATTAAAGTAAAATGGAAGCATCCTATTGAAAAACATTTTGTAGTTTGAGGCTAATTTACTTTCCTCAATATGTTAATTGGCTTCAGAATAATAAAGGCTGTTATTTTATGTCCGAGCTGAATCTTTGTAAAATATTCCCACAGACTGGATAATGAAGACTTACTAACAAGAGCTGCTGGCTTGTTTTCTTATTTTTTCTTCCGTATTTTTAGCTTATTCTAAAGGGAGAAGTTATTGTGTGTGTGTGTAAAGTTTACTTACTTTGTGCTGGCTTTTAAAAAAAAGTTATTGAGATACTTAGCATCTTATATAAGTGCTCATAAGTATTATTAAGTGATATTTTCAGCTCCTCTATGAATAAGGAGTTCTGGTGGCACAGTTGTTAAGTACTTTGTTGATAACTAAAAGGTTATCAGTTCAAACCTCACTGGCCTCTTTGTGTGAGAAAGATGTGACAGTCTACTTCTGTGAAGATTTCAGGCTTAGGGATCATGTGGGGCCGTTCTACTCTGTCCTGGGGGTCTCTGTAAGTCAGAATGAGTTCAGTGGCAATGTTTTATATATATATATACACACACACACACACACACATACATACATACATATACACACACTGTATATATACACATACACACATATATGAAATATTAGGCATGGGATACATTGGATATGACTAATTGGAATTTGGGTTTAGGTTTTGAAAGTTTTTTCTGACTTTGTACATAATAGGCAAGTCTGACTTAAAAATACAGTTTTATTTGACAGGCAGAACTTTATGAAATTGGCAACTTTTGTCAAAAATGCAAAATGCACTGTCTCAAATGTATAGTAATTTGTATTCAATAAAGTTACATTTGTACCTGGTACTATAAATATCTTCTGAAACTTACTGATACAATTTCAAATGTTTATCAAAAAAATTCTCTACTGAGCAGTATCATTAAGAAGTTGGCAGAGCACAATAGGTAACAAGAATGTACAATATTGTCTTACAATGTGATTCAGTTTTATCCTTGTACACATTAATTGCCAAGTATTCTTTCTGATTTTAAACAGATCATTGGGAATTGTGTATCAATCTTGGTTTTGAGTTCTGCACTGCCTGTGATGTCAAGAACACTGGGTAAGTTCAATTTATAAAGTTTTCATTTTCAACCCAGACCTTTTTAAGATACCTCTACTGAATGTCTTGCTCTCGCATCTAAATATTTAAAAAATATCACATTTGAAATATAGTGCTTTTTCCTCCATTATCTTTTGAAAGAAAGACCATTTAGTTTTTAAATGCCTAAAGACTGTTTGTTGGTTTTTTTCACTGACTTGTTAACCCTTTTGCATCTGACTTAAAATAATTTTTAATTTCTAGAAAATGTTTAATTAATTTTTCTTACATAAACTATTTTAAAATTATAATTTAGTATGTAGGTTAAGTTTATTAATTTGTAAAAGTTACTTTTCAGCTGATTTGCACCCATGAAATGAAGGAGGGAGCTCTCACAAAGCATACATTGACTTAAAGTACATATTCATTCCTAATTTAAGTTTGATTTTCTAGTCATTAGAATTTTTTTCTTATTTTTTTTAATTTGCAACGAATTTTGACATATTTCTTTCTACTTTGTCAATAAGATGGTGGGATAACTTCATGTGACCTTATTTTTTATAAAAAGCAATCTTGCAGAATGGTTTTTCAGTTCTGGACTAAATATTCTTTCAGCCATAAAATTTTATTAGGCAGGTATGGTGGATTCTTTGGACTTAGATTTAGATATCAGAGTGTTCATAAAATTTAAAACTCAATCAGTAAAGTCCAACAGCTTGCTGATAGCAAAATCACTGGGAACTTTGAATTGCTTTTTTTTTTTTAGCACTTATATTCTATTATTTATTCAAGAGTCATAAACAAGATCCAGGCTTTGTAGTTATCTTCATAATTCATATAAAATTCTATATTACAATAAAAAGTACAAATATAAAAAAACTGTTCTACAGGCTAATATGAAACATGTTTATCTAATGTTCTTTTGTTTGTTTTTATAGGACTATTGTTATCACATCTGCTTAATGTGGTGTGCTAATCTTGAAAGTGCCAAAAATGTGCACTTTTAAAACATCTGAAGCTAAATGTTATCATTTATATTATAGCAGTCTAAAAATCCCAGCATCTTTTACATTCACAAAACCCATTTTTTTTAAGTTCTATTATTTAAGATTAGTTGTTAATAGTAATATGCTCTGATTCCATGGAAGCAGTTTCCATGCTGAGTATAGTTTTAATACAAAGGAAACAAATTAATGGTAAAATTTACTTTTTGAGACCAACAAATTAAATTCCTGAGTAGTTTGCCATAGAGATAAAGAAAAGAAAAGGGAAAAAAGAAAAAAGGAGAAAGATGGAACAATTAAAATGCAGCTAACAAATGCCTGGACACAGCTGTCCAAACAGGATTAATAGAGTGCATTAGAGTACAGTGAGTCATGTGGTGCTTTGCAAAATATCAACATGCACTGCATTACATGTTATGCCCAATGGCACTGAATAGATGAAAAGAAATAAATACGTTAAACAGATTCATAGAGGCTTTTCACAGTATTAAAAAAGCAAATTTCTAGCCTAGAATAAAAAGCTTTATTTTAGTATTATGGGAAATGCAAACTAGAGAGTTACTTTGTAATTCCTCTATTAACCCTGTAGAATTGAGTCTTTGATTTTAAGAAGATAAAATATAGAGAATTGTCATGAATATTTCCCAGTATATAACGGGATTTTGATTTACTAGCTGAAAAGCTTATAAGAGTAGAGGATATATTTAACAACCACATTCCAAGATGGGAAATTCTTCACTCTATCATTGCCTCTCATAAGTAAATCCTGACCTTGCATGTGGCCCTATTTACTCTTATGAAATCAGCTGGCGGCATCCCATTGCTCATAGCTAAATGAGGAACAAAGTTAACAAGGAAAAAAAAAAGGAAAACTTCATAATTTGCCTCCATGTGTATAGCTTTTATTTCAATAGTTTTTCAATGAAAGACTATGAATTTAATTGTAAACCTGAAAAATCTACTGAATCCACTATGAAATACTTAAATTGGTGATATTTTTTATTAAGAAGTAAAGGTGTTTTTTTTTTCTTTTAAAAAATTTGCCAGCTACTACTGTTATGTGACAGGTATCATAAACTTTAGATTGATGTTTATAGCTCTTAAGTGTACAGTGTGATAGGATGTATGTGCTAAAGAATTCCCGTGAAATAGCATGTTATATTTGCTTGTGGGACATTTTTGTGCCATTTGAAAAATCTCCATGTAGTAAATTTTATAAGCACATCACTTGCCACAGAGAATTAAGTTATGAAGAAAATTGTGACCATGTCTTTTTAGTCATATACAATTATTAACAATGATAGGTTTGTTGTCTATAGGGAAATACAACAACAACAAAAAAAATCTGTGCTTTTTAAAAAGTTTTAAAAAAAATCTTTACCTTTTAAGACCATTTAAAGCTAATACTATGCCATTTGGTAGGAGTTCCCAAATATTGTTTGCTGGTTAGTTAGGCTTCACTTTACAAAATTTTTTAAATGTTTGAAATTTGATGTCCATATTTTCAGTAAATAAGTCATTATTTAGTTTAGTAGACTAGAGGATTAAAAGAGATGCTTAGCAAACAAGGTGAAATAGAACAGGGTCTAACGCAATAAATTATCTGTAAATACTTAAACTTTTCTATAGGAAAATATTCTAAGTGGGTTTACTACACTTAACACAGTTGCAATGAATTTTCTAAGAACAGATTATGTATAATCACTGTACAAATCATATTTTATTATTAAGAAGTATTTAGGGTTTCACTTTTCTTAACATTGTTCTTTATCTGAGATCTTCGTTAGCCAGAGGGATGAGTTTTTCAAATGCATTCAACAGACTTTATAATACTTGTACTAATTTGTATTTTTAAGTTATTTTTATAATTATGTTTTCATCCTGAAGCTCTCAAGACCTAAATGCAGTGCTATATTTGTTGTTGTTTTCAGTGTGCTGGTAACATTAAAATAAAAGCTTGAATGTATTTTATGGTATTATATATTTCTCTTTCTATATCCATATGATTCGTTATTTTGCAGGAGATTATGTGGATTGTTCTTTTTTGTTTTCTTGATGAAGGGGCTCTCTTTAAAACTAGTTGTTTGTTAGAGGGGGTTTTGTATGGGGTTTTGTTAATATTCCTAATTTTTACCCTGGTCTTTCTTTTTTCAGTTCTTTGCGTGTGAAATGGATAAATGATACTTTCACTGTTTAAAAATGTCAAATGTGGGATCAAATTACAAATCATATATTCCGAATTATGACTTTGGTGTAAAAATAAACCTAAGCTCCACATTGAAAATTTCTTGACCCAAACTTTGCCTATCACTTTATTATGTTCAATTATATTACAGAAAATTAATAAATGACTGGTACTAACTAGTATTTAGCTGATTATAATTATTGTGATTTTTCATGAAAAATAGAATTCTTTAAAGTTTTTTTAGTTAATCTTTTTTAATATATAAGCCTCTTTATTAGCACACAATCAGACATCATACAATTCTATAGTTCTCTCTTATCAAGAAATATTGTACAATTACTGTCACAATCAGATTTAGAACATTTTCTTCCTTCTTGCACTCCTTATTATTAGGTCCCTGTTTTCCCCCAACCTCTCCTGCTGGAGCCCCCAGGGACCCTTAATCCATTTATTTTCTCTATAGATTAACCCATCCTGGGTTTCATATACTGGAAAACATAGAAAAATACATAAAGAATCAAGAAGGCTACCAATATTAACAACATACCACAGAGATAAACCCCAGTTTGAAAGAAAACAGAAAATACTAAAAATTAGAGCAAACTCAAAATGTGTCCAAAGGGAGATCAGAATAATAAAGTACTGGATTTTAACCTAGTTACATCAATCATAATTCACTTTCCAATGCCGTCTGTAGTAACAAGGCCACTCATATTGCTGGTCTGTGTTCAGAGAGAATTTGTTGGATGTGTCATCCACATGGGTTTCACCTTTTGTTTAAACTGTTGGTACTTTTATATGGGTCAGAAAGGGGATCAAATCAGATATTACAATATAGCCATTCAAATCAGATGTTTCATTTTAATCTACTTTAATGTCTCTACAATACTCTGTCTGATAACCAAGCTATTCCCATCCATCCATTATGGTCTGAGGAAAATTACTGGAGATTTATATTCTATGTGTAGATGCTAAAAATGTATTTTGGGCTTCCACTGTCATCCATAGCATTTTGCAAACCAGGATTTCACAATTTAAACTCTGATACCATCCCCTCCTTCAGATTTGGATTATATTATTTACAATGGGTGGTTCACACAGTCTGGTGTGCTTCTTCCATGTGGGCTTAATTGACATCTCTTTTAGGTCTGTCAAATGTGTAAGAGTTAAAAGAGTAAGTAATGACAACTCTAGCAAGTCATATTCCCAATATGCTGCACTAGTTTCAGGGCTCATCATACTGAGAACATGTCACATTGATCACACATGATCTAAACAATTTACACACCTGCAGATATGCATTAAAATAACTCGAATTTAACTTTCATTTTAAAATAAGGTTTGCGTGAAAATAATTCCCTTTAAGATCAAAGATAAAACCCATTTTATTAAAAATGTGTCATTTAAGCTATATTATGGATTTAATTTATACCAAGAATTAAAAAACCTAACCAAACTAAATATTCCTAATAATATATTTATATAATCAACTCTAATATAATACCACCTTATTTTTAGAAATTTCATTTTAAATCAATTTAACTATATAAATAAATGTATGCATAAATCATCTTTTTTGTTTAGACCATTTATATTTAATATGATATTAATATGGGTCTATCTAAATGTGCTATCTTGCTATTTCCTTTGACTCCTATTCATGTTCCCACTTCCCACTTTATCTGTATTCTAGATAAATTGAATGATTTTTTAAAATGGAATAATTCCATTTATCTCCTTTGTTGGCCTACTTCCTATAACTTTTTGTTGTGCCATTTGAATGTTTGTCTTAGGGTATTAGTATATATGTTTAACTTATCACAGTCTACGTTTTCTCTGATAAGCACCTAGGACTCAAGTCCTCTAATGTGGAGATGAATTTAATCTCCAGTTTCCCAAATCTCCCTATTATTTCTGACACCAACCATCTTTCCCCTTTCCGAAACACACCTTTTCTCTACTGTGTTCCACAGTCACTGTAATGCTTCACACAACTCATGGACAATCCAGGCTGTGGGTATGGTGTTCAGTTGGGTAAAACGATATGACTGAGAAGTAAGAGAATACTACTTATGCAAAAAGGTATTAGTGTCAGGAGTGGTACTGGGCAAGGTCTGGAGGAGTACTCAGAGAAAAGGCTCTGTTTTCTCAAAGCAAAGATGTCTTTTCTTTTTCCTACTGGGGCAGCTCTTGGAACAGAAGCTCCTTAAGCGCTTGTGTTTTATAGCTTTTACCTGTCTATCCATGGGTGCTCTGGAGTCAGACAGGCACCCAACAAATTCTTCAATGTAGTCAGTACACCTTAATTACTTAAGAAACCCCCTAAAATAATTTTTCCAAGTTCTAAGGGCAAAAGCACCACAATCTTCAAATATTTTCACTTTATATAAATAATAACAATCTTGTAAAATATTCTCTTATTTCTTCTCTGTGCTTTCATTGTTAATACGTTTACTTCTATACATGTTATACAGCTCACAATATATTGCTCTTATTTTCTGCTTTAAAAAGTCAGTTCTATTTTAGCAATATTAACCATACACAGTCTTTTATGTCTTCCCCTACAGGGATCATTCCTATTGCTTTTCATTTATTTGTGTAATCTAGATTTCACTCTACTATCATTTTCCTTTTGCCTGAAGGACTTTCCTTAATGCGCATCTGTTGGTGATGAATTCTTTCAGCTTTTGTAGGTATGAAATGTCTTTATGTTGCCTTGTTTTTGAAAGGTATTATTGTGTGAAGAATTTTAAATTGACCATTTTTCCTTTTTCAACTTTAAAGATGATACTCCACTGTCTTCTCATTTGCATACTTTTTGAAAAGAAATCTACTGTACTTATTATCAGTGGTCTGTATTTATTTTGTCTCTTTTTTCTCCTTGTAGCTGCTTTGAAGATTGTTTTCTTTATTGATATTAAGTGGTTTGATTATGATGTGTATTGGTATAGTTTTCTTCAGGCTTTTTATTTCATTGAGTTTCTCTTCACATAGTTTTCTTCAAATAGGGAAATTTAGTCATCAGATCTTTAAATAATTTTTCTTGCTTCTCTACCTCTTCTCATACAGAGATTCTAATCTCTCAAGTATACCAGTCTCTTGAAATTAATTTGCAGCTCACTGATAATCTGTTCACTTCCTTTCTTCTTCTCTGTTTTGCTGCTAATAGTTTTTATTGTTATATCTTCACATATTACTGATCTCATTTTCTTCAGTGTCTACCCTGGCATTAATTCCATCTCGAGTATTTTTTATATCTGATATTTTAATTTTCATCTTTAGAAGGTCAATTTGTGTCTGTTCAACACATTTTTGCAAATAGTACACCAATGAATGAGGGAGTACCCTAAAAAATGGGTACTGGCCGGAGCTTTCATAGTATGTATTTTTCCTGCTGGGTGAGCATCAAACAACTCACTCTGAGTTAGTGCACCCAGTGACATTGACTGGGAAGGTTCTCTCTGGTCACAGTGAATTTTTTCACAAGAGCAGTTTTGCTCAAACCTCGTTTTTTATGATGGCCGATGTCAGAGAACAGCGTGAAGCTGTGAGATTGTTTCCTGCTCGGGAAATATGCTTCAGAAACTGTTGTGATGTTGAACACAGCTTACAAGGACAGCACTATGGGAAAAACCCAAGTGTATGAGCGGTTTTCTCCTTTCAAAAAAGGTGAAATGTCGATTGATGACAAATTTAATTCTGGATGTCCGTCAACTTCCCGAACAGACGAAAATGTCCACTCGTAGTTCATTCCACCAGATAAGGCTATTAATCAAACTTTCTATTTAGGGGTTTGGAAAAAATTGTGTAGTAGCATGCAATACAAAAAGGCCTGATTTGTGGCATTTGGGGGACTGGTTTTGCCACCATGACAGTGCACATGTTGACACAGCTATCTCAGTGCGTCAACTTTTGGCAAAAACAGCATGCCTTTCTTGCCCCACACACCTTACTCACCTGACCTCACTCCATGAGACTTCTTTTGTTTCCATGACTGAAGAGGGACAGTGTTTTGAAGATTTAGAAGAGGTGAAGAAAAAAACACGAGGGAGATTCTGTTAGCCATCCAGACGAGTTTGAAAAATTTTTCCAACAATGGAATTGCATATTTGACAAATGTGTTCAGTGTAATAGAGAGTACTTTGAAGGTGATAAAGTTGGTTTGTAAAAAAATTTAAATATAGCTTTTTTTGTGGGGGACGATTCCAGGGTGTTTTTTGTTTTTTTTTATGTACTCCCTCTTAAATAATGCATAGACAATATAATAGGTGGAAAAGACAAAAATTATATTTAAAAGTTTTGGCATAGCTTGCATAATCATGCATTATGCTACACATTCATCAAAAGCAAAGGAATACATTTTGTCCTCATTTATTTTCATTCAGGAGTCTGAAAATATTACTTTTGATCATATTTGTATAATAAAGATATAAGCTGTTTTCAAAGGGTTATGGATTAAGTTTGGTAATACCCTAGTAATCAGAAAATGAACAAGTGAAACTATGTTTTGATCTAGGGCAGTTCATAGCTGGACCTGAGAACAGTGAAGTTCATTGTGGCCAGTCTGCACCCAGCTATGCTATACCAGAGACAGTCTAGAATGGACTAATCCCACATTAGGTGTGGGCCTTTCCTTGAGCATGCCTGGGTCATTGGTGCCGGCTGCATGTGAAACTAGGAGGTAGTACAGTGTGAGTGTGCACATTCACTGCCCACACCTGATACGGTACCCACAGGCACGTGTGTCATCTGAGTGAGTCAGGGACAGCCCCCGTGCAGCCTCAAACCCAGTTTTCATGCCCACCTACAGCTTCTGTGTGGATGTGAGATTCAAACAGCCGAGCTCAGTAGCTAACCAACCAGACTATAGGAGGGAATGTGTGTGGTTGCAACCTGTATTATCTGCCTGAATAGCCTCTCCACTCTTGGGTATACAGACACGCATATGTGTGTATGTGTGTCTCAGGCCAGCTGTTCCAGTGAGGGGTATTTCTAGAGTGAAAGGAAGTTATTTCTTTCTGAATTGGAGATTGTATTTTCAGATCAGGGAAGGAATCCTGCCTGGGAGCAGACTGCTTTTAGAAACTCTAGGTTAATTCTGTTGAAGCTCTGCTGCTGGGAACCACATCTCCACATCAGTAGGCACCAAAACAAGACTTAACATTAAATCTGTTGGGCAGAATAAAAAGGAAACTGTAGTTTCCAGCATGTAAAATGTGGGAGAGGTTGATATGCACACATGTGTAATGGGTTATTTGTGCAAAACCAACATATCTTCTAGTCTATGCTTAACAAGTTCAGTCTTTACTCTAGCTTCTAGGATATGAAGAGTATAGTTTTAATAATTGTTTTAATATTCCTGCTACTCCTTCCAGCATCTGTGTTGTTTCTGGGCTGGTAATTTCCTCACAAGCATGCATTGATTAGTTCTCTGCTAGATACTCAAGCGGAACCCTCTGCAGTCCTCAAGTCCTCTGTGCAGCTCCCTCCTCTCCAGTACTCTGCCTCCTGAGTTCAAGAGCCTTGCCATCATCCCCAAGCTCCCAGCTCCCTCTTCAGCTCAGGGAGATTGCCAAGCTCTTTCTGTCCTCTCTGCCCTGTGGCCGCAAACTCTCGTTAGTCAATACATTTTCACAATCAAAGGGGTCATCTTGTTTGCTTCCTGCATCTTAGGGATCACTGACCTTTATTCTCTGATTATAATGCCCTGAAAAAACATTCTTTACTATATTTTTGCTCTATTTTTTAGTTGGTTCAGATGGGAGGGGAAATCTGGTCCCTTTTATTCCATTTTTCTTTCTGGAATGTGAAGTCAATAAACATATTCCTCATTGATAAACTTTAATGAAAATATACTTCCACAGTAAGTTTGATCAAAGGTTAAAAATAACTGTTTTAGCACCTCATCTTCCATTCCACTTCAAAAGTAGAGCCTTTCAAATTTCAGAATGACTTTTTTTTTAATGAATAAAACAATTGTCAATGACACTTTATTTATCTTTAAACTTACGATGTTTATTAATTGTTATTTGTAGATTTTATTATTTTATACTTTTAAAATCATGTATTTTTTTAATATTTGAAATCTAATTATTTCAAAAGTCCAGTTTACAGAAGGGTCTTTGAAAACCTGGGCAAGATAATAATTTAAACAACTGTTGTAAGAGTTAAGAGAGAAAATAAAATTGTTAATCCTAACGTTTTATGAAAGAATATTTCATTGATATATTTTTTTTATAACAAGATGTATGTATTCTCTTTGACAGGCTTACATTAAGGCCATAAACATCTGCCAGCCATTTGTGTAATGTACCAACATACACAATTCATTGATAAAGTTACTTTACTGATCCTTTTAGTGTGTCAAGCTCAGTAAATGCCTTCTTAACTTCATACTGCTTTAGGAACATGAATATGCTTGCTAAAAGTAAAAGTTGACTCAGGTGGGCTAAAGAACATAAATTCTATTGACTCATATGGTGGGTGGAGTAACCAGCTCTTTCTTGCAATGAGGTTTTGTTCTATACATTATTTCTTTTATAGGTATGAATAGAGAAAGGCCTTTAAGGAATATGCATAATACATTTTAGTTGGATCTTAGTGGGAGGAATTGATGTACCTTTTCTTTTGAAGAGTACTTTATCATTGACAGACATATGGCCTAATGCTTAGTTTTGATGTGTTTTTACCTTCTTAGCTAGTATATACTCATCTTTTAAAGAAATGAACTTTTGAATGAGAATAAGCACATATATTTTTGACTAGGAGAGCTAAATAACACCATAATTTAATCTTTGTTAAGGTTAGTATTTTACATGTACACTGTTCTCTACAAATAAAGATTGTGAAGGATACACTTAAATAACAAAAGTGTTAACACTCTAAGTTAATTTTATCTTTGTGTTGGTACTTTTAGTAAGAACCTATTTTACCATCTAATTTCTGTGACAAAAATCCCAGTTGTAAATGTAGAACAATGATTGTCTATATGGGTATTTTCTGTCCAATCTTTATAGAAGATGTTCAGTGCTAAAGAGATACATGTGTTTTTCTCAGAATTATCTCTATTGCAGTTGGTCAATATCATTTAGATTAAATTGACTCATATGGTGTGTAGAGTAATCAACTCTTTAGCACTGTGATATTTGAAACAACAATGGCTTTTGAACTGGGCCCTGTGATTTTTGTCTAGTACCTTAGTGCAGCTCAAAGGAGTCCTAGACATCTGTCTCTCTGGGCAACCTGAGACATCCTGGAAACAACACACGTAATGATAGAGATTGTGCCTTTCTTGGATGTTGTATATAAGGTCTTGACACTGACTTGCAAGAAACTAAGTTTAGTTCACTAAGAAGTTCTAATAAAGGCCCTTTCCATTTGTTGGTAACATGCTATGATAATACGTTCTGCTTCTTGACTTTACTCTTATTATGTGGTAGTACCTCTCACAAGTAGTACACAGGCCAAGTTCAGGTGCTGGTCACTATGTGTATATATAATCTCCATGTGTAATATGTACACCCCCAAATTAGTTAGTAGTCTGAGTGAAGGTAATTTTAGAATTTGTATTTATATTTCTTGTTATTTTTAAAGTGTTTGTTTTATCTGTATAATATATATGTATATAGCTATATATATCAGGAAATAGAATGCATAGAGAATAATACATGCTCAAATTTTGTTTTTACTAATGATAGTTCATGATTTTTGAAAAAATGTTGATGCCAAATAAGAATTTTGCAGAGCATCTACAGCCATGATTTTTATTCTGGGATTTATCACCCTCTGCATGAATGATATGCAGCATTTTGTGTATATATGTGTTTTTCTCAAGAGAAAATCCATAGCTCTCATCAGCTTCTTCAAGGGGTCTTTGACCCTAACGATTAAGTAAATCACATTCCTGCACTCTGGGCTGAACCACCGAAGCTTGTTTATGTAGGACTATATATTCTAAAGGAACTCACGTTGTTCAATGGGTAAATAGTGTACTGCTAACTCAAAAGTCAGCAGTTTGAACCCAACAGTGACCTGGCAATCGGATTCTATAAAGATTGTAGCACAGGAAACCTATGGGGCACTCTACCCTGTTCTATAGGCTCTCTACGGGTCAGAATCAACTTAATAGCACACAATAACAATATATCTCATTTATAGAGAAATTCATAGGCTAAATTAAATGGTACCTTATATGAAAAATAATTGGAACTATATTTAGATAGTTATTCTTTTTAATATTGCAAAGTTTTATTAAGGTTTGTATGTGGGAAATGACCAACAAGGTTATCACTTCATAATGTTACATGCTCGACTGATGTCCACAGAGCATCTCTTAGCTCCTTTCAAAGATATTATAATACATGTCTTCAATAGTCTTTTATCTATTTATAATGCTATGGTTGTGTTATCTTCTAAATTCAAACCCATTGTTCTTGGGTAGATGTGGCTACCTTCACACAATGAACTATTTTCTGAAATCTCCCCATTGCATATTATTCTGATTTCTCTAATAAACTACTTTCATGGTGGCTGTCCTTTTAGTAGTGGCTGATAGAATTTTATTTCGGTGGAGATGAAAGTTAAGTTCAAAAGTCAGCTGATAAGGTGAAATTGAGTTTATTCAAAATTGAGCTTGACTCTTGAGTCATCCATAATATATAATATGTATAATTTTGTTTACATAATCATGCTGTTCATTTTGTGTGCCATCCTACAGTCAATTATTATTATTTTCTCTAACTCTATGTAGTGAAAATTTTGTATGAACCTAAGTAACTCTTCAATATTCTTCTTAAAGTGTGTTGACAGCGATATTACCTCTCACCTGACTGATTTCTTGCATGATGTGTTCTATTTATTTATGTATTTATTAATGGCCAGAAAATGTTTCCTTTTACATGTTGTGCCAAGTAAGTATTGCTTCTGAGGTACCTGCTCATTAAATTGAATGAGCAAATTGGTTTTTAAATAAAATACTTTTTTAATTGTATGTGACTGAATATAAATACCTTAATGCATATCTGTTATGTCTCCACTGTGCTTCCAACTTTGCTATTTTATGACAAATCTATGGTATCCTATTTAGATTGATAGAATGTTGTATTTTCCTGAAAAGAATTACCTTACTTGTTCATTCATTTACATATTAAATATCAAACCTGTGTAAAGCTTTGTTCCAAATATTGGTATCATAAGAATGAAAAAGTCAAAATTCCTGTCCTCCAAGACTTATATTCCAATGGAGGAAGTAGTCAAAATTGGGGCAGAGGGCGTGATTTCAGGTAATGTATGCTATGAAGAAAAATCATTAGGATAGAGAACCTCCACTTAGGACAGGTTTAGCTGTTTTATGAAGGTGAGTCAGAGTTGCTTTCTCTGAAATAAGCACCTTTCAAACAGAGTCCTGAATAAAGAGAAGGGACAGAGAGTATGAGAATCTGGAGAAAGAATATTACCCATAAAGGGACAGCGGTGGGGCAGAGTGGGAGGGTTTGAAGGCTCTCTCCATTGTTTCTCTCATAACTCTTGCTTCCTGTGGCCCAAATTCAGTCGAGTCTTCCATCCTCCCTGTGTGAAGGGCACTGTGGCTTTTTCTATGGGAAGCATGAATTCTGACGGGGAAACCAGAAGTGCTGAGCCTTGGGTTATACAAGTGGCATGTATTCAAGTAGGTTAGGACTGGTTTGAAGTAGGCAAGTAAGTTAGGTAGGTTTGAAGTTGTTCGGAACTGGTTTAAGGTTGTTCTCTTAGATAGCAATTACATATTTTAAACTAGGATTATTTTATTCACACTTGGCACATAATGGAAACAAGTCCATAGAATTTATTCTTACTCAATTTTTACTTACTTTGTAACATATATATTGTAACCTAAATGATGTTTTACCTGGATTTCTTAAAGATCATTTTATTTATTTTTAACAGGAATCACTAGATTTGACCTACTTGGAGACTTTGGAAGGTTTAATTGGCTGGGAAATTTCTATATTGTATTGTCCTACAACTTGCTCTTTGCCATTGTGACCACATTGTGTCTGGTCAGAAAATTCACTTCTGCTGTACGAGAAGAACTTTTCAAGGCCCTAGGTAATCTTAAGGTTTATAGATACTTTTCTCTTTCTGCTAATTAACAATTTCTCCATTTGAGTTAGTTTTAAATCTTCAACTAAGCATTTTCCCAAATGTATTAAACCTTAGCGGTCAGATTGTTGGTTATGATCTAGTGCAAAATTACTTAATTTCACTAGGGTTTAGCTTCCCCATCTGCAAAATATGCTGCCTGCTTCCTTTTCAGATTGTTCATATTAATTGAACTAATGCTTATAAAGGACTTTGCCATAGCATCTGGCATGCCATCACTCATTGCCATCAAGTCAATTCTGACTCAAAATGACCTGACAGGCAGGGTAGAACTGCCCTTGTGCGTTTCCAAGACCTCTTTACAGGTGTAGAAAGTCTCATCTTTCTCCTGAGGAGCATGTGGTGGTTTCAATCTGCTGACCTTGTGGTTAGCAGCCCAACATGTAACCTACTATAGCAATAGGGCTCTTTGGTACATCATAAAAACTAAATGAATATTAGCTTTCTAATGTTATGATAATAGTGGCCATAGTGGTGGCTAGAAAAATACATGTTAAAGTATTTTGGGGCAATGATATCACTTATACTTCTTTTGGAGGGCTTGGGTTAAATATCAGGTTAACCAGTTCTCTTCAGTAAGCTGAGTAATTTGGGATAAAAACATTAGTATTCTTGGCATTGATGGTAGAGAGGGCGTTCATGATCATGTATCTCGTGAGTCACAGGTATTGTGGTAAATGTTGAAAATTGTTAGATTTGCCTAAAGAATATCATGTAGCCATAAATTTTATTTTTCATACTTACTTCCACATTAGCTAAATATATTTCATATTTTGTATTTTAAGGATAGCAGGACAACGTGAGACACTTGTTGTAAACTATCTTGGGTCTTGGGTGTATAATTTTATAATGAAAGACGGATAGGGCTGTGATTTAGTTGAGAAAATCCTGACATTAGCTCATTTTCCTGAACAGACACCAATGCTTATACCCAGTATTCCATTGTGACTTTTAGCTATATCCTGATTGATTGATTAAAGCCCTATTTTTAGATATACTGTATGAACATCAGTAAAGCTTCTCTTAACAATTTTGAATAATTAAAAAGATTAACTTTGGAAAGAAAATAAAGATGAGAAAATCCATCTAAATGTAGCTCACATTTGAGAGAGTGCTTACAGTTTCAGAAGATTTGCAGCTTCTGAAGAACTATGAAGCAGTTCTCTTCTGTATTACAGGATTGCTGTGCGTTGAAATCATCACAATGAAGGTGGATTTGGTTTAGTAACAGTGTGGGTGATGAAATATTGGCCTAGTGGGAAAAAGTTTTTTCAAATGGAGCACCAAATAATTGATAGATTTTTATGTTCACGTTTCATAATGTCGACTGAATGAAAAACTTTCAGATTAACTGGAATAAAATAGTCCCCTTAGTTACATATCTAGAATTAAGAATTAGCTTTTTAAACTTGTAGTATCCGCAAGATTGGTTATCCATAATTCCAGATAAATCCCCACTTTAATTCACTAAAATATGGTAGTTGCAACTGAATCTCTGTATGTTTAATGTTGAAGTTTTGGTATTTTACTAAAGAAGATTTTATTAAAGAAGCAAACTACCAAGGGCTCAAATAGAAAATAAATGTTTAGAAAATGATGATCACAACAAATGTACAAATATGCTTGGTACAATTAATGTATGGAATGTTATAAGGGCTGTAAGAGCCCCCAATAAAATGATTTAAAAATAAAAGAATTATAATATAAAAAATAAATAAAAAGATGCAACCTACTCTTAACTAAAGTATAGGGTCAGATCTTTATGTCACCTCTGAGCACAAGAGGCATTAGAATGCCTAAGTGTTGTGTAACTCTATTGAATAGATTGATTTTTTTCTTCTCCAAACATTTTCTGTTATTCCTGGGTAGAGTGCTTTATGTTAATTTTTAGACATTGAAAAATTTCTTAAGTACATGTGATGTTTGAATGATCTGAGATTTTAAATATGGTTTCACTGGGAGTTATAATTTGATTAGAAAATTGTACTTTCCTTTTTTTGTTGTAGGCTTTCTTTTTTTCGGGCACATAGTAAACACTTAAATTTGAGCTATGAGGATGGTAGTAGTGGAGGTGACTTTTTTCGAGCTTTGTCTCAGAAGGGAGACATTGTGATTTTTCAGCATGCATAACATATGCGTATGCTCCCTCTACTCTTTAAAAGTGTACTCATTCAAGTTATTTGTCTTAACAGTGTGTTTTCATTCCAGCCTAATCACCAAGTACCTTACTGGTGATTTCTAGACAAAGCTAGAAAAAGTTATCTCTGCTTAGCCATTTCTGTAGCAAGCCCTTCTTTAACATACTTCCCCAAATTCCACAAATGTGAACCTCCTAGTGAATCTTTCAATGGCGTAGTTATTCTTGGGCACTGAACCAGTTTTCAGATATTGGGTTAATTTTTTGTTTCCTTTACTTTTCATCTATTACAGGGAGACTGAATTTTACTTTTTCTTTCACTAAAATAGGCAGACGACATGCTACAAAATATGTGAATTTTAAAAATTTGCTGTGTTGTCTTAAGAGTGATTGAAAAAACCTGTATAACAGTTAGGTGGATTGCCTTATGGAATTTCAGGGGGAAAATCCTCTCCAAGAATTTTGTTGAGGTGTTGAAAATGTCTGGGCTCATGAGAATTACACTCTCTAAATCTTCTCCATAAATGCTACTTATGTATATCTGTATATCTTTGTGATTCATTTTTATTGAAGTGCTTGAAGTTTTAGTGGCATAAATTCTTACATATTTTTCTACCTTTCCTCAATGTGAGAGTATATTATGATTTCATATATCAGGAACATTATGTAAATAATTATCATATAATGCAGAAGGAAATTAATTTTTGCAAAATACCTTTCAATGGTGCGATAATATTTATGTTAAGTTTACTCTTGTTTCTCTTTGGGGGTGGGTAATGTTTCCATTGCCTTTAAAAAATTTATTGTTATGAATTAGGAGTTTACATTTCAGATCATCAATTTTGTATTCAATTTAAACTACTTTATTAAGCCTCCCAATATTTCACCCTGCTCTCCTCTTTTTTTTCTTCTTCTTCTCCCTTTTGTACAGTACTCTGCTCCTTTTCACCCAAGTTAACACCTGTCTGCCCTCTAGCAGATTGCTTCTTCTCCTTTCACTTTCCCTTCCACCCCTGGGAACCATCAAAGCCTGTTTATTTTAGTCTGGAATAGTTTGGGCACTACTGATGTCAACTCTTCTCTGAATTCTTGGGAGGATTTCCCAGTAAAGTCATCTGGGCCTGGACTTTTTGTTGAGAGTTTTTAAATGACCTGGTCTGTCTATCTCTCTCTCTCTGTCTCTCTCTGTCTTTCTTTCTTTTGCTATGGCTCTGTTGAGGTTTTCTATCCCAGTCTGTGTTATTTTGTGGAGGTAGTGTGTTTCTAGAAAATGCCACTTGTTTCTAGGTTTTCTATTTGTTAAAATAAAATCATTCATATCATTGTGTTTTATTTTTATTTCAGTTATTTCTGTTGTAATATCACCCATTTCAGTCATGCAATGTAATTTAAGTACTGCTTTAAGTGTCATTCCCCGCCTCCATCCCCCTCCCATAGTGGTGTCTTGTATGTTGATCTCAGTTTGATGTCTGCTGTTGTTGATTCTATCTAAAGACTCCTGTTTGTATTATTTTGTGAGGTTTGTTTTATTTTTGCAAAATCTCTAGTTTCTCCTTACCTAGAAATACCCAATTTCTCTCTCCTCTTTGAGGGATAATTTTACTGGAAATAAGATTCTTGGTTAGCAATTTCTATCATATATATGTGTGTGATATATATGTATATATCTAAATCATATATTTGGTATACATAATCACTTCACTGCCTTTTTGCCTACCTGGTGTCTGCTGAAAAATCTGAGTCCATTCTTATTGACTCCCCTTTAGAGTCCACTCTCTTTTTTACAAACTCCTCGGTACTCTTTTCTCTTTCTTGGTATTGGAAAGTTTGACTATGATAAGTGATAGTGATTGTCTTTTGGCTCTGTTCCATTTTAGGGTTGTTTCTGCTTCTTTAATGGTTACATTTTCTTCTTTCAAAGTGTTAGGGAAGTTTGCTTGCAGTAGTTCTTGGACTATCTTCTCTGTGGATTTTATTTTTTACTTTCCTGTTCTGTAATGCCAACGAAGCATAAGTTATTCCTTCAGATAGTGTCACAATGACTCTTAGACTTTTTGGTTTTTTTTTGTTTTACTCCTTATTGATCTTATAAATTAAAATCGAGAGATTTTTCTTCAAGCTAATTCAGCTTTTCGTTGCTTCAGTTCTACTGCTTTGTTCTTTTAAAGTGTCTGCTTCTGTAAAATTAATCTTCTAGATTTCTTTTGGTCTGGCCTTTAATTTTTCACTAATTTTTCCCACTCAATGCCTTTCCTTCCTCATGAGGGTCTTTTGGCTATGTATATTAATTACTTGTATGTGCCAACATACCTTGCTTCTCTGTGTTAACTGAACTTGATGGTTGTCTCTGAGACATTGTGATGTACTTGTTAGAGGTATGAGGCTGGCTGAGTTCTGTGAGGACAATTGACTGTATAAAGTCATGTGTTGTTAAAACAACAAACCAAAAATCAGAAACCAGTAATAGCAAAAATAGACGGGAAAAAACCCCAAACCAATAAATTAGCAAACCGCCACACGAATAGGTACTCTGCACATACCCACTCAGCACACACCTGGAACCAGCAGCTGAATTCCTTCGCAGTCCTCATTGTGTGCTTACCAACGTCCCACCGTGAGTTCCCATAGTTGTAGCCTTTTCACTGGTTACTTAAGAGTAGAATCTGGACCCCAAAGGGTTATGGGGAGTTACAAATTATTCCTCTCTTCTTGTGCTCTGTGTTCTTCTGCTGGTGGATTATCCAAACATTAAAAGAAGATGACCATAAGAAAAGAAAAGCCTGGTTTTCCCCCAGACCTCTGAACTGCAGCGCACTTCCATGGAGGTCAGGGGGTATGGATATTAGTGTTGCTTTCTCTCCTTTTGTGGCTGGCATTCTACCAATAGCAAGGGGGCTGGGGGGATCTAGCCAGCAGCTGCTTTTCTGCTCCAGGACAGTTCAATAAGCCAAAGCTTCCATCAGAGCCTTTGTTAGAACTATGTGAGTGGTCCCCACCTCTGCTGTTGGGAGCATGCAGCAGTTCGGGTACCTGGAAGCCAGCCTGAGAACCCAGAAGGGTTTTGCCTGCTTATGTTACGTTTGCTGTGCCTCCCATGCTGTGTGGTGCTCCTGTCTGGTGCACTCCTTCCTCGGGCTGCCCTTGCTGCCTTGTGCATGTGAAGGGAGGGGCACACCAGCCACTGTGGCCCACTCACTGCTCAACTCAACTGTGGGGTGTGGGGAGCCAGTGGGTTGTCCACCTCATCAGCTCTGCAATGTAAGAGGAATTTTTCTGCCACTAGTTGACCCAGGCATACATCCCAGTTGTGCTATCTGCTGACCCAGCACTACAAGTGGAGCGGCTTAGTTCTGGCAAGCGGAGAATTGCCGATGATCGCTAGTCTATTCTGCTCCCTGGTTTCTCGATAAGTGTGTTTGGCCCCCTGAGCTACACTTTACTTGGAAAGCCAGGGCCCCAAGGGTCTCCTCTGCTCCCCCTTGCTGGCGTCTTTGTTGAAGAGGGAATGAGTAGCGTGCCTATATTGCCGTCATCTAGGAATCCATTGCTTTTCTTCTTAATTACATGGCTAATATATTACTTTGTCTTTTCAGATGATTTCTTGTGTGTGTGCGCATGTTAAAAAAAAGTGGGATAATGCATCTCAGTTTAGGTTCCCTGGGCCGCACAGTCTAAAATGGATATGTAGGGGAAAAGCAGTATCCCTCCTGTGCTGTGACACCATCCATCTATCTCAGCAGACACCTCAGCAGACTCAATTGGGTGTCTTGGCTGTGGGATGACCTGTCCATGCTCCACTGAACTGAGTATATGGGGCCAGGTCTTTCCACCTACATGTTCTTAACTGCTGGATACTGCCATCCGGGGAACGGGCATTATTTCATCCATGAAGGCGATTGATAGCAAGGGAAGAAGGTTCTGATGCTAAGTTGTACCACAAAACATTGCATTCTGTTTTATGGCACGTTTGCCTCACCCTGTTACATAACCACACAACAATATAACATTTCTTACCATTTTCTTAATTTTTCTGCAGGGCTTCATAAACTTCACTTATCCAATGCTCCAAGAGATTCAGAAACAACAAAACCTTCTGCAAATGGACATCAGAAAACACTGTGAGATACACAGTGAGCAACTTTCTGCACTCAGAGAGCGAAGAACTCCAAACTCATGACATTCCTGTCGGTGATGCCAATGCTTCCTACTGATGGTGGTTTATATTTAGGGTCGGCGTCACTTTTTCATAATTGACTGAGAACTTAACCATTGCCGATCTTTTTAAACTTTGACTTTGCAGTAGTTTCCAGTGAAATCTAGATTCCTTCAAGAGGTGTGTAACAGCAGTTTTCTGTGGACACATTTGCTTGCATCGCTAAATAGAATCGTTCACAGGAAAAAAAACCTTTTGCCTACCATGAAACTGTTAGAAAAGGCAAACTTTGGGACTTTCTAAGGAGTCATTTAAATCTCATCTTATACTTTGTCAAAATGTATAGATCTACACACAAGCATCCTTTATTTGAAGTGATGGTTCTACAGGGAAAAAAATTCAGTTTTCAGATGCAGTAACAATTGCTTAGAGTGCACTGAATTTCAGTGGGTGTATTGAAACTGTAATTATTGCCACTTATCTTCATGTCCTTAGGAAAAACAAAAGCCTAGCCTCTGATTCATGTTACTGATATTGATTAGACTTTGAGACAATGGAAAATACTAATTTCTTTAAAAATAAGCCTTGGTAGGAAGCTACAAGAATATCTTACATTGTACAGAGTGATTAGCTGTGGTAGAAGTTATTATGTAATCCTAAGTCTATGAAAGTTGATATGTATGGAATTCAATATTACCTCTAATAACATAGTTGCCAGTGTTGAACACACTTGTAACTTAGATTTTGCCTTATAGGCTATATGTACACTCAGTTGCTTTGTTGTTGTTGTTTTTGTTTTTAGAGTTTACTTTTTAAAAAGTCACTTAATTCTCTGTGCTTTGTGACTCTTATGAAAAATATAAATGCTCACTAATAGAAGACACTCCTTTCATCACAGTCTTTGGGTTTGGGTTACTTTGTGTATGCCAATTCAAATGATACAAGTTTACCATTTTAATACCCCAAACTCCCATGTCAGCATTCATGATGGAACAATAGTTTTGGAGTGAGCTGATAATCATTCAGCTCTTAAACTGTCAATCATTTTTGGGCTGGGTTTTTGACTTTAAGTCCACGGAATAAAATCACTTTAAACTTTAAATTGAAATTTAAACTCTGTGTTAACACCCACCAGGATGGATACCTAAAATTTTGCATGCAAAAGATATGAGATGGACCCACGTACACACAAAATCCATAGTTATGCAATTTATATAAAAATGTATGTTCACACGCACTGTGTGTATGATAGTATTGTCTGTGTTCAGACAAAAGTAAAGGAAAGTTTTTCTTAAATTGTTGAAAAAAAAGATTTTTGGAAAAAAGCAAGCAGAACAGGCAATATGCAGTTCTACCCTGTCCTGCAGGGTTGCTGTGAATCAACATCGACTCCATGGCAGTGAGTTTGGAATTTTGGTTTTATGTATTTGACATCAAAACTTGCACATAGAACTGAAATAATATTTGAAAGTTTGTTTTTATATTTATAAACTCCATCTAGTATATCTGCCTGTGTATACATCTATATTCTTTTCTGGGCTTCTCTTTTAACATTAAAGCTTGGTTTTAAAATAAAAGAATATTTTGATTCTAAGCAACACTCAGTAAACATGACTAGTCAAAAATTTGTGGATTTCTCAACAGTGCAGTTGATCTCCATATACCTGGACACTAATAAAAATTGGCTGCTTTCTCATTTCACTGTTAATTTTACCTATTTAAGCATTGATTTCATATTTTGATTTTACTGAGCTTGGGATCCCTGCTGTGAGCAGACCAAATCAGAGAAAAGAAATTACCCCAGGTGTGTACTCAAGACTTTTACTCTAAATTCAGGGCATGCTCAAAAGAGTTCTTGATTTTTATAAGATTTCTGAAAACTTGGAGTAAAATATTAAACTTTTCAATGTTTTTATCAACTTTTTTATTTATTTGAAAGTTTCTTTCTCTTTGAAGACTTAAGCCAGGTTTGGCCCAGTAACCTTAGTTAAAATGTGTTATAAATCCCTGCAACTTTTATTGAATACTGTCTTTATTGCTCTTGAAACTGATGAGGTGTAATGTGAAAGGATAATTTTAAAGAGTGATTCTCTGATACCTTTTATATAAACACATTGTTAAATACTCGATCTACTTTATAATCCCAGTAACTTCAGGCTCTAAAAACATCTCCTATATTTTTGATCACATACAGCATAATTTTTTTCCCCTTGAGATTTACTTCAAATACAGGTGCTTCCTTCCATTGGACATATGGCAGTGGCTGGTTTGTATGAAACATAGGACAAAAATGTATGGCAAACTACTGACCCCTGTCCAAGCAATAAGTGTTACTCTGAGGATCTTCCTTCTGCTGCAGCGTGATACACCAATGAGAGGAGGAGGCAGATAAACCCTCTAAGAGAGTACAACTGCCGGTGCATTTACCTTTGGCAGGCCACGTGTAAGGGACTGAATTAAGTCAATTGGGTCCTTTTATGTCTTCTCACCTCTAATATCTATTTTTAAAGACATTAGGCGCTGAATCACAAAGTTTCTTGAGACTGATTTTTATCAATTTATTTTGTGACATTTCAACATTTCAATGAATTACCTTAAAATTAGTTTTACAGATCATAGCTCTTGTCATAACTTCTTAGGATTTTCCAAGTTATTTCCTTAAATATATTTCCTTAGCTGTATGATAATTCTATATTAAAACAGACTTGTTCTAAATATGAGACTTAATGTGAAAATTATGCATACACAAAGACAGTAAAACATTAGCAACTAAGCTTGCTACACTGAGAATTTATTAGTGGATACTGATGAAGCCTTCTGAATTGGTTTGAATCTTAGGTGTATTAAAGGTGCATATATAACCACTCTTTCTAACATCAGCATCTGCCTTAGTAACAGTTCAGGATAATTACAGTCAACACAAAGGGTTAAGTCACTCAAATGTTCGTGTAGGATTTTTTTCCTTGTTGTTAGTACAAAATTTACTGCACAAAAGTTGAATTCTCAGACAAAACGTATTGACTTTGTAAACTCTAAATATTAGTGTTTTAATGTTAGGAAGCATATGTAAATTGTTTTTGTTTATAACTTCCACTGTGAAATTGTCATCTAGTCTGATTTGTTTCTATAAAATACATTGTTTTAGTTTTTAAATGCTTTAAAAATTAAAGTTTTGTAAAAAAGTGATTTCATATTTTTGTTTGCAAACAAGATGTGTTTTTGAAGATGATAGCAAATACAATAGTGTATAAAACCTAAGGGTATTTATTGGGTACTTCCACTTCAATTTTATAAAGGCCCATAATTATACAGGTAGGGTTGTGAATAAGGGGAGAAGTATATAGTTTCTATTTTTGTTGTGGAGCTATTGATAGATCAACCTAAAATGCAGCATCAGTAATTGAAAGCAATCATCTAGATTGGATTCTCTAATTTCTTCTGCAGATGGATTGTGGTCTGCGCAGTGTCATCGGGAGTTCTGGGAAGAGTACAGTACATGCCATTAGCATCTGGCCAACTCAGAGAGACATTAGCTTTACAATACTGCCTTTCACTCTGGTTGAAACAATAAGGAAGATACTTTACACACACACACACACACACACATCTTTAATTTCCTATTGCTTTACAACACTGCCTTTCACTCTGCTTGAAACAATAAGGAAGATACTTTAAACACACACACATCTTTATTTCCTATTGCTGCTGTAACAGGACACACACACACACACACACACACACACAATATCTTTATTTCCTATTGCTGCTGTAACAGGACACACACACACACACACACACACACAATATCTTTATTTCCTATTGCTGCTGTAACAGGAGTGCCCCAGGGCTTTCTCAGTGTAGAAGCCTAGAAGTCTGAATTCAGGTGACCAGCTCAGTGGAAGGCTTTCTCTCTGTGTCAGCTCTAGGCAAAGGTCCTTGTCTTAACTTCTGTCCCCCAGTCTCTTGGTGGTCGTTGTGGCGTGGCATCTATTTCCCCCATCTCTGCTCACTTGCTTCTGGTCTTAATCTGCTCTTTTCTATATTCAAAATAATATGGCTTCTTAAATACAACAAAGAAGATCTCGTTCCTAAATATAGGTGCTACCATTTATAATAAATACATTTTGGGAGAAGGGGGCACAGTTTAATTCATAACACATATAAAGCATGTGATAAGATGATACCTACTTTAATTATGTGTGATGCCTGCTAGTATTTTCTATTCTGTTTCATTGTTATACTTTAAAGTGCTAGACACAACCACTGACTTATTTCCTACTGTCCTGATAGAGAGCAGACTTCAGTTTGAAAAACCTGACTTCTTGAAAGAAAAATTAATACAAATACACTTTTTTTGAGTATTGTTCAGGTAAAATTCATTATGAATATAATTGGAGGAAAATCTTTATGCAAATTACTGAGTATGCCATCAATGTAACTAATATTGGTAGAAATTGCCACACTGGTTTATAAAATCTTAAAACTGGGTGATTGCGCCACATGGAATATCACGTGATTCAGGAATGAACAGCTAACTTTCAACAGATGTTCATTTACTTCCAATTCTGTGTAATTCAATTAGAAACAAAAGTGAAGTTCAAATATAATCAAATAGAGAATCAGATAAACCCAGTTATCTCAGACATCTTTGATATGACTCTTACTTCTAAAGGTAAGAAAGATCGATGAGAAGCCGGGGCTCTGGACAGCACACAGGCCCTCTGAGGTGTGTAATTACTGAGGAGCCAGTGACGCAGGAGGATCCTTAATCTCGGAATTTCTGAGGCCTGGATTCAAATGTGGGTTGTGGATCTGAGGAAGAAGGAGTTAATAGTCGCTTAAAATATTTTTTGAATGCTTTCATGGACTTTTCTTACCCTTTGAAAAAGTGATGCTAAGCGAATAATGTTCCAAATAAGGGCACCTTGTTGTTACTAGGTGCCATCGAGCCTGTCCCAACCTGTGTACCACCGAGTAAAACACTGCCTGCGCCTGCGCCTTCCTCACAGTTGTTCTTATGTCCAAGCCCGGTGTGGCAGTCACCGTGGCAGGCCGTCTTATTGACGGCCTCCTTCTTTGTCTCGGCCCCCATCTGCTTTAGCAAGCAGGAGGTCCCTAGAATTGAGGATATGTAACGCAATGATAGCTGTTATATCGAGGCTGCAGGTTTTCTTTCAGTATCTTGAAATCGCTTGTAATATATTGACAGTAGACTTGGGGAGCTTACTGTTCCACTTAAATGACATACTTTTAAAAAATCATTTTATTATCTTTTAACACCCCCCCCCCCCACTGTTAGAAAATTCCCTGTAACTTCCTTTTGTACCTTTAATTCAGGATAAAGAGCGATTCACTTTTTCTTTCTTTTCATCTTTCATGAGATCTCATCACAGACCTTGAAGTACAGGTGGAAAGGGCTTTGAGGAATGCAGTGTTCTGTTTTTCAGGCGTACTTTACCTCACAACAGCCCTGAAAAACTGAGCAAACGCCTGTCTCCACTTTACAGATAAGCACCTGAAATGCACAAACATTAAGACATTTAATGTCTCCAGTCACACAAGTAGTGGGTTGACAAACTGGATTTGAATGCAGGTTAGTATAACCTCTATCTCACCATTTTCTTCTTTATTTCTCTTTTTTCTTTACTTTTCCTTATTTCTTATCCCACCAGCTGGTCAGAATTTTTGAACACCAGCTAATGAATCATGTGTTGCAAATATAGCCAAGGATTTCAGCACCATCTCTCTTCCTAATTGCCCTGAGTGTTGATCGGAGATTGAAAAAGTGTGCCAGGGTCTCTTTTTTCTTCTTCATATTTCTAGGCCTTATTATCAAATCCGTGTTTTCAAGTAAATGTTTATTGTTTAATGTGCTAAACATTTAACTGCCTAAAATGCAGATAAGACTAATGGATTCTAAAATGAGACCAATTTTATGTATATATCTTGCAACAATAAGCCTTCCTGCATAGTAGTAATAGTAATATCAGTAGCAGCAGGCACAGTGCTTTCCTTGTCCCCAACATTATTTTAAGAATTTTAAATATGTGCGTTTATTTATAAGCATATTGAATCCTGACAACAACTCCGTGAAGTAGGTACTGGTGCTGTTACCATTTTGAGGATGAGGAAACAAACACAAAAGAGGTTAAATAACATGTCCAAAGACACAGAGCTCCCGATTCAAGCCCACAGTGTCTGGCTCCCCAGAAGTTGCCTATAGTCATCTCACAAATATTTCTTCTGAGATATATTTTACTTATGGATTACAATTTATGAGAAGAAGCTACCTATTTCTATAGGGAAGTCCCTCCATAGACTTATAACACACCCTTAGAAGAACACAAAATCTCTAATTCTTTGAGAACTGATCAAAGGGACTTGGATCTAAATATTGTCTAAGAACATACTGTTTTAAGCCATGTCCAATGAGGACACGGCACCAATTAGAGTTTACTGCTTAGGTAGCTGAGGAGCCCAGGTGGCATAATGATTTATGTTTTGGGTGACTAATTGCAAGGTAAGGAGTTTAAAACCACCAGCTGTTTTATGGGAGCAAGATGAAGCTTTCCACTCCCATGAAGAGTTACAATCTTGGAAACCCACAGGAGCAGTTCTACCCTGTCCTAAAGGGTCACTATGAGTGCAGACGGCTTACTGTGAGTTTGGTTTTTGGTTACTTTATCTGTTTGTTTTTTGATGAAATATCTGGACTTTAAGAATATTGTTTGATTGCTTTGATAGGAACCTTTTGGGGGAAAGTTCTTAGCAATACTACTTTGTTCAGCTTGTCACAGCTAAATGTTTCCAGTGATCAAAACTTCTTGTTTGGGCGAGGCTTAGACATAGGAACCTCAAGTTATTGGTGCCTTAAAGCTAAGAATATAGGCTTTGTAACTGGGCAAACCTAGATTTGAATCCTGGCTCTCTTACCTAACTAGTGTGTGAGTCCAATCAGCTCACACTTCCTAATAGACAGGTGTTGTCTATTTCACGAAGACTTTCTTTTTTTGGTGATCCAACTGAGTTTTTTTTTATAAAGATAGAAGTTTCAGGCTTTATAGTTAACTGAACACAATGCTTATCCAACAAGTCATCGGGGATCTTTACTGGAAACACGCGACAACAACAACAAAACTCACTGCCATTGAGTCATCAGTTCTGATTCATCGTGAGCCTGTTAGAGGGTTTCTGAGGCTGTAAATTTTTACCAGAGCAGACAGCCTCATCTTTCTCCTGCGGAGCTCCTAGACACTCACCAATTGTTCATTTTAAAATTATTTAATATTCTTTGATAATCACCTAGCATCTTAAAAATCATATCTCAATTAGCTGTTGTAGATCCTGAAGAGGGTAAAACTAAGCCTTTACAATTTTTAACTGTGCAGCTTGTATAAAAATAACTGAGGCAGGAACCTTAAAAGCCACACAGTGGCAGGTGTTGTCTATTTCACGAAGACTTTTCTTTCTTTTTTTGGTGATCCAAGTGGGTTTTTATAAAGATAGAAGAAGTTTCGGGCTTTACAGTTAACTGAACACAGACACCCTCATGGCACTGCACACCCACCGGTGGCGGCCCGAGGCGAGAGAGCGACCTTGGCGTGGCCGCGCAGCGGGAAGAAGCTCAGGGGTTCTCAGCTGTTTCTTATTGAACTTTTCACTCATTGTGGGCTCCTAGAACTAGGGTTCTTGTATTGCTGATGAGGGTTTGAGGTTGATGTTGGCTGTATTAAAAGGTTGTAAAGAAAAAATGTTTTTGAGTCTCACTTTAACATCTATGTTGTGTTTTATTTGGTGAGGCTTTAAAGTCTAAATGTATCAAACACTAATTACAGTTTCCTTTTGTTGTTTTGTCCTGGAAGTATAAAGCAAGTCTAAGGCCACAACAGGCAATACTTGTGGGTCTTTAAAATGCCTCCTTGGATTCACCTAATTTAATGATTAAATTTCAGTCGTTAGGTGTGTACGCGTTTGCAATCCGTGTGGCTACTCTGACAAACTAGGGGCCAGCGTGGGGTATTGTTATGTAAGAACTGTCATTTTAAAAGTGAAACTACCTTTGTTAGTTTTGTGCACTAATATAAGGAAGCTTCAGAAAGTTATGGAGAAACAGAATTAAGAGATTATTAATAGAGTTTCCACTTTTGAAGCTTCCCTTGTATAACACATGCTCACGGGAGCACCTTCAGTGCAAAGGAAAATACAAAAGGAGAATGTCAACGTGCTCCGGGACTCCAGTACCTGGAGGAAGCAGTTTTGACGCAGACGTTTCACTCTGTCATTCCACACAAATGAGAACAGCCTTTCTATAACCTGTTTTGCTCATTGATTTCTTTCCATTCCAACAGATGTAGGTTTTATCGTTATATTGAATGACTATATAGTGTTCGTGTGTCACGCACACAGACTTGTAATACCACCTCAGAAATCCTTATTTCCTGGAAATGAAAGTCCTGGTTCAAAGAAAAATGTCATCATATTATTCCCACCTGCCTCCCGAAGCATGCCACAATGTGTTACTCTAGCTACACTGGATTTTCCCAGTGTTTTTATCTTCCTGGTAAACCGACAAATATTTCTATTGTTTCTCTTTACATTTTTAAATAACTAGTGCAGGGGAAACATCTTTGTTTAATATCTAATAGCTATTTGTATTTATGTTTTTGTGAATTACCATGAAAACACGTAGCTCATATGTCTTTTGACATATTCATAATATCGTTATTGGTTTGTGAAAACTGTTGATATATTTTGCATAGCAACTGGTTACCTTTTTGATATAAATATTTATCTCGGTTATATGTTTGCTTGTTTTTTAACCTTGATGTTTGGGGGATTTTTGGTGTACAGAAACTTTAAATTTTATTAGTAAAAATTACATTAGCCCCTATTTCTTGATGTCATGCATAGAAAAGTCTTTTCCCCCTCCAAGGGGATGGGGGTGGGAAATAAAGTTACCCATCTTTGCTCCTACCTACTTAAATACTTTTAAGAATATAATTGCATATCATAAATATTTACCTTTTTAAAAAGTGTACAACTCATGGGTGTTCAGTTTATTCACAAGATTAAATAACCATCACTGCTATCCAAGTCCAGAATATTTGTATCACTTCCAACATCCTATCTCAACGAAAGCAGTCAGATAGTGGTTGTACAGTCTATTATGTGCCACATATAACTATCTTTTCTTCCAACTAATAAATAGAACGAATTACAATTTCATTTTGAGTGTCAGTGTACAGTGCTGAAAAGCCAGCTTTTCACTGCTGATAGGTATGGCTGTGTGACTTCGCTCTATCCAGTGAGATATAAGGCTTAAGTGCCGTGTGGGACTTCCAGGAAGACTACTGAGAAGAAGCTAAGCATATCAGCAGGAGCGCCATTTTACCCTTCCTCCTCCTGATGTGGAGCACATGGGAAGACTGCACCACAAAAGCCATTATGGACCACAAATTTACCTTAGAAGGTGCTTGATAGCCCTAGATCTGCTATACCTGCCTATACTTTGGGGCTCCAGATGTGAGATGACAGATCCTTTTGTATTGAAGTCACTGTAATCAGGTCTCCAGGACAGTGCAAGTTCAAGGCTAGAATCCTCATCTCCTATGTAAGAGGCCCAAGTTTGATTCCCTGCCAGTGCACCTTAACTTCACCACCCATTTGTCACTAGAGACTTACATGTTGCTATGATGCCGAACAATTTTTGGTGGAGCTTCCAGAATAAGATGGATTAGAAAGAAAGGGTGGCCCTCTACCTCAGAAAATCAACCAGTGGAAACTATGGGATCATTGTGGTCTGTTCCACAACTGACCGTGGGGCTGGTGTAGGTTTATGCTGTGTTAAGGTCCATTGTGTGTGAGGTCACTGTTAGTAGTTGTTCAGTTTGCTGGCAGTAACCACCACAACAAAGAATCAGGTCCCTGTTACTAGCAACTGACTAATGGTCTTAGGATTCTTGATAATATCCTATATGAGACAGTCCTATATCTACTATTCCTATTTTATGAACTAGATACCCATAAATTCTGTATCTCATTTGTCTTGTTTTTAAAGCTGATTTTGCAGACTATTCCCTATTAATGTATCAATTACCTCGTATTTTGAATTATGGATACTTAAATATATTCTTGATGTCGTGGAGCTGTTTTCAGTGACTTATTCTTCGTATACTTCCAGTTAATACATATGTGTAGACATATATTAGGAGATACATTTTTTTATACCAGTGCTTCCCAAAATGGGAGGCACCACCCTATGAGTGCTACTGGAATACCCCAGGGGCTGCAAAAGCAGATAACTGCACATTTTCCTGGATTATGAGTTACAGTACAAGTGTTTGTAATTTCCAGGGGGATGCTGAGTAATTTTTTTTAAGGTGGTGGTAGGCCAACTAAGTATGGGAGCCTGTGCTTTAGACAAACTAGCATTCTTGTTGTCAAATATAATTTTAATTTAAAAATAGCCCAGGTATTATTGGTGAAATTGGGATAAAGTCTATAGGTTAGCTAATCTAATTAACCCTAATACTAGTGTTAATTTCTGAGTTAGATAATTATACTATGGTTATGTCAACATTAGTAGAAGTTAGGTGAAGGGCATTTAGGGTTTTGTCCTACTTTTGTAAGCTTTATAAGTAAATACTTCCAAAATAAAAGTTGTTATATTCCAGAGGCACTGTAAATATTATACTAGTTTCAAAAATGTAGCTAAAAGTTTCATCTGCAAGGTGCCCTGAGGACAGAATCCAGGCTCTGAAGGAAGTGTGGGCTTGGTTAATTGTAGACTTTGATGGCCACTGTCTTACACTGAGTTCTCTAGAGAAGCAAAACCAGTGAAGTGTGTGTGTGTGTGTGTGTGTGTGTGTGTGTGTGTGTGTGTGTGTAGTGGTAGTAGTGGCAGTTGGAGGGAGGGAGGTATAGATAACTATAGTATTTAGATATATTTATCTCAAGGAAGTGTCTCATGCAGTTCTATGTAGATGTTGGCAAGTTCCAAGTTCTTGAGTCAAATGTTTTTGCATCTTTTCTGAACACAATGTTATAAAATTAGAAGTTAGCAACAGAAAGGTCAAGGGGGAACATCAAATACATGGAAATGAAGTAAGACCCTGCTTAAAGCTACTGAGTAATAGAAACAAAACAAAACAAAAACACATCAAAATTTTTGTGACACAGCAGGGAAATGCTCATAGGACAATTTATAGTAATACGTACACACATCAAAAAATAAGAACTAAAACCAATATCTGAACCCAACATTTCTACTGATTAGAAAAGTAAAAGCAAAAAGAGACTACAGTCACCATATATCTTGACCATGTGGGAGTCATTCCAGGGATTTAAGGATGGATTTGCCTTAGAAAAAAAATCAACACAATCCACCACATAAATAAAGGAGTCACTTATGACAATTGATAGGAAAAAGGCAACAGACAAAATTCCACACCCATTTTAAAAACAGTTTTCTTTACATAGACTTCCCATGTCATACAATTTAATCATTCAATCATATTAAAGTTTGTGTAGTCATCATTACAATCAGTTTTTTTCTTATACTCATTGTTGTTAGCTCCTTGTTTCCTCCCACCCCATCTTCCTCTGCCAATCCCCTATCCAGTTACTATAGATCTATCTACCTATCCTGGACTTCATATACAGAAAATCATACAAAACACAATCCTACAAAGTCATACAAAGCAAATAAACTCCACAAAACATAGAAAAACCTCAATCAAAGAGAAAGCAGAAAATATTAAAAACTGAAACAACTTTAAAATGGGTCAAAAGGATGAAGGGAGACGTTGGACAGGGCAAGATATGACAAAATACCCATTTATAAACTATCAAGGGCTCATGCGGGAGGGGGGAGCAGGGAGGGAGGGGAAAAATGAGGACCTAATGTCGGGGGTTTAAATGGAGAGAAAATGTTTTGAGAAACGATGTACAAATGCGCTTTACACAATTGATGTGTGTATGGATTGGGATAACAGTTGTATGAGCCCCTAATAAAATGTTAAAAATAAATAAATAAATGATGTTATTACATTTTAACCTAACTACATCTGCCATAGTCAGCCTCACAATGCTCTCTGTATGATAGCATGCTATTCACATCCCTTGATTGTTGTCCAAAGGCATTCAGTGGGGACAGACCATGTGGGGGACCCTGCACATGGATCTTGGGCTTCTGTCATCCATAACCTTCTGCAAACTGAATGTTCACAATTTAAGCTTTCATACTATAACCACCTTTGGATTTGGGTTTATTACTTACAGTCCTTGGATCTCACAGGCTGGTGCCAACACCCATTCTTGGTACACAAATTTAGCAAAATGGTATTAGAAGGGCATAATTTAGGGCATATACACAAAACCAATGGCCAACATTATTCTCAACAGGGAGACTGAAAATGTTCCTTTTGTGAATGGGAACTAGACGAGGGCATCACCACCACTTTTATTCAATATTTCATTGGAAGTCACAACCAGGGCAATAAGGCAAGAATAGAAAATAAATGGTTATGTTGTCAGGAGAGACCAGTCCCTGGAGAAGAGCACATTTGGTAGAGGGGCAGTGAAAAAGAGGAAGGCCCTTAACAAGATGGATTGACACAGCGGTGGCATAGATGAGCTCATTGTGAGGCTAGCACAAGACTGGGCATTGTTTCATTTGCTTGTACATAAGGTTGCTATGAGTTGGAACTGACTTGATGGCACCTAACAACAGCAATACAGGATACAAATACACTATCGGATATAACTACGAATACATAAATAGCAGAGACAAACCAGATGACAGGCACCTCATTTATGCCAATCAAGAGTTCACCAAAAAAAAAGAGTTCACCAAAAAAGCACAAAGAGAACAATGCAAACTGGGAAAAAAATTTTGACCATGGCATATTGGTGAAGGGAGATGTTGGACAGGGCAAGATATGACAAAATAATAATATATAAATGATCAAGGGTTCATGAGGGAGGGGGAAAAATGAGCTGATGCCAAGGGCTTAAGTGGAGAGTAAATGTTTTGAGAATAATGAGGGCAATGCATGTACTAATACGCTTTACACAATTGATGTATGTATGGATTGTGATAAGAGTTGTATGCGCCCCTAATAAAATGATTTTAAAAAATTTCCACATCTCAGCAACATAAACACAATCCAATTTAAAAATAGGTAGGGCATGCTCACCAAAGAAGACATTCAAGTAGCTAACAAACACAAAGGAATTCTCACAATTAGCCATTCAAAACCAACAACAAAATCCACTGCCATCAAATCATTCTAACTCATAGTGACCATATATATAGAGTTTCTGAGGCTGTAAAACTATATGGCAGCAGAGAGCCTCTACTTTCTTCCACAGAGGGACTGGTGTGTTTGAACTCCTAACCTGTAGTTAGAGAGATGCAAATCAAAAGAACATCCACAGGAGAGGGAGAAGAGACCAGGCTTCAACATGATGCGCCAAGACATGAATACAGCATACTGGGATGTACCAGGGGACCAATAGGTCTGCAGGGCTGACCCCAATCCCAACTATGTGGACACCTTCTTCAGAAGAATGCACTTCAGAGGACAACACTGGGGCTACAGCTTGGGGAGAGAGGTGCATCAGATTAGAGCACATGGGAGCAATGCAAAGGGATGGAGAGGGAGGAGAGGGCATACCTGGTCCACCAAGACCCAAGGGCGATGTTCCTGCTCAGAGCAGACAATGCATGGGGAGGACTGGCCCCACCACGGTGCCCCTCACTGAACCATGATGCTACGCGGACAGCACTGGAGACACAGTGTGGGAATAGTGCACAGTCTGGCCCCATCACACTGGGGCAAGGAACCGAGGGCATGCAGCAGAGCAGCAGGAAGAGCAGAGTGATGAAATCCTCTGGGAATACCAAATATAGACTTTGGAGACAGAGTGTGGCACCCCATCAGACTTGACTGGAAAACACTCGTAAAGGCTGACAAACAGACCTTTTCCATTTTTGCCAGTGGCTTTCTTTTTGTTATTTTTAGTTTTGTCCTGCTGTTATTGTTTTGTTGGCTTTGACTTCCTTTGTTGTTTTACTTGGCTTTTCCTGT
>NW_022103928.1:39251434-39252654 GCF_000313985.2 Echinops telfairi
CACACTTTTTTTGGTTACCACTGTGGAAAATTGGATGGCGTTTACTTAGGAAGTTGTAAATGGAAATATGATTTGAAATCCTACTACTGGGAAATTGTCTTAAAGAAATAAAAACCGCAACACAGATGTACATCCATGTTCATCGAAGCATTATTTCCAATAGCAAAAGGAACGAAGCACTCTAAATTCCCCTCATCAGATGAATGGATAAACAAACCATAGTACCTGCACACCATGGACTACTCCCCAGTGTGAAAGAATAATAGTAGATCTATGAAATCCTTCATAACATGAATGAACCTAGAGGACGTTATCCTGAGTAAAGTTCTCACTGGCACCAAGCCAATTCCAACACACAGTGACCTTATCGAAACCTATAAGAACCTTATCGAAACCTGAGACTGTGCCTCTTTAAGGGATGTAGAAAACCCAGTCTTTCTCCTAAGGAGTGGCTGGTGCTTTTGAACTGCTGGCCTTGACATTCACACCACCAGGCCACCTGTAGTAAAATTAGTCAATCACAAAAGGACAAATATTGTATACGATCAGTACTGTAAAAACTCAAGAAGTTTAACACATAGAAAGATCCATGATTTGAAGGTTACCAGGGGTGGGAGGCCAGGGTTCCCAATATACAATAGACCAGAGGATGGCAATCTACAATAAAAGGAAGTGCACACAAAACGGTCAAGGTCAAGGAAGACACTGGGAGAAGCAGAAGAGCTAAAGGCAGCAATTGTAAAGGCTATTACATACACAATTCTTCAATAGCAGTTATAATAATCTAGATCTAGATGGATTTCTTAGATAGGCACTCAAGCTGAACAGGTGTGGTAAGGTGAATGAGACTGCACTGACAGAATATATAGGTTTGACAGGCATTTCTACATAGGTATTTATATTTACTGCAAATATATCCATGAATCCAGGGGGCAACTTTAAGAAAACTTTTGGTCATAATCCAACACCTTGAGTCACTGGACCACAGTCTCTAGGGACTTTGAGGTCAATTGGCCTAAACTAGGCCGGAGACCGTGTCCTACATCCTAGTTTTCTGAGTAGCCATTGAGATCTTAAAAGCTTGTGAATGAACACCTAAGATATAATGACTGGTCTCTCTGCCTAAGGAAAGCAGGGTGACAAAAATAAGACATGCAAGGATGTAGCTGGTCCAAAGGACTAACGGAGCAAGTAAATCCCTAGTCTCCAAGACTCTGAGA
>NW_022103928.1:39253981-39278554 GCF_000313985.2 Echinops telfairi
TTTTTAATGAAAACTTGAATGAAAGAGGAATCTGGGAAAATTGGAAGTCCACAAAAATGAAACAGAATATGTGTAGTAGATTTACATCTTATGTGTTAGTGACCTGAAATGACTGATCTTGGGCATTTTGAGCTGGACAACCATATGGTTTAATATGCTGGCAATGACACATTCATGAGGAATAATATCTTCATTCATCACAAAAACTTCAATATCTATCTTGAAATACAATGTTTTCTGTGACAGGATAATATTTCTATGCTTATAATATAAGTCCAGTTAATACAGATATTTTCATTTATGCACCAACCACTAAAGTGAGTGATGAAGAAACTGAAGAGATCTACCAACTTTTTCAGTCTAAGAATGGGCAAACATGCAATCAAGGTACTTTTATAATTACTGGAGATTGAATGCAAAGTTGGAATCAAAGAGAAGGGATCAGCGGTAGGAAAATGTGGGCTTAGTAATAGAAACAGGGTTGAAAATACTTGATAGAGCTTTGAAACACCAAGGACTTTTTTTTATCACAAATATATTTTTCCAATAACATAAATGAAAACTACTATACATGTAGACTTTGCCAGATAAAATACTCAGGAATCAATTTAACCACATCTGTGGGAAGAGATGATGGAGAAGCTCAATACCATCAGCCAAATCAAGGCCAGAGGCTAATTGTGGAATAGACCATAAATTTCTCATATGCAAGTTCAGGTTGAAGCTGAAGAAAATGAAAACACACCTTCAAGAGCCAAAATATGACCTCGAATATGTTGTTAGGTGCCATCAAGTTGGTTCTGATCCATACCTACCCTGCCTGGTCCTGCACCATCCTATGCTGGAGTCCATTGCTGCCTATCGTTGTAGCCACTGTGGCAATCTGTCTCACTGAGGACCTTCATGTTTTTCACTGCGCTTCTACTTTACCAAGCATGATGTCCTTCTCCAGGGACTGCTCTCTCCTGACAATACGTTCAAAGTACACGAGACGAAGTCTCACCATCCTTGCCTCTAAGGAGCACTCTGACTGTGGAAAGAATACACAGGGTCACTATACCAAAAAGAACTAGTCGGCAGTCCACTATTTCAGGAGGTAGCATATGAGCAAGAACAAATGGTACTGAAGGAAGAAGTTCAAACTTCACTTAATGCATTAACCAGAAACGAGGCTCCAGGAATTGATGGAATACTCATTGAAATGTTTCAGAAAGCTGTAGAAACATGGAAGCACTCAGTCGTCTATGCCAGGAAATTTGGAAGACAGCTACTGGGCCAACTGACTGGAAGAGGTCCATGTTTGTGCCCATTCCAAAAGAAGGTGACCCAACAGAATGCGCAGACTATAGAACTACATCATTGATATCAAACACGAGTAAAATTTTGCTTAAGATCATCCAACAGCAACAACAACACAGATCAACAATGTTTACAGCAGTACATTGACAGGGAACTGCCAGAAGTTCAGGCCGATTCAGAAGAGGATGTGGAACAAAGGATATCATTGCTGATGACAGATGGATCTTGGCTCAAAGTAGAGAATACCAGAAAGATATTTACTTGTGTTTCATTGACTATGCAAAGGCATTCGACTGCATGGATCATAATAAACTGTGGATAACTTTGAGAAGAATGGAAATTCCGGATCACTTCATTGTGCTCATTAGGAAATTGTACATGGATCAGGAGGCAGTTGTGTGAACAGAAACAGGGAATACTGCGTGGTTTAAAATCAGGAAAGTTGTGGATGAGGATTGTACCTCTCACCATACTGAGAAAATCATCAGAGAAGCTGGATTATATGAAGTAGAGTATGGTATCGGGATTAGAGAAAGGCTCATTAACTGCGGTAGGCAGATGACACAACCTTGCTTACTCAAAGTGAGGAGATTTTGAAGCACTTGCTGATGAAGATTCAGGATTGTAGGCTTCAGTATGGATTACAATTTAGTGTAAGGAAGACAAAAGCCCTCACAATTGGACCAATAAATGGAGGAAAGGTTGAAGCTGTCAAGGATTTTGTCTTACTTGGATCCACAATCAATGCTCCTTGCAGCAGCAGTCAAGAGGTCAATACATGTATTAGGTGAATCTGTTGCACAAGGTCTCTTTAGTGAATGATGGGGGGAGTGTGGAGTGGAGACCCAAAGCCCATTAGCAGGCCACTGGAGACCCCCTTGCAGAGGGGTCTCAGGAAGGAGACGAGCCAGTCAGGGGGCGATGTAGCAACGATGAAAAATACAACTTTTCTCTAGTTCCTAAATGTTTCCTCCCCGCTCCCACTATCATGATATGAATTCTACCTTGCAAGTCTGGCTAGACCAGAGGATATACACTGGTACAGATAGGAACTGGAAATCCAGGGAATCCAGGGTGGATGATCCCTACAGGATCAGTGGTGTGAGTGGTGATACTGGGAGGGTAGAGGGAGAGTGGGTTGGAAAGAGGGAACCGATTACAAGGATCTGTATGTGACCTCCTCCCTGGGGGACGGACAACAGAAAAGTGGGTGAAAGGAGATGTCGGACAGGGCAAGATATGACAAAATAATAATTTATAAATTATCAAGGGCTCATGAGGGAGGGGGGAGTAGGGAGGGAGGGGAAAAATGACCTGATGCCGGGAGCTTAAGTGGAGAGGAAATGTTTTGAGAATGATGAGGGCAATGAATGTACAAATATGCTTTACACAATTGATGTATGTATGGATTGTGATAAGAGTTGTATGAATCCCTAATAAAATGATTTAAAAAATTAAAAAAAAAAGAATATTGAAGAGCAAGGATGTTACTTTGAGCACTAAGGTGTGCCTGACTCCAGCCATGGTATTCTCCAGTGCATCACCTGCATGTGAAAGTTGGACATTGAATAAGGACGACCACAGAAGAATCTATGTATTTGAATTGTGCTGGAGAAAAATATTGAAAGTACCATGGACTGCTAAAAGAACAAACTGATCTGTATTGGAAGAAGTGAGGCTAGAGTACTTCTTAGAGGCAAGAATGGCAAGACTTTGTCTTACAGACTTAGGACATATTGTCAGGAGAGACCAGTCGTTCTGGGGAGAACGACTTCGTGTGTGGTAAAGTGGAGCGTGGGGAAAGAGGGGAAGGCCCTCAATGAGTTGGACTGATACCGTGGCTGCATCAATGGGCTCAGGCACAGGAACAACTAAGGGTGGCAGAGGCCCGTGCAGTGTTTCATTGGGTTGTGCATAGGGTCGCAGCCAACTCGATGGCATCTAACAACAACAACAACACAGCTCACCTGAGAGAGCATCCTAGGACCAAATTTTATTCATTGAATATTAATGATAGAAGATCTGATGAATAGTGGAATGACATCAAGAACATCATACGTGGTGACAAGAGCAGAAGGTGATTAAAAAGACAGGAAAGAAAGAAAAGGTCAAAGTAAGTGTCAGAAGAAACTCTGAAATTTGCTTTTGAACATAGAGTCGGTAAAGTGATTGGAAGAAATAATGAAGCCAAAGAGCTGAACCGAACAGTTCAACTGGAGAAGACAAAAAGGAATACGGTCGTGGTGTGTGCAGACCTGGAGTTAGGAAGGCCCAAAGGAAGAATAGACTTGGCACATCTCAAGATGAAAGAAAATATTCTTGAAAAAGAGCTGAAGAAAATATTCTGACTTTGAGCTTCAAGCCTTGATGGGCAGGATTCTAAGGACAAACTATTGAACACTACTGGCACGTCACAAGCATATAGTTAATGCTAGAAAGAACATTCGACCATTTCAAGAGGTAGCATGTGATCAAGAACCGGCAAAACTGAAGGAAGAAATCCAAACCAAAGGCATGCATGGAAAACAAGGCTCCAGGGATTGGTGTAATATTTCTTGCAGTGTTCAATGAGCTGATGCAGCACTGAAAATACTATTCTAGCTAAGAAATTTGGAAGACAAATAGCTAGCAAACCGGCAGGAAGAAATCCATATCTATGCCATTCCAAAGAACACAGATCCTACAGAATTTGGAAATCATGGAACCCTATCTATTATCACAGGCAAGTAAACTTTTATAGAAGATAATTGGCTTTTGTTGTTGAAAAAATACCTGAAAAAGTTTATCAACAGAGCTGCCAAAAACTCAAGCCATATTTCGAAGAGGACATGTAAGAAGGGATATCAATTCTAATGTCAAATGAATCTTGACCAAAAGTAGAGAATACCAGACGAAAGATGTTTACTTGTGTTTTATTGCTTATGCAAAGGAACTCAACTGCATTATTATTACAAACGTTGTGAAGAATGGAACTCTAAGAACACTCAATTGTCTCCTCCAGAATCAGTACATAGACTAAGAAGCAGTTGTTCAAGCAGAACAAGGTAGTTCCGAGTTGTTGAACATCAGGGTTGTGTCCGTTCATCGTAGGTATTCAATCTGTATGCTGAGCAAATAATCCAAGATGCTGAACTAGATGAAGATGAACAAGGCATCAGGATTGAAGGCAGGCTTCTGAGCAACCTGAGACATGCCGATGGCACAGCCCATGGTGCTGAAGTGTAGGAGGACTTGAATGAAGCACGTGCTGATGAAAAAGCAAAGATGCAGCCTTCAATATGGATTGCCACTCGGTGTCAAGCACATAAATATCCTTACAACTGGACCTGTAGATGGCATCGTGGCAACTGGAGAAAAGACCGAAGTTGTCAAGGGTTTCAATTTTACTTAGATCCCAAATCAATCCTCACAGAAGCAGCAGTCAAGAAGTCAAATGACACGGGGCAAATATGCTGCACAGGACCACCTTAAAGTGTTCAAGAGCCAGGATGCCACTCTGAAGACTTCAGTACATCCTCCTCACGCTATTGTCTTTTCAATAGCCTCACACACATGCAAAAGTTGGATTATGAAGAAGGAACCTGAAGAAAGAAGAAAATTCGACGCATTTGAATTATGGTATCAAAGGTACCATGGACTGCCAGAAAAATGAACAACTTCATCCTTAGAGAAATACAGCCAGAATATTCCTTAGAAGCAAAGATTGTGAGGTTTCATCTCACATATTTTGGGCATGTGATTAGGTAATTAGCAGAGACCAATCCATGGTGAAGGCCATCATGCTTGGTGAAGCGAGTCGCAGAGAAGAGGAGGAGCATCGAGAACATCTGGGGCACGCGGCCTCGCCAACAGTGTCAGTTGCTCTTAGTCCAGGCTAATGGTGCCTGTGCCAAATTAGCTCGACCCAAACCCTTAGCTTTCTGTGTATTTGATTTCAGTGACAAAAGTCAAACCCATAATTCTCTTAAAAATATACCTTTCTCAATAGACTTAATTATGGGTATTTTTGTCCCATAGGGTTTCTGTGGGACCAGACCATTAATCTTTCTGGGAGGCCTTTTGTCCAGCTGACAAGTTCTGTTAGATATCACCTTAATCCTTTTAGAACTCTTAATGCAGGATGTTATGCCCACTTTGAGGGCACGACAAAGGGAGAGATGTAATATACCACAAGGGAGTGAATAGGACCAATAATTCTAGCACAAATACATTATGCTGCTTTTATTTTTCTCATTTAAAATTATCTGTCTGATATACATCAATATATATAAATGTTTGCTGGATCTCTGAAAAGAAGTTCCACAGATTCTAAGTCATAATTTTTTAAATCTATTTTGATTTATTTTAGGTTCTGTTTAATTCTTTTTGTCTTGATCTGTTTACTTTTTGACAGATTAGTTAAATTCTCTTACTACTCTTTTTCTTACTTTCAATCTTAATTCATATCCAATACTTAACATGATCCTATCTTGTGCGTAAAGATTCTTGATATATACACACACTTTAAAATATATTTATATGGAATATAAAATATGTATGTGTGCATATGTATATATAATAAAAATTTAAAATGTCCTCAGAGGCACACATCTGTAAGCATTCTATTCTTGGACTTGGTATTGATCTAATTGTCTTCAAACAAGACATGCTGGGCTCTTAATTGTTGTTTGTTGCCAGTGAGTGAATTCTGACTCAGGGCGAACCAGTATGTGCAGAACAGGACTGCTCCATCAGCTGGAAAGGCCCATCACTCCGCATGAGTTCAAACTGCTAACCATCTAACTAGCAGCTGAGCATTTAAAACAATTGCTCTACTTAAGGACCTCAGATTCTGAAGTGACATGTACTTAAAAACAAACATGGGTGTGTGAAGAGGGGATGCTAAGAGAATTCGTTCCACTGTCTTCAAATGAGGGAGGAATAATAGCTGCATCGCAGGAGGCATTGCTGCATCTGCCAAGGAGACCTCAAGGGCGATCCAACTGCTCTGACTTCTCTCAGGAACCCACATTTCTTACGGCCCCCGCTTGTTTTTAATCAATGACCTAAATTTCATATAAGAGACCTGATGAAGCTGTGAATTCAACTGATGATGTAAATTGGATCAAAGTTTTCTTTATTTTTATTACCACTTCAGCTCCACAGCTGCAAGGGATGAAGCTCTTTTAGCATGGACAGAATGTGGCTTGAACTGAAATGAGTTATTAACTTTCACTGGTCCGGATTTACAGAATTGAAGGCATTTTGTATTATTTGGTGGTGGCAAGGAGGTCTCCATGGAAGTAAGCCTTGTGTGGGCATGCTAGTCCAGTTGGCCAAGTTTCAGTAAGAAACGTACCTGGTTGACTATTGACTATTGCAAAAGAAGGTGCCTGAGACTCCATCCTGAGTACTCCTGGGGTTTTCACGGTCATTATCTCCAATATCTAAGTCCAGCTTTCGCCCCCACTGGTTTACCTGAGTACTTGTTGTTTACAGCTAACACTGATTTCTATGTAAACAAATACTTGGTCACAAGCATCAAAAATGGATTCTGCCAAGTCAAGCATGAAGGAGTTAACTGGAAGAATAGCTGATCGCTCATAGATTCCACGAGGAAGCTGGAGAAAAAGACTGATAAAACAGACAGGCTCCTGCTAAGACAGTCTGTCAGTAGCAAGTAAGACTGTGTCACCAGGACAATGGTGCGAGGACACGTCCACTGGCATGCCCTTCTATCACCCCCCGCACTCTGAGTAAGTCATGAATCTCGGGGACATTCCCTCTAGATTCATCGCTGGGGTCATGGAATCAGACTGGGTTGGCCTGTGCTCTGTCAGGAGACAGGGAGAAACCTCTGCTCTTTGATGTTCTGATTGGAAAAGTGATGCCTGCTGAAGTGAACCTTTGTTAACCTACTATCTCTGTTATCTTACAATAAATGTCTTTACTCATTGCTTAAAATATTCTAATTTCTAGTGAACTAACAGAGAGGATGACGGGACCGGGCTCAAGCTGAGCTATGTTAATCCCTCCCCAGAAGAAGGTAATGGAGAGGAGTGCACTGAAGATATAGCCCAGGGAGAGAGGCAGGTCTGTTCAGACTACACGGGAGTGAACTAAGAGGGAGAGAGAGGGAGAGAAGTGGACCTCATCAAGGCCCACCAAGCCCCGGGGATGACATCCCTGCTTGGAGTAGCCAATGCACATAGAGGACCATAGCTCCGGCCCCATCATGAGCCACGACATTCCCTCACTGACCCATCGTGCTATGGGGACAGCACTGGAGACGTTGTGCGGAATGTGTCTGGTCTGCCCCCTGCACAGTGGTGTGAAGCGTGAAGGGAGTGCAATAGGGCAGCAAGGGGAGCAAAGTGACCAAGTCCCTGAGGAATCCTGAACATAGACTCCTGACTTGGAGGACAGGGTTTGGCTCTTCATCAGACTTGATCAGAAAACATATAGAAGGGTCAAAAGACAGACCTGGAACTATTGGTTGTTTTCTCTCTCTTTTTTTGTTTTTGTTTTTGCCCTATGTCCATCTATATAAAATAGGTAGGACAAACAATCCTGAGGAGAAAACAACGGGATCAGCGGGTCCAGGGAGATATGGGAGGGGAGGGGGCAGGGAGGGCGAGTGGGGATCCAACAAACTCAGGGATAAGGGAGCAACAATAGATCTAAAAATTGATGGTGAGGAGGGTGTAAAATGCCTGGTGGGGGTTGATCAAGTGTAATGTATCCAAGAGTTGAATGAAGGGGGCACATGATAGTGGGATAGGAGGACAGTGAAAGGAAATAGAGGAAAGAAGTAGGAAGCAAAAGGTATTTATAGAGGTATAGCTATAGGCATGTATATATGTAAATATATTAAATTATAATGAAAGGGATAGAGGTCAATGTACATATATTCATATGTTAAGGATTTTGGGCCTCTACTCAAGGCCTCCCTTAGCACAAGAACACTTTGTTCTAATAACCTGGCACTCTTTGATACCTTCCCAACACGAATGCTGAAGACAAAATGGGTGCGTAAGCAAATGTGGATGGTGCCCTGCTATCAAAAGATGGAGCATCTGGGTCTTAAAGGCTTGAAGTTCAACAAGCATCCATCTACCTGGGAAGCAAATAAGCCCACATGGAAGAAGCACACCAGCTTGTGTGATCATGAGGTGTCGACAGAATCAGCTATCAGGTATCAAAAGACCCAAAACAAACAATTATATCGATGTGAAAGAGGGGGTTGGATTGGAGACTCAAAGGCCATCTGTAGACAATTGGACATACTCCCATGTAAGGGTTCCAAGGAAGGGACAATTCAACTAAGTGCAGTGTAGAACCAATGAAACACACATCATTCCTCTAGTTCCTAAATACTTTCTTTCCCCCAACTACTATGACTCAGTTCTACCTTACAAATTTGGCTAGACCAGAGCACACACATTGGTAGAGATAAGAGCTCCCAACACATGGAATTCAGGATAGCAATCATGTCTGAAAGGTGAGCATCTCAGATAATTAGATCTGATTATTAGAACAAAGTGTTCTTGCATTGAAGGAGTACTTGAGTGGAGGCCCAATGTTCATCTGCTACCTTAATACTAAACCTAAAAATATATGCACATAGATCTATTTCTCAATCATCATATATAAATATATTTAAATATGTACATGCCTGTATTTAGACCTCTATAAATGCTCTTTGCCTCCTAGTTCTTTCCTCTATTTCCTTTTACTTTCCTCTTGTCCTGCTATCATACTCAGTCAGCCTTTATTTGGGTTTCAGTAATTCCTCTTGGTTACATTGCCTTGGATGAAGCCCTACCAGGCCTCTTACAGCCTCCTCGCCATTGATTTTGGATCACTTTTTGTTCCCTTGTCCCGGGATTTGTTAATACCACTTCCTTTCCCCCACCTCTTCCTCTCCCATGTCCCCCCCCAGGAACCCTCAGTCCCATTGTTTTCTCCTCCAGATTGTTTATCCAGCCTATCTTATCTAGATAAACCTGTAGAGATAATAATATGTACAAAACAAAAAACAAAAACAAGACAGAGCAAGACAAAGTGACAAAAGAAAACAAAACCAATGACACACACACACAAAGGCCTATAAATAGCTCAAGGTCTGTTTGTTGAACTTTAGGGGTGTTTTCTGGTCAAATCTTATGAGGTACCACGCCCTGGCCCCAAAGTCTATTTTTGGTATTCCCTCAGGACTTCCTTGCTCTGCTCCCCTTGCTGTTCTGTTGCACACCCTTAGTGTTTTGCCTCGGTGTGGTGGGGTCAGTTTGGGTGCAATTCCCCCATTATGTCTCCAGTGTTGACCTCTGTAGGGCTACGGGTCAGTGAGGAATGTAGTGTCTCATAGTGGGGCTGGCCATATTGTCCTCTCTGTGCATTGGTTGCTCTGAGCAGGGATATTGTCCTCAAGGCTTGGTGGGCCAGGATATGCTCTACTCTCTCTTCTTCCCCCTTCATTTGCCCCTGTGAGCTCTGATCAGACATGTCCCTCTTCCTGAGCTGTAGCTTAAGTGCTGTCCTCTGAAGTAAATTCTTCTGGGGGGAGGGATGACTGTCCATGTAGTTGGGGATTGGCGCTGCCCCCTCAGACTTCTCTACTGGTTCCCTGCTTCATGCAGGTATGTTGCATTCACATTTTGGAGCACCGGGTTGAGGTCTGGTCCTTCTTTCCCTGTGGAGATATAAACGATACCCTCTCCTTGGGTGGGTTAGTGCCCTGTTCCCCTGATACCCATTTCTTTTTCTTTTTTCCCCCCCCCCTTTACTTGGCTATCATATGTATCCCTGGATTTGGTCTGGCGACTGCCATATTACCTGGACCTCACCCCAGGAATGTTCTGCCTAAGACTTTCCAGCGTGATGTTGAAGAAGAGTGGGTGCTGGAGTTGTGTTGCTATGGTAACATGGACATGGGTGGATCTGTGCTCCCAGGGAGTAAAAGAGAAAAAAACCGGTTGGAACAATAACGATGGTTTTGGTGGATTTTCCTGGATCTGCAGGGCTTATGTATTGGAGGCTTAGGTATTATGTTTTTGCAGGGGGCAGGGTTGCAGGTGTACAGGAAGTAGGAGAGTACGAGGAAAGAAGAACTAAATATTGAAATAGATCAAAAACCCAAGGGGGGAAGAAATAAAGGTAACAAAGATAAGGCCACCATGTGGTTGGGGATCCCTGTGCACTCATCTACTACCCAGGGAGGGAGGGTCTGGGAGGAGGGGTACTTGAGAGGAAACAAGAAGGGGGAAAAAATGATGAAAAGCTTTGCTTGACAGTGAGGATGTCTACCTCATGCTGCCCATGAAGTCTGCTATCCACGCAGGACCCCAGAGGCCAGCAAGGTTAGATGGTTGTCTAGTTGGGTTTGGGTTTGATTACGGGCTGGGAAGGAGAAAGCGTGCACAGAAGACGGCGTGGGCCACTGCTCAAGGATGAAAGGTAGTGGGTCGGAGTCAACAGGTATTGCTACCTCCGACATGAAGAAACGGTGGACTCAGCTTTTCAGTTGTGTTTCTGGCTGCCAGGGAGCATAAGTCCTCCCTCCTGTTGGGATCTCTCTGGTAGTTGTTGAAGAGATTTTCCCAAGCTTGTTACCCAGTGGTCATAGTCCCCTGAGTTCCCTGATTTGTCATTTTATGATGTAATGTTAAGTACCACTGAATGTTTTTTGTTTTTGTTTTTTAATTTTCAGCTTATATATTCTAAGTGGTCAAAAATACAGTCATATATTACATAGAAATAAAGCAGTTATTACAAAGCAAGTATTAGGGGTGGCTTTAATGGAAGATATTTGAACATATCTTAATAGTATTTTCAGTGTCCTTGTTAGTCAGGCAGCATATTCAAAGTAACAGTGTAATGGAGTCTGGGTTCAGAAGACCGGTGTATTGTCAAATTCTGGTCAAACTAGTTGGTGCCAATCAGAATTGACAAGTGGTCAGTAACTTTAATGTTCTTCCAAGCCAGCTACGGATCATTCAGAAGGCTGATGATGACAAATCAATAAATGACAGAAGATCTGGACCTCAGATTTCTAGTGACTCCTCATTTATTTCACCTTATGAAAGTCATGCATTTCAGCTTGTTTTTTAATAGAGGAAAAGTCTAAAACCAGACAAGTAACCAGTTTTAAAAATATAGGCAGAGTTCTCATGCACATGCACTAATAGTTCATTTCGACAATCAATTAGCCTATAGTACTTAATCCAGAACGTGTGTTATTCTTCCAAAATTAAGACAACATTTTCGTCCCCAGAATTTTCCTAAATATAAATTCAGCATTCGAGAATTTTTTTCTGATAGCAAGAGCGGCAGAGAGGACAGGTATACACTTCTCCCAAGGAAAATTCTTCTAGAGCAAGAAGACAAGTGTGGTGGAACATATGGGAGCAAGACAGGAGCACAGTCTCACGAGAACGCTGGTTGTGGCTTTCCTCGGGAGAGGCACTCTGCAAATGATTGTACACCGAGAGTGGGGTGAGGCAGATGGAGCATTCGTAGATCTCCTGATGCAGTGCCTGCGACAAAGGAGAGGACAGGAGTGTGGTTATGGGGCCTATCATAACAGGAAGTTACTTAATGTAACTGTGCTACAATGACAACATAACTATATATGTATACATATAGAGAGAATGAAAAATATATATAGTTTATGAAATATGGAAGTGGCATAGAGATCACCTCTGACATACAACTTAAAAAAATTATTTTATTGGGGGCTCGTACAATTCTCATCACAATCCACACATACATCCATTGTGTCAAGCACATATGCACATTTGTTGCCCTCATCATTCTCAAAACATTTGCCTCCCACTCTAGCCCCTAATATCAGTTGCTCATTTTCCCCCTCCCTGCCCACTCCCCCCTCTCTCATGAACCCTTCATAGTTCATAAATTATTATAGTTTTGTCATAAGTTACCCTGTCCAGTGTTTCCCTCCGCCCTCTTCTCTGCTGTCCATCCCCAAGGGAGGAGGCAATACTCAGATGCTTATAATTGGTTCCCCCTTATTACCCCACATTCCCTTCACCCTCCAGGCATTGCCCCTCTCACCATTGGCCCTGGAGTCATCTATACTGAATTCCCTGTGTTTCCAGTTGCTATCTGTACCAATGTACAACCTCTGGTCCAGCCAGATTTGTAAGGTAGAATTGGGATCATGATAGTGGGGGAGGAAGAAGCATTAAAGAACTAGAGGAAAGTTACGTTTCATCGTTGATAACTTGCACCCTGATTGACTCGTCTCCCCCCCACAACCCCTCAGTAAGGGGTTGTTCAGTTGCCCACCGATGGCCTTGGAGTCTCTACTCTGCACTCACCCACCTTTACAATGATAAGATTTTTTGTTCTTGGATGCTTGGTACCTGATCCCTTTGACAGCTCGTGGTCACACATGCTGTTGTGCTTCTTCCATAACATTTTATAAAATGCAAAATTGATAAATAGTACTTCTCAAGATAGTTGACGAATAGCTGCTATGCTTTAAAACATTCTACTTTTGTAATTTTTGAGTGATTTTTTTCCCCCTTAAACACCTTCACTTTTCATAAAACGATATATTCCAATTAGGGTGTGAAGTACAGGGACCTTGGGAATGATCAGTGTCCTCGAGGCTAAGGCCCGAGGGAGCCTTTGGGCCTCATTGCTGGACTAGACCACAGCTAGGCAGAAAATATTCTGGGCTTGGCATTGGTAGGCTTTACCCCAAAATGAATGTTCCAGAAATGAACAAACTCAGCTGAAATTTTCCTCAAATATCACTGTGTCAAATTCTTGGTCACTGGTGTGATTGTGGACGAGGCTTACCCGAATTTGAATTTTATCCCAATCCTTTTCTGTGATTCCATGGCCACATTTTTCTTCCAGCTGCTGGAGAACGCGTCTATTAATAGCTAAGCAGTGATCAATTTCTGAAAAGAGCTCGTCTATGTTTGTGTCATATGAACATAATATTCGGTGACTGATTTCTGTGAACTGAGAAGGACAAAAATGAAGGGGAAAACTAACACACTGATTGAAAGTTTGGGTATACACATAAGGGAGGAATTTTCTTGAGTCTTTAAATCTCTGTTTTTTAAAGTTAATGTTTTGGTAAAAGGTCTTACATAGCTATTTACTTAAACAGCACATCCAGATAATACAAAGGGCCTTAGTGGAAAGATAAAAAATTTCCATGGGCTCTTTGAAGCCCTCTTGTACATATAGCTAGATTAACAAAAAAAGTTAGATTGGTGATAAATCCAAGGAATACATTTGAAATAAAAAATTGAGAGCAATGATAATTTTACAATATTAGTCCTATCCTATCCCCATCCTGTTCTGGAATTGTTTTACTTTAATTTATGGAGGGCTTTCACTGGACAATGCCACAGTTTCCTAGTGCTGATGTCTGGTGATTGGAAGCTAGACCCAGCCTAGAACTTTTTGCTCGCTGATCAAATGTTGTTAGGTGTTGTCAGGCCGGTTCCGACTCATAGCGACCCTGTGAACAATAGGACAAAACCTTGCCGACTGTTGTCACCCTCACAATTGTTGTTCTGTTTGAGACCGGTGTTGCAGCCATTGTATCCGTCCATTTCGTCATGCACGAGTCCTTGTCCAGGGACTGGTCTCCCTTGATAACATGCCCAGAGTAGGTGAGAAGAGGTCTCATCACCCTCACTTATAAGGAGCATTTTTTTTTGGTTGGTTCATTTGTATTTATTTATTTTTGAGTTATTTTGTTAGTAGCTGGGGGTTATAGTACACATCTTAGTTTAAACCAATCTAGTTTAGGACAATGCTAACTAAGCTCCAATAGTATGCATGCACTTTAAAAAAATCATTTTATTGGGGGCTCGTACAACTCTTATCACAATCCATCCATCCATTGTGTCAAGCACATTTGAACATTTGTTGCCATCATCAGTCTCAAAACATTTGCTTTCTATTTGAGCCCTTGGTATCAGCTCCTCATTTTCTCCCTTCCCTTTCCCCCCCACCTCATGAACCCTTGATAAGTTATAATTATTATTTTGTCAAGTCTTACATTGTCTGATGTCTCCCTTCACCCACTTTTCAGTTGTCCATCCCCCAGGGAGGCAGTTATATGTAGATCCAGGTGATCGGTTCCCCTTTTCTACCCCCACCTTCCCTCCACCCTCCCGGTATCACCACTCTCAGCACTGGTCCTGAGGGTTCTTCTGCCCTGGATTCCCTGTGTTTCCAGTTCCTATCTGTACCAGTGTACATCCTCTGGTCCAGCCAGATTTGTAAGGTAGAATTGGATCATGATAGTGGGTGGGGAGGAAGCATTTAAGAACTAGAAGAAAGTTGTATGTTTCATCATTGCTATACTGTACCCTGACTGGCTCGTCTCCTCCCTGTGACCCTTCTGTAAGGGGATGATAAGGAGCATTCTTGCTGCATTTCTTCCAAGACTGATTCATTTGTTCTTTGGGGATTCCATGGTATTTTCAATATTCTTTACTAGCACCGCCATTCAATGCCCGGATTCTCCTTCCGTCTCGCATGTGAGGCAATTGAAAATACCATGACTCGAGTCAGCTGCGTCCTCAAAGTGTCCACCTTGCTCTCCAACATGTTAAGAAAGCTTTGGGGCAGCAGACTTGCCCAAGGCAATATAGTGACACATTTCTTGACTGTTGTTTCCACAAGCATTGATTATGGATTCGACTAAATGAAATCCTGGACATTTTCAGTCTTTTCTCCATTTATCATCATGCTATTTGTTGGTCCAGTGGTGAGCATTTTGGTCCTGTTTACATTGAGTTGCAATCCATACCGAAGGCTGACATCTATGACCTTCATCAGCACGTGGTTCAAGGGCTCTTCACTGTCAGCAAGCAAAGTCTTGTCATCTGTGTGTCTCGTTGTTAATAAGCCTTCCTCCCATCTGATGCATTGTTTTTCTTCCTACAGTCCAACTTCTTAGATTATGTTCTCAACATACAGATTTTAAAGATGCGACCAAAGGACGCAATCCCGATGCACACGTTTCCTGATTCTAAATCATACACTATATGTCCTTGTTCTGTTGGAACAACTGACACCTACAGGCACTGCATGAGCATATTGTACTTGTCTTTGTTTTTTAAATAAAATTGTCCTCTTTTGAGATAAAAACAAAAAAACCACATAACCTCACTGCCATCAAGTTGATGCTAGTTCATAGTGACCATACAGGACAGAGTAGAGCTGCCCCTGTGGGCTTCCATGACCGTGACTCTTGACAGTAGTTAAGGCCCAGTCTTTCTCCAGAGGACCAGGAAGCTTGTTTCAAACTGCTGACCTTGCAGAGTAACCGCTATGCCACCAGGGCTCCTTCTTGGATCCAGCTATTTAAAACCCTGTGGAGTTAAGTACAGTTTTACTCTGAATACAAGTGGAGTCGGAATGGACTAGACGCCAATGGCTTTGGGTTTTGATGTGGTCAGTGCACTGTACTAAACCCTTGAGAGGATTTAAAGATTAAATGGAGATATTAAACTCTAACAAAATGCGAGGTGAAATTTTTAATAGCGTCCTGAACAGCGCAAACAGTTTGTGCTCAGTTACTATTCAAAGGGGCCCCATGGAAGTAAGAGTGGGGAATCTGCTTCCACAGAGAGCAACTCTACTCAGGAGCACAGGGATTCCTGTGGGTTGGAATTTAGATGGCAACAGTTTCCGTTCATTTAAAAAATCTTTTCAATATGACATACAACATTCCTTGCCTTCCAGCAATTTATATTCTATAAAGGAAAGAAGAAATATGTGCTAATAGTAACTACTGAAGGCCAAATAGGATATCAGAAAACATTTCTGGATGCGTTATAGAAGAGTCCCTGGGTGGCACACATGGCTAAATGCTACGCTACTAACGAAAAGGTTGGTAGGTCTAGCCCTGAGGCACCTTGGAAGGGAGGCCTGCTAATCGGCCTTCAAAAGGCCACAGCCATGCAAACACTTTGGAGGGCACTTCTAGTCTGTCAGTCCAATGACTGACCTCGGAAACGCTTTCCCATGGGAGCACTCAGCATTTACACAGCAACCAGCCCAGTCCAAACCACCATCTCTCACAACTTGCAAAAGCCTCCTACTGAACCTCTTTCAGATGGAGACCCCTTTCCCCCATCTGTTTACCACCCAACAAAGGGATTCTCTTGTCTACTCAGAAGTCTCCTAGTGTGGGAGCACTCGCTTGTGCCGGCTGACACGAGCAACACTGCTCTTTGGTTCTCGAAACACAGCATACGCCTCTTGCAGGGGGTCCGTCTCTTCAACCACTTTCACCTTCTATAAAAAGTCTTCTTCCCCAACTTCCTCTCCACCCTCTTACTCTTCATATTTGTATTCATGATATTTATTATTTCTTGACATTTCTAGGTTGAACACAGTATTTGATGTGTTGTCTTTCTCACCCCACTCCCTGAAGGCAGGGACCACTCTGAGCAGCGAGTTTTCCTTCCTCCAGCACTGTGGACAGGAAGCAGCACAGACACCACCCCTGCGCACTTGATGAACGAGTGTGGACTGTCCACACCCACCCGGCATATCCCTGCAGAGGAACTAGGAAACAGGAGCTGGTGATTTAGAATGAAGCTCTGTAATGTGCGCAAACTCCAAGGGTCAGTCTCTGACAGCAGTTTTGATTGATTTTAAAGGTATTTTAATACAGCTGAGTAAAGTTTCCATTTGTATTTTATTTTGTTTCCATTTTATTTATTTATTTGTTTTGTCTTAGCTTTCTTTTTATTATTATTTTCTCATCATTTTATTGGGGCATTTATATTTTAAGATTCAGTCAGAGGTATATCATTTTCAAATTTGCTACCAAATCTTACTTCATTTAAGCAAACTAAGCAGCATTTCTTTTTAATAAGAGAACTAACAATTCTCTTTCTACTTAATGGTGTTTAGGCACAATTAAGATAACTGTTATCCAATCTGTATGAAATATTTTTTACTTTCCCACTTGTAATTGCTGTGCCGTGAGTGCTAAAAATGATTATGACACTTTCTAAAAGGATTGGGCCTCAAATTAGTTTAGGATTGCTTTACTTTTATATAATAAGCAGGCACTGTGGAGCCCTGGTAGCTTAATAGTTACATGTGGGGCTGTGATCCTCAAGGTCCTGAGTTTGAAACCACCAATCTCTGTGCAGGAGATAGATGAGGCTTTCCACTCTTGTAAAGAGTAACAGTTTTAGAAGCTCACAGGGCAGTTCTACCCTGTCCTATAGGGGCCACTGGGAGTCGGCATTAACTCAGTGGCAGTGAGTTTTGTTTTTATCCATTTAGGGGCAGTAGATCTGAGGGTCGACAGAGTCTCACCAGAAAGGGATGTTAAAAATTGCAGGACGAGATCATGAGAACAGAATGAGGAGGCGGCGGAAAGCGACTGGAGGGACCCTGACAAGATTAGGAGTTGGGAGGGAGGCGCAGCGGAAGAAAGACGGAGGAATATGTAAGAGTCAAAGGCTGGGGAAGTGTGGCCATGCCTTAAGACTACGGGGCTCTGTAGCACGGCGCTCGGGGGCAAGACTGAATTGCAAGGCTAGCAGTTCAGACGGCGAGAGAAAGAGGACACTTCTCCCTTACAGATGTCGTCTCGGCCATTCCGAGTCCCACACGGCTCCCTGCTGCAGTGGGTTTGGTTTCTGCGGGGAGCCCAGGCTGTTTCTTTAGTCTGTTTTTCTGCCATTAACCTTGCTCTCAAGACTCCATGTCAGTGGGTCTCAAGCTTCCTAAAGCCACGCCCCTTTCATACAGTTCCTCAAGTTGTGGTGCCCCCCCAACCATCAAATTATCTTTGTTGCTACTTCATCACTGTGATTTTGCTATTGTCATGAATGGGATGAAAGGGTCGTTCAACCCCCAAAGGGGTCGCGAGCCACAGGTGGAGAACCGCTGCTCTATGGTGTAGCTCCTTGACACTGAAGATAAAGCTTCACTATACCTAAAGAGAGAGTTTGCACCTGATTTGCTTGATCAAAACCTTTCCATAGTTTTCTACCGGCTCCAACCCTATTCCTCGGTACTTTCCTATAGGAATCTTCTGGTCTGGCCGCACTAGTTTCGGCAGTCTGTGCATAACTCTGATATTTCTGTTTCCATGACTTCAGTCGTTTGAATGACTACTGAAAATTCTCCATATGCTTCCTAGTCTACTTCAGCCAGAGTGATTTCTCTTCCCTCCCTTCTTTCGACTCTGCCACCGACTTCTGCCCCCTTCACTTGGCACTTATCACCCACTAGTGGGAGTTATCTCTTTCCTGTGTGTATTTCTTATCTCTTCAAATAAGTACCTGAAATTCAGTGAGGCACCTGATTCTTCTTTGTAGAACCCTTAGCCCAGTGCCCTGTGTATCATTCGATAGCACTATTATTTGCACATTTGTGATAGATTAGGAATGAGGGCACATCTATGGCTAAATGTGTACACGCCAAAGGAGGGCAGTACAATTCTCTTTTTGAAGATGCTTAAAAAAAAAAAGACAAACAAGAATGCCTGTTCGGCAATGATTTTGAGGTTACTTTCAGTGTCAAGCTTCTATAAAAAGCAACATCTGGCCTTGGATATTGACATGAGCATATATTGTTTTGTGGCAAACTTCTGAAGGTGAGCCAGGATTAATTGACCTTGCTCTTGTTGCTTCAGCTATTTAAAAGTTAACAAATTAGTATCTATTTATTGGCTCCTTACTAAGTCAATTCAAAGCATTCTCTTAAGTGTAGCTGTTATTCAATAATCTTGAATGCTAAATTTGTGTGTGGTGGGGGGCTCCTTCTTCATTTACTTCCTTATAGTTTGTATGGGCCAAATGATCTTCCTAATTAAAAGGGAAAGACAACTGAGTTTTCCTCTTGAATTATGAATTTTATAGACATTGAGGAGCCCCGGTGGCACAGTGACTGAGCACTGGGCTCTTCACCAAGCCGTCAGGCCTCCCAGGCACCAGCGGCTGCCCGGAAGCATGATGGAGCGGTGGGGCTGTGGGGTGGCGGGGCGGCAGGGTGGCAGTGTTTAGGCTTCCCTAAAGATTCCAGCCTTGGAAACCCTGCGAGACAGTGCCAACCGGAGCCAGAATCCACTGGATGGAACAACTGCAGGAGCAGACACCAGGCACTAAAGATTCCATTTGTAGAATGAATGAATGTCTGATGAGTTTTTTCCTTTAAGTCTCATGTATTTCATATATTTTTATAGCTCAAGTGACTCAGAGCTTGTGTTATGGCTGATACAAAGCCATCTCTGGTCATTTACAAGTAACATACCAGCTAAACATTAAAAAAAATACTAACAAAAGGGCCTAGGTGAACTTTGTTTACCCAAGAGGCCTTTGTAAGTGATCCATCTTAATGTCAGCAAATTGCTTACTAATGTGTTGACTTCTGGCAATCCTCAAAAGCAAAATGAAAAGCCTGGAATTTACAGCATATCAATGAATCAGGCGATAAGCTTTTACTGGTTTAATATCCTTCCAGTCTTGCCGCTTGGAGCCACTTCAGGTTAGCAACAGAATGTTTGCCATCTCTATGTGATAAAGGAAGTCAGAGGACTAAACAAACTTTAAGACCATTATGCTGTTTGGTGAGATTTAAATGAAAATTGTAAGAGAAATCACTTACAAGGAGGGTGTGGGGGCAAGGAGAAGCTAAAGTCAACCACATCATTTCACAAATCACTAACCTAACTTTTAAACAATGGCTGGCCAAGACTTTAAGCTTGGGTGGGGATAATTTAATGCATTTTGGAAAGTTTTAATTGTAGCAATAAAAGACCATACCTCAATTACATGACATATGCTAGCTGAATTCCAGATAAGGATCAAAGGCATTCAAGGACCAAACTGCTGCATTCTGGGCAACACTTTGGGCTTTCTGTACACACGGGTGACAGATATTAGCATAACAGCTCTAGTGACCTTTCCAAGCCTCTTTGATCTGAGTTAGTCAAAACTTGAATGGATGAGTGTATTAGGACTACTGTATCATCCCCAAACAATTCAAATACCATCACTGACAAAGGAATTTTAGCTGCATTTTCATTTTCTGACATGTAAGAGTACAAAACTCAACATTTGACCTTTTTTAGTTCTTACCACAAGACTTCAATACATTGAAAAGAACTGACATTGTCTTTTCCATGGCTTTTAAGTTTGCTGTGGTTCAGTCTTGTTAGGAATGGACCAAGCTTATCTAAAAGCATGGAGCATTTCGGACAGAAGTTCTCAGTGATAGAAGTATTCCTGGTTGTAGAAAGATGCCTCTGTATCTTATGAATTAATTAACATTCAATAGATGCATGGAAACGGAAATAGAAAGAGCTTTCTTAACTCTCCTTGAAAAAGAGGAGCAAAAATGCCAGGCCATAGTCCCTTTACAAGTCAGATAAATTGATAAATTAGAACAACCTGAGCTAATCTAAAGTATTAAGAACATATCCATCATGGCTAGAAAATGTTTCTTAATTTATTATGTAGAAAAAGACTAAATTAAATATTATCCTTCTCTGCCTTATTTTTTCCATTGATTAGACTTTTAAAAAAATCATTTGGGGGGGGGCTCATTCAGCTCTTATGACAATCCATACATCCATCTGTTGTGTTAAGCACATTTGTACATTTGTTGCCACCATCATTTTCAAAACATTTTCTATTTGAGCTCTTGGTATTGGCTCCTCATTTTTCCCTCCCTCCCTTGCCCACTTTCACTCCCTCATGAACCCTTGATAATTTATAAATTACTATAATTTTTTTCCTATCTTACACTGACCGATGTCTCCCTTCACCAACTTTTCCGTTGTCCGGCCCCCTGGGAGGGGGTTATATGTAGATCATGGTGATCCGCTCTCCCTTTCTCCCCCCACCCTCCCCTCCTGGTATCACTACTCTCATTGTTGGTGATTAAACTTCTTTTTCCCTCAAAGTACATGGTCTTGGGTCTAAAGTAGTGGTTTCCAAGTTTTCATGCCTCTGCAGCAAAGCTATAAAAATCAATCCAATTAATGATATTAAAAAAATAAAACTAAATGTTTTCCATTCAAGGAATGTCTTTTATATGGACTTCCTCTAAAGCGGTTTGTTTTTATTTTAAATGAAATTATTCTGATGGTTTGTATGTGTTTTGTTAATAATAACCATCATTATTCTGATGGTTTGTATGTGTTTTGTTAAAATAAAAACTTTAAGAAGTTGGCAATGACTTTGTCAGGGCCACACATTTCTCTGTTACAGTTCCCTAAGGTTCAAACGTCTAGAAACCACCGGAATACAGAATGGAAATGAGAGAAAGGAGAATCGGTTGCAACTTCTTGCTTTTGTGGACTGGCAGAGGCAATGAATCCAGCATTTATCTAGTTTTAACTTTGGGATGTATCGCATAGTTTATTTCTAGTACTGTCGTTTCATTTTTTTAATTAAAAATAAGAATTATTGTCATCCATTTCACATCCCCCAGTGGTCAGAACGAAGACGGGGTTAGAAACATGGCCTGTGGTCGCACACATTAGCCCCTGGATAGAAAAACAAAACAAAATCTACCGTGGTTCTGCAGTTAATTGAGAACTTATCCTATTTGATGCTTTTAAGGATTGCACACTTTTGGTTTTTCCAATTTCCAATTTCTGGAGCTTACAGGTCTTTAATGGCCCACAGAGCTGAAGTGTCAGCACATTTAAGTTGGGGGCAGAAGAGTGAGGTCGATAGGATTGGAAAAGACAGACGAGGACACCCTAGACTAAGGCTCAAAAGGCAAAACTGAAAGACGAGCTCGAGTAGAAACCTGGCATTTCTGGAAAGTCTGTATGCCAGTCAGTCTTCCACCGCCAGGAGGCTCGATCTAGTCATTGCTCACTTCAGCATGGGCGTCCTTCTTTTTTAGGGGATGTTTTCCTAGGAAGACTATAGACACTGGTGCATCTCTGCGTGACTTTGTTTTCAGTTCCTGTTTTCAGTTCTGAACACTGAAGTACAAAGCAAGGAGGAATTATGGGGAAAATCTGAAGCCTGAGTGAGAACAAAGACCAACAGTTATATTTTGATTTTAAATATCTTAATCTGTGTTTAAAAACTTACTGTACTTTTGAGCTCACATTACACAAAGTATTTTGATGGCTATTTACAACAGCTTCAATGCATTATTAAGTGAAATGCACTTAAAAGCTTGTGTCTAGATGTAAACAATAAAATTTTGTTTCTACTCTTAGAAAAGTGACATGTAATTACATTTCTACAATAGGGTACACTATAAACTAGCTAGATGAAGAGAAAAAGCCTTCTCTTACTAAGTCAGGGCATGGACATGTTATATTTATTGGTTACAAAGCTGTTTTAACTTTGGACTGTAAAATGTTTATTTCACTCACATGATTACATCTTTTTTTAAAAGCAAAAGCAAACAGTCACAACTCCTAAACTTTTACACACACACACACACACACACACACACACACACACACACACACACGGAGCTCTGGTTGTAGAGTGGTTAAGCATTTGGCAACTAATTGAAAGGCCGGCAGTGAACATGCACACTGCTATAGATAAGAGCCTGTGACACAGGAAATCCAGGAAGGAAAAACTCCTCAGGGTCAATAATGAGAGTAGAGATACCAGGAGGGTTAGGGGAAGGTGGAGGGGACAGAGGGGAAATCGATCACAAGGATCAACATATAACCCTCTCCCAGGGGGTAGAACAATGGAAAAGTGGGTGAAGGGCGACAGAAGATGATGTAAGATATGAAAATAATAATCTATAACTTGTCAAGGGTTCATGAGGGAGGGCGGGCGGGGGAGGGAAGGGGGAAAACGGAGGAGCTGATATCAAGGGCTCAAGTAGAAAGAAAATGCTTTGAAAATGATGATGGTAGGATATGAGCCAATGTGCTTGACACAATGGATGAATGTATGGATTGTGATAAGAGATGTAAGCTCCCCCAATAAAAGTATTCAAAGAAAAAAAAAAGGCTGGCAGTTCAAATCCACCAGTCATGCTGTGGGTAAAGAATGGGGCAGTCTGCTTCCATAAAGTTTACAGCCTGGGAAAATCAATGGGGGAAATTCTACTCTGTCCTGTAACATCATTTAGGGGTTGGAATGGACTTCATGGCAGTGGGGTAGTTGTGAATGTATTTTTGTATTGCTTCTCTACAGTCTAGACTTTGGAGAGTAGTGAACACTATTAACGCAATCATTCAAAATACAGGGTCAAGCATCTGATTTTGAATTCTACACCCCTCATTTAAGAGTTCTGAGCTTCACAACAAATATCTAATATCTTTGTCATACTCACAATTCTCTCCTTATGTCTAACAAAGTACAAAGAATACCCAGTAACTATATTTTACTATATTAATTTTAAGAAGCCCAGGTGGTGTGGTGGGCTAAGCACTGGGCTGCTAACTGCAAGGTCAGAAGTTCAAAACCACTAGCCGCGTAGTGTGAGAAAGACGAGGCTTTTTACGCCTCTAAAGATTTACAGTCTTGGAAACTCACTCCGATCTACAGGGTTGTTATGAGTCAGAATTGCTTGAATGGCAATAATGACATTCACTTTATTCATTCATTTGAAAGCATTTATATGTTTAATCCATTGGGGCTATGCTATGAAGTCCAGTTCTCCTTTTCTCTGTAAAAGTGGCTTGTTCCCTAAATGAATTTCTTTTCCCAATGAATGTTTTCCTCCACTAATATGAAGTCACACCTTTGTCACTGCTGTTACTAGATGCTCTCAAGTCAGTCCCTACTCAATAACCACCCACATAACAGAATGAAAGCCAATGACCGGTCCCAGGCCTTCCTCAAGCCTGTCGCCGTGTCCAATGTTGCAGCTAGAGTGTCCATCACCTGTACCTAGGCCATGAAGCCGAGACAACCTGGATATGGGACTTTTGACTGTTTTGTCAGGATTTTGTTTATTAATGATCAAAATGATGTACATATATGGGCTGTTCTGTCTTACTAATCTTTCTTTTGAAAAATTATTAGCTGTTCATACTCAGATCAACTGTAGAATTAATTTATAAAATGCCAAGCCTGCTCTTTTGGGTGTTAGACAGAAATTACATGATATTTATGCAGTATGGAGAAAATGGTTATTTTTACTCACATCCAACATAAAATGTCAATCATTTTACTTAAGCCTTTTTTTCCTTTTTGTTTTAATAATCATTTTATTAGGGGCTCATACAACTCATCACAATCCGTACATACATCATTTGTGTCCAGCACATTAGTACATATGTTGACTTCATCATTCTCACAACACCCGCTTTCCACTTGAGCCCTTGGT
>NW_022103928.1:39279620-39302432 GCF_000313985.2 Echinops telfairi
AACAAGCACCATCTAGCTGAGAGACAACAAAACCCCTTGGAAGAAGCACACCAGCCTGTCCCTTCTCAATCGCTGAGGACAAAGGGGGTGTATTAGCAAAAGTGGTGAAGAAAGCAGATGGTGCCAGGCTATCAAATGACATAGCATCTGGGGTCTTAACGGCTTGAAGACAAACAGGAGGCCATCTAGCTAAGAAACAACAAAACCCACAAGGAAGAAACACACCAGCCTACCCCGACACAAATGCTGAAGACAAAGTGGGTACATAAGCAAATGCGGTGAAGACAGCTGATGGTGCCAAGCTGTCAAATTACTTAAGCCTTTTATTTAATCAGAAAAAAAAATTTTTTCTTATCACTGCCTTACACACTCCTTGTTAATTTTATTTTTAAATAGTTGCTACTTTAAAGGCGTCATTTGAGATTGCATTTTATTTCTGGTTATTGCTACTATAAAGGGAAAAATGGACTGTTGGATATTTATCTTAAACTTGGTCATGCCAAATAATGTAATTTCAACTGTATTTTCAGATTTAATGACATTAAAGTTAGATCCAACTTTTCTTATAAATTTAAAATTGTTTCTTCTCTTCCTCTATTAAGCATCCAGCTTTATCAAACTTATTTTAATCTTGGTGAGACTATATCTCATATTTGTTTTTAAATCCTAGTGAGTTGTTCATAGTTGTATCTTACAGTCTTTCTAACAGCTATTGGCTTCGCTTGCCAGTCTTATTTTTTCTTAATAAACTATTTTAAAAAATCTATTCTGGTTTTTATGTTGTTTCCTAACTTTTTTACTTGAACAGTTTATTATTTTTAATCTTTTTTATTCAAAATGAAATGCACTTGCCACTATTTCCCCTCTAATTATAGCTTTAGTTCTATATCATGGTATATGTTAGGGTTTTCATTGTCATGGTAACCAAATAGCTTTTAATATAGATTCAACATTTCCAAACACACTTTAAAATTAATGATTTTATTAACTTATTTAACTTTTGTATTGGCCTTGTTTTTCTTTGAACATTCCTTTATAGAAAACGTTTTTATTTCAATCGTGTCTCTAATAAGCACTTGATAATAATTTTTCAATGCAATCTAACAGCTTGTTATTAGAGAAATATATCTCAATCATATTTTTTTGCCATCCTGTTTTCACCTTGACATTCCTGTTATGTGCTTTTCTTTTCTCATTGTTGCGTATTCCGCTTTCCTGCTGGCACTGCGCTTTTATCTCAGTAACTGTATTTAGACTGGGATGTAGCACCATGCCTTTAGATCTCCCTTCAAACCCACTTTTAATTTAGCTTAAATTTTTAGTATAGTTTGCTCTTTCTTAGGTTGAGGTCTCTCACTGTTTTACATGGTGATTGTTCCTCGGTCTTTCTCCCCTCTTCCCCCCCCCCCCTTTTCTGCCTTTTTGCCCTTGTTTCAGATGTTTTTCTGTATTGGGAAGCCAGGCTTGATGAGGGCAGTCACTGAAATAATAATTCCCTGAGGGCACAAAAGGGGAGTGTAGAGGAAATGGAAGTCACCATCAATGGGTACAAGGAGGAAGAAAATGTCCCAAAGTTGATTGGCATGAAGATTGCCCACCCTTCTTAATATGATTGAATTTTATAATGTGTTCATTATAGCTCAGTACAGCTGATTAAAAACTAAATATTTTATTACAAATATTTTTCATTTAACATTGAAATCATAGAATAAAAAATAAGAAAATCTATACAGATAGCTTGTTGAAATAAAAAATAATAAGGCATGAAAATTGCATATAATATAAAAATGTTCTTAAAAATATCTTTATGTGCTTTTTCTCTCTCTTCCAAGGGAACTACTCTTATGATTCTTACTGTATGACCCTAAAAACAAAGCAAAAACCAAATCCACCTGTTTCTGATTTATACATTTAAAGATAATCTATAGGAATACTTTGCATTTTACTTTTTCATGTGATTACATATTTCAGAAAATTTTAATTCCAGCATATATTTGTCTACCATGGTCTTTGAACCTGTATGAATAATTCATTGTATGGATGTTCCTCACTAGTGAACTTTTGGGTTGTTTACTTCTTTTCTAAGCAGTGCTGCAGTGAACATACTAATGCAACATTAATGAATATATCTGTGGGGTTTGTTTTTAGAGAAGGACCCAGTTCTAGATTAGAGAATTATCAGCTAGGATGAATCTATCATTCTATCTAATGTCCACTCTCCTCACTTTCATCAGCACTAGGTTAACTGTCATCCAACTTTAAAATTCATATCCATTTAGTAAGAATAATGTGTTGTCTTTTTTAATGCTATTTTAATGGTGAGTCGAATGTCTTGGTACATAACCATACATCGGTTTCTTCTGTAAACTGCTTGTCACATATCAAGCATATTTGTTCCTGACCCTTTGAATTGGAAAATCTTTTCACTTTTCCTCCTGTCTAGAAGTTTTAAAACTTTTATGTAGCTTTTGACTCAGATGGCATTGAAAATATTCTCAATCCTATTTAGAAAGGCCTTTCCCACTCTCCAAATCATGAATGCATTCTATAATGCATTCTTCTACAAACATTGGTTCAGCTTTTGTGCTCAACTCTTTGCTCCAGATGGAAAACATTTGAGTCTAGGGAGTGTCTCATATTTGTTGTTTATATGCTGTACTCTCTTTACCCACAAAGCCCTGGTGGTGCTGGGGGTTATGCCTGGTGCTGCTACATGCAAGGTGTCTGTTCAAACTCACCAACCACTCCCTGGGAGCGAAACGAGGCTGTTTATGCTCATAAAGATGCATAGCCTTGGAAACTCTCTGAGTCAGGATGAACTCAGTGGCAGTAGGTAGGCCTCCTGGAGGAACAGTGGTTCAGCACTCAGCCATGAATGCAAAGATCGATGATACAAATGCAACAAAGAGAAAACCCGTCAGCTGCTCTGTTGGAGCGCTAGAGAGTCACTATCACTCAGCATGACTCGACAGTCCTGGGTTTGCTTTTTGATCTGAATTTTTGGTTCTCCCCTTCTGTTTTTCCTTTCCTTCCTGTCCCTAGTGCAAGGCCAATGTCCTGGGATTTACAAACTGTGCATCCTATTTCTAAACTGCTGAAGTTATATTTTGTTAGCATTATACTGCACTTATTGTCTCTCGGCCATATCAACGTGTGAGTGTTTGGCCTAACTAAGGATTACCTGTAAATGCCACAACACTTTACCTCTGGATGTGCCAATATGTACCACCTAAGAACCAAGGCATTTTATCTTGCATAAAAATGTAATTAGCACCGTATGGAAATTTAACATGGATGCCTTACTGATTAATATGCAATCTATATTTAATTTTTAAACTTATCCCAATTTATTATTGTTTTGATTCAGGATCCAGTCAAAGATCTATTATTCCACTTTGATGTTGTATCTCTCAGACTCCTGTAATAAAGGAGAGGTAGCCAGTCGTTTTCTTTTCTCTTATGATAATGATGTTATAAAGCATCCAAGTTCTGTAAAATATTCCTTATTTTGTATGTATCCGGTTGTTTTGCCATAGTTGGGTTCACATTAGATATTTTGTCGTGAAAATCCAAAGGTGCTGATGGTGAGTCTATTTCATGTGTATTCAAAACCAAAAAACCCAAACTCATTGCCACTGAGTTTTTTCAAGGTTTCTGAGGCTGTAAATCTTCACAGGAGCAGACAGCCTCATCTTTCTCCTGAGGAGTGGCTGGTTGAGTTTGAACTGCCAACCTTGTAGCTGGCAGCCCAGTATTTGCTTATTCAACAATAGCAGCAGAGCTCATTGTGACCTTTGGTGAAACATCTGGTAGACTTTTCTTTTGTAAAAAATTTTTTCTCTTAAAAATTGTTAGTCATCCCTGCGTGATATTTCGAAACTGTTGGAAAATACTATTTTGGAAACAACTTTTCACTCAGTAGTTTTTGCTGGTTTATCCTCTCATTTTTGCATACATACATACCCAGACCGATTTTCCTTGCTTTATTGCAGTTGGCTTCATCATGCTTCACAAATACCGTGTTTTTGACAAATTGAAGGTTTGTGGCAACCTTGCGTCAAACAAGTCCACGTTGTTGCTGTTTTTAGGTGCCGGTGCCGACTAGAGCGCCCCTGTCCGACAGAAGGACACCTCGCCCGCGCCCGCCTGCCATCCGCACAATCGTTGTTTCGTTTGAGCCCGTTGTTGCAGGCACTGCGTCAATGCACGGGTACCGTTTTTCCTAAAAGCATCTGCTCATTTCATGTCTCGTGTCACACTTTGGTAATCCTCACAATACTCCAACCGGGGTCACCAGTGGGGCTTTGATCCTCCAGGTCGGCGGTTCGGAACCACCAGCAGCTCCAAGAGAGAAAGGGCATTCAACTCTTGTCAACAGTGAAACAGTCTCGGAAACTCTCAGTGGCAGGTCTCCCCTGTGCCACAGGGTCACTGAAGTTGGCATTGACCCAATGGCAGTGAGACTGCACACTTAGTAGACTCCCTTTTTGTACACACCAACTTTGAGATGCACTGTAAACTACAAATGTCATGTCTCATTTTGTTGCATTAACGTGGAACCAAATCTGTACTATCTCTGAGGTATGCCTGTAGTCTGGACACATCTATCAAACCCTGTGTATGTGAAATCCAATAGCCTAGTTCACTAATCTTTCAGTTTCCATGAAAACACGTCGATAATAAAAAATTGGGATTAAAATTATTGAGTCATGCTTTCTTTCAGCAAGTAATTTTCATCGAGTTGGAACAAAAACCAAAACACACTCATTGCCATCAAATTGATGCTGACTCGTAGCAACCCTACAGGACAGGGTAGAACTGCCCCTATGAATTCCTGAGACTGTAACTATTTACGAGTGTACAAAGCCCCATCTTTCTTCTGCAGGGCTGCTGGTGGCTTTGAACTGCTGACCTTGTAGTGGTCGCATGTAACCACTATACCACCAGGGCTCCTATGTTGGATAAGTGGAGAATAGATAACCAAATTGCATGAGTTGAAGATCGGATCAATGACTAAGAACTGGTCTGTCATAAAGGGCACTCTCCGAGTTTAATCCATATAGGTAACAAGAAGCAGTGACAAGAATAGACTGTCACTAATATGGAACATTGCTTTAAATATAACCTTCCTTTTTAAAATGGGATTTGGGTTTAAAGATTTCCAATGATTATGCCAAATGGAATACTTGAGCAAGGGTGAGATTAGTTACCAGAGGGGACTGGGTATTCTTTGATTCCAATATGAATTTAAAAATGGAAAGCTACGTACACCCATTGTGGAAAGTGACATGGCCGCACCTGAAATAACTGGCACTAGAAATGCCATACGATGCAGCAATACCCTTGCTGGGCAGATGCCCCAAAGACATAGGGGCAGAACAGAAACATTCCTGAACATCTCCCATGCTCATTGCAGCACAGTTCACCACAGGAAGCGGTTGGAAACAGCCCAGTTGTCCACAAGGAGAAGAACCGATAAGAGGAAACCTCTGGTACTTGCACACGATGGAATACTATCCATCCCGAACAAACAGTGAGGAAGCCATGAAACACCTCGGGACACGGGGAGACCTGGGACCGTATGCTGAGTGAAGTTAGCTACTCACACTAGGACAAATATTGTTGGTATGAGTCCACTACTATAAGGAGCAACAGCACCACGCAGGTAGGCTTCTGCCTCTGGGTCATGTAATCTTCTAACCCAGTCTGCCAGAGAACACAGCAGAGAGCCTGACGACATCCATGAACCACACACATGCCCTTCACATGTCCATCATAAACACGACATTGACAGAGGAGATCTCACTTTAGCTGGGGTCAGCTTTTCAAGACAGGGAAGGGGGAGATGACCATTCAGTTGCTGCTATAAAAAATTGTGTTAAGGCCACCCCGAATCAACAGATTTGGGTGATATCAGAATGATAAGCAAAGCTTACCGGAAATTCCAGTCAAGATGGGAGGAGGGGAGCATGTATATCTTGGAGAAGGTGATTACATTTCTGTTGGTAGAAAAATAGGGAGGAGCAACCTCCCATTGGGATGAAATGCTGGACAATACTTACGTCGACTCCAAGGGGAGAATACACCTGATTTCAAAATGGATATTTGTGACTTCTGTTCTAAGACATGTGTTCTTTTGAGGTACACAACACCCTACATACCCCAGAAAGACTCCATGTGGACATTCCACTAAGTGAACTGGGCTTTCCCGCAAATTCGCCTGTCGCCCTTGGACTTAAAGCCGAAACCCCTCATTTTAGGAGAAGCAGCTGACTGCTGTCCCAAGGACAGAGCTGGTGGTTGTTGGACTTTGGTTTGGGTCTCTTGTCTTGAGGGTGCCCAATGAATGGTGGGCCAGGACTATCATGTACTTATTATTTTAATGCCCTCCTTGCTTTACTATGACATGCATAAATCTTATAGGTGTGGTTCTGCTAATGTCAATGAATATTATTTAAAGTTTTGCATTGTCACTAACCTCCATTGTTTGTGTAATTAGTGTCGAGTCACTTAAAGCGTTAAATCTGTACAAGTCAACAATTCATGTATTGCAGTTCGTAGCTGGCCTGTATTTTTATAATTTCCCCTTTCAACATTGAAAAACTTTTATATCATTGGTTAAATTAATGACACTATCAACAGAATTCCCTTATGTTGCAGGGAGATGATTGATAATGTTCTCTAACAGAAAATAACAATGATGTCTCTAAGGTGAACCGGAGACATACAAACTATAAATATATGAATGGATTTGGGGCTTGTATTTAATTCTAGCCCCAATCTATAGTGCTGCTTGATTCTAATGCTCATGTAAAGATCACTAAAGATATGGGTGCTGTAGCAAAGTGTGAGTAAAAAACTAGATGGTGTTGGCTAACAGAAATAATAACATCTGGGGTCTTAACAGCTTGTTTTCAAGCAAGCAGCCATGGAAGTCACTCATCAACTGAGTCTACATGGAAGACGCACATCAGCCCGTGTGATCTAAGGATTGCAAATAGTACAGTCCAAATTCAGAGGAGGAAATGGTATCAGATCTTAAATTGTGAACACCTGGTTTGCAGAAGGCTGTGGATGACAGTGGAAAGCCAAAAATCCATTTGCAGGGTACACTTAGTTTAAGCTTCATGTGAATCCACTCTGACTATAGTTGAGGGATGTGAAGAGCCTTGTTAACAGACAGAGAATAGTATAGATTATGGTTGATATAGTTCTGTTGAAATGTAATGTTTTATCATTTTATCTTCCTTTGACTCACTTAAAAGTTGTTTCAGTTAAAAAAAATGTGAAGGGGAAATAATTATATGTGGATTAAGCTTCCAGTGAATTCCTTCTAACCATAGACCAGGGATATCAATAGCCTTGCTATAATGGAGAATGTATCGGAAAGTGGATTATTGCAGATGTAGTTAGGTTAAAATTTAACATGTTATCATTTTATCTCCCTTTTAACCCATTCTAAAAATTTGATCTAGTTTTTAATATTTTCTACTGTCTTTCCAATTGAGTTTTTCTTTTTTACTTTGTTCTGCTTGTATGTTTTTCTGTATATGAAATCTAGGATAGGTAAATCTACAGAGGCAGTAACTGGATTAATGGTTTCTTGGGGGTACAGCAAGGGAGAAATAGGGAGTTAATAACACTGAGTACAAGAAAGAGGAAACTACTCTAAAATTTGTGGTCATTATTGTACAACTCTTCTCGCTATGATGGAACTATTAAATTGTATGATATATGAATTACGTGCCAATAAAATTGTTCAAAAAATAAAAATATAAATAGATAATCAAAGTCAGAGGCAATTACAAAATGCCTATTTCTTTACCAAATTATCAATAAGAGTTGTTGCAGGTGAGTTAAGTCTGGCTGATCATGACCCTCGGAGCCCAGGTGGGACGATGGGTAGATGCTCAGCTACTAATCAGAAAGAAGGTTGGTGGTTGAGGCTCACCAGCAGCTCTCTGGAGAAACTACGTGGCAGGCTGCTTCCATAAAGATTTACAACCTTGAAACTCTGGTAGGGCAGTTCTACTTTGAGTTCTACTCAGCTTGTTCTTCTCCAAAAGTTTACTTATTGAGATTGAATTCATAATTTCTCAGGTTATTACCCAATAGAAATTATGACCCAAACCTCAATACGTGAAAACGGTTATGGAGAAGGACAAATCTAAGTGACAGAATATGCATAAGATCAAACATCCCACCATGACTCCCATCGAAGAAACTTAGATGAGGACAGATTGCTTTTCAGAGTGTGTTATTGGACCTGTCTTTGGTGAATTAGAAATAATTACTTGTATTTGATGTAGTAGTTATTTATATGGAAAGAGATGCTTAAATAAGCAATGTTTATCAAAAAAGTGTTATCAGTGAGTTATATTAAGGTAGTAAATCCAGCATTTTAAAAATTAAATAGACTAGAAAGTATTGTAGCACTTAGGATGTAGAGAGAGTAAGTTTTCTTTTGGGAAAAATGTGCTGGCCTATTTGTACTGTATAAAAAATGCTGTATAAAATTTTATTTTCTTATGTGGGTTAAGAAAAAGTTTAAAAGCCACTATTCTAAAGTACTTGTAAAGTTTGTTTTCTTGAGTAATTTTAACACCCCTCCCTCTTCCCACTACCCCCGCCCCCCAAAATCTGTCTTTTCTTATTCAAGCTTTCTTTAGATACTAGGCTTAAATGAATTAGCTATTCAAAACTCTGGGCTCATTTTCAAAAACATCAGAGGAAAAACCCAATTTGTAATATACTCAAATAAGTGCAAATATAATTTCTACTTCTGTTTTTTTTCTATCTCTTGAGTGGTATTGTTTTTACACACAACAGAGGCTTAGTGTACACTGATGAACTTGGAAGAAGGCTTAGACTGGGCTTTGAAAATGGATATACTCTAATCGAGCCAGGGCGACAAAAGTAAGAATGGGCACAACCCATACAGGGCGACAAAAGTAAGAATGGGCACAACCCATACAAAGGATGCTGCAGGGTCGGTTAGCGATGGAGTGCAAAGGTGCTATGAACACAAATCGAAAGGGAAGGCCAGAGTGGGCACAGAGAAAGGAGAAACAATGGGGTGTGTGGGTAGTTGGAAATGTAGAACAGGAGCAGAGCTGTAGACCTGACAGGGCCGATATCTAGGATGTGATCCTCCTCCTCATGGAAATGACCATGTAAACTTGAGGAGAGATTGCATTCACAAAGCAAGCACAAAGGAAAACACAGGACCAAAGAGGGATCCCTAGTGGTGCACAGGCCACCCACTTCACCAGGAGGCAGTGGGGGCGCCGATGAGGAAAGAACTCACCTGCCAGCTGGGTTTGGTTTACTTATCTTTCTTGAGGAAGCGGAAAACACATGGACTCAGTCAGGAGGACTTATTTGTAGAGGTGAAAGAGCTCTAAGAAGAATGATTAGAGTTAGAAAGTTAGAAATGTTAGAAAGTGAAGATAGAACCAATGTTCTATAACTGAAAAGTATTTTGAAACCTAGAGTGATGCTGCCTCGCAAACATGGCTGGGAACTGCTCTTAACATGCACAAAACTGCTCAGAAAGCCCGGATGTCTTCCTTCTGCTTTGTGTTTCATGTACTAAACAAAAGCTGACTCTGTTCTGTTTGAAGGTGCCGGCGTGGCATAGTGGGTAGGAAGGTAGGCCGCTAACCTCGAGGTCAGTGATTCAAACCCACCAGCTGCTCTCCAGGGGAAAGAAGAGGTCTTCTGCTTCTGGACGGAGTCACAGTCTCATTGCTTCTAGGCCTTTCAGTCAAGATCAAGTTTACCGAGTCCTCACGGAGCAGTCCCACTCTGTTTCAGAAACGCTATGAGCTGGCATGGGCGCATGGCACTCAATGGGTGCGTGCTATATTTTGGATTCTCAAAATATCCTTACCAGTACAAGGTATTTTCAGAGTAAAAAAAGAACAAGGTCACTGGTAATGAACAGTGAGTTAGGAAAACCAGTTGTGTGTCTTAATTCTTTGCTTTCTAAAGCCCCAAACCAAGCCCACTGTCATTGAGCCTATTCTGAGACTGTCAGTCTTCACGGGCGCAGCCTGACCTTTCCCCCACAGAGTGGCCGGTGGGTTCCTTCAGCTGACCATTCGCTTAGCAGCCTAATGCCTAACCCACACAACCACTAGGGTTTTTCCAGGGGACTTGTGAAAGTTTGTGAAAACATTTAATTCTCTTTTCCATGAATTTTAGAAGCACCCCCCATGTACATTAAATCAAATCAAAGTACAGCTTACAGTTTAAAATGTTCTTATAGTGCATGAAAAAATATATATGCACACACATACACGAGGTAAAATGACTATGAAATATATAATTAATATATTATGTGAAATCAATAAATTATATCTGAATTTAGGGCCAATACGAAATTTTAACATTTTTGTCCCATAGTTCACATACAAATGAAACAATATAAAACACAGTAAAACCTCAATCCATGTGAAAGCAGAAGATTATAGAAGCTAGAAGAAATTAAACACGGGTCACAGGGGGCCAGCATGGACTTGGTTTGGCTTTGGATATGGGGTGTAGTTGAGAACAATGACTGGAATAGTTGAGTAGATACCTTAGGATGCTGGGAGTTTATGTTAATGGAGGAGGAACAACTCAGAAAGGAGGGGGAGCATGGCTGCATAGCTCAGCTAATATAATCAATGCCCTAAGTGGTAGGGGTAGAAACTGTTGATATGGTGCATGTATGTTTGGCTCTGCATATTTGCAAAACAATACAATGAATACAAACTTTAAAAAATGGGTCAAAAGGGAAAACAAGTGATAATGCTTAATTTTGACTTCACACTATATTTGCAGTAAGGAGCCCTGGTGGCATAGTGATTATGCACTGGGTTGCAGTTAGAAACCACGAAGTGCTCTGAGGGAGACAGATGGGGCTTTTTATTCCTGTAAAGAGTTACAGTCTCAGAAACTCACAAGGGCAGTTCTACCCTGTCCTACAAGGTCAATATGAGTTCTCGACTGGATGGCAGTGAGTTTGGTTTATAGCTGCAGTAACTTACTTTTCAATGCACTCTGAGGTCAAGACTATTCACATCCCTTGCCAATGATCTGAGGGAATTCAAGGGAGATGTAAACTGTGTGGGGACAGTTTAAATGGAGTTGGGGATTTCACTGTTATCCATAGCCTTTTAGAAACTGAGTCCTTGGAATTTAAGCTCTAATACAATTTCCTCCTCTGATCTTGGATTTTATTATTTACAATCCTTTGATCACATGGGCTGGTGTTCTCCTTCAAGCCAATACTATTACATACTAGAAACCACTGAGAGTAACTCGGAGAACAAGACAGAATGATCAGACTGATGCAGTGAAATCAAATCAACAACTGAATACAAAAGCAAAGGTTACAAAAGAAGGATGAAAAACAATTGCGGAAGAGTAACGTTTATGGTATTGAGTGAACTACAACGCTAGAAATTAACTATCTCTGATGGGAGATGAAAGACATTACTTAGAAATGACAAATTAGTCAAAACTGTATGTTTACTTTGGAAAACGAATATGAAGAATCTAGGTTAAGTTGAAAATATTATGCTGGTAAAAGACTTTTTGAAACTAGGTAGGAGCAGAGAACTAAAAGTACGCTTAATAATTACTTTCTATACAGAATGGAATTTGGCTCAGTGTTCAAGAAAACTACATATTTTTTTTCTATCTAGTAAACCATTGGGAATTTCAACAATTTGCTGGTGTCCTATAAAATGGGAATATTTTAACCAGGATTCAGCAGCACTGAGTATGGATGAAGTCCTGGTAGCCCTCTGGGTTGGTCATTGGACTGTTAACCTCAAGGCTGGTGGTTCAAACTCATGAGTTGCTCCATGAGAGAAAAATGAAGCTTTCTACTCCAATAAAGACTTAGTACCAGAAGTCTTTATACAGAGTTCCTATAAATCATAATGGAAATAGTGACAGTGTGTTTGGGGTTTGAGTATGGGGAAAATTTTCACATGATTTCCCTAGAAATGGGAACTGGAGCTCTCCCTCTCTTTCTTAAGTATTCTTTACACTCTGTGGTAGTTATATCATCATTTGTCAATTTGAGAGGATTAAGAGTGAAGGGGTGGAGTCTAGCCTGTCAATCAGGTGATAGCGAATGAGGCCTCTGTGTGGGCATGGCCTTTTCCTGAGGATTCTGGGAACTCCTGCATTCCTCCTTGGAGGCAGGACACACTATCTTTCTCTGCTCACTCCCTGGGAGACATTACAGCTGACAAGACACATGGAAATACTACTAGTGGCCTGAGCTGGAGGAACTTCATGGAGAGCCCTGTCAGCGCTGAGATGTACACAATGTCACTGGACCACAAGACTTCCCACCCACCGGCCTATGTTCTTCCTGCATTCGGCATCATCACATGTTTTTCCTGAGTCTGAAGAGGACTTTATAGATTGGTATTAGACATATGGGCTAATATTGGACTTATGGACTTGATCTGAATCAATATTCAAGTGATCTTATATATAAAGCTTTTTCCTATACACATATGAATATCTATAAATTTATTTCTCCAGTGTACCCAGACTAGCACACACCCTTATCTATGCTACATAGTAAGTAGATTATCTGGAAAGCACTAATTTTCCTTTTTTTTTCTTCTAATTTTCTTATATAAATGTAGAGTTGTAGACTTTCTATTCAGATTCCACTAATGCCCCTTTTTTCTCCTTCCATTGAAAATATTCTAATAAGAGGAAAAGCTACTTCAGGAATTGCTAATATGAGGGGTCTCTCCACCACTCCACCCCACCCCCCAAAAGGAAAAAAAGCAGAGCTTTCCTAGTATGCATTCTTCCCTCTGGTGAGCATCCAGCAACTTGCTCTGAGTTAGTGCATCCAGTGTTGTCACCTGGGAAGGTTCTTTCTGGTCACAGTGAGTTTTTTCATAAAAGCAGTTTCGCTTGAACCTCATTTTTTTGTGATGGCCAATTTCAGAGAATAGCATGTGGTTGTGAAATTTTGTCTCCTTCTCAGGAAAAATGCTGCAGAAACTGTTGAACGCAGTTTACAAGGGCAGTGTTATGGAAAAAACTCAAGTGTATGAGTGGTTTTCTCATTTCAAAAAAGGTGAAATGTCCATTGATGACAAATCTCGTTCTGGACATCTTTAAACTTCCTGAATGGATGAAAATGTTGAAAAATTCACACACTTGTGCTCCAAGACGGACAACGATGGACCATTGAAGAGATGGGGAAGTTATCTGGACTATCTTGGAGCTTGGTTTAGTGAATTTTAACAGATTTTGGAATGAGACAGGTAGCTGTAAAATTTGTGCCTGGGGTCCTGACTGACCAGGAAAAAGAGTAGACACATAGCTGTCCTTTGAAAGAACAGCTCTGATGTGACCATATTTTTTCCCCAAGGTCATTACTGGTGAGGAGACATGGTGCTATTCTTATGACCCTGAAAGTAAACGTCAATCAAGCCAGTGGAACATGCCATCGTCACCTCACCCCAAAAAAGCTCATCAAGTGAAATCAAAGATCAAAACAATGCTCATTTGTTTTTTGATGTGAGTGGGATAATGTATTTGGAGTTTGTTCCACCAGGTCAGACTGTTCTATCTATAGGTTCTGCAAAGATTGCATAACAGTGTGCAATGAAAAAGCCCCAATTTGTGATAGAATGGGAGTGGTTTTGCCATTATGACAATGCACCTGCGCATGCAGCCATCTCAGTGGGCCAGTTTTTGGCAAAAATCAGCATGCCTCTTGTGCTCCACACACCTGACTCACCTGACCTTGCTCTTTGTGGATTTCTTTTTGCTTCCACAAATGAAGAGGGACATGAAAAGACAGCAATTTGATGACATAGAAGAGGTGAAGAAAAAAAATGAGGGAGGTGCTGTCAGACATCCAAACAGATGAGTTTGAAAAATGTTTCCAAGAATGAAATCACAGATTTGACAAATGTATCAAGTGCAATAGAGGTGATAAGGTTGTTTTGTAAAAAAAATTAAATACATAGCTTTGGGGGAAATCCTGTTTTTTTGGGGGGTACCCCTTTGTATATATCAGACCCACCCACTGTTCCTGAATGCAGGACAAGGATGGAATATATCTTGAATCTCATGGCAGAATTTAGAATGCCCTTTCCATATACACTAAAACAGTTTACTGATGGTTCAATTTCTTGTCTTCAAGATACAGTAATTTAAATGTATTGGCTCATATGTTGTAGTTAATATGGTTCTATTCTTGAGAGCAACATAAAATTTATTTTCTTGATTAATATATACATAAATAAAATAAATATAAATATATTTTCTTGATTAAATGTGAAGCATAATAACTTCAAAGGGAGCCAGAATCCTAATTTTCTTTTGCAAATACTGGTAACTATATAGATCTGGAAAACTACTTAAGTAAATCAGTGAAGGTATTAGAAAAAAATAAATGATCACACTGCTTTACACTGTTAGATGCTGTCAAATTGGTACTAAGTCATAATGCCCCTGCATACATCAGAACAAAGCACTGCCTGCTCTTTACATTGAGTTGTGATCCATATTGAAGGCTGCAATCCTTGATCTTCATCAGGATTGTGCTTCAAGTCCTCCTCACTTTCAGCATGCAAGGGTGTGTCATCTGCATATCAAAAATTGTTCATAAGCCTCCCTTCAATCCTGCTGCATTGTTCTTTCATATATAGTACAGCTTCTCAGATTATTTGTTCAGCATACAGATTGAATAAGTAAGGTGAGAAGATACAACACAACACTGACAAATACCTTTCCTGAATTTAAACCATAGAGAATTCCATTGTTCTGTTTGAACGACTGCCTCTTGGAGTTCATGCACAGGTTCCATATGGGCACAATGAAGTGTTCTGGAATTCTCATTCTTCTCAATGTTATCCATAGGGTGTTATGATCCACACAGTTGAAAGCCTTTGCATAATCAACAAAACACAAGCAAGAATCTTTCTGGTTTTCTCTGCTGTGAGTCAAGCATCTGACATCAGCAATGAAATCCACATCCTCTTCTGAATCCAGCCTGAATCTGGCAGCTCCCTGTCAATGTCCTGCCACAACTGTTGTTGGATGATCTTTAGCAAAACTTTGCTTGTATGTGATATAATTGATATTGTTAGACAATTTGAGCATTCTGTTGGGTCCCTTTTCTTTGGAACGGGTACAAATATGGATCTCTTCCGGTCAGTTGGCCAAGTAGCTGTCTTCCCCAACTTTTTACTTCTTCCAGCTTGAGCAGACCAAGTATTACAATGAAATATACAAAGAGCTGGAGTTAGAAAACCAAAAAGGAAGAACATGCTCAGGATATCTCAAACTGAAGGAAATGAAGACAAAATTCAAGCCTCAATTTGCAATATTAAAAGATTCTAAGGACAAGCATTGACTGATGCAAAAGCATCAATAGAAGATGGAATAGAGTCACTGTCCCAAAAAGAACCAGTCAACATCCAACCATTTTAAGTAGTAGTAGATGGCCAAGAATCAATGGTAATGAAGGAAAAAGTATAAGTTGTACTGAAGGCCTTAGTTTGCCATTTTTTAACTTGATGGGAACCTCACGGTACATCTTGTCCACTTCTTCATCCATGAACTGGTCGCCCATGGTGGTCCTTGTCATCATGTGGCCTAGCAAACCATATGATGATCTGATTCACTATCATCAATATCAGTCCATTTAAGATCACTGTGCCCAAGATTTTGATTTTTATGTGTTCCATTTCATTGTTGACAACTTTCCATTTTTCTAGATTCATAATTCATACACTCTGTATTTGATGATTAATAGATGCCGGCAACGGTTTCTTCTAATTGTGAGTCATGCTTTCCTCATCAGGAAATGAAGGTCCCAAAAAGTATACTCTATCCACATCATTATGGCCAATTCCACTTTGAGAACACAGCTCTGCTTCAGTGCTGTGTTAGGTGCTATCTGACCTGAAAGACTAACCTTTCAGCAGACCATACATCTTACAATGTTCTGCTGCTTTTCGCCCGGTTCTCAGTGGCTAAGCCCTCAGAGACAGCCTAGTCCTTCTTCATAGTCTCATCTTAGTCTGGAAACACAGCTGAACCCTCTTCACAAACAAACAAAGCTCGCTGCCATCCAATTGCTGCAGACTCCTAGGGCCCCAGAGGCCAGGGGAGTACTGCCTCTGTGCAGTCCAAAACTGCAACTTCTTTACAGGAGTAGAAAGCCCCATCTTTCTTCCAAAGAAAGGTGTTGGCTATGGGAAATTCTTCAACAACACTGAGTAAACCCACTGACAGACAAGTGATAGCAAGCTCACTAGGGAGGCCTCAAAAGTGGAAGGAATTTATACTTTGAGGGGGTGGACTTTACAAAGTAAAGATTAACCTTCCATTATTAGTTGTTATTCTAAATGAGAATGCAGGCTAAAAGGTGAAAAAACAAAACAGGGTTAGGAAAGAGCTACATAACTGTATAACTAATATTTCCCCAGAAAATGATAGGAAAGTGTGACTATGAGGAGTTTTAGTGGTAATGACAGCATGTAGGAACATTGTACTTTTATAGAGTGCTGTTATCAAAAATGAAAATATTTAATATAACAAAATAAAAGAATTAACATGAATAATGTATTAATACAGTAAATTCAAATTGGTGGCATAGTTGGTTGAGTTTTCAGCAAACCACAAGGTTAGCACAATTCAAACCTGCAAGTTGCTCTTTTGGAGAAGTGGGAGGCTGTCAGCTCACATAAAGATTTATAGGCTCCATGGCCTTACTTGATGACTAGCCTCCATAAAGAGATCACTGAAGATATGAGTGTTATTGCAAAGTATAATGAAGAAGTCAGATGGTACCTGGCTATCAGAAAGAATAGTGAGTGGGGTCTTAAGGGATGGTCTTAAAGCAAGCAACCATCTAAGTGGAGACACCGATTAAATCCACAAAGAAGTGTATCAGCCTGTGTGATCCCTGGATTGTAAATAATAAAATGCAAATCTGGAGGAAGGAATGGTGCCAGAACATTCAGTTTAGAGAAGGCTATGGATGACAGTGGATACCCAAAATCCATTTGCAAGGTCCTCATTGGATGAAGCCTCTGGTGAATTCCCTCTGACCATAGTTTAGGGATGCGAATAGCCTTGCTGTCAGACACAACACACTGAAAAGTTGATTATGGCAGAAGTAGTTAGGGGAAAATGTAACACCTTATTATTTGATCTCCCTTGACTCATTTTAAATTTATTCCAATTTTTGATATTTCCTGCTTTCCTTTTGATGGAGGTTTTTCTCCCTGCTGTATAGTCATTGTTGTTGATTTTTTGTTTGTTTGCATCCTGTTTGTGTTTTGTATGCTTTTCTGTATATGGAATCCAGGGTAGGTAAATCCACAGAGACAGTGACTGGATTAATAATGATCTAGGAGCCTGGCAGGAGAGGTTGGGGGGAAATGAGGCCCTCATGACAGCAAGAAAGCAGAAAAGGTTTGACAATGACTGTGGTGGCGATTGCACAACTCTTCTCTGTTTCAAGCTTCAACTGTCACGCACGGCTTTCTGCAAACCGAGTGTTCAGAATTTAAGATCTTAGAATAACATTGTAGGTAGAAATAGTCACTTTCATCACAGGTAAGGAAACTGGTGTGGAGCAGCTGTCATTTGCCTAAAGCTACACAACTAAAGTGGAGGGAATTGGATTTGTACCCAGGTGTGCAAAGCTCCAAAGTCTGCATCCTTTCCTTTTTACCATCCCTCTTCTTGTGGCCTGTGGTCTTAAAACCCTCATTGCCATTAAGTGGATCCCAACTCCCACTGCCACGATAGGACAGAGCAGAACTCCCCGTGGGGTTTCCGAGGCCGTAATCTTTACAGAAGCAGACTGCCACACCTTACCACTGCACCGGGAGGGTTCTTTCTTTGGGACGAGAGTTAGATAAAGGTAAACTCCCTGCCATCAAGATGCTGCTGCTTGATAGGGACCTTAGAGGATGGGGTAGACCGGCTACTGTGGGTTTTGGAGACTGTATCTCTTCACAGGAGGAGATTCTACAACAGTGGAAGGGAAACATGAGAGTATTTTTGAAAAAACAAACAGTTAAAAGAAAGGGTAGATGCTGAAGTTCTCTATTTCTAGAACTCTTACATACATATTGATCCTCAGCGGGCCCAGGAAACTCAATAAAGCTGTAGAATTTTGCGGACTTTATTTTTCCTAACATCTGATCCCCTCATTTACTGACAGTTCAGAAATGTTCTTTTCCATTGCTTGATCTGAAGAGATTAGATTTATTCAAACACAGCAAGTAATAACTTTTAAAATTTACCTTTAGTCCAATTTTAGAAATTTTATGATTTACTCAGAAAGAAAATCTGGAAGTTTAGCTCTCTGAAATTTACCATCTAGGTTGGAAAGCTAGCACCTGTGGAAAATACTCTCAGTAGCATCTCAACTAATTTTTTAAAAAGCCCTAAAAATTAAATGAGTCTCCAAGCTTTCTTGTCATTGTTAGTCTTATGAACTCAGCTGTGAATTCCTGACATGATTGCAGACAACTGACAACTTATATCGCGGTGGCTGTTGGGGTTACAGGTGCCATTGAGTCAGTTCCTACTCCGAGTGGCCCTGACCCCACGTGACCGAGCAGAATTGCCCTACTGGGTTTTCCTGGCTATAATCTTTGCGGAAGCAGATTATGAGGCCCATCTCCTGCAGAGTCATTGGGAGGGTTTTTATCTGGGGAATCAGTGTTCGCTACCGACCTCTTTCTTTTTCTGTTTAGCCTTTAATACTTGCACACTGTTGTGAAGGCTTTCATCACCCCAGAAGGAAAAGTCCATGCCTTTGGAGCAGCCAGTTCCCATTCCTCCACCTCTACCTCCAATCACTGGTAACCATCCATTTGCATTGTGGTTTTCGGGACTTACTTAATTCTGGCTCCGTCCAATCAGTGGGCTCCTGCACTAGGTGACTTTCCGTTCTGGCTTCTTCCACAGCACACCCTGTTCCATCCATGCTGCAGCATGTTTCAGGACCACAGCCCATGGTGCTGCTGTTGGTGTGGTTGTTTGCAAGATGATTCTGACTCATGGCAACCTCGTGTGTCAGAGCAGTATTTCTCCTTAGGGAGTCCTAAAGACCGGGACCTTTTGGAAGCAGGCCCATTGTCTGAATTGCCTCTGGGGGAGTTTGAACCACCAACTTTTGGGCTAGTCGTGGAGATCTTAATTAAAAGCTTGTGCTACCCAGGGACTCTGAGGCCTTTTAATGGCTCATACCCATCCAATACTATTGCACTGTATGGCTATGCCACCGCCTGTTGTCTGAAGTTGGAGCAAACACCCAGAGTGCTTTGCTGGGCTCAGATGCTTTGCTGTTACTTGGGTCTGAGATGACTAGAACACATGCACACCTACCTTTTCTTCAAAGAACTTTTTCCTCAGTTTGGCATCTTTGGGTGGCACGGTTTTCCTCAGGTTCCGGTACCACTTCCTAACAATATGTCCTCTCCAATAGGCTTGGATTCTAAAACGCAGGCATGTGAAAAGAATGGCACCAGGATGACGTTAACAAATGTTTCAGTATTCACGTAAGGCCGGTATCAGTCCTGGTGACCGAGTGGGCTGGCTACACTGAGCTGCCAAGCACCAGGTCAGCAGTTGGAACCCACAGCTGCTCTCTGGGAGAAAGAGGCGGCTCGCAAGGGTTCAAGATTGAAGTCTCAGGAACCCAAAGGGCTTGTTCTACCCTGTCCTAGAGGGTGGCTCTGATTTGGAATCGGTAGTGAGTTTGGAATAGGAAGTAGGACACTGGGGAGATGTTGGTGGCCAAGTGGAGAGACAACCCCCGCCCCCCATCTTTTAAAACATGAGTTATCATTAGCTAGTGTTCTCAATAGATACTTTCAATTAGCAAGTGAGTTTTTGTTTTGTCTTGTTTCTAATTAGGCACTGGCTTCAGGACCGATTTGAGGAAGGTTTTGTTTTTTTTTTTACCTCGTTGCACACTTGACTTTGAATAGCCGTGCTCCATCATGAATCACGCGGGTTTGATACTGGTTCTTTCTACAGAGAGGGCAGGTTTTTTTGCTTGTGAACTTTTCAAAAGCCTGAAGGCATGCCTGAAGAAAAACATTCACTTGAAATTTTATGAGTAATTACTTATAAACAACATTTTTACCTCTAATGTAATTACAGTGTTCTTTTCTCTAATAATTATGAGACAGTCCAATTTAGATTATGAAGAGGAGGTTTCATCAGATGTTAACACCTTAACCATGAAACCTGTTCCCAAAGTGATCTTTTACAAGAATATACATGCAGATACATCAAAAACTTCTGGGGAAAAAAACCCAACTCGTGTAAAGGTAAATCATCTTTGTGTGTAAGGCTAACATGCAGTTCAATCACATGAATTAAGCGATCATTCACTTTGAAGTCTGTTATTAACAACAATGCGCTCTACAAACATTTGTGGTTCTTTTGTCACGTAAAATTCATGATTTTGAAACCAGGGTGAATTGTACTGTAGCCTAGAGTCATGTTTCTAACGATGCCTGGTGCTTTGGCTGAAAGAACTGGAACTTTTCAGGAGACTTGAACAGGAGTCAGAGCAGGCTGGATTCCCTTACGTCCCCAGAGCGAGGGGCTGCGGGCTTGAAGATAGGAGTGAAAACAGGATTTACTTACTCTGTGAAAGACATGGGAACATGAAAGCAGCACCTGCTCGGGCGAAAACAAGGGGAAATGTTTGAAGTTTAAATTAGTTGAAAAGAGAAGCAACATAAATGCATTAATTAAAAGAAGACACTCGGGATGCTTAAAAGCTAAGCTGTGTTGTTTGTTTTGAAAAATTAAGAGAGTTGATTAATAACCTTGATATTTATAGTCAGTGCTTACACTGTAGTGCAGCACAACTATATAATCTCGACAAGCAACATTAACTTAATGATAATCTGAAACATCAAATGGACACATGAAGTTGGACACCAAGCCATTAGAATGGCTGCACACTTAAAAATGAAACAATTAAGGGACAGATATGTCTGCTAAGTAGATACTAGGAGACAGTGCAAATTGGAGGGGGAGAAGAAGAGTCTTAGGACTGTGGCGGGGGGTGGGGTGGGGGGCAGTGAGTGGAGGAAGCCAAGAAATGTTAATACCATTTTTGAGTGCTTTGTTCCATCAAATGACATCCTTACTTGCTTTTGAAAAACATGAAAATATTACGATATAATTTAGACACGCTTAAATGGAGACAGCATAAATTATGAAGGCTGGAAAAAAAAGCACTTTTTTTTTTTTTGGTATGCAGGGAAAGTGTGCACAAGAAAACATCACCTTTCTGTGACCCAACGTCCCCAAATAGTGACATTCTGGGCTGTGACAAAGGACAGCAGCTTAGGCTGCAGTAAAGAAAAGGCAGGGTTTTTAGGGTGAGGAAGGGGAGAAATCCGAACAACCAGTGTGGACTCTTGAGCTGCCACAAACAAAGGTTCCCAGGCTAGCAGCCAGCCAAGGACCCTGGCTCTTTTCCTTCCTCCAGAGAAGAGCGGGAGGGCTGAGGAAGGGGTGGGGGAGGCAAAGGCATTTTCCTCCTGAGGCTGTAATGAGGGCTTTCTTTAACCCTCCCTGCTTAGGATGCTGATCTCTGAGAGCTACCTAGGCTGTCTGATTTGGGTAAATCTGTTCAGTGTTAAAAGCTGTGTTCATGAAGCCCATTTTTCTGAAATGGAGAGAAAGAAAGAAATGGCATGCTAAACATAAAAGTTCTAAATCTCTCTCTCTCTCGCTCTCTTTAACACATTGCCCACAGTCAGTCTGAATTGGATAAACTCAGTAATATGGATCTTTGAAAAAATTATCACTCTGTTACCTATCAGCCATCTTTTATACATTCAATTTCTCGTGTTATATAATCTTTCAAAGCATTTTATTAAAAAATATTTGACTATATAAATGGAAGTATATTCTGTATATATATAAAAAATCTGTAAATGTACATAAATATTTATTATGGGAAAATACTGTCTGACAGCAAAAATAAGTGATCCGTCAGTGATGAGTACACTTAGAAATGCCCTAGAAGTTACTGTTAAACTGCACTCTACCATAATGTTCTCAGGAGGCCTACAGTGATCACTTGAGTTATTAATTTTCTCATCTGTTACATGGGCAAAATATTTCCTCAAAGGTATATGAGATTAATTGAAAGATTTCTGAAGTCATATGAATTGGAGAAGTACCAACTTTTGGTTTTAGTTAAGGAGAAATCTTAAAGAGGAGACAATAACTAAAATGCAAATGAAAGAAAATAGTATATTTTTATAACCAAAAAAATAATAGAATTTAGTGAGAGATATATACAAAACACCATGGAAGAAATGAGCAGAATACATCAGAGTCCTTCTTTGAAAATTATTTTATTTTTTCTTCTAAAGTTAATCAAGTTTATTGTTGCTGAGAACACACACACAGCTAACCATATACCCATTCAACAGTTTCTACACCTGCCATTTAGTGGCAAAGGTTACTTCTTTGAGCTGTGCAATCCTTCTAACCCTCATTTTCTGAGTTGGTCCTTCCTCATCAACATAAACTCACTGCCCATAAAGTTCCTACCTAATCTCCTGAGTTGCTGCTGTCAGTTTGTTCTTTCATGAATAGTTCTTAAAAGAGCCAATTCAATGTTTTACTGGGGAATTGGAACCCTTACTTATTGACAATTACAATAGTCAGTTGGGGACCTCTACTCTTTTTTTTTTCTTCTTTGAGTCAACTTTATTTTAAAAGGTAGAAAAATACATTTTTCTTTTATTCTGTTTTAATTATTTTTTG
>NW_022103928.1:39304320-39319022 GCF_000313985.2 Echinops telfairi
GAACTGTCGCTGTGGGTTTCTGAGACTGTAACTCTTTATGGGAGGACCAAGCCCTGTCTCTCTCTTGAGGAGTGACTGGTCGTTTCAAACTGCTGACTTTGTGGAGAGCAGCCCAACGACGTAACCACCACACTACCAGCGCTCCTCAGACAGAGTCGCTAGGAGGCAGAATTGACTCGATGGCAGCGGGATGGGTTTTGACTAAAAGGTCATTAATCTTTGACCTTTTGTGATTGGCTCATTTCACTCAGTGTAATAATGTCTTCAAGCTCCATTCATGTATCAGAACTCCTATGGAACGAGTAGCATCATAGGTATGCACTGTGGTTTATCGATTCGTGTGGGCATTTAGAGAGTTTGTGCCTCTTGGCTGCTGTGAATAGTGCAGTCACAAACATTGGAGTGGAGTTGCTGGGTCATCTCGTGGTTCTGTTTTACTTTTGTAAGGAACACCCACAATGCTTTCCACAGTTGCGGTGTCATTTTGAATTCCCACTAGTAGTAGATACCACCCCACCACCCTCAACCTACTGCCATCAAGTTGCTTCCAACTCATAGTGACCCATACAAGGTTGCCCAGGGTGTAAACCTTTATGGGAGCTGATAACCTTTTCTTTATCTCATAGGAGGGGTTTGACTGGTGGGTTTGAACTGTTGAACTTGCCATTAGTAATAAGGGTTCCAATTCCCCAAATAACATTTGTTATTTTCTGGGTATATTTTATTCTTAGTCATCCTTGTGGGAGTGATACAGTATTTTATTGTAGATTTGATTTGCATCATTTGCATGGTGAATGTCCTGAACATCTTTTCATGTGTCTGGTAGCCATTTGAATGTCTCCTTTGGTGAAATATCTATCATCCAAAAACTTTTGTTTGTTTTATGATTGGGTCATTTATTTATTTTTGATTATTTATTTTAAAATCATTTTATTGGGGGCTCATACAACTCTTATCACGATTCATACATCCATCACTTGTGTCAAGCACATCTGTATATTTGTTGCCATCATCATTCTCAAAGCATTTACTTACTACTTGAGCCCTTGTTATCAGCTTCTCATTTTTTTCTCCTGCCTTCCCCACCCTCCCTCCCTCCCAAACCCTTGATAATTTATAAATTGTTATTTTTTCATGTCTTATTCTGACTGATGACTCCTTTCACCCACTTTTCTGTTGTCCATCCCCCTGGGAGGGGGTTATATGTAGATCATTGTGCTCAGTTCCCCCTTTCTCCCCCCACCTTACTCCCTCCTGGTTGGCTACTCTCAATATTGGTCCTGAGGGGTTTATCTGTCCTGGATTCCCCGTGTTTCCAGCTCTTATCTGTACCCATGTACATGCTCTGGACTAGCCAGATTTGTAAGGTAGAATTGGGATCATGGTGGAGGTGGGGGACAGGAAGCATTAAAGAACTAGAGGAAAGTTGTATGTTTCATCAGTGCTATACTGCATCCTGACTGGCTTGTCTCCTCCCCCTGACCCTTCTGTAAGGGGATGTCCAATTGGCTACAGATTGGCTTTGGGTCTCCACTCTGCACTCCCCCTCATTTACAATGATATGCTTTTTAATTCGGGGTCTTTGATGCCTGATCTCTGATCCCATCAAAACCTCATGATCACACAGGCTGGGTCATTTATTTGTTGTTATTGTCAAAGATATACATGCATATATAAAGATAGATACAAATAAAAATATGCATCCCACCACATATTTGTCAGTTTGTTGTATTGTGGGGGCTTGCTTGTAGCCATGATGCTGGAAGTTATGTCACTGGTATTTCAAATGCCAGCTGGGTCACACAAAGTGAGCAGGTTTCAACTGAGCTTCCAGCTTAAGAGCAGACTAAGAAGGAAGAGGCTTTCCGCTTCTGAGGAATTAGCAACGGAAAGCCTTATGGGTGGCAGCAGAGGATTCCAGATACTGAAAACCTCATGAGTAGCAATGGAACACTGTCAGATACAGTGCTAGAAAATGAGTCCCGCAGGTGGGGAGGCACTCAAAATGTGAAAGAGTTGCTTTCTCAAAGTAGAGTCGACCCTAATGCCCTACCTAGATGGAGTAAAGCTTTCCCGACCTTCATTTGCGGATGAGGCACAAGTCAAAATGAGAACAAACAGCTGTAAACATTTATTAATGATGGAATGTGGAATGTATGAAGTCTGAACCTAGGAAATTGATTGTTGTCGAAAATGAAATGGAATGCATAGCGATAGATATCCTAGGCATTAGTGAGCAAAAGTTGACTGGTATTGGCCATTTTGAATCAGATAATTACATGGTTTCCTATGCTGGGTGACAAACTCATGAGGAGTCATCATAAAAAGTGGGTATTTCAAGATCTGATGTGAAGTATAATGGTGTCTGGGACAGGACAATAGCTATGCCCATTCAAGGAAATCCAGTCAATACAACTATTATTCAAATCTGTGCACCAACCATTAAAGCTATTCTTCAGTGATGTAGTCACTGAAGAATTCTACCAACTTCTGCGGTCAGAATTTGGTTAAATATGCATTATGCATCGATAATTATTGGTGATTGGAATGCAAATGTTGGAAACAGAGGAAGGAACAGTAGTGGGAAAAAATGACCTTGATCATAGAAATAAAGCTGGAGGTTTCACGATAGAATTTTGCAAGCCTGACAACTTCTTCATTGCAAATATCTTTTTCCAGCACCACAGTGATTATACACATGTACTTCAACAGATGGAACAGGCAGGAAACAAATGCACTACATCTGTGGGAAAGGACCAAGGACAAAGATCTAGATCAGCAGCCAAAATCAAGGCAGGGGCTGACTGTGGAACAGGCTATTGATTGCTCATGTTTAAGTTCAAGTCAAAATTGAAGAAATTAAAGTTCATGAGAGCCAAAATACAGCCTTGAATATATTCCACCTGAATTCTGTGAACATCTCAAGGACAGATTTGACTCATTGAACACTAATGACAGAAGACCTTTGGGGTGATATCAAGAACATAGTACCTAAAGAAAGCAAAAGATCACTGAAGAGACAGGAAAGAAAGGAAAGGTCAAAGTTGATGTCAGAAGACTGAAACTTCCTCTTGATCAGAGAGTAGCTAAAGTATGTGGAGGAAATGATGAAGTAAAAAAGCTGAAAGAAAATTTTCAAAGGGCAGCTTGAGAAGACAAAGTATTATTATTATAATGAAATGTATAAAGTCTTGGAGTTAGAAAACCCAAAAGGAAGTACATGCTCAGCTAAAAACATATCAAGCTGAAAAGAACTGAAACATTTTTTCAATAAATTGAAGTAATGAAATTGAAATTAATTGAAAAATTCAAGCCAGGAGCCACAAAATTAAGTCTCTGGGCACAACATTGAATGATGCAGGAAGCATCAAAAGAAGATGGAAGGGACACACAGAGAAACAGTATCAAAAGGGACTAGCCTATATTCAACCATATTAGTGATCTGTACCAAAAGTGCTGAAGAAAGAAGTCCAAGATGCACTGAAGGCATTAGTGAAAAACAAGGCCCCAGGTATTGGCGGACACCAACTGAAATGTTTCAACATTCTGATGAAGCCCTCACTGGTCTATGCCAAGAAACTTAAGATAGCTCCCTGTCCTACTGACTGAAGAGATCCATATTTGTCCCCATTCCAAAGAAAAGGTGAGCCAATGGAATGTGCACATTATAGAACAATATCATTCATATCACCTGCAAGCAATTTTTTTTTCTTTTTGCTGAAGACCATCCAATAAGAGCTGTAGCAGTACACTACCAGGGAGCTGCCAGAGGTTCAGGCCAGGTTCAGAAGACCTGGAACACGGATCTCATTCACTGTTGATGTCAGATAGATCTGAGCTCAAAGCAAAAAATACCAGAATAATGTTTATGGGTGCTTTATTGATTGTGCAAAATACAATGTGGGCTGTTGAATTTTTCACATGGGCTCTGAATCTTGAGAAATTTCCCTTCTATTCCAATTTTTCAGGGTTTTTATAAAGACATGAGTGTTGCTTTTATCAAGTGCATTATCTGCACCTATAGAGATAATCATGTAGTTTCCCCCCCTTCTATTGATGTGTTTTATTTTGTTGATTGAAATATTATGTGGAACTATCCCACTTTCCTAGAATAGCTCCTACTCAGTCATGGTATATGATTTTAAATATATTGTTAGATTCTACTCACAAGTGTTTTGTTATGATTTGTGCCTGTCTATTCCTAAGAGATAGTGGTCTGTCGTTTTCTTGGTGTATCTTTGAATGGTTTTGCTATCATGGATAGGATTAAGAAATTTCCATCGTTCTTTATCTATAGGAAGATTTTAAACTTTATTGGTGTCAATTCTTCTCTAAATATTTAGGAGAGTTATCCAGTGAAGCTATCGGTACAGGTGTTTTTGTCTTTATTTCTGCAGGGTGGGTGGTGGTGATGGTGTTTAATAGGAAGGCTTTCATCACTGATCCAATGTCTTCACGGTGGTTCTTTGTACCTCCTCTTGATTCAGCTTGGGCTGTGTGTTTCTAAAATGTATCCGTCTCATCTGAGGGATCCGGTTTGCTGCCGTACAAGTGTTCATAAGATTCTGGCACACTGCTCTTCATTTCTGCCAGGTTAGTGGCGATGCGTTTCCCTTTGCATTCTTTCATTTTTATTCTGGTTGTTTGAATCTTTCCCTTGTCTTTCTACCTACACATTTGTTAAGTTTATTGATCTTTCAAAGAACAGGCTCTTTTGGTTTTACTGTGTTGATTCTCTCTTAAGATATTCACATTTAAGTTTTCATTCTTCACGTGAACTGTCAGGTTACATGTGGACAGTATCCTTCATCAAGATGCTGCTGGGGACTGAAAGGCTTCTGGTAGTGTTACTAGCAAACATTTTTGCTGTACTTGTTAGGTGCCATCAAGTCAGGTCAGACTCAGAGTGACCCTATGTTCACCTGAACGAAACACTGCCCTGTCCTACACCATCTTCACGATTGTTGCTCATGTTTCAGTCCACTGGGACATAACCACTGTGTCACTGCAGCTCACGGAGGGCCCACCTCTTCTTCATGGCTCTTCTACTTTACCAAGCACGACACACATTTCCAGGAACTGGTCTCTCCCGATCACAAGTCCAAAGGATGAGATGAAGTCTTGCCGCTCTTCCTTCTTCTAGGAAGCATTCCGGCTGGGTCTCGTCCAAGGCGAATTTGTTCGTTCTCTGGCAGTCCATGGTTTTCCCCAGGTTCTTCACCAGCACATTCTTCAAATGCACCCATTTTCCTCCCGTCTTCCTTATTATATGTCCAACTTTCACATATGTATGAGGCAACGGAAAATTCCATGGCTTGGATCAGGTGCACCTCAAAGCGACATCCTTGCCCTTCAACACTTTAAAAGTGGCTTATGCAGCAGATTTACCCAATATCCCATCTTTTCATTTCTCCACTGCCGCTCCCATGAGCATTGATTGTGGATCCAACCAAGATGAAATCCCTGACAACTTCACCCTTTTCTCCATTTATTATAATGGTCCAGTTGTGAGACTTTTGGTCTTTTTTACATTGAATTGTTCATCTGTATTGAAGGCTATGATCTACATCAGCGAGTGCTTCAAGTCCTCCTCACTTTCAGCCAGTAATGCTGTGTGATCTGCGTATCACATGCTGTTACCAAGTCTTCCTCAATCCTGATGCCATGGCCGTCTCATGGAGTCGAGCTGCTCGGGTTATCTGCTCAGCATCCATACTGAATACGTATGGCGAGAGGACATAACCACGTCATGACACACACCTTTTCCTTATTTTCACATGGTAGTATTCCCTTGTTCTGTTTGAACGGTTGCCTCTTGATCCTTACACAGGTTCTGCAGGAACACAACAAAGTGTTCTGGAATTCCCATTCTCAATGCTTCTCTGTATCTTCTCATCAGGTGGTTCCCTCACTTTTCAACTGTTTTAGAACGAGGGGAATGAAAGCATTTCTTTTGTAGATTTTTGTCCTGGAGAATTAATTAGATTTGACAAAGAACATGGAGCGTGTTTAGCTGTTTCTCACCTACATACTTTAAATAATGAAGAGGAAAAGATAAATATTTAAGGATCACAAAGGAGGAGGGAACTGGAAATCTTCAGCTCCAGATCAGTGAGTGGGAAATTGAAAACAGCCTACTGCAGTCATTCGTCCCGTCTTCTTCACGCTACATACCTGAGGATGAAGCTCAAACTCTTCTTTACAGATTGGGCACGGCTGCAGAGAATCCCCTTGCGTGATGGATCGCTGTTTCACTTTTTCCCACTCGTCTGCGGATAGTGGCAATGGAGGAGGTTCAAAGAGGCCCAACTTCTGGGCTAAGTTAAAATAACACAAAGTATGAGTTAAATACATTTTAGAGTATGGTACTCATTTACTGTTTTCATGATTTTTCACACAAATATTAAAGTAGTACTTTATTTCAAAGTATAGAAACTGCTAGTTTCTCTGGGGCCACTTCAGAAGTCAGTGGTCATACCTTACATCTACAATAATGTTTATGCTTTCATTTACAAAGGATTTCCCCTTATTTCATTTTCTTAATTCTACAAGGCAAGCAGAATTGATAGCCAGTTTTATAGGTAGAAAATTGAGGAATAATTCCTGACACCTATTGGTCCAAAGTCTTCATAATTTCTCACCTAATTTATCTCTCAGCTTTCACCACTGACTCCAATTCATCCTTTGTCTTCCACCAGGGACCTTTATATAAAACATGCTCCTTTTTCTACTAAAAGATTCTTATGAGTTACAATTGCTGTCAGGACAATCCCTTAATTAAACCATATTTGAGTACCTACCACAGGTCTACTCGGAGGCAAGCTGGGAACGTGCCGTCTAATGAGAAACAATGATTTTGAAAAAGCAACTAATATACTGGAGCAAAAGGTTGGTGGGAACATGTATATCAACTTCCTCTAACTTGCCAAAGCCCTAAAAATGACAGTGCATGTGTGAAAATGTGTTAACTTCCAACGGTATCTTTGACAATGTAAAATGAAGTGTCATATTCATGAAATAAGAAAAAGAAGTAGGATAAAACAACATTCACTGCTGTGGAGCCGATACTAATTCACAGCCACGCTATAGCACAGGGTAGAGTGTCCCTGTGAGTTCCCAAGACTAACTCTTTACAGGAGTAAAAAGCTCCATTCTTCTGCCCCGGAGCAGTCTCGCTCAAGGTTTCGAATTGCTGATCTTGCGGATGCTCCTGTAAATTACTTGAAATTTGGGGGATTTAGGAATGGGGGTCATTTGAAAGGCTGAAGAAAAAAGGTGGGTTAAATGATGTATCTTTCATAGAAAGATGTATCGATGGTGTATCTTCTACGATGTATCTTTCATAGAAAGTAGCAAGCAAAATACATCAGGAGTTGGAAAATAAGAAAATTAAAAGGTCAGTCTGGGAGATGTTATAAGAATTTCAGAAAGAAAATAGATGAAGAGCAAGGAAGGAGAAGGAGAGGAAGGGAGGAGGGAAGGTGGCAGAGGCGAGGGTGGGGCCAAGAGTGAGAGAGAGGGAACCCAGGTCTTGGTTTCTAAATCCCATTCTTCACGGAGAAAAGGCTAATTCTAGGCCAGAGTCCTAGAGCATCTCGTTCCATAAACACAAAATAAGCAAAACACAAAGGATGGGGACACTGTGAACAAGAACAACAAAAACCCAGTATTGGACTATACAGCACAAAGTACAAAATAAATATATGAGTCTGTGCTAAAATAAACAACTGAATGAATACATCCGGGAAAAGGGACCAGTCTTCCAAATAATACATGTAGATATTGCTCCTTCAGGAGGTTCAGCTAAGCCACCACACGTTTAAATACACAACTACTCACTTCCAAAGAATAGAATATGGAAAGGGAAAAACGTAACCTGTCAGTGGAGAAACTTGGAAAAGCCAACCACGACCAAGCGGAGGTTACCCTCACCAACGACAGGATATGCAGTTATCCTGCTGCCCTAAGATGTGATACCTCGGGCATTCTGCCGCTTTGGCGTTCTTTCCATAGCTCATCACTCCAGTCTAATTCTGGTGACAAACCAAAGCTGAGGGGTGCTCTACAGAGTACTTGACCAGTACCCTCAGAATAAAGACGGAAACAGGATCATAAAAACTGAAACAGTATCACAGAGTAGAGGAGACTAAGGACACATGACAATCATATGCAATGTGTTTTGAGGGGGCGGGATTCTGGAGTGGAAAAAAGTTATGAATGGCAGACTAAGGAAATCCAAAGGAAGTGTGACGTTTAAGTGTGGTCTTCAGTGTGGATTGCAATGCAATGTAAAAAAAAAATTCCCACAACTACACAGCATCATGATAAATAACGAAAAGATCAAAATTGCCCAGGATTTCATTTTACTAGGATCCACAATCACTGCTCCTGGAAACAGAGGTCTAGAATGGGGAGCTCATAACAATGTGTACAAGAATGAAGAAAATGTTTTTAAAGCGATTGTGGTGATGACTGTATAACTCTTCTTGATATGATGGAACTACTGAATGGTCTATGTGAATTATATGCCAATAAAGCATTTTTTAAAAAGAGAGATCACCATATTGCATTGGACAAATCTGTTACACAAGGCCTAGCTGACGTGTTAAAGAGCAAAGCTGTTACTTTTTAAGGACTAAGGCAGCCCTGACCCACACGCAGGGGAGAGCTGGACAATGAGTAATGAAGACTGCAAACGAATCGGTGCATTTGAATTGGGTTTGGGCAAAGCCTATATTGAAAGTGCCCTGCACTAGCGAAGCATAGACAAGCCTGTCTTGGAAGAATTACAGCCAGAGTGATCATTAGAGTGAGGATGGCAGGACTTCATCCCCCGAACTTTGGACATGTTCTCAGCAGTGATCTCGGAAAAGGGCGTCACGGTTAGAAAAGGCCCTTGAAAAGAGATTGACACAGTAGCTGAAACAATGAGTTCAGCAATTGTGAGGCTGGTGCAGGACCCGGCAGTGTTTTATTCTAGCGTGGTCATTGAGTTGGGGTCAACTTGATGGTACTTAACAACAACAACAAATATATATACCATGATAATGAAAAATGTTAACACTAGAGAAAAGTAGATGTATACTCTGACTACGTGCAGCTTTTCTGTAAATTTAAAATTCTGAAGCATTTACAAACATCAATAGCTGAAGCATAACTTTAAATATAACTCAACAAAAGCCATGTCTGAAAATAAACTACCTGCTGCTCAAAAATTTTGTTTAATTAAGATAAAAAACAAAACGAAGAAATCTAGTTCTAAGACCTGACTGACTAGGAACGAGTACTACATGCCAACTTGCAGGATTGAGCTCAATCAGTAGGTTGTGGCGTGTACATAGCTTTATTTCTTAACTGAAGGCTTTTTATTGGGAACTAGATGAAGATTTACTGAGCAGATCGTCAACAACTCATGGACATTTTGCTTCAACTCATCATTGCAGTCTTTTCAGTGTCCCTTCACTATTGTCCCACTTCCGATCGATTATTCTACCCCGGGTGTGTGTGTGTGTGTGTGTGTGTGTGTGTATGAACTGCATGCATGACTAAGGGCCATAGTCTCAGGGTTCCACCGGCCTCTATCTGACCAGGGTGCCTGGTCTTGTGATGGCTTTGAGTAGCTGACATTTTCACCCCGTTCTGCTTTTCAGAGCAGTTGTCCCTTGGGGGTAGTAGCCAGGCGCCACCGAGTTTTCTGGTTTCAGGGTTGTGGAGACTGATGTTTATGTGGTCCCTGAGTCCATTAGATAAATGAAGGGACGTGTGTAGCTTTGAATATAGTTATCAGAAAGCAAAAAAGTCTGGAAATAAATAAACTACGTACTTAAGGAGCTAGAACAAGAGAAATACAGCAAATCTAAAGAAACAAAAAGAAAATCCCAAAGGCAGGTCAGATTAGCAATACAAGAGAAACCAATAATAAAATAAAATCTCTACTAGGTATCAACCCAAACTAGTTTTCTGAAGAGACATTTCTACCCAAACTGGCTAGTCCAAACAGGAAAATGCAAACAAAATATGGAAAAGAAGCAAAGTAAATAATCATAAAGGTAACTTTGAAAATTTTAAGTAGTGCATATTTTTTTAAAAAACCATAAAGCATTGTAGTTGAGTTGACTTCTGAATCACAGGACAGACTACAACTGCTCTGGAAGCTTTCCAAGACTCATCTTTATGGAAGCTGAGAGCCACACCTTTTTTCCGAGGAGCAACTAGTGGGTTCGCAGGGCAGGCCTCTTAGGTGGCATATGAGATTTTCATCACTGTACCACCAAGGCCCTTTAACATACATCTATATGTGTGACAAAAACATTCCAAATACATGTACATGTGAAAGTTTACATGTGATAAATATACTTCTAGAAAAATACATTAGAATTGTCACCAAAAATAAAAATAAAAAAACAAACTGAATTGATTAGTGTTAACTACCTTCTTATCTTCTCCCATCTTGTGTGCTAACAGAACTACAGTATTATTTGGAAATGCGTGCCAGGAATGAGTCATGACTGATCCAAATATGTAGGGGTGACATTATTGTAATTTCAGGTCAGAGGTGAGGGCCAGTGCAATGAAGAGCTTCTAGTAAAACTTCCCAGTCCTCCCTTGTTAATTCATATCTTGTAATTGAAGACTTGATCTTGGACTGGGCAGGCATCTGGTAAACCTGAGTGCAGTCATCACCGACACACTGACCATGGCAGGCTGGAAAGGGGCTGGCCTCAGAATACACTGCCAAGCAACTGGACCAAACTTAGACAAACTACCCCTGAACGCCTGGCTGGCCTAAGTAGACAATCAATATTGTTAAGGTTTAAGTTATTTTCAGTGCATTTTTTTTAATACTTTAAGTCAATGTATCTTAGTGATAACATTTTCCCACTCTTATCTTGCTTTCCCACTCCAAAAAGTTTGGCCCCAAATGATTTGACAGGTGAGCTTTCCCAAACATTCAAGAAACATCCCTATCTTTCACAAGTTGCTCTAAAATACTGAAAAAGAAGGAAAATTTCCAAACTTGTTTTACGAACCTAATATGACTGTGATAAAATCAAGTAGGGGCAGTATAATAATCATAGTCCAGTATAGCTTATACATAGAAACATCCTGAGAAATGTTATTAATCAGAATGCAAAGTGGACTTAAAAGATCATCATGATCAATCAGAATGTATTCAGAGTGTGCAAAAAAATTCAACATCAGAGTGTCTATAACATAATTTATTACATAAACAAACGGAGAAAAATAATAATCGAATCAACAGTTATAAAAATTCATGCCCTGAAAGTACATATATTTGATATTTAAAACAAAAACCTTTTAGAAAGCTGTGGAAGGGACATTTCTTAATTAAATAGGGCCATCTGCTAAAACCTAAGCAAAATAAAACAAAAAACAACTGACGTAAATGGAAGTTTAAATGTTAGGCTCAAGAACAAAAGAATTCCATGTATTACTAATTGCATTCACCACGGTTCAGGAGATCCTGAACAGAGCAAACTGAGAATAAGAAACGGGACAAAAAAAGAAAGGCAGGTTGGGGGGAGAGCACACAAATGATAAAAAAGAGCTAACTCTTCTATGCAGATGATCCAATGATTCAGAGGCAGTAAGACTGACGTGGAGTAAGATACTGTATTGATCAATGAGATGACAATCTGGCAAATGAATCACTTTCCCCAATCTACGTAGCAAGGCAATTAAAAAATTTTCCAACATGATGTATGAGGGAAATATGACAATTTTAAAAGGGAGGAAGAGCCTTTTCAACACGAATAAGGCATTACAAAACTATAATAATTAAACTGTGAGCTACTGTTATAGAAACAGAAAACCAAAGTTATACAAACACAAACATGACACTTGCTCTATGCAAACGACGGCGAGTGCTATCGTCGGTCAGAAAGGATGGGCTGTGGTTTTCGAGAAGAATGCAGCCTAGTTTTTCATACTTATCAAGTTCTCCAGCAAAATACACAGAATGCTAGAGAGCTGAATGCGAAAGGTGAAGTTTAAAAGCTAAATTAAAAAAATATGTAAAAACTTTACCGTCTTAGAAGTGGGAAGGTTTTGTAGGTTTTCTAACACACACAGAAAAGTCAAGGACAAAACGGATCAATTTAACAGTAATCAGAAAATCTATTCAATATAACAACAGTTATATTGTTCACCAGGAGAAGACATTTTGAGTGGCTCAATTAACAAGGGATTAAAAGGTAGAATATACAAAAATCTCTCGCAAACAAGTACTGATGTCTGGATGAGGCTCTAATCTAGGATTCCATGTTGCATTTTAGTTTTTTTTTTTTGCTCGGTAGTCTTTTATCATCTTGAATAGTTTTTCTGTTGGTATTTGCTTTTCTCCTCCTTGATACTTTTGCACAGCGTACAGTCAGGAACTGACTTCCTAGTGTCCTTCCTAGTGGGTTTTCCCAATGTTTCCTCAGTTACGCCCTTTGGCTAAAACACCACGGAACAGACATTCTCAGGCACATACTGTGAGTGATGTTTCCTTCTGGTTAGGATGAGCACTTGTGTTTGCTAGTGTTTTCCAGGTGCTGCCATTGTAAGAGCAATATTTACCCCTTTTTAATAAATGTCATGTAATATGTAAAGAACGCATCTGTTGGGAAACGCTGTGAGGTTACGCATGTCTCTTAGTCTCATCATACTTTTCCCCATGAGTTTCGGCATCCACTGAGATGATCATTGTGCTGTTGCTATCGGATGCCACTGAGTGGGTTCCAGCTCAGAGCAACTCTACGCAAAACAGAACAAAAGATTGCCTGGTCCTCGGCCATCCTCACACTTGTCGGCACCCTTTGCCAAAGTAACAATTATTGTTAGAAATAACAAACAATTGTCATTACTACGGTGTTTGCAAAGTGATTTTCTGTTTCCATCCTCCTCTCCTCTATCAGTCTAATAATTGCTACCGTCATTAGCTTTTTCCAAGTCAATTCTGGCTCATGGCAACTCTAGGTGTGTCAGAATAGAACTTTTGCTTGTCCAGAGTAGAACTGTGTTCTACAGCGTTTTCAATAGGTGATTTTTTAGGAGTAAGTCAGTAAGCTTTGAGTGGACTCAAACCTTAAACCTTTCAGTTAGCAGTTGGGCACTTGAACCATTTGCGTCACCAAGGAAGTACAATATATTACTATTGTTGTTGGTTGCCATCAATTAGAATGTTCATTCTATTATAAGAACTTTCTCTTTTTTATGATCCGTTTATTTCTATCAGTATGGCCTAAAAGTTATTTAATTTTACTATTTTTATTTATTCTTATTCTACTTACCATAACTATATTTTCTTGTTCAAGTTGTACCCAATCATCATTTTAAAATGTTAATGTACACATACATTGATGCATAGTTTTAAATCCAAATACTTTATTTCTATACCATGAATTTCCATTATTAATCTCAACTAGATTCATTAGCTCTAATAACTCAATTATGAATGACCGAATTAGCTTACCTAAAGTTAATGGTGGAGGCTTTGGATCAAGAACATACTCTTTTTCTGGATCTTCCACATTGGGACTCTGTGTAGTTTTTTTAAGTCCAGTATCTACTATTGCTTTTACATCTCTTTTTAGACATTTAGGCCTGTTCTCTTTCTTTTGTTCCTTTGCCTTAAAATGATCTGCTACTGAAAGTTTCTGAAGCTGAAGATCATGTAAAATATGATCTTGTAAAGCAACTGCAGTTATTGCGAGATTATCTCTTCTGGATGAGTGATCCTAAAAAGTCATAAAAAAAAAAGAAGCCTTACATATGGCAACATGTTGAAAGGAAAGCTTCATTTTTAATCCTCAATCTAGATATCATACTAGACCAAATACAATGATCAACGAGTTCCTCCAAACATTGTTACCTAAGTCAGACCATACCCTGGTCTCATCATTTAAGTTAATGTACTAATATTTTAAAATTTTATAGCTTTAATTATACATTAATCAACTCACGGGGGCCTACAAAGCTCGTCATGCCTAAACACATACTGTTTCACTATAGTTAAATTAGACTCCAAGCAAATCTTGTTTCTCTTTACTAAAGAGAACCCTGAGTTTTTAAGTATATGCTATATACATTTTTTGAGAAATTTAATACATTCTGATGCAAATTAAAATGACCATGCAGTTGTTTAGGAGATGCTCACAGTAAGGGCCACCGGAGATGGTCTCAGCAAGCCGCTTGTTGCTCCCATGCTAGCCCAGGCATCTCTCATTCTAGTTGGACATTCCTAGTTGGCTCAACCTTGCAAAATATTTGTCATCCTCTCAAATAATTAGAATATATTTCATGATAAAATAAAGGGCATGTTTTCAAAAGGGTTGTGTACCTTATTTTTTAGCATGTTGAATCAGGAAATGCTATTTTTAGCTGTAACATCAGCGCATCACAGCATATCTCAGGCTTTGATTCTCCCACTGTAAAAACAGCCAACACAAAGTCAAAGTGAGGCCCCACATACATGGGTTTATGTTAATAAGTATATATATAAATTCTAATTATTCACCAAATAATGGGACTGTACTACAGCTTAGAACTAAACGATGCATTCTGATTCTGGAGGCAAGGGGAGGAGTTCTAAACAGACATGACTTCTAAGCAGTTCACCATCTAGCTAAAGCGAACAGCAAAATGAAAGAGAACAAATGAGTGGTAAATGTTGGGGGAGGAGTTTGACTCAGAGAGAG
>NW_022103928.1:39319926-39343443 GCF_000313985.2 Echinops telfairi
TTAAGTGGAGAGGAAATGTTTTGAGAATTATGAGGACAATGAATGTATAAATGTGTTTTACACAATTGATGTATGTATGGATTGTGATAAGAGTTTTATGAGCCCCTAATAAAATGATTAAAAAAAACAAAACACCAACCAACCATACAACAACAACAACAACAAAGGTGACATAAGTTAGAAGTTGAGGATAGAGGGAAGGCACTGGACATGCTATGCTACAGGCTTGGAAAAAGCAAACACATAGTTTGGACAAAGGGAACAATGAAGAAATTAAATGGAAGAGGAACATTGGCTTAAATTCGATCTGCCTTGAACACAGAAACATAACGTGAGGGACAGACAAACATGGGTTCCAGCCTTGTTCCACCAGTTGACTGGCAAGAGAACATATCCAAGGCTGTTTCCTCAGCTATAAAATGGGGATCATAATAGTCGGCTGCAGGGTTATCAGGATAATTAAATGAGACAACCTATCTAAACTGTACCCTTTCACACAGCAGACACTCTGTAAACGGGCAAAGCTGGTGGCTGAACTTGGAACTGGCTCGTTGAGGTTTTAGATAAGGGTGCATTTTATACATAAAAAAGTCTACACACAGAAGAGTCCATTTGTACAATAGAGAGGAGACATAGTCAGTTATGGACAGAATCTCAGAATTAGTATTGAGTCTAATTATAAGTATGGAAAGAGGAAAATAAAAAATACAAGTACATTTCTAAGTCTCACACTGGTAGTCCATTCGAGACAATTAAATTAGTAGAAGAGAGAATAAACTTACTACAAGATTAATTGTGAAAACAAAACTCTGCACAACGGAACCAGTAGGTGCCTGGTGATAAATGGAGAAAAGATTGAAGTTGCCCCGGAGTTTGTCTTTCTTGGCTCCACAATCAGTGCTCATGGAAGCAGCAGTCAAGAGATCAAATGATACACTGCATTGGGTAAATCCTCTGCACGAGACCTCTTTAGAGTGTTAAAAAGCAAGGAGGTGGTTTTGAGGACTAAGGTGAACCTTATCCAAGCCAAGGTATTTTCCATAACCTCATATGCATGAGAAATCTGGACACTGAGTACGACTGAAGAAAAAGGGATGCCTCTGAACTGTGGCGTGGGTGAAGAATATTGAAAATACCATGCACTGCCAAAGGACCAGATTTGTCTCCGAAGAAGTACTGCCAGACTGATCTGCAGAGGAGGGGATGGTGAGACTTGGTCTCAAGCACTTTGGATACGTTCTCAGGAGCGCACACTCACTGAAGAAGGCTATCATGGTTGGGAGAGCGTCGACGAAAGAGGGGAAGTCCTTCAACAAGCCAGCCTGGCACTGTGGCTGCATGGATGGGCTCAAACATAAGAGCCACTGCGAGGATGACACAGGACTTGGACCTGACACGCTGGCACCTAACAACCACAGTAAATGTGGAGAGCGCAAAGTAGGTTTGATCGACTCCAATTTATGAGCTACGCTGGCGGAGGAGGAAGCAAAGAAGCCCTGGTGGGGCAGGGATTAAGTACTCAGCTGGTAACCAGTAGGTCAGCCATTTTCACTTACTCTGCAGAAGAAAGAGGTGGCTTGGAATCCCTAGGAGGTAGTGCTACTGTCATCGGGGCCCCTCTGAGTCAGAACCAGCTCAATGTTTCATAAAAAGAAGAGGAAAACCACACCAAACCCACTGCTGATTCGGCCTCAAAGGGACAAATTGCCACAGAGTAGAACTGCCCCCTAAGATTTCCAAGGCCGTGAGTCCTGAGGGAATTGACTGCGGCATCTTTCTCAGAGTTGCAGGTGGCGTCAGAACCGCTGACCCTTCCATCAGCTGCGGAACACGTTGCCCACGGAGCGGCCAGAGCTCCTTGGGAAAAAGAGAAGCTGCGGAAATCTTTGAGAATGATAGGTGTTGTTTTTACTGTAACCCTTTCCTCGTTCCTTTTCAATTGTGGCATCAGAGATGGATGATAAATATTTCAGAGCAGTATTTCATCAAAGCAGTCTAGGTTGGAGAAATGGTAGAAAGCATTCCAAATGCCGAGAGATCAATGCCAACCCACCCACCCCCTTACCTGAAAAATTGCTTATTGATTGGCACAAGATACAGTTCAAATCATATTAAAAAGGGTTTAATATTTCTCTCCATAGCTACAAACCAGGATTCTCTCAAATGTCTACCCTGTAAGCAATGATGAACTCAAGAGATCTTGAAAACGGTGCCATTTTTAAGCTCTCTATATAGTACAAGGTTGGAAAAAATCCTTTTCAAAAATTGGACTAATCCAATTCCATTTTATTAATAGGAAATGTATCCAGTGATCAGGAGGCTCCTTTAAGATTGGATAATTAGTTGGTGGCAATGACAGAAACGTTCAGTTTTAAGAGGTAAAATCAATGGGAATTTCCTCTTAAGTTCTAATATGAACCTTATTTAAAAGGGGTAGGACTAGGTAGTAAAAAATATTATGGTGCTAAGATAAGTGACTAGCAATTTCTCTAAGAGATCCTAAATTAATTAATAAACACATTAGTTAAAAACACAAGCACACAAGATACAAACATACATAAAACACTTAAAATATTATTTAAAAATACAATTCCACACACTTTTTCTCATTCTGTTTCATTAAATTTTGAATTTTATACTTTTACGAGAGTGCATTTATTATGGCCAGAAGCACATAAAAATTCCCAACATTATATTGTTAAAATTGCTCTTTAAAAACCTAACTAAAAAAAAACCCCATCTAACTATCCCTTTGTACTTGAATCTACTTTTTGTAATAGGTGGCATTAGAAATGATGGATTTCTGTTAAGTGCTAGTTCAGTTTGCGGGCCGTCATAAATTTTCACCATTTATGTCTACTCAAGAAACTCACAAATTAAATTCCAATAACTTTGAAAGTGTTACCACTGCCCTAAGCCGGGGTGGTGTCTTCAGCTTTGCGTTGGACTGCTGAGCAGTTGGAATCCACCAAGATGCAGCTGTCTGCTCTTGTTAAGATTTACAGCCCGGGAGCCCCGGAAGCTGCCCTGCTCTGTCCCACGACATAGTTAGTCATGGCAGCGGGTATCATTGAACAACTACCACGTGTTGCAGTCAATCGACACCATAAAACATGTCAATCTCATGTTTAAAATATACCACCCCAAACGTCATTCCTATTAGAACCTATAGTTAGCACCTCAAAGTGATTTTTCACTTAAACACCAGGTATCTGGATTTGGAGGAAAAATAACTTAAGAAGTCCTGAAAAACTACATGGATTTTCCATCTTTGAAATAACTTCCCCCTGTTAATAAAACCTCTCATTATGAATTAGCTCTCAGTTTCTCTAGGGAACTGTTGGGGTACAAAAAGCAAGCGTTCATGGGATCAGCTTTCTTCGCCACCCCCTACACCATCATCGTCCTTTGGCACCCCGCGCCCCCACTTTCGGCTGGAAGGGCTCATCTCATTTCCCCTCGTGCCTTAGCTCTCTCCTGGCACACCGCCGCCGCCGCCCTCCTCGTCGCGGTTGTCCCTGGAAACGGACGCCGTCCCTGGACGCAGCCTCGCCGCCGCCGGCCGGCGCGCCCCACCTCTGCGGAGCGCAGGCACCGGGCGGCACGCGTTACCTAGCGACGCCAAAAGCTTGCAGCCCCACGGCGCATGCGCCGGCGACACCTGCCCCGCGCAAAGGGCGGTTGCACAGGTGGGCCTTTTACACAGACGGCGCTGTTGGGGTCGGTCCTTTGGTGCCCGTGGAGCCGACGGGGTGGCCCTGCTTGTCGTCCGAAAGAGGGACAATGTGAGGCACGGAGGAAAGCGAGCAGATGCGTCCTAAGCGTCTTAGGGCGACACCACGCCAGTAGGAGTGCTTCCTTCGAAAAGACTGGACCGGGTCCATCTGCCATCTGTCCCAGCGCTCCCGAAGAGCTGATGTTTCTGGGCAATATAACGAATGCACGCGCACGCGCAAGTAGGCGGACCAAAGGGAGAGGGCCCTCCGTGAAACCCAACCACAAAACAATCGTGAAATACTGGTCTATTTTCCTGGGACTGCAAGAGGGTCTGGAAGCGTGGTGGGTCAAATGGTGCACTGCTAACGACAGGTTGGAGGTTCAAACTCACCAGCGGCTCCTTTGGAGAAAGATGCAGATTTACAGCCTTGGAAACCCCAAGGAGCAGTTCCGCGCCGGCCTGTAGGGTGGTCATGAGTCAGCATCACCCTGTGGCGGGAGGTTTTAGGTGGAGGACTGGGGCTGTGGGCCTGCCCTGGACCTGTCATGGATTGATTGCCCCAGTCCGGAGACAGAGAAGAGAATCCTAACGGAACATGAAGAAAGAGAAGGCTATCTAGTGGTCTTTTTACATGTATACATTGAGAGAGGGGGCTTATATTCATGAAATTCCTCAAAGAAAAAGAAAAGAAAATGACTGAATGAATATGTTCGTCTTTAAATCCCTGCCTGTTTGAACCTGAATTTAGCCATTGCTCTTTACCTGAGTTAAAGATTTAAACCAAATTGAGCAAAGCCTTTTTAAATACGTTTTAAAAAATTGTTCTGTAGATGCATGTTTTTTGACTAAATTATCAGAATACCATCACTTTTCACTTTGAATTAGCTCTTATTTCCTGATAGCTAGTAAATATTGCCCAAATTTATTGTCACATGCATTTGGTGTGTAAGTTAAAATATTGTCTTAGCATATAAAAGTTTATAATTCAGGGATTAGTGTAAATGTTTTTCAGAACACTTAGTAAATCATATTATATCTCAAACATTAGGAAATCACACAATTAAATAGTGTATCTTGTTCTTTAACAAGCAAACACCCACTGTCATTGAGTTGATTACTAGCTTCGTGGCCCTCTGTGGGGTTTCCTGGGTTGAACCCACCAGCCGTTCTTGGGGAGAAGAATGAGGCTGTCGGCTCCCATCAAGATTTAAAGACAACTGAGAATAAAGGCCTGGCCTTTTACTTCTACAAAATCAAGCTGCTGAAAATCCAGTAGAGCAAGTACCACTCAAAGGCTACTGGCTCATGGCAGTTGCAATAACTAATCAAGAGTGATTAAGTTAATCTCTTAAATTCTCACTCATTTCTGGAGCACTTTAAATCTAGGACATGGCTCTAGGGTTCCTGTCCCAAGTTCAGAACTTTTTGTGTTTTAAATCACTTGATTGTATGATTTTCAGATGGCTTTTCAATGAGTGACTTAACTAAACCCAAATTTTGTCTGAATCTCAACATTTCATAGAGTTGTATTTGCTATGTCATATAAATTGAAGAAAGTAACACTTCAGGCATTTCTTATTAATTATTAGAATAATTTCCTCTGTGTATACTCCTACATTTTAAGAAAAATATTTTTTCCCTAATTTTCAATAACACCAAATTCAATAACATCAAATTCGCTGACCTTGAGTATAATTCCACTCACAGTGACCTCACAGGAAATAAAATTGCCCTCATAGGCTTTCTGATGTTGTGATTTCTATAAGCAGACTACCTCATCCTTCTCCCATAGGTGGCTGGTGGGTTTGAACCATTGACCTTTTGGTTAAGAGCTCAACACTTAGTATACTGTTCCACCAGAGCTTATTAGCCCTTAATAGAGATTCTAAGTGTTCAAGCTGATCAACCTATCCTAAGTATACAGTGCAGACTTCCTATGTCATAGTTACCTGAGTAATAAATTAGTATATCTGAGGAAAGGACCAGATTATACATTTTAGTGCAATTCTTATGGTACAAAGAATTTTTGAACACCATTGAGTTAGAATTTAAAATTTTAATTGGATAGTAAAGTTTCAAAGCTAAACTTTCAGATTATAATAAGTCAAACCTCTAATGGAATGCCATCCCAAACTTTTTCACATTGTAAATATGAACTAGAGAAAGGCTAAGTGATGAAATGATATGATAAGTTATACAGCTACCCAACAACTATAGTTTGATTTTTTAAAGCAGCTTTATTGAGGTATACTTCATGTACAATAAAAAACAAAAACCAGTTGTCACGGAGTCCATTCCAACCTGTGGTCATTTCATGTGTGTCCGAAGAGAGGTGGGCTCCACAGGGGTTTCTAGGGTCGAGTTTTGGGGAAGTAGATCACCAGATCTTTCTTCTAAGGTGTGTTTGGATGGACTTGCACCTCGAACCTTTTGGTTAGTAGCTGGGTGTGTTAACCATTTATAATACTCAGAGAGTCCCGATTTACAATAAGCTGCACATATATCAACCATATGATTTGATGAGTATAAGCATGTGTAAATGTTTGAAACCATCACTGAAATCAGGATAATGAAAACTTTCTTTGTACTCCTTTAGAATCTATCCATTGATTCTGCTCCTATCCCATCCAAAGTCAACTAATGATCTATTTTTTTTCTTGTATAGATTAGTTTTTATATTCTAGAATGTATGTATATCTGCGTATATAAGACACACATACAGATAGTGATGTGTATAATATTACACAGAAAGTACTTATTTTTGTCTGATTTCTCTCAGCATACTTATTTAGAGATTTATCAATTTAGTTGCTTGTATCCATAGTTTGTTCTTTTTAAATTGTTGAGGAGTATTCCATTATTTATATAAAATACAATTCATGCAGGGTGCTGTTGATGGATACTTGATGTGTTTCCAGTTTCTCACTACTACAAATGAAATGGCTATTAGCACTTCCCTACAGGTCTTTCAGTGAACCACATCCCCAATCTATTGCCATGACTTGATTCCAACTCATGGCAGAGGCTTGATCGCTCTTGAAGGTGCGCTCACTACTATGTGAAATGTATGGGTTGCATGTTAATATATTCTTCACTTTTTCAGAGCTGGCAAATCGTTTTACTGACAGTTTAACAACTCATATTTCCCCCAGCAGGGTAGGAGTTCAAGCTGTTCTACTTGGTTTGATAATTTTTTTAAATATAGTTTTAGCTATTCTGTTGGGTATATAGTGATCTCTCAAGGGTTACATTTGCATTTCCTAAGGGTGAATGATATTAGACATTTTTCATGTGCTTATTTGTATTTCATATATACTCATACCTTTGGTGTGCTGTCTATTGAAATCTTTTTATAACTTTTTATTTATAAAAAGTGTATAGGAATAGGATAAAGGTCTACCAAACAAATCAATTTTTTCTGTGAACAAATTGCATACATTTTTTTTTGTGGCACTGATTGCAATCCCCACAAGGTAGTAGTAGTCTGCCAAGTAGCTCACGGTGTCCACCATTGGTTCTTTGATCCTAACCTTTTCTGCCTTCTGAGTTTAATCGCTGAGAAAATGCTCCTCCTTTGATCTTGTATAGATTGCTCTACTTGTCTACTTCCCTGGTGTTACTGTTAACCATACAGGCCTGCCTATCGTTTGGCTGAAAGTTGAACCTGGGGGTAAGTTTAGTTCCAGGCTTGAAGTGTGTTTAAGGACCATAGTCTTGGGGATTCCATCAATCTCGATCAGACCACTCAGCCTGGTCTTTATTTTGGTCCCACTCTCTCCAGAACCTCTATTTTGATCTCTTTCCGAATGGTCAGCAGAGGTAGCTGGACATTACCTACTTCTGGTCTCAGGACATGGAGGCTATGATTCACACGTTCCATAAGGCCTTTGGACTAAATGTTCCCTATGTTTTTTATTTTCTTCACTCTTTTTGATTTGGACAGGGAGAGACCAATAATTTCACCTTGAAGGCCACACACAAGTTTTTAAGAGCCCTCTTGCTGCTACCTGCCAAGTAGGAGGTAAAATGCTGACCTTGCGAACTGTCATACAAGTTGACTTTAGTTTCTCCCCAGGCATAATGACTCATTCCTTCAATGTGTTTGATAACATCTAAGAAGTGTTCATATCTTTGCCCCTGTGTACGCTACTATATTTAGTATGTTTCTATTTGCAGCATAGGTAAATACATATGTAGAATAATCCCTGGTCTAACCTATATATGGCCCCATTATCTTTCCCATACCTGTTCAACGTCTATGCCTATTCATGCAGCCACTCACAGATGATTGGTATAGTCTTATCACATGATTGTATACGTCATTGTATTTACCTTGACTGCCTTTAACGCTTGTGCCCTTTTTGTGTGTGTCTGTTGCATTTCTTCCATATCTTTTCTACTGTGCTCAAGATTTCCTTTAGTTTTAAATAGAATATATTGTATAAACACCTGTTTAATATAATTTTCTATTAATTTTATCACCTGTGTAGTTGTTGGATCAATTTCTATTGCTCACCCCCCCTCCCCGGCTTTCTCTCATTTTGTTGTATTTTCTTGTTCCTTTGTGTGCTTGGTAATTTTTTCGTGGATTTCAATATCACATTTTTGGATGCTGAGTTTTTAATGTCTTTAAGTGATTTTGAGCTTTTTAGGAAAAAATAGACTAACACAGATTATACATGAGTGATAAATCAAACTAAATTTTATAACTTAATTTTAAGCTCAGGCAACATGTAATAATGGTGTTAGTGTGTTTAAAAATTCATTGTTGATGAGGGCAACAAATGTACAACAAATGTGCTTGACACAATGGATGGATGGATGGATTGTGATGAGTTGTATGAGCCCCCAATAAAATGATTTTAAAAATACATTGAAACTACATGTAGTAATAATAAAAATAATAACAATTCTTAGCATCATAGGGGGAAAGGAATAAATTGATGTAAACAACTGTGGAATAACAAGACTATTATTTCATTCCACTTAACCTGTTATATTTCTACTTATGTACATATATTTTATTGTCAGTATTTTTAACACATAACTCTCCATGGAAGCAGACGCATATTTTGTGGAAAACCCCTAATGCCAATATATTTAGGAGTTTATTAAAATGTGTTTACTAAGGAATATTAAAAAATTCAATGTTGTTCTCTTTTGTGTGTGTGCTTTATTTGCATAAAATATGGTACCCATGGCCCCAAAGAAAGTTAGCCATGTCAGCAGTGAAGCTAAGAGGAAACTGTGGGGAACCCTGAGAGTTGAAGTAAGGAATCATTGCACAATTTCAACCAGATCGCTGCTTGTCGGATTTGGCAGCTGAATACAACCTGGCTAAGTATACATTATCACCATTTTGGGGGGCCTTCGGGGGAGGATTAAAATGGCTAATGTAGCAAAAGGTGTGAAAGAGTTCACCATGAAACAAAACCCAGACCACTGAAGGGGTTGAAAAGTTACTGCTAATTTGAATAAATAAAACAAGTTGATGGTGAAGGGTACCTGAGACAGTGGTATGTGAGAAGATGAAAAGCCTCCTTAGTGATTTAGTCTTGGAAAAATGAATTTATAAGTGTAAGTTTTTGACTTCAGAACCCATTATTTGGTTTTCCATGATTTCTTATGGGAAAACTATGTTCAGTTCTTAAACTTTTCGGTGTTAGAACACGAATTTGGAATGAATCGAGTCAGTCGACAACCGAGGCATCACATGCACCTATATTTATACTGAAGTGTGGCCCTCTTGGGTCGGGAGCGAGACACACCTCCTGACTCAGTCTTGGTAGTACCGGTTGTTTCAAGTTGTATTTTCAGTTCGACTATCGAGCGAAGTTAGCAACACCAACCAGGTTTTGCTTTTGAACTTTGCTGTTCTTGTACTGGAAGGTTCAAGCTGGAGCCATTTGACAACTGAGATATCACAAGATTGTGTTTGGCTGCAGTGCTTAGCTGCAGGGCAAACGATGTGGATGGGCTTAGAATGAATAATATGTATTTCTGTACTCTACCATGATTAAGAAATATGTTTTACTGTGTGGTGTTGTATAAACATCACAAGAGTGAACACGGAATCCAGGGTCGATGATCCCTTCAGGACCAGTGGTGAGAGTAGTGATACTGGAGGGTGGAGGGAGGGTGGGGTGGAAAGGGGGAACTGATTATAAGGATCTACATGTGACCTCCTCCCTGGGGGACAGACAACAGAAAAGTGGGTGAAGGGAGAGGTCAGACAGGGCAAGATATGATGAAATAATTTATAAATAACACTTGTCTGCATAGAAGGGGTCTGCTCATACTTGAGCATCAGGGACATTTTCCAAATATTAAAATTGACAGTTGGAGTCTGTGTCCTGACTGAAGATCAGAATTTTATCCTCCTCCGCCAGAGACACATTCTTGAATACTTGTGTTGTCAATGTATAGCTTCTTAATCAAACCTATACCTCAGGTTTGAGTTTGGTCATCTATGTAACAGCCAGAGCTGAGTGTAGTAATAGCCAGAGCAGTATCAGAATGAGTAATCTTATTTCATTATCGTGATACTTAGACTTCATGTCCACTTTACAAGGCAAGGATTCTCCCATGCAATGATCTAACAGTGTGTGTACAAATCCACCATGAGATGTTTTCCAAAGCAGCCAAGAAGTTGTGGGAAGAATAGGGGAGTACAATACCTCCTCTCCCTGGTCACAGCCTTTACACCATTGAGGAAGATTCCATTTAGGGCGTGGTCTACTCTTAGTATTGATTGATGCTATGGTCCACCATCACGCTGGTCCTCACCAGTATTGGGTCTGTGGAAGCCAGGGCATGCATAGGTTTTAAGTCACAGCAGAATCCTCCGGGAAAAATTTATAAATAACAGTTTAACTAGGTGAGCAGAAGTAATGGGAATACAAATTGATGCGACAATAGTTGCACCACTCAATTTCATATATTGGACCCATTGTTTTATATTGTGTGTGAATTTTATGCCAATAAAATGGTTAAAGGATAATGACAATTTTGTTTTCAATGGAAAATCAGGATCATAGATGGAAGAATGGAAGAAAACTGCAATTATGAATTCCAGAGAAATTATTGCATAAAAATTGTAATATTTACATAATTTACACATATACATTTTTATCTATCCATCAAATTAAGCATACTGAAATTATGATTGGATTGTACTGAAAGTGTTGGGAAACTTTCAGATGGGCTATGAAATTCAACAATCAGTCAATAGTACCGAGTTATCCTACCCCACTTCAACAACAACAGCAAACTAATTTATCTGGCCTTCATGTATTTGTCCTCTAATGGCTGTCCTATACTCATGGAGATCTTCATTTCTGACTCTTGTAATAATTTGCCTTTTCTTTTAGGAACTTGTAACATTTCTTGCCAGATAGGTTTGTTGGCAATGAAGTCCCTCAGTTTGCTTGTCAGAAAAAGTGCCCCTTCATTTTTTAAGGGGAATGTCACCACATGCAGAGTTCTAAGTTGGTAGTTTTCTTTCAATATCTTTCAAATCTTTCACTCTTTCCCCACTTGCTCGATGGTTTCTGAAGAGATGTATGATGTAACTCTTTGGCTTATTGCCGTATAACTAAGTTGCTTTGTCCCCTTGACTTCTTTCAGGCTTTTCTTTTCATGGTTATTTTTCTGAAGCCTGAGTAGGTATAGGTGTTTCGGTATTTATCCTTTGTGGTATAGCTGAGCTCTCACGAGCTGTAGTTTACCTGTCCTTAATTTCCCAAATCTCCTTCAATTATTACTTCTAACAATTCTCCTTGCGTATGCTCCTGCTTTATTGCCAGCTCTTATTAAGAACTAACTCTGATAGTAGTGGAAAATACATAGGTTGTTATAGTAATGTCATATCCCGGTTGGGTTTATGTCGGTCTAGTCCAGTTGGGCATAAATACTTTACAAATTGTTGTTGAACTAAGAAAAAGAGGAAAATTCACATGTTTTGCTTGACTTTTTGGCATTAAATTTAAACTTTACGTTGAGTTTTGGTCAACAGCAACATGATATTGTACGGTTCTTTGGCCGAAGCAAACTTCAATACTTGCAGTATGAGAGTTCTATTTCTTTCTCTTCCTTGCTATTTACAGCAAGTGCTCAGTAAATGGTAATAGCCTTTGCTGTGAGCAAAGTCTTTGAGAGTGCAAAGCAGTTCCATCATTTCAGATCTCAGCGTTCGCATTGAAAACATGGGATGCTTTCCCTGGATTGATGAAAGTAATCTAGTGTTTGCTGTGTCAAACAAAGCATGCTATTTGTCACATTGTGGTTTGTGTATCTTTTTAGAAGCTTTCAACTTTGATCTAAGTCAAAGTACACTCAGTAGCACAGATGACAGAGTTAAAAAAAAGCACACAGCGATGTGCATTGTCACTCACAGAAACTCTTTAAATCAACACATATGGAGACTCAGAGTTTTAAAAAAAGCCCCAAACTTATTACCTTTAAAGAGGCTTGTACATTCTTGCGAGAAAACAGTCTTCTGCCTTTCTTAGAAGAGACAAAGGTGTGGGACAATTTATTAGTTAAAGATTGAGTTCACTGTGTGCAATCAAAAGGTGCCTCTTCAAGGCCAGATTCTGGCCCTTGCTTGTATTTTTAGGTAAACAGCCATGTTTAAAAGACATTGCAGAACTGGGGTCAAAGCACATAAAAGCGGCTTTCTTCAACTGTCATCAGAGTGGATTTTAGAACGTGCTTTTAATACTTACAAGGTTGATGTTTGCCTTTTAAAAAATGCTATTTGAGATAGCTTTTTATTTAACTTTCACCTCTGCATGCCTTTCACCTGATTTGTGGCAGGCAGCATTAAGGAAACTCACCTTGTTGTGAGACTAGACAAAGATTTAGAAAAATGTTGCACAATGTGACCTTTAAAAAGTCAAGGCTTAAACAAAAAATCCTTGTTTAAACACAAGAACTGGATGAAAATCAAAGGCATATAATCTTAATCTGAACGTTTGGTTTTAGATTCTTTTTACTGAGTTTGGGTTGATTGTCCTGAGAGATAAATTAATTGCCTCCAAGGATTGCTCTCCTACTTGACTCTCCTTTTAGTTTTAACAAACACTGACTTGGATCAACAAAAACTCTAAATAAATAGGCTTGGGAAGTAGGATAGGATATTTGTGTCTACTTAGTCCGTACCCTTCAAGATTAGGATTCGTTCAAAGGAAATTTAACTATCTTGCTTAATGTATTTGTAGAATTAAATCTGAGGAAGGATGTCAAGGTTGTGTATGTCTTGAGTCCTGCGGCTTCATAGGGATTCTTAAAACAGGTTATTATGCGTGCTCCATTTTTTTTTCAAAATTGGTTTAACTGTTCAGGGTCTTTATCTTTCCCTATCAATTTAAGATTCAGTTTGCATATATATGCAAAAGTCTGGTTGTGATTTTGCTTGGGGATTGCATTAAATCTTTAGGTCAGTGTGGGGAGAGTCTTTTAATCTGTGAATATTGTAGGTCCCTTCATTTAGTTATTTGATTTCCTTAATCAGAATTTTACCACTTTCAACAGATGTTTTGTTAAATGTATCTGTAAGTATGTAGCTTTTGCAGTGATTGTAAATGCTATTGCCTTTTGAGTTTTAGTAATTGCTCATCCCTAGTATTTAGCAATATGACCCTGTATACTAAAAATGAGCAAAACCTAGTTATAAATTCTAGCAACTTGCTTTGAAAATCCTTTGGGGATTTCTGCAAAGACAATTCTGTTTTATAAGACTGGGGGACATTTTATCTCTCCTTTCTAATATGTATACCTTTTTATTCCCATTATTCTGAATATTTTATTATGGATTAATATTGAATTTTGTTAAGTACTTTTTCTGCACTGATTCATATGATCATCTGGTTTTTCTTCTTTTGTCTAGAAATGCGATTAACTGCTTTAATTGAATTTTGGATGTTGGACTAAGCTTGCATTCATTAGAAAATCCTACCTGATACTGGCATTTAATTTTTCTATATGATATTCAATTTAATTTGAATGTATTTTGTTGATGATTTTGTGTGTATGTTCATAAGTGATATTAGTGTTTGGTTTGTTCTTCTGTGATGTCTCGCTCTGGTTTTGTTATCAAGGTAATGTGGAATTTCTTCCGCCTATATTTTTCATATTTTAAATACCATAGTTTTGGAAGAGACTGCTTAGAATTGCTACTAGGTCTCCTTTAAATGTCAGGGAGAATTGCCAGTGAAGTCATACAGTCCTAGAGATATTTTTGAAGATTATTAACTATTAATTCAACTTAGTTAATCGAAATAGAGACTCTTCAAGTTTCTTCTTGACCTAATTTTCATATTTGAGGCACTCAAAGAATTAATCCATTTCAGATATCAAGCGCATGTTCATAGAGTTACACTCATTTATAGCCACGATGGTATCATAATCGTTTCCAATTTCTATAATGATATCTCCTAATTTATTCCTGATATTGATAGTTTGTGTTTTCTTTCTTTTTCATAGAATAGACTAGCTTTTAAATCAAAGAACTCACTATTTCATTTTCTATAGTTTCATTGTTTTTTTCCTATTTTTATTTATTTTATTAAAATTATTTCTCTTGTTTTTGCCATTGAGGATATACACAAAAATTATAACAATTCAACAGTTTCTAGTGTACCGTCTAGTGCTACTCTTCTCAATCGACCTTTCTGAACTAGCCTTACCCATTAAGACAAACTCACTGTTGCTCATCATCTACTCTACCAAACATAATGTCCTTTTCTAGAGACTGGGTTCTCTTGATAACATGTCTAAAGTACATAAGATGAAGTCTCACCGTTTTTTCTTCAAAGGAGCATTCTGGCTATCGGTCTTCCGAGACAGATTTGTGCATTCTTCTAGCAGCCGACGCCATAGATCCTTGTCACACCATAATTCAAAGACACCAAGGTTTCCTTGGTCTTTCCTCATTGTCCAGCTTCTGCAGACATTTGAGGGATTCAAAAGTTCCATAGCTTAGAAGTCAAGTGATACCTTTTCTTTTAAACATTTTAAAGAGCTCTTTTGCAGCAGAGTTATCCAATGCAATGTATTAGTTTTCCAGAGAAACAAAACCAGCGACACTCATGTATATATCTAAGAAGGAACTTTATGTCATGAAATAATTTTATATCAAGAACGCACCCCAGTTGAGTCCACAGGCTAGATGCTGGCTGCAGTCTCAGCCTCATGCAGCTGCCAGCAGATGAAGCAGGAAGCTGAAGCTAGCTGGAAACTGGGAAATCATAGGTCGTGGGTGTAGTGTTGAATGGGTCCAAGGTTGGCAGCAGCATCGCAGAGTGCCACAGCTCCCAGGCTGGCAAGCCAGATGGGCCACCCATCTCTGGGCTAGATGCACAATCCAAGCAAACAGAAAGTTGAGATAAGAGAGCTTTCCTTTATAAAGGCATCCCCTTTATAATGCCTCTCCAAGGAGGCATCCCCAAGGCTAGGACTTTATTGAGAGGTTAGACTCCACCTCCATCTCTACATAGGCGCATCAAATTCACACACACACACACACACACACACACACACACACACAACTAATCATCACAACTCTCTTCCAGTCTGTTTGCCAGGTAGCTGTCTTCTAAATTCCTTGCATAGACTCCTGAGTGCTCCCGGCGAGCTGTCGGTTTATGAAGATGTTTCAGTCGGTAGTCCATCAGTTATTGGAGCCTGGTTTTCACAGATGCTCAAAGTGTAGCTTAGACTTCTTCCTTCACTATGAGCAGTTCTGGATCATATGTTGCCTCTTGAAATGGGTGACGTCAACCAATTTATTTTGTGTGCAGTGACTATTTTGTTCCGGTCTGCTTTCGATGCTTCTTGCACCATTTAATATTTTTGTTCTTAGAATCCTTCAATATTGCCGCTTAAAGCTTTACTTTTTTTTCCAGTTATTTCAGCTCGAGACATGCCAATTATGCTTCCTTTTTGGTTTTATAACTTCAGGTCTTTCTTTGCACGTTTTAAAATAGTACATTGCTTGAGTCACCCTTTGAAATAATCTATTCATGTCTTTTTTTCATTTATTCCATTTTCTTTATCAACTCTCGGTTAAAAAGCAAGTTTCAGAGTCTCTTTTGACATACATTCTGGTCCTCCCTCCCGCTCGTCCTTCACTTTCTGTCTCTCTCTCTCTTTATTTCTTTTATCTTTTTTCTTGACCTTTTTACTTTCATATATTATGTCCTTGATGTCATTCCACAACTTGCTTGATGTTGGCTCATTAGTGTTAAATGCATCAACTGTATTCTTGAGATAGTCTCTAAATTTAGGTGCAATATACTCCAGGTAGTATTTTTGATCTTTTGGACATGAGTTAATTTCTTCAGCTTCAACTTGAACTTGTATACGAGAAACTGATGGTCTGTTCTGCAGACATTCCCCAAATTTATTCTAATGGATATTATGTTTTTCCTTTGTCTTGTTCAACAGAAGAAATCATTTGATTCCTGTGTATTGAATGTGGTGAGGCCTATGTATATAGTGGTGATTTATGTTGTTGAAAAAAAATCATTTTCCAGTAGTGGGAACTTCGATCATGGGATGTCTAGCCCTATTTTCTAACTACTAATCCTTCTTCCTTGTTTCTAATGTTCACATTCCAATCACCAGTAATGATCAATGCATTTTTATAGAATGCTTGAGCAATTTTAGACTGGTGGAAGTTGGTAAAAAACTTTCAATTTCTTCATCTTTGGCATTAGTAGTGGTCATAAATTTAAATAATAACAGTTTTAACTGGTATTCTTTGTAGGTGTGTGAATATTTTCTTAGCACTGACTCTGTACTTCAGGATAGATCTTGAAATGTACTTTTTGACATTGCATGTGACACTGTTCCTCTTTAATTTGTTATTCCAGCAGAGAGGATTATTGGATTGTTTAAATCAAAATGACCAACATCAGTATAATTCAGCTCACTAATGTGAGACCATCTATCTTCAAGTGTTCCATTTCAGTTTTGACAGCTTTCAATTTTCTTAGATTTTTACTTTATGATTTACTTACTAATGGTTGTTTGCCACTCTTTCTTCTCATTTTAAGTCATAATAAATACACTAGCAAATTAAGGTCCAGACAGTTCAACTCCATCTATGTCATGACGACTACTTTGAGGAGGCAGCTCTTTCCCTTCCCGATTGTATTTTGATTATCTTTTAAATGGAGAGTCGTCTCTTCCTGCTTGCTATCAGACAATGTTCTGCTACCATTTATCACATTTTTATTGAGAAAAAATTTAAAGTATATCACTAAATCATTTTTCCTCATCTGTTTTAGTCTGGAATCTTTTTTGAAATCTGTTCACCATGGGTGACCCTACTGTTATTCAAAATACTGGTGGTATAATTTCTACCATCACAGCAACATACTAACCACGGCCATCCAAGAAACTGACAGATAAATCGTGGTTCAAAATATCAGAGTCATGAAATTCAAAGAAAGACTGGAAAAGTCTTCCAGATTAAGGTGAATACCAAGCTATGTAAAACTAAATGCAATTAGCCATCCTAAATTGAATATTTGGTTTCAATTATTTGTTAAAGAAACAGCTATTTGGAAAAGTTGTAAATTTTTGATATGATCTGTTACACCATAGGCCATAAAGCAATCATCGGTAAATTCAAAAACTTTGATACACTACAAACCATTTTTTCATATCACATGCTTTAGAATCAGAAATCTATCCTAGGATGATCATCCTCAAAAGTCAAATGCATGAAACTAAATCACACAATCAAAAATTTATTTGACACAAATGAGAACCTAAAAATACACCATACTCAAATCTGTGGGACATGGCAAAAGCAGTACCCAGGGCAATTTATAGCAATAAGTGCACACATCAAAAAGTAATAAATAAATAAATTAACACCTTAACAGATCAACTACAACAATTGGAACAAGACCAGCAAAACAAATCTTCAGACAGTAGAAAAAAAAGAAACAAAGAAAAAAGATGAGAAGAAATAAATTAAAGAGAAAAATTTTAAAACTGTAGGAAAAAATCAAGGCAGGTAGTTAGTTCTTCAAAGGGTTTAAAAAACCATTGGCAAACCTAACAAAGGAAAAGAAAGAGAAAAAACACTGATTATGAATAAGAAATGAAATCAGTGACATCACAATTTAACAGAATTTAGATTAAAAACATACACACAGGATTTTAAAAATTGTATTCCAACAATTTGAAAATTAGAAGAAATATATGAATTTCTGTAAATTTCATCACCTACCTAAATTAATCCAGGCTAATGTAGAACATTTCAACAAGCTATGACACAAGAAGAACTAAATCTGATCATAAAACTCCTAACATCAAAAAGTCCATAACCACATGGTTTTACAAACATTAGAGTAGAGTTAACAGCAATCTTACATGAACTATTTCACAAGATAGAAACAGACAACATTGTATGAAGCCAATATAACCCTCATACCTAAGCCAGGCAAACACATAACCAGAATTGAAAATCAGACCAATATCCCTGATGAATATAGATGCCAAAATTTTCAACAAAATTCTGGCCAATAGAATTTAACCAAGTATTAAAAAAAACTATAATCATATGGGAATCATACCAGGCAAGCAAGAATGGTTTAATATTAGAAAAACAATCAATGTAGTCCATTACATAAACAAAGGCCAAGAACCATGTGATTAAATCAATCAATGCAGAAAAGGTATGTCATACAATTCAACATCCATTATTGATAGAAAGATTCCCTAAAATAAGAATAGAAGGGAAACTCCTCAACCTAATAAAGGCGACATATGCAAACCAACCACTAGCATTGCACCAATGGAGACACATTGAAAACAGCCCCTCCTTTGAATGGGAACCAGACAGGGGTGGCCTTTATCACCACTTTTATTTAAGACAGTCCTGGAATACATAAACTCATTATTAAAATCAGATCTATTAAGCTATTAAGACATCGAAAAGATATTAAAGGCATCACATCGGCACAGAAGAAACAAACTCTTTATTTGTAGCTAATATAAAGAATATGGAGAAAACCACAAAGATTCAATTTAAAAATTGCTGGAACTAATGAAAAAATTGGACAACATATAAAGAGATAAGATAAATATACAGTAACTAGTTGGAATTTTGTATATTAAAGATGACACCAAAAAAGAAATTAGAAGAACAAATAAAATATCTAGAAATAAATTTTTCCAGAGAACAAAAAGCATATGCAAAGAAAATTATAAAATGCTTTTGCAAGAAACTAAGAGATTTACACAAATGAAGACTATCCTATAGTGGACATGTCAATATTACCAAAAATACTTTATAAATTCAATGCAATACTGATCAAACTTTGTCAAAGAAATGAAAAACCAAATCATCAACTTTATGTGTAAAAGAAGTAACCCAGGAAAACAAAACACTTAAAAAACAAAAAGGAGGAAGTCTTTCACTCCCAGATTTTAAAACTTGTTCTTTAACTACGATAAGCAAAACCACTTGGAATCGGTACAATGATGGACAAGAAGGCCCAAGGATTAGAACTGATAACCCATAAATGCAACCAAACCTCTAGAGACACTTGATCTTTGACAAAGGACGAAAACATTAAGTGGGGAAGAGACAGCCTTTTCAGTAAATGGTGATGGAAAAATTGGATCTTCACCTGCAAAAGAATGAAAACAGGACTCATACCTCACCCCGTGTACAAAAACGAATGCAAGATGAATAAAGATCTAAATATAAACCTTAGAACCACACATAACACCAACATAAAAATGGACAAACTTATGGGCCTTGATACCAGGCCGAATACACAATGGATCATAATGAAAACTATCCACACTATGGAAGACAATATAGAGACCTGGGGCCTTCTAAAAATAGGACATTTATGCTTATCAAGAAACTTCGTCAAAAGAGTCAAAAAAGCATCTACACATTGGAAAAAATATTCAGCAGTGATATATTGGGTAAAGGGCTAATTTCTAACATCTCTAGAAAAATACAGCACCTTAAAAAGAAAAAAACACAAAACCCAATAAAAAATGGGCACAAGACATGAATAGACAACTTACCAAAGATGATATCCAGGCAGCCAATAATCATATGAAGAAATATTTTCATTCATTAACCATAAGAAACATTTAAATGAACACAACAATGAGATATCACCTCACACTAACACTTTCAGTAAAATAATAATGAACAAACAAACCCAATAAACTATAATGCTGGAGAGGACGTGGAGAGATTGAAATGCTCGTTTATTGCTGGTGGTAGCGTAGCATTATATAACCGTTATGGAAATTAGTACGTTACGTCCTTAAAATGTACAAAAGTTCTTGACACGATGGATGGATGGAGCAGGATAAGAGTTGTATGAGCCCCCAATAAAATGATTTTTTAATGCAAATTCAAATACTGTATGATCCTGCAATTTCTCTATTGGTATATACCCTGAAGAGATAAAGACCAAAATAAAAACAGACATACATACATCTATGTATATTGTAGCCATTTCTGTAATAGCAAGAAGATGGAAGCCATCAAGAACTCTGACAAGAGAGGAATAGATAAAGAAACTGTGGTATATTCATACAATGGAATATTATGCAGCCTTTAAAACAATGATGAGTCCGTCAAACACCTGGGCAAAATTCGAGAATATTATGCTCACCAAAGTTAGCTGATCTGATGGTGCCTGGTTATCAAAAGGTATGTGTCTGGGGTCTTAAAGGCTTGAGGGTAAACAAGCGGTCATCTAGCTCAGAAGCATCAAAGCCCACATGGAAGAAGCACACCAACCTGTGAGATCACGAGGTGTCAAAGGGATCAGGTATCAGGCATCAAGGAACAAAAATCACATCAATGTGAATGAGGGGGAGTGCAGAGTGGGGACCCAAAGGCCATTTGTGGGTAACTGGACATCCCCTTACACAAGGGTCGTGGGGAGGAGATGAGCCAGTCAGGGTGCAGTGTAGCAATGATGAAACATACAACTTTCCTCTAGTTCTTAAATGCTTCCTCCCCCCAACTATCATGATCCCAATTCTACCTTACAAATCCAGCTGGACTGGAAACACAGGGAATACAGGACAGATGAACCCCTCAGGTCCAGTGGTGAAAGTGGTGATACCGGGAGGGTGGAGGGAAGGTCGGGTAGAAAGGGGGAACCAATTAGAAGGATCTACATATAACCTCCTCTCTGAGGGCTGGTCAACAGAAAAGTGGGTGAAGGGAGACGTTGGGCAGTGTAAAATATGACAAAATTATAATGACTTGTAAATTATCAAGGGTTCACGAGGGAGGGGGAATGGGAAGGGAGGGGAAAAATGAGGAGCTTATGCCAGGGGCTCGAGTGGAAAGCAGATGTTTTGAGAATGATGATGGCAACAAATGTGCTTGACACAATGAATGTATGTATGGATAAGCGTTGCATGAGCCCCAGACAAAATGATTAAAATAAATAAATAAAGTATTGAAAAGGGAAAAAAAGTTAGCTAATCTCATAGATAAATATTTTATGACACCATTAGTGAAAAGGGAAAAAAAAGAAACATGGTTTTTCACACCAATAGGTAAGACTTTAAAGACTAAGATGAGGCCAAAATCAAGGGTGAGGAGGGGGAGAAAAGGAAAGGACAGGAGTAGGGAGGGAGGCAGGGTGGAGGGAAAAAAAAATCTGTATTATGTATTAAGCACATAAATATTAACTTCTTGATTTTTTATATATGGTTTGAAATAAATATTTTGGAGTAAACATAAATTATGTATGCAATTACTCTCAAACAAGTCAGGAAAATTATGCATCATATGAGATGGCATATATGCACGGATAACAGAAAGATCAACTGTGGTAAAATATTAACAGCTCTGCAAAAGTGGAAGGAATGATGTGTGCCAACAGTTTGTGCCACTCTTTAATTTTTCAAATAAAATTAAAAACAAAATTCAGAATGGAGTCCTTGTGGTGCAAATGGTTAATCATTCAGCCGCCAACTACAAGGCTGGTTCCCAGCAGCTCCATGGAAGAAAACTTTGATGAGCGGTTTCCACAAAAGTTACAACTAAGAAAGTCAGTTTCACTTATACATGGGGTTACTGTGCATCTAAATTTGCACAACCGTATTCAACACCACTACTACCACCACCACTGCAGTAAAGTCTTTCCGTATTCTGTGTCTGGAGCAAGATGTGATATCCCCTCCAAGATGAAAAACCAGTTGCTGATACTGGCATGAAGAAGGAATCATTTCTAATGGTCCTTTCCTGAGTGTAGAAGCAACAAAGATGCAATCTTTTGCTACATTGCGGCTTCTCTCTCAATCAATACTTATGGTATCATGAAGAACTTGCTGTGTCTAGTTGACTAGGGAAAAGTATGCCTAGGATTAGCTTACAAAAATGGATAGTTGGAGCATTACAGTAATATATATATATCTGAAGGGCATTGATTAAAGTGACATCACTTCATGGACATAACTTCAAGCAATACACCTGGTTGTTCATTTTGCCCCAAGGGACTTATCATTAACGATATCCTAAGCACTATCCGCTTGTCTGGAGGGGACTTGGAAGGATTAGAAAATTGATAACAAGAAAGTCTCTAGACGTAATTAGCCTTCTCTAATGTACAGTGTTGACAAGAGAATGCTTGTTGAAGGGCAACTTCCTTAGTGAAGGACAAGAAGATTCATTTTGAGAAGGTCAGACAATCCTCCCAACCATCTTTGGCTTCGCCAATTGAAATCATGAATTTTTGCTGTGGCAAAACAATAGAGGTTATGTATGGGCTCAGCAATATGGCCCATCTCCATACAAGCACGAGTGAGTACCTAAAGTGCCAACAGTTTGGATCAGTACTGAGTGCTCCACAGTTTACCATATTTGATCAGGTTGTCTAGAGAAATAATAACAGTCGCACTCATATATACAAGGTAGAGCTTTATATCAAGAAGTAATCTTATATCAAGAAGGTATTCCAGCCCAGTCCAACCTAAGTTCCTGGGCTCCCTGCTAGCTGGAGCCCTCTGACATAGCTGCAGGCTGATGATTCAGAAATATGGAGCAAAGGCAGGCCGATCCCAGGCCAGTGAGGACAGAGTTGCATGGATCCAAGGTCGGTGCAAGCACGACAGGATGCTGACATTTCCCAGGGTCAGTGACCCATGGGCCCATGGGCCCACCCCTGGCAGCAGACCCAGAGTCCCAGCAGGCAGGAAGGCAAAGGGGCAAAGAGAGAGAGGGGGGCATGCTCTCTAGCGTCTCTCTTATTAAAAGGCCACACTTTCCAGGAGGCATCATCAGGCTGTGACCTGAACGACACACCTCTACACAGGTACAAGTCGACATAAACCCTACCTGTCATAGCTACCATATACCAAGGATACCAGGATGCAGCCTAATAGTAGATTGATTGCATGAAAAATAATGGAAGAAATACAACTGTTTTCTTCTAGAAGAGATTTGCTTTTCAGACCGGCACTTCCTTTGCCAAAGTCACGATTCATAGAATCCCCAAATACCTGCTATGATCAGATATTAGACAACATTGTATCTAACAAGGGAAATCATAGAAATAAGTGTCAACCAGCACATGCTCACGCAATTCATTGGTCTTACCATGTTCCTCACCCAACTGCGCAGTTGGTCTAATGGGATGGTAGAATGGCCTTTTTGGATATTCAATAATGGCACCAGCTCTATGGCATATGCGTCGAATAAGTGGCCACCATAAAATTAAAACTCCAACTCAGGCAATCGATCCCAGGGCATCTTTCCTTACCTCTGACTCTGACATTCAGTCTGGGTC
>NW_022103928.1:39343614-39373041 GCF_000313985.2 Echinops telfairi
CATAATGCATATGCTCTATTCGACTCACTTCTAAGCAGTTATCTCACAGTCAAAGTAGATTATACATGCTGAGTTCATATCTTGGGTTAAAGACTTCACTTTTCTATCTCATTAAACCAAAACCAGAATAGTTGATTTACTCTTTCTGACTACCACCTTGCTCAGTCTTAGTGCCATATGCGCCACTGAAGTACCCATTCAGGCAAATGCTGGGTTTCATCAGATAGGTTCCTTTCTCTGCATTTAGTGCTGGTAATACATAAATCATAAAACATTGATTTATAGATGCCCACATCCTACAGAGGTCGAGGCGATAGAAGTAATATACTCATAAAGAATATGATATCTGACAAAGGTGTGGGAGTCAAAGTGGTAAGCAGAAGAAAATGTTGTCTTAAATGTGTACTTGTATATTAGAAAAGAAAACTGAAAATAAACTAAGCATCCAACTCAAAATGGAGGGCAAAAGAAGGAAAATAAAGCCAAAGAGATAATAAAGCAGAAATTAATGCAACAGCAGTGAACAATCTTCAACAGAGAGGCTAAAAGTCCAAACATTTTACTGTGATGTAATCAGTAAAGTTAGCAAATTTCTGACCCTGAGCAAGAGTTTAAAAGAAGGAATACAACTAATGTCAGGAATGAAACGAGAACTACTACCATAGATACTTGAAAGATATAGAGATAATATTATAATCAACTTTAAACCTGTACATTTCAATATATCGAATGAATTAAAAATGTCCTGGAACATATAACTAAGCAAATGGACTCAGAAAACCTTAAAAAGTCTAAAGAGTCGAACAGCAATTTAAAAGATGTATTCAGTGATTTTTCCTCAGAGAAAATATCATACCCGAATGGCTTTATAAGTGGGGTTCATGCAATTTTCAAGGAATAGGTTACTAATCCATTAATAAATGGGGAATATGAGGACAATTGTTAGTTGATAAAGAATATCTATTGAAACCTAGATGAAATGGTGGTGAAACTTTAATATCATTCCCTTTACTATCAGAAGCAAAACAATGATGCCCACTGTCTTTTTTGGTCAAATTCTTAGAAGTAAAGAAAATAAAATTCTATTAAAGTGCAGAAGCTGGAAGAAAAGGAATATCACTTTTTTTCCCCCCCAGACTCGACTTTTATTGTTTAAAACAGTGGAGGGATCCCAAGCCCTTTCCCGCACGGTCTTTCTTTGGGGGCCAGCCCTAGAGCTTGGAGGCTAAGGTGAGGCCACCACCCACACATTATGAATCCATTAAAATAACTTACTATACAATCCACATATTAACCAGGGACAGTAAACCAAAGTTATAAATCCAAAGTATATAACCATGACGTCTGTAGCTAAGTATGTAAGACATAAGATGGACAAAATGTACATGGATACATTTTGTAAAATTTTATAAAAATGTCTTTAAAGGCATTAAAGCAGAAGAAGTAAAACCCAATGCTTTTCCCTGGAAAGACATAATATTGTGATGCATTATTTCCTAAATGATACAGATTCAATGCAGTTGCAATTAATATTACAATGAGTTTGGATAGAGCTTGACAGATTGATTTTAAAACTCATTTGAAAAAGAAAAAGGCCAAGAATAGCCAAGACAATTTTAAAGAGACACAAAACCAAACAAACTCACTGCGATTGAGTTGATTTGACTCATAGTGGCCCTAAAGGGGATATTTATTCTACAAGCCAGCAAGAAATGCTACAAAACTGGAGTATTTAAGATAATGACAGAGCTATAGACAAGTTAACTAATGTAAAAGATCCATTTGTGTACATACAAGGGAGTATCCCCAACAAAGGAATAATTTTTCAAAGCTAAGTATTTAATTTTTTTTTTTACAAAACAACCTATCACCTTTAAAGTACTCCCCATTACACTTAATGCATTTGTCAAATCTGCAATTCCATTCTTGGACATTTTTCAAACTCATCTGTTTGGTTGGCTGACAGCTCTTTACCTCTTCTATGTCATCAAATTGCTGTCCTTTCGTGTTCCTCTGTGTTTGTGGAAACAAAAAGAAGTTGCACAGAGCAAGGTCAGTTGAGTAAAGCGCGTAGGGCAATAGAGGCATGTTGTTTTTTGCCAAAACCAGGCACACTGAGATGTTGTGGTGGCAAAACCCGTCTCCCGTCTGAAACAAGTGAGGCCTTTTTTTTGTCACACACTGTTATGTAATCTTTCAGAACCTCTAAATAGAATTCTTGATTAACAGTCTGACCTGGTGGAATGAACTCCAAATGCACAAGTCAACATTTTCATCCACTCAGGAAGTTAATGGATGTCAGAATGAGGTTTGTCATCAATGACATTTCACCTTTTTGAAATGAGAAAATCACTGTACACTTGAATTTTTCCCATAGTGTTGTCCTTATAAGCTGTATTCAACATCACAGCAGTTCTGCTGCATTTTTCCCAAGCAGGAAACAAAATTTCACAACTGCTGCTGTTCTCTTAAATCGGCCATTACAAAAAACAAGGTTGGAGCAAAACTGTTTTTATGAAAAATTCACTGTGACCAGAGAGAACCTTCCTAGGCAATGCCACTGGGTGCACTAACTCAGAAGCAAGTTGTTGGATGGTCACTTAGCAGGGAAAAATGTGCTCTACTACAAAAACTCTGCCCAGCGGAGATTTTTTTCCATTTTTTGGGGGGTGGTGGTGGTACCGCCTCATATACACCCTTGGGCAGAGACAATAATGCAGACTATTGGGGAAAGAACAGTGAGGAAATGGCATTAGGGCCACATCTGACCTTCTCCTGCTACACCAGGTGGAAGGAGAATCCAAGTCTATTTGAGCCAAAGGCTGATTTCTACGAGGAAACTTCCTTTTCCTTATTCTCTAGGACAACCTATGGAGGCCAGTTGTCCCTCCCCTGGCACCCTACTCTGCTGGGTTTGAGAATCCATTGCAATGGCCACACAGAGCTCACAACAGTGCTCAGGATTATGGGGATTCATTATGGAAATAAATTAAGATAAACATATATCAGATACAGTCCCTTTGTGTGCAACAAGGCTCCTTCTCTCACCTGCCTATAGGCATGTCTCCCTCTGGTCCTCAGCCTCTCAGTCACGTGATCCTTTCACTTCTGCCTCACTCAGGCAAATGCTACAAAGCTCCTCTAGGGCTGTTATATACCCAAAGGGCACACCACGGTGCAAGCCAGCTTTCTGCTCGGTCATGAGATTTAGTCATTTGCGGCTGGAAAGCCTGCTGCTCCATCTCATGCTGCCACCACCGGTTCCCCCCTTCTCTAAGAAACCCAGAACCGGTACAGCTCTCGAGGATCTTCATTCTGATGCTCATGAGTGCTCCCTCTTCGTGCTTCTGAGATGGCTCACTTTATACCTTAAGGAATGGCAAAATGGACCAATTCTCTCCTTGGATCCTCTCAGCCAGTGGTTCTCAACCTTCCTAATGCCGGGACCCTTCAATACAGTTCCTCATGTTGTGGTGAGCCCCCAACCATCAAATTATTTTTGTTGCTACTTCATAACAGTATTTTTGCCACTGTTATGAATCGGGTGACCCCTATGAAAGGGTCATTCGATCCCCAAAGGGGTCGCAACCCATAGGTGAGAACCGCTGCCTTATGCCCAGTCACTTGGTAGGAGGTACAAAGACTTCAGATGAGCCATACCAAATATTTTCATTTTACCATAAACAGTATGTAGTAAATGGCACTGGAAAGTTAAGTATATATATTATAAACGCACAAAAATCAATTCCATGTAGGTCCAAGGTACATATATATCTTTTTACCCAGGATAGAGAAATACTTCTTAACCAGAGCATAAAAAACACAAACCAGCCCTTAGTACTTCTTATTACAAAGCTGGTAGAAGAAGGTAATACATTGCATGATAGTGTATTTATTATTTAGTGTACTCTTCGTCTTTGCTCATCTCTTCCTTTCTCCCAAGTGGTTCTTAAGGCTCTTATTCAGCAGCAGCATATACTTGGCATTTATTAGAAATAGACATTAATAGGCCTCACTACATACTCCCTAAATCAAAATCTCTGGGCACTTCAACAAGCTTTCCAGATGATTCTTATGCAACTAGGCCACTAATTCTCCAGAATACTATTCCTTCTCAAACTAATATTCATGTTTTGAAGCTAAGCTCCATGGCCACCTCCACTAACAAGACTTCTCAGCATTCCTGAATTAGACAGTGCTCTACTTCTGTCTTCCCATAACTCCCTGTCCATACTTCCATCATAGCACTTAAGATATTAAATAATAATGATTTTGAACCCGTGTCTCTGCTAGACTCTGAGCTCCCTAAGATAACATTTCTTCCAAGCCATCTTAATATCACAGAGTCTAAAATAGTACCTTACTAAAATAAAATAAAATGGTACCTTAAATATACTGGGAATGCCAATAAGTAGCGTTAAACTGAATGGAACTGGGGTTTCTCTCCAGAGCCAGTGAAGAAACAAGATTTGGGAAGCAGTTTGAATTCCAAAGCTCAGTGGCCTCTTGTTTCTCATTCTTCACGGGCACTTGAATCATATCTGTGCAATGTACTTTTCTTTTTGAATTTGAAAACAGGAACTTGGCTGAATACCTTACAAATAAGGAGCAAACACTCTGGTGTGTTAAGGTTCAAATATAATTCAGGATGAAATTGTGTGCATGACATTCTAAAGTGCAGTACATCAACTTCTAAACTAGCAAATATTTAAACAGGAAATCTGTTTGACTATAGTAAATAAATTATATGGGAATTGATACATTGTTTGCATATTATTTGCTTTTTATTGTTGTTGAAAATATACACAGTAAAGAAACACACCAATTCAATATTTTTTGTGTGTATAATTAAGTGGCATTGATTACATGATTCAAGTCATGCACTCATTCTCAAATTCTTTTTCTAAATTGTTCCTCCCCTATTAGCATAAACTCTCTAACCTTAAGCTTCCTATCGGACCTTCCAAATTGTTGTTGTCAACTTGCTCTCATTTAAATAATTCTGCTAGGCTGAAAGGTTGATGATGTGAGCATCCCGGTTGGAGGAAAGCTCATTAATCACCTGTGATATGCAGATGACGCAATCTTGGTTGCTGAAAGCCAAGAAGACGCGAAGCACTTACTGATGAAGATTAACTACAACCTTCAGTAGGGATTCCACCTCAACCGACAGAAAACACACATCCTCACAAACAACACAAGATTTCAGGCGGACCTTTCTTGCTAGGTAAGTTAAACAATTATTTGGCTTTCAGAAGAGTTCAGGGGATAGTTCTCATTTAAGTTTAAAAGATTATCTCAGGGCAGTCGTTTCTGGGCTTCATACAACTTCCTTGGCTACATGAAAATTTGTAATTCTGTTCTGAATGTTTCCTCTGTGGACTAGGTTTCTTTGATAGAACCATTGATCAAAATGTTCAGTAATTTAACTAGCATTTTCAGCAGTGATATTCATATTTCTAACCTGATTTTAGTGGCTGAGCCAAACGGTGTTTACTTTGGAGAGTAGATAACAGTTCATGAGGAAAAACGGAATTGTGACATTTTACAGGGCTCTCAGAATGGTTCCTGGGCCACCTGCAGTAGAGTCCATTGGAGGTGTTTTCTAATAATGTAGGTGTTTCAGTCCTTTCTCAAGCTTTTTATCATTATTTCTGGGACGGGAGCCTGAGAATTCCACTTTTGTCAAGTGCTCCAGGTGATTCTAAGAGCCCTGATGGTCTAGTAATTACACGGTGGGGTTTCAATCAGCAAGGTCAACAGTTCAAAACCACCAGCTGCTCCATGGGAGAAAGGTGGGGCCTTTTAACTCTTGTAAAGAGCTCAACAGTATGGGAGCGTCCCAGGGGCAGTTCTACCCTGTTCCATAGGGTCACTATGAGTCGGCATCAACTCAATGGCAGTGACTCACCTGCGACCAGGTGCTGTCTCTGGGAGCTGTAGCCTTCAAATATTGTTGAATGAAAGCCCCGGCTAGAGAGGCATTGAACATTGTAGCTTAGTACACACCCAAGCACCTAACTATCCTTGAAAGCATATATTATATATAACAAAAAATTTGTGAAACTATTTTCTGTTCTTTTCTATCCCATTAAATTCCATTTTTTGTTGTTATAAATAAAGTGCTTGTGGAGATGTGCATTTTATCCACAGTATGAAAAACAGTGATAAACCAACTGGACGTCAGAATCAGGGAACAAAGTTTAGCATTCAGACTCGGTTGCAATGTTTCAATTCCGGTAAATCCCTTCATCTCTTCGTATCTACTCACTTGTTTTTAAAATGAGGATCATAACCGTACCCATTTCACTGGTTTATTTGATGTGAGGATTAAATTAGCTAATACGTGTAAGGTTTTGCCATAAATGATGATAGATTATTCTTATGATTACTTGATCTTATTGAACTGACTCGGGAACATTAGATTGGCATGCAACAATATACACTTTCAATTACAATGACGATCCTTAAGAGCTGATTATTTACAGTTAAGTAAGACATTTTTTGATTGCACTGGAATTTAAACAATCGGTGACAACTTAATCGACTTTCCCCCATCTTATTTTACATTAAAATAAGGAAAGAAACAGCAAAAACTCCCTCAGACGAGCACGGCGTTTTGCCTCTGGCTCGTTGGTGTGTACAAAATCAAACTCCTGGCAACAGAAGAGTGAAGTGGGGAGGACTCTGGCTTTCGTGACTCACTGTTGCTTCTTAGAATTTGCCAACCGGATTAAGGTCCATGAACTTGGAGGTGAAAATCTGGGGAGTGGTTGTTATTTTCTCCTGTTCTGTGTGAAAACATCTGCCTGGAGGCCTGTGGGCGTAAACAGAGAGGAATGAGCAGCTTTTTGATGGGAAATAACTATGTACTGGGTATTCAGGTTAAAAAACTAGTTGTAGACGGAGATAGTTCAAGACTGCTAAGATTCCTATATTTTGTTACAAAAGCTTATCTTCTATGGTTATTGAATTTGGTAGGTCTAAGGGTTTTGGTTAGGGAGCAGAACTGAGAAATGAACGCGGTGGTTTGCTTTAAGTGGTAAATCAGGAAATCCAGTGTGGACATCTCTTGATACCTCATTGACGGGTGATATGTTCTTGTTGTTAAGTGCCATCGAGTCAGCTCTGACCCATAATGACCCTATGTCCATTAGAAGGAAACCCTGCCTCGTCCTGCACCATCCCTGCAATTGTCCCTATGCCTAAGCCCACTGCGGCAGCGACTGATTTATCTTGCCAAGGGCTTTCTCGTGTTCACTGCCCCTCTACTTTGTTAAGCATGACGGCCTTCTCCTGATGAGATGTCCAAAGTCTGTAAGACAAAGTCTTTCCATCCTTGCCTCTAAGGAGCACCCTGACCATACTTATTTTATAGCTGTATATTTATGGCCTTTGTGTCACACAATTTTTGTTATATATAATATATGCATTCAAGTGTAGTTAGGTGCTTGTGTGTGTACTAAGCTACAATGTTAAGTGCCTCCAAGCATCACGTTGTCTCATGTGCTTTGGACATGTTGTCAGGAAAGCCCGGTCCCTGGAGAAGGACATCATGCTTGGTACAGTAGAGGGGCAGCGGAAAAGAGAAAGGCCCTTGATGTGATGGGTTGGTGCCATGGCTACAACAATGGGCTGAAACATAACAATTGTTGGAGGGCACAGGACCGTGAAAGGTTTTGTTCTGTTGTGCTCCGGGTGGTTACGAGTCAGAACCAGCTTGATGGCACCGACAACCACACTGTCTATATCTACATCATCTATATCTATATGTCATTCCAGGAAGGACCCCAATTGCAGTTTTTAGTTCTGAATATTAAAACATTGTAAAAATAATTTGCATTAGATTTTATGAATGTATAACAAAATATCTGTGAGCCTCATATAACAAAGTTCTGTGATTGATTCATAATGCTGAATTAGGGCCTAATTCAAACACGTGTGGTTTATGGAAGGTTGTGGTCTACAAGTAGTAGTCTTTGTGTCTTGGCATAAGTTCAGGTACCATTTGAGCACTTTCTTACCATTAAACGAAATATGTAGCTGTAACAATTACAGGCAAGCCCAAGGCATGGCAGATAACAGCCTTCAGGAAGAATGCGGGCCGTTGATTTAGGGAACTTGCTCCGCATGGCTTTAATGATTTACTAAAAATAACCACGTTATCTAGTTTAAATTGAAAGTTGGGGTCTTGGTGACTGTAACTCAGAGCTGCTTGGTCATGAGTCGTATCCCAATTACTACTGGTGGAAACCGTAGAATCAATTCTGCAAACTTTTGAAATCTGCAATGGTGTTTGTACCCCACTTACAGCCATCTCTCTGTTTATATAATCCCGCCGACAACAGGGGTGAATTGACTCAACACCAATCATCATCTTGCGTGTTTTGTTTGTTTCGTTTCTATGATCTATTATTTGAAATAGATCCATGGCAGCGAGTTTGCTCTTGGTTTTTATCATCTATTATTAACCCCATGACTCAGTGGGCTCCCTTTTCAATATCTAATGGTTACTAATAGGGTATGATTGTTTCCATCATATTTAGTAAGGTGTAATAAAATGGTCTTTATAGCATATGCTTGTAATAAGGGTTGTTTCCACCAGCATAATATATATCATTACAGTCAGTAGCAAAACTGATACAATTATAATAGACAATGTGGGACTTTTCATCCTAATTCTCAGGTTCATTACCTAGGTCCAGCATATGTAGGTTTATAAATTCTGCATGGTAGTGGGTTCAGTTATGCTTATCCTATGGGTACATAAAGGTAGAAAAATTGATGCATTTTAATTAGGATGTTGGGTAAGAATGTTTAGTATCTCATGGGCTTCCAGAAGAATGAGATACATCTGTCAGTGTTGAGACTTAGTCTCACGTCTTAGCAGTTAAAAAAATTACAAATAAGGTGATAGTTTACAATTTAGAGCACAACTAACTTTGTATTCAATAGTTTGAACTACTTATGAATGCTCTCCCTCCCCCTTGTCAATAGTTCAGCCCTTACCCTGTGCTTGCTTTCTCTTTTCCTGCTTGTGGACTACAAGCTTCCATTTCACCCAAGCTAACACCTCTCATCCTATCAGGATGTCCAAGTCCCCGGGGAAGGGGACCACGCTTGGACACAGTAGAGGGCAAGTGAAAACGAGGACGACCCATTGTGAGACATAGCGGCACAGTGGATGCGAACATGAATTCAACTGTATCTTCTATGTGAAGATGAAATAGGGCTATGAAATGTTTCATTCTGTTATAAATGGGATTTCTGCGAGTCAGAATTAACCTGACGGCACTTAGTGTGCATCCATGATAATACACTGGTTGCCTGTGCTGTTACCTTGTAATTTTCATTAATATTCTGTTATCCACTTATCTTTTTGAGGTTTTCTTATAGATTAAACTAATAGTTCCCATGGTATTATAGCTTTTCAACTCTCCCCTCATGGTCCTTTCCCACACTGTTGACACTTTTAAAGACACTTTATTATCTTTTTTGGTAAAAATTTCCTTGGAATAACTTAAAAATTACCTGGCCTCTCAATAAAAGAGCTTTATTATTAATTTTAAATAGATGCTGCCATTTTACTCTACATACTTTCTTGAGTTCAAAAGTGAGATCTACAGGAAAGCTACCGAAGTGACCTCTGGTTTATGTTTCATTCCATTACCTTCTTGCCTCCATGGCTCAGCTGAAAAACCTGAGTTCAATCTTAATTGTTCTCACTTGTAGGTAATTTCCTAAAAAAATGTTTGCCTGAGTTGCTCTCCAGATTCCACTCTGGAATCTAAATAATGAATACTGAATTGACTATGATAAAAGAAACTGTTCTTCAAAAGCAAAAGGCCCTTGACCTTCTTACCACCACACAAAAAGATATCTATGCTGTTCTTAGAACAAAGTATTAACATTGATAATGAACAATTCTGTTAATGCTTTAAATGATATTATTTTCTATATTTAGAATCTTTCCCATAATTTCCAGTATCATAAAATGCCGTGTCTGCCATTATGAATTTCACTTTGAAATAATACCTTTTTACAGGTTTGGCTGCTAACTGCACAGTCAGCATTTTGAAACCTCCAGCCGCTCTATGGGAGAAAGCCTGGGCTTTCTCCTCCCATGAAGATTTACAGCCTCAGAAACCTACACGGGCAGCTCTGTTTTGCCGTATAGGGTCACTATGAGTCAGAATGAACTCCCTAGCAGTAAATATTTTTTGAGTGAGCCTAACATGGCCTTGGTGGAATATATACACTGGAAAATAACAGTTAAAGACTCACTTGAATCTTGTCAAAAAGGCCCATATTCAGTTTTCCTCACTAACTCTTGTGCTATTCAATTATAGAGAATTAAATCTTGGACTCAGTTATCTTGATTTGAAAAAATTAAGCATTCATGGGCTGTGCAAACAGTTGATGGGTTCAAACTGAATTTCCACCTCCCTGGCAGACAACTGCACAGAAAATTGATGGCTGAACCCACTATCAGAGATAAGATCCATGCAAGTTAATATAAAATCCAGACTTTGGGGCTTTGTTTCTTAATTATTCATATTTTCCTGCTCGCACATGTACTGCACATTTGTGATGCTGTTTCTTGGTGGTTTTAATAACATCCTATGTCAGTTCTTGGAATTGTTACACTTTGCCTATTGAAGACTAATGTCAAAATGCATTTGTCAAGTTAGCTCAGTCTCTGTAGTGTACACTCTGCAGGAGTGTATACTATAATATTAAACACACACTCCAGAAAGCTACCTGGCAGCATCCTTGTGTTATTCTGGGTTGACTAGAGAAACAAATTCATTGACACTCATATGTGTATAAGAAAGAGCTTTATATAAAAGACAATTGTATATTGAGAAACATCCCACCTCAATCCATATCAAGTCCATAAGTCCAATGTTAGCCTGTATGTCCAATATTAGTTCACAAATTCCCCTTTAGACTCATGCAGCTATGCAATAATGCCGAATGCAGGAAGATCACAGGTCAGTGGGTGGAAAGTCTTGTAGACCCGGTGGCGGTAGAAGGATCTCAGTGCTGGTGTGGGTCTTCATGTGGCTCCTCCAGCTACAAGGCTGCCATCAGCATAGCTCCATGTGTCTTGTCAGGAGGAATGTATTGAAGAGAGTGAGCTGTTTAACTCCTTAGTGCATCCCAATGAGGTCAAGTTGCAACCTGATTGACAGGCTAAATTCCACCCCTTCACTCTTAATAGTCTCAGATTGACAACAAATTATGTAACTACCACAATCCTATTCCTCCAATGCTTGACTCCAATCCAGACACTTTGGATGTCTATCCAAAGGTGTATGAGGGGGTACCTCCCAAAACACAGAATATTTTTCAAAGCTATGTATTTACTTTTTTTTTTTTACAAAATAACCTTATCAACCTTCAAAGTACTTTCCATTGCACTTAATAAATTTATCAAATCTGTGATTCCATTCTTGGAAACCTTTCTTTAAACCCACCTATTTAGATGGCTGACAGCACCTCCCTTGTTTTTATTGCCTCACCTCATCTACATTGCCAAATTGCTGTCCTTTCATGTCCCTCTGAATTCACGGAAACAAAAAGAAGTCACATGGAGTGAGGACAGGTGAGCAAGGTGCATGGGGCAAGAGAGGCATGCTGTTTTTTGTCCAAAACAGGCACATTGACATGGCTGCGTGAACAGGTGCATCGTCGTGGTGGCAAAACCAGTCCCCGTGTGCCACAAATCAGGCATTTTTTGTAACACGGTTTTACACATCTTTTCAAACCCTCTAAATAAAGAGCTTGATTAACAATCTGACTTGGTGGAATGAACTCCAAATGCACTACGAGTTGACATTTTCGTCTGTTCGGGAAGTTGATGTGTGTCCAGAATGTTTGTCATCAATCGATATTTTACCTTTTTTGAATTGAGAAAACCATTTGTACCGTTGGCTTTTTCCCACAGTGCTGTCCTTGTAAGCTGTGTTCAACATCACAGCAGTTTCTGCTGCATTTTTTTCCAAGCAGGAAACAAAATTTCGCAGTTGCATGCTGTTCTTTTAAATCAGCCATCACAAAACAATGAGGTTTGAGAAAACCTGCTTTTATGAAAGAAAAAAATTCTCTGTGACCAGAGAGAACCTTCGCCACTGGGTACACTAATTCAGAGCAGGTTGCTTGATGCTGCCTAGCGGGGAAAAATGTGTACTACAACAGCTCCGCCCAACACAATTCAATTCTGGATTTGTTTTTGTTACCCACTTGTAGGATTTTGCCTTTGTTCTATTTTACACACTGGCTGAATTATACTGTTGTTGTTGCTATAATGTTATCATTTTGTTATCAACTGCTGTGTGAGGTGTATGCCAAATACATTTAAAGAAACTACTAACTCCATTCCTATGGGGAAAAAATCATAGACTTTGAAAGAAAACCCCAAGCAATTACTAACATGACTCTACCCTCTCTCCACAATCTGTGCTTCCTCAACCTGTCAGGCAAGGTCTCTCATTCTGGTTCTTCCCCTTGCTCTCCCCATCTATTATTTCACAACTGATGAAACCCACCTGGCTAAGCACAGTACGCGGGGTCGTTGGGCACCAAGCTTGTTTGTTGTCATTAGGTACCATTGAGTTGGCTCCAGCCCATAGCGACCGAGGCACAAGAGAACAGAACCACAGCATGGTCCTGTGCCATCCTCACAATTGTTCCGGTGCCTGAGCGTATCGGATGCAGTCACTGTCCATCTTGTTGCTGCCCTTCTGCTTTACCCAGTATGAGATCCTTCTCCAGGGACTGGTCTTTCCTGACCACTCGTCGAAAGTATGTAAGAGGAAGTCTTGCCATCCTTGCCTGTAAGGCGCACCCTGGCCTTACTTCTTCCAACACAGTTCAGTGGGTCCTTTTAGCAGTCCATGGTATTTCTAATATTCTTCTTCTCAAGCCTCCAAACCCAACCACATTCACTGCCATTGAGTGTATGCTAACTCATCGTGACCCCCTGTGAGTTTCTGAGACTGTTTATGGGAGTAGGAAGCCCAGTCTTTCTCCTGTGGAGCTGGTGGTGGTTTTGAACTGGTGACCATGAGGATCGCAGCCTAACTCATAATCACTTGGCACAAAATACAAGAAACTTTAAAAATGTGTAATTTTTTTCCAATTAGCTATACCCTTGTCAAGTTTTGTAACCATGTCAACTAATCACTGAACTTTTTACTGACTTTATATTTTCTTATAAAACCCTTGAACTCTCTTCTCTTTGGATCACTTAGATCAGGATCCTCTAGACCTTATGATTCCCAGTTTGGAAATTGCCTCTCAATAAAAGCTTTGGAATTCTTATTTCAACATGACTCTGCCATTTTGCTCTGTGCCATTTTGGCGGGGGAACTAATATGACTGACGAACCCCGTACTTTTTGCCCTCTTGTTCTCTCATTTGGGCATCTTTGGTCAAAGTGGAAGATTTAACCAGATTAGGTGGTGTTGTAGTTTCATAATCTGATGTCAATTTGGGACTTGAGAGGATTAAGAGTGAAGGGGTGGAGCCTAGTCTGTCAAATGGATCATAGCCAATGAGGCCTCTCTGGGCAGGACCTTTTCCTGAGAATTCTGGGAATTCCTGTATTTCCTGGCTGGAGGAGGGAGACTCTTTCTCTCTGCTGACTCCCTAAGAGACACTCTACTGATACGACAGATGTCACTGTGCTGATAGACCCCGTGCCCTGGGAATTGGAGGAGCCATGTAGAAACCCCTGCCAGTGCTGAGATGTTTCTACCACCACTGGATCCGAAAAACACTGCACCCACTGGCCTGTGATCTTCCTGCCTTCAGCGTCATTGCATGTATTTCGTGAGTCTGAAGAGGACTTTATAGATTGGTATGGGACATATGGGCTAATATCAGACTTATGGACTTGATCTGGATGGGCTGGGACATTTTCTCAATGTTCAATTGCTATTGTATATAAACCTCTTTCATATATATATATGAATATATATATATATATATATATGAATGTCTCTGAATTTGTTTCTCTAGTCTACCTGGACTCGCATAGGTGTTTTAAACCATGCTACTGCAGATACTAGGACTTGTATGGAGGCGTCACTGAGGCCACTGCATTGCTTAGAGGTCACGTGCACAGCTGAAGGCATGGGGTTTGTGGGACACCTTGGAATTCACAGCTAGAGAAAAATCTTATGCTACGTGTTGGGTTTCTTGGGAGATTTCACATAAAATTTTACTTGAAGAAAAATTTCAACTGCTAAAAATGATAGAAAATTTCCCAAATTTCCCATACTTATTCAAGTCTGTTTTTATTCTAAATTTTAGATATGAAGTCACAGTCTCTTTTCAAAGCATTTGAATGTCATTAATTTTTGCATTTTGGAAGCATTAAGAACATTAGAGCCAGAAAAGGGTGGTTTTCTAGTATGCATAACAGTGTATTAGAGGATGTACACAATTCCTTCACCCTAAGATACTTCGTCTTAGAGAAATTGTTCTGATAGTGATGCCTTTGCTCTTAGTGGTGGATTTCACATATTTTGCTGATTTTAAATTTATAATTGTTGTTTATTTCATGTGTAGAACTTTTTGTTTTGTGTTGAGTTTGGCAAGTTAGTTAAAAAAAAAATCACCGAATTTTCTGGTCATGCTGAACAAGATCTATTGAAGAGGAACATAAGAATGTCTTGAAAACTAGGTTTCTTAGCAAAAGAACAAGAGAATCAGAGTATTATTGACAGCAACTTCAAGAAAACCTTCTGTGAGACTCTGGAGTTTTACTAATGTAAACCTTTTTTTTTTTTAACTATAGTTTTACTAATGTTAACCCTTGTGAAAAATTATGCTGAAGAAGTTCTCATGATAATGAATTCATTGTCAGCTTTAGTACTTATTGTGATAGCACCTAATCCTAATCCATTCAACACTTAGCACTTCATTCTGGGATAGTGATAAAATGTGTGTGTGGGGAGAACGGGAATAAACAGTGAGTTATTCTTGAAAAGGTAAACTTTCAATTTGGGGTAGATAAAAATTTCTACTCTTCAGTGAAAGACTCCCTGCTCACACTGGGTGACAATAATGACAATTAAATGAGTGTGATGTAGAGGCTGGCTACTCATTAAGGAAAGGACCTGTGGCATTGCAGAAGGTAGTGCTTAGCTGCTAACCAAGACGTTTCAGTATACCAGCCACTTCATGGACGAAAGCCATGGTAAGTCTTTGGGCTCAGTTCTACTTTGTCCTGCAGGGTTACCATGAGGTGGAATTTACATAACCACGATGTGTTTTAGTTTTCTGTTTTAAATTGATTAAGCTTAACTTCCATATGAACACACTTCTATTTGTATTTTAAGTGCATGTAATGTAGCAAATACTGCCATCATACCTACACTGGCGGGTGTGTAGACACTTTCAGGAACTTTTGCACCCTCTTTTGCTTTCATAACGACACGATTAGACCAAGACAGCACAGGGCAATGGAAGTGCTCTATGTTGTTTTTATTATTTATTTTTAGGCTCGGACTTAAATAAATGCCTTTCTTGATTATGATGTTGAGTAGCTTCCCTCTCTGCATTCTCTACCCACTCCTGGATTATCTTTCTTAAACTACTTTTAAAAGTTGGTGTTTTGAATTTGTATTTCATGTAAAATCTTGATTATATTTGCAAATGAATTAACGAGGCCAATTTTAATGATATTTCAGCAACAGATACTAAAATATTGTGGTCACGCTAAGGTAATACGATTGAAGAAGAAACATTTTCCTTTTTTTTAGACTTGCATTCAAGTGATTAAGGAGATGCTGGGCTCTCAGCAGCAATCAGCCTGGCCGACTCACCCTCTGCCCTTGACTTCTCAAGTGTCACGCTTCCCTAGTTTTGCTTCTCTTATCCGGGACCGCTCCTCTATTTCTATTGCTGATGCATATTTTTTTATTTGATTTTTAAATGATGGCATTTCTCAATGTTCATCCCCAGTTGCCTCGTCGTCTTTTCCTGTATCTACCCCTTTGGCCTCCACTGTCATTTATTCCAAATCTCTTGTCTGGTTTCCAGATTCTCATATCTGTCGGTCTACACATCATCTTCCCTCGCACACCTCACACTTTCTCAAAGCCGACGTAATGATTCCCTCTGCTACATGTGGTTCTTCTCCAAACTCAAACAAACCCACTCACTGAATCTATTCCAGATCCTTGTATGGATTGGCTCTCCTCCAAAGGTCCCTAATTTAACAGCAGCTCTCCATCCACTCAACTCTTTCTGCCAGCAACCATCCAAGATGTCTCATTTGCTTGAATCTACTGCATGCGATGACCGAAAGAAGCCTGCAGGTCCTGCGACATATCCTGCAGTCTATTGACGACTCTGTGGACTCCGATGCTTCCCTCTTCTTCACCACCAATATTGTGGACCAAACCATTGCTATTTCTGACCTGTAGGTCTGCACTTACTGTGGTGGTAACATAATTTGATGTCCACTTGAAGATATATAAAAATGCAGGGGTGGTAGCTGAGCTGTCAATCAGGCCACAGCCTGAGAGTGCCTCCTTGTGGGCTTGGCTTTCTCATAAGGAGCACCCAGGAAGTCTCTCTCTCTGCCTTCACCTTCCTGCTTGCTGGTGACCCTGAGAGCTGCCGGAACCCTGTCATGTTTCACCGACCTTGGGTCCATAGGGCTTGGTACTCTCCAGCCTGTGATCTTCCTGCATTCTGCATCATTGCATGCGACTGCGTGAGTCTGATGAGGGACTTATGCACTCGTATTGGACCTATGGACCGGAGTTGAACTGAGCTGGGATGTTTTCTGTTATGATTCTTGATATACACCCCTTTCTTACACTTGTTTGGGTGTCACTAGATTTGTTTCTCTAGTCAACCCAGCCTGAACACACTCTCTAATGTGCGTCTATATATTAATTCAACAGACATTTATCAAATACTCACTGCCAGGCGCTGAGCTGGTGACAATGTGGTGGGCTTCGGCTTTGATTGTCTGGAAATCATTGTCTGCTACACTAATCCTCACTCCGGCCCGTAAACCCCTCCCCTCACCCACAATCAGTCAGAGGAATCTTTAAAAATACAAATATTTCTTGTCACATTTGTGGTTTCAGTCATTCAGTGCTCTTTGTACAAAGCTTACAGCCCTTGCTATGGTCTGCTCCCTGCCCACCACATTACTGGCGTCTAATGCTGCCCCTTTTTAAGGTTCTCACTTTCCATAATACTTGACCTTTAGTTTTTGTTGTTGTTCTATTTTTTTTCCCCCTAATCATTTTATTAGGGGCTTATACAACTCTTACCACAATCCATGCATATATCAATTGTGTAAAGCGCATTAGTACATTCATTGCCCTCATCATTCTCCCAGTATCGCCCCTGTGAGTTTGGGAGACTAACTCTTTACAAGAACAGAAAGCCTCGTCTTTCTCAAGAGGAGCGGCTGATGATTTCAAATTGCTAGCCTCGCAGTTAGCAACCCAAAGATTAGCCTGTTGGGCCATTTGGCCCCCTCAATATCATCCCAAGAGAATATTATTCAACCAAAGCAAACAAATAACAACAAAAAATGTTGTTTCATCTCCAGATGAGTAACTGGAGTGTGGACAGACACACTCATTGTTATTTAATTTCCTAGTGCAATGCTGTCATTTTACATGGTACACAGTTAAGTGTGTAGTTTTTCCTCACACAAAGGTACCACATGATGATTTGTATTCTCTTTCACAACACAGTTGTGAGCTAGCTTGGAAATTCACTCTCGATAGGTATTCTGGGAGGCCATACCAGAACTTCTTCTTTTAACTATAGAAATAATAGTAAAGTCAGGTGGGAAAGATTGGCATTCCTACTGGGATTTTATGAAACAATTATGCAGAGACATGATTACTTATATGTAATTTTTATATTACAGTTAAAGACTGATTTGACTTTATGAGAGCATGCATTTTCATTTTCTGGTAGTTCTTTAGTTAAATTCAACTTCAAATATCACTCCGCATTTAAAGTAAAATATAAGCAAGTATGCTATGAAAGTTGCACAATATTTCTATTGACAATCAAAGCTGATGTTAAAACCTCTATGAACTGATGATTTTGGTAGAAGCAAATCTTTCCTTATATAAGTACTTAGCAGTTAAAGAAAACCAAATTTGGTTCATGCTGTTTGTGAAATTACAAGCAATTATTTGCTTATTAAATATAGCATGTCTAATTAAGTTTATGATCAATTTTCTGTGGAACATAAAAGTTATTTTTCCTTCAGCTAATTCTCAGCGGAAGGAATTTCTTTGGGTCAAAGTGAGGTTTTCTTGTTCTTTTGTTGTTTGCGTAGTGCAAAGTGATAAAGATTGGAACTAGCCACTCAAAGTACCAGCTCCTGGTCCTCATATTTTCCAAAGAAAGGAAGTTTAACCGACTATGGAATGCTTATACAATGAAGAAGCACATAACCCTCGCATGGCCACAAAGTGCTACTTATGTGTTTGGAAGTTTTCCTGTGATTTTTGAAGGTTGTTTTTATTTTTTATTTCTTGAGTGAAGGAAAAGAATGTGAAAGAGTATTTGTATTAAATAGCTTAAGCTGTTAGTAAACATGTCCCCTCTAAATGAACTGATCAGGAGACAAAGAAGTGTTTTGTTCTTAGCAGCTTGATCTGTGTTAAGTTAAAGGGACAAACAAGTTAAGCTGCAGACCCTCTTTAAACCTTAATGAAAACTCAGATGAAATCTGAAAGGTCTGTGAAATGAGTCAAAATTCAATTAGATTCTTCCTCCCCTCTAGTTGGGCTCAAGTTTACTCTTCGTTCTCTTACTCGCCATTCTTGGGAGGGAAACCTGGCTCTTCCAAAATCACATTAACATAGGAACAAATATTACTCAGGAATGTGAGTTCTTTTCAAGGTTCTTAGCACTTGTGATGAATAAGTCCCTGCTTGATAAGTGGCTGATGACACATCACTGTGGCAGCCCTAGCGTCTCAGCCAGAGGATAATTAATCTCACTATCAGCACTGTTAAACAGAGAGAGTTTGTTCAGTGTTTATGGACCGGGGCTGTTGGTGGGCTGGGCCCCTTAAATGAGGCTGTCCTTGAATCAGGTACTCACTTCCTGTGATTATACTGCTTTAAGCACTTGGGCCTTTACTCATTAAAAAAAGGGAAAAAAGAAAGGACACTACATTCCCAAGGACATTGATGAGAATCCTTTGGTCCTGGGAAGGGTTATAAAGGCCAAAGGAATTCTAAAAGAGGGGAAAAACACCCGATCGACCCAAGGGAAGATTAGATGAACTCGCAGTAGGTGCATAATGAGGTGTCCCTTCCATTGTTTTCATGTTTAATATGTGAGTGTTTGGGTTTTAAACTAGTGTGCATGTGTGACATGCAGAGACATCGTAATTGACATTTCAGATCCGGGCAGTTTGTTTGTTAGATAAAAAATCAAAGCAAGCAAGCAAACAAACAAAAATACAACCCCCCCGGAATAGCTACTTACAGTAACCAAGCTAGGTTTGTAGCTGCAGTCCAATTTGGCTTTATATCTGTGGATGGGGTTCATGGACAAAAAGATAAAAGTAATGACAAAGATGTTTCTAGGGCTTTGTTTTTAAACGTGGCTGTAAAACTGGTGTGGAGGTGGTATATTTGGTCTCCTAATTTGACCAGGGAGAAGAGGATCAAGATCGAGGGTTCAAGGCTGATTTCTATGACACAGAGGTCAGACATGCCTCTGCTCTTTCATCTTTTTACCAATTCTGACATTGAATGTGCCACCCGGGCCTGCCTACATCTTTGCTGGATTTGGTAATTCAGTGCATTGGCTACACAGGACTCACAGACAAGCTTCATAGCTATGGGGCTTATTCATGAAGGAAGAGGTTATAATCTAGTTCAGGACCATGCAGGATATAGTTCTTTTATCAGGGCAGCCTCTCTTAAGCAGTGTCTGTCTCTTTGGCTCTCAGCCTCTTGGTTTTGTAGTCCCTTGGCCTCTGCCTTGCTTGGGTAAGTGCTATAAAATTCTTTTAGCTCTGCTAATAGTGCCCAGAAGCACCTTAGAACAAGCCTATGCCCAAAGGTCATCAGCTTCCTCGTTTGCTGGACTGGGAAGCTACCACTCTGTGAGTCTGGGTAAGAAGGTAGGCGAAACTACTGACTGGATTGTGTGGTTCATGGTAAGTGATTGTTAACAGGGCTAATTGTGATGTCTATCCTGCTGGGTATAAAATGAGCCATCTCAGAAGCTTGAGGGGGTGAAATTTCACTGTCAGCAAGAGAGGAGCCACGAATGGTATGCATTTCTTGGACCCCAAGATGCCTGTGCTTTGAACCTCCTTGATGCAGGAAAGAGCTTTAACACCAGAGGGGTGGCAGAGGAGCAGCAACAGCAAGAGCCACAGCACAAGACGGAGGGGTGAATGCCCCAGCCTACAGAGGAAGTAAAGTTGAATGCTTTGTGGAATGCGATGCCTCTGGGCTCTTATCTGGTGGAACTGGTTTTGCTGACCCACTGAGCTACCTTTGAGTTGAGAATGACAGAAAAGGGCATGTTCTTCATGCATTTACTGGCAGCCTTAACAGAGCTTTGCAACCTTGCCTGAGCAGGGCAGAAGCCAGGCCAAGATGGTGAGGGACAGAGAGAAGCCTGTCTAAAGGCGTGGCAGGAGAATTTCTCCTGAGTGCACAACTGTATCCTAAGCATCTCTTCTCAATTGTAGCCAGGCAATGTCCCTAATAAACCTCTTAATCATGAGCATGGTCTGTGAGTTCTGTGTGGCCACTGCAATAAATTATAGAATCTAGATGACAAGTAGAGAGCACTATGGGTAGGACAGTTGGTGTCAGAAAAGGGTCAAAAGGAATGGAGGGTAGAGGCAGGTGTGACTTCTAAATGGTGGCAATGAGCTTTAGGAGCTGGAGGAGGTTGGATGTAGCCCCATGCTGTTCTCAATGACATTCCCCTTTTCTGCCTCGGAAGTGACTCTCTTTAGATGTCAACACAGTCTGCATGGAAGAAGTACAGCTACATCCAAGAACCAAGAATTGTAAATTTATATAATCCTAATCTGAAGGAGAGAATAGTATCAGAGCTTAAATTGTGAGATTCTGGTGTGCAGAAAGCTATGGGTGGACAGTGGAAGCCCAAAATACAATTTCCAGATTTACACAGGGATTTCCTTGTAACCATAATTGAGGGCTAGGACTAACCTGGTTACCAGACAGAGAGTAGTAGGGAGATGACTATAGCAGTTTAAAATGATATATCTAAATTGAATGGTTAAAAAAACCTCACTTGTTCTCCCCTCTGATACACTTTGTGCTTAATCTGGTTTTTAATATTTTCTGTTAAATTTTTTTTATATTGATGTTTCTCTCTGTTGTATTTTGTCATGGTAGGTAGCCTTCTTGAATCTTTGTTATGTGTTCTATGTTTTCCTGTACAAGAAACCCAGGATCGATGGATCTGCAGAGACAATAACTAGAATAAGGTTTCCTGGGAGTGGTAGTGGAGGGTAAGGCAGAGCTAATACCAAGGAATTCAAGAAGGAAAAATGTTTTGAAGTTGATTTTGGTAGCAATTGTACAGTGCTGCTTGATGTGATTGAACCATGGAATGGCATGATGTCTGGGTTAGCTCCTAATAAAATGGTTTGGAAGATAAACAAACAAACAAATAAATAAATGGCTAGGGATCTCAAGATAGAAAGCGAACTATAAGAAACAGTGATGTTATTAAACTATATGAAACAAACAAAAATAAATCAATGGCAGATTTTTAAGCAAGGAAAATAAATAAACAACCAAACCTTAATTTAAAAAAAAGAAAAAAGAAGGGGCTCACTTTAAGTATAGAGGGATGGTTAAATTGACATTAGAGTTTTGTACCTTATTCACATGGTTCTATCAACACAAAGGCGTCAGGCACCTTCTTTCCATTATTAAAAGTTATCCAATCCCTTTGGTGGGCCACAGGATCTTGGTACTTGAGCCAGAAGTCTGTCATCTGACCTTCTGATATCGATTCATCAACCCATGCAGCTATATGAGTCAGGGAAGCTGCCAATCTTGACATCTGACCCACAAATCTAGCATCCTCGACAACCAGGTGAACCATTTCATGGCTACACATCACTTTCTGTATAGACATATCTAAGCGTCACTCGTTTTGTTTCTTTAGAGAATAAGGACCAGGCTGAGCAGGTGTTGACAGAACTCAGAATGAGATGGATAGGTGAGCTACTTCTGAAAAATCAATTCAGGGAAATGTAATGGTCAGAATAAGGTGTTCTTTGATTGAACTGATTATGGGTATAGTGTTTCAGATTGAAGAATTTCCCATCTTTTCTAGTTGGATGGATATTTTAAAATTCTTTTTTATAAAAGGATGTTGAATTTTTGTCAAATGCTTTGTTTTCTATTTATTGTGATGAGCATGTGTTCAAATAAAAACATCCTCTAGCCATCGGACACATTACAATGATATATCTATAGCATTTCTGGGACAAATGTCGCTTGGTCATGATGTACAATCCTTTCGATTTGCCATCAGATTCAGTGTGATAGTATTTTGTTGAGGATTTATGAATCTAAATTCCTAGGATACTGGTTGGTAGTTTTCTTGTCGTTTCTTTATTCTGACGTTGGCATCAGAAGAATGTGTTGTTTTTTCTTCTACCTCTGTTTTTAAAAGACATTGCTGAATATTGGTGTCAATCTTTAACTATTTGGTAGAATCCCTACTGAAGTCATTTTGTCCTCAGTTTTTCTGTGCTGGGAAGTTTTGGGCTTTTTTTTTCATTTGTTATAGATTTTTTTCCCCATTTGTTCTAAGTTAGTTGAGATTTTGTAATTCATTCTTGAGTCAATTTGGGTAGTCTTGTATTTCTAGAAAATTTCCCACGTTATGTAGATTCATACTTCCCAAAGTGGTGATGTTACTTTCTGAGGGCGGCTGGAACAATCCAGGGGCTGCAAGAGCAGACACCTACACTGGATAGTTTCTCCACAGCTTCTCCAGAATTTGCTGTTTTCTACATCTTTTAATTAGGTTGGCATTGTTGGGGTAAGGTGATAGCTCATCATGGTTTTAATTTCCATCTCTTGAAAGGGTGATGATTGTGAACTTTTTTCCCTGTGCTTGTAGCCATTTGAATGTCATATTTTGATGAACTGTCTGTTCATGCCTTTTTCCCACTTTAAAATTGAATTATTATTATTTTATTCTATTATTGCAGTATTCTCTAGATTTTAGAGACTTGTCCCTGGTCTATTGTTTCATTATTAAATCTTTTTTGTTGTTGTTTGTTTGCAGTCAGTGGACTTTCTTTTGATGAAGCCTTTTGATGTACATGAGTTGTTTCTTTTTAGTAAACCCAGTGTCTTCTAATACTTGGCTTCTTTCATTATTGTTGAAAGTATGTGTATGGCCTGCAGTAGAGCCCTTAAATTTGTCCCTATATTCTCATGAATGATTCTTATAGTTCTGGCATTTACATGTAGGATTTTGATCCATCCTTTATTCCTTTTGTACACGGAGTGAGTTATGGGTCATGTTTTCTTATTCTGCAGATGGAGATCCAATCTTGTCAACACCGTTTATTGAAGAGGCCGTCACTTTCCAATTTAATATTTTGGGGGCCTTAGTCAAATATAAATTCCAGGTATAGGTGGATGAATTTATTTCTAAATTTTCAACTGTATTCCACTGATCTATGGACCTATCTTTATACCAATACCAGGCTGTGTAAACAACTGTGGCTGTGTAATAGGTTTTGAGGTTGGGTAGGCTGAGACCTCCTACTTTGATCTTTTTTTTAAAGGAGTTCATTGCTTATCCTGGGTTTCTTCCCTATCCACATTAACTTCCTAATTGATTTTCTCATTTCTTTAAAGAATAAAGTTGGGATTTGGATATGAATTATGTTTAGTTTATAGATTGTTTTGGGTACCATTGGTATTTCCACTAATAGTAAGTCTTCCTATCCATGAACAAGGGATAGCTTTCTTTTCGTGTAGGTCTTTATTTGTGGGTTTTTTTTGGTAATATTGTTATATAACTTTTTCTGTACATGTGTTTTATTTCTCCAGTTAGGTTTATTCTTAAGTATATCATCTTTTATGTGGCTATTGTAAAAACTGGTATCCTTTTCTCTTTTTTTCCACAGCTCTTTATTATATAGGAATATAATTGATTTCTGCTGTTAATCTTGTATCCTACCACATTCTCGAACCTTTCCATTGTTTCAGCACTCTTTTTATTAGTCATTGGGTATTCTACATGTAATATCACATCATCTACATAGAATTAGATTTTCACCTTTTTTTTGCCAAATTATATTCCTTTGATTTCTTTTTGCTGTCTAGTGGTTCTGGCTAAGACTTCTAGCACAATGTTGAATAAGACTGGTTGTATCCACCATTTGTTTTTGTCATACTGTGGTGGTTTGTGTGTTGCTGTGTTGCTGGAAGTTATGTTTATGGGATTTCAAATGCCAGCAGGGTCACTCAAAGTGAGCAGGTTTCAGCTGAGCTTCCAGACTAAGAACAGACAACAAAGAAGGACTCGGCTCCCCACATTGGTGGAAACAGTCCCTGAAAGCCCTTATGCACAGCTTCAAAACATTGTCAGATACTGAAGGCCTAATGAATAGAAGCAGACCATTCATTGTCAGAGATAATGTCAGAGGATGGACCACTCTGTGACCAATGTGGAGCTGATTTCTCAGAGTGGGGTTGACCATGGTGACCTGAATGGGGTAAAACCAGTAGGAGTGAGGGCTTCATTTGCTGAGGGGGCACAACCCCAGGTGAGGAAAAACAGCTGCAAAAAACTGCTGATGATCAGAACTTGGAATGTGGGAAGTATGAATCTAGAACAATTGGAAGTCATTAAAGATGAAATGGAATGCATAAAGATCGATATCTTAGGCATTAGTGAGCTGTAATGGACTGGTGTTGGCCATTTTGAATTTTAAAAATCTTATGATTTACTATGCCAGGAATAACACAATAGAGAGGAATGGCTTGGCATTCACTGTCAAAGAGGACATGGCAAATTCAATCATGCAATACAGTGATAGGATTATATCTATATAATCAATACAGCTATTTTTCAAATTTATGCATCAATCACAAAAACTACTGATGAAGAAATTAAAGCATACTACCAATGATTTTAGTCATTGAAACATGCAATTGTGTTAGTCTGGGTAGACTAGTGAAACAAATTCATGAACATGCGTATGTGTATAAGAAAGAGGTTTACATAAAGAGCCATTGAATATTGAGAAAACATCCAAGCCCAGTCCAGATCAAATCCATAAATCCGATATTAGCCCATATGTCCGATACCAATCTATAAAGTCCTCTTCTGACTCATGAAACACATGCAATGATGTGGATTGCAGGAAGATCACAGGCCAGTGGGTGGAAAGTCTTGTGGATCCAGTGGTGGCGTAAGCATCTCAGTGCTGGCAGGGGCTTCTCCAGCTCCAGAGGTCTGGCTCCATCAGCCTCTCTCCATGTGTCTTCTCCACAGGGATATCCCACAGGGAGTGAGCTGAGAGAGAGAGAGAGAGAGAGAGAATCTCCTCTAAGTAGGAGGACAGGATTCCCAGAATCCTCAGGAGAAGGCCATGCCCACACAGAGGCCTTATTTGCTATGACCCAATTGACAGACCAGACTCTACCCAATTCACTTTTAATCCTCTCAAATCCCGAATTGACACCGGATTATGTAACTATCACAGTAATCAAGCTGCACTGATAATTATTGGCAAGTGGTATGTAAAAGTTGGGGGGGGGAAAGAGGAAAGAAAAGTAGTTGAAAAATATGGACTTGGTGATAGGAACAAAGCTAGAGATAGCATGATAGAATTTTACAAAACCAATAACTTGCTCATAGCAAATACCCTTTTCAACAATACAAAAGAGAGTATGCACATGGACTTCTCCATATGGAATATCTAGAAATCAAGTTGACTACATCTGTGGGAAGAGAAGCTGGAGAAGTTCAATATCAGCAGCTAAAATCAGGCCAGCAGCTGACTGTGGAACAGATCATTATACATAAGTTTAGGTTGAAGTTGGAGAAAATTAAAACAAGTCTACAGTAGCCAAAATAACCTTGAGTCTATCCCACCTGAATTTCCAGAGCATCTCAAGAACAGCTTTGACACCTAGAATCTGAATGCCAGAAGACCTGATAAACTGTGGGCTGACATTAAGAATATCATTCATGAAGAGAGCAAAAGGTCTTTAAAAAGATAGGAAAGAAAAAAGAGCAAAGTGGATGTCAGAATAGACTCTGAAATTTGCTCTCAATCATCGAGTAGCAAAAGTAAATGAAAGAAAGGATGAAGTCAAGGAGCTGAACAGAAAATTTCAAAAGACAACTTGAGAAGACAAAAACTAAATATTATAATGAAATGTGCAAATACCTACACTAAGAAAACCAAAAATGAAGAACACACTCAGAATATCTGAAGCTGAAAGAACTCAAGACAAAAAACAAACCTTGACTTGCAACATTGAAAAATTCTATGGGCAACATATTTAACGGTCCAGGAAGCATCAAAGGAAGATTGTTAGAATACACAGTCACTGGTGCATAAGCAAATGTGGCGAAGAAAGCTGATGGTGCCTGGCTATCAAAAGATATAGCATCTGGGGTCTTAAAGGCTTAAAGGTAAACAAGCGGCCATCTAGCTCAGAAGCAACAAAGCCCACATGGAAGAAGCACACTGGCCTGTGAGATCACAGGTGTCGAAGAGATCAGGTATCTGGCATCATCAGAACAAAAAAATCTTACCATAGTGAATGAGGGGGGGAGTTCGGAGTGGAGACCCAAAGCCCATTTGTAGGCCACTGGAGATCCCCTTACAGAAGGGTCTCGGGGAGGAGACGAGCCAGTCAGGGTGCAGTGTAGCAACGATAAAAAATACAACTTTGCTCTAGTTCCTAAATGCTTCCTCCCTCCCCACTATCATGATATGAATTCTACCTTGCAAGTATGGCTAGACCAGAGGATGTACACTGGTACAGATAGGAACTGGAAGTACAGGGAATCCAGGGAGGATGATCCCTTCAGGACCAGCAGTGTGAGTGGTGCTTCTGGGAGGGTAGAGAGAGGGTGGATTGGAAAGGGGAAACTGATTACAAGGATCTACATGTGACCTCCTCCCTGGGGGACGGACAACAGAAAAGTGGGTGAAGGGAGACGTCGGACATGGCAAGGTATGACAAAATAATAATTTATAAATTACCAAGGGCTCATGAGGGAGGGGGAATGGGGAAGGAAGGGAAAAATCAGGACCTGATGCCAGGGGCTTAAGTGGAGAGGAAATGTTTTGAGAATGATGAGGGCCATGAATGTACAAATGTGCTTTACCCAATTGATGTATGGATGGATGGTGATAAGAGTTGTATGAGCCCCTAATAAAACGATTAAAAAAAATAACTCATTGACATTCCACTATTTCAAGAGGTGGCATATGAGCAAGAACCAATGATGCTCAAGGAAGAAGTTCAAGCTGTACTGAGAGCATTAGCCAAAAACAAGGCTTCAGGATTGATGAGATTCCATTTGAAATGTTCCAACAAGCTGAGGAAACACTTCTTCATCTATGTTAGGAATTTTGGAAGACAACTACTTGGCCAACTGACAGAATGAGATCCATATTTGTACTCATTCCAAAGATAGGTGTCCCGGCCAAATGTTCAAACTTAGGACAATATCATCGAAATCACATTCCAGTAAACTTGTTGTTTTATATTTGGTATTTATTTTGTTGAGAAAAGTCCATTCTACCCCTATTTTATTTAATTCTTTTATCAGGAATGGGTGTTGGATATTGTCAAAGACCTTTTCTGCATCTTTTGATAGGATCATGTTGTTCTTATTTTGTTTTGCTTTGTTTGTGTGGAGGGTTGCATTGATTATTTTTCTAATGTTGAACAGTCCTTGCATGCCTGGTATGAATCCTCCTTAATAACGGTGTATGTCTTCCTCAGTATATTGTTGGATTTTCTTGGCTATGTTTTCATTGAGAATTGTTGCATCTATGTTCATAAGGGATTTTGATCTGTAGTTTTTTATGTCTGTGGTGTCTTTGCCACTCAATGAAGCACAATGAAGTACTCAGGAATTTCCACCCTTCTCAAGGCTTTCCATAGTTTTCTATGATCCACACAGTTGAATACCTTGGCACAGTCAACAAAACACAAATTAGCATTTTTCTGGCATTCTCTGCTGTCAACAAAGAACCATCTGACATCAGCAGTGGTATCCCTTTTTTCCAAGTCCTCATCTGAATCTAGCCGGAACCTCTGGCAGCTCCCCATCAATGTATTGCAGCAACCATTGTTGGATGATTTTAAGCAAAATTCTACTTATATGTGATATCAGTGACATTGTTCTATAGTTTGAGCTTTCTGTAGGCTGCACCAATGGGCTCAAAGATAACAACTGTGAAGATGGGGCAGGATCTCACAGTGCTCTATTCTGTTGTACATACAGTTGCTATGAGTCAGAACCAACTTGATGGTACCTAACAACCATCACTAATGTGTACATAGCTAGATATGCCAGCTGAACTGGTGTGGGAATGTGAATAGGAATATATTCATGAATACTTGCATATAAGATTAAGAGAGGGCATTTCTCCATATATATTTTTATTTGTTGTAAACATATCTTGTAAAATATATACTGTGAACATAGTAGAGCATACAGAAGCAAAGCTATGAAAGCTTGTAATTATAGCCAAACACTATGAGAGACTGAGACCCTGAGCCTGGCGGTTCATGACCATAGTTTTGAGAACATTACAGTCAACGGACACAACAACATCATACACAAAGAAAATATATCCTATTTTGGTCAGTTGTGCCTGGTGTATTAAGAATTCATGAGTGGTTATCTACGGTGCAAGCACTGGTGTTTCCCTATCTAGAACAAAAAAGAATGGAGAAAATCAAAGAGGCATGGAAAGAGTTCAAAGCACTAAGGGACCGTGAGAAACTTCAGACTCCATGACCCTGTTGGAGTCAAGCTACCTCTGCTGACTGCTCTGAAAGGGATCACATTAAGAGGTCCCAGATAGAGTAGAAGGATACTGGACTAATAATTAGACCTTTGTACACTAGTGTTAAATAATTAGAAATGACATTTTAATAAGTTCCCACCTATAATAACATTGCAAACATGAAATCTTTAGGAAAAATGTTGCTAAAATAAATTTTAAAAGCATAATAAAAATAATAAAAAATAAATGAAGTTTTCTCCATCAGTTGGAAGACTTGGTATTATAAAAATATCATCTCCAGGTAAATTCATAGACTCAGGGTCACCTCAATGGAATTGCAGCAGTAATTTTAATGGAAATCTGTATATTAACTCTAAAATTCATATAGAAATGAAAAGATT
>NW_022103928.1:39373446-39377584 GCF_000313985.2 Echinops telfairi
CGACTCTTCTATTGTCCGTCCCCCAGGGTAAAAGATATTTTCTAATGCATATCCATGGGAGTATACATTTCTCTTCAAGCACTGTGTGAGCTCTTTCCCTAAAATTTATATGACTTTTTTTCATTGTTATTTGATCTAAGTAATTTGTAATTTCCCTCCAAAGTGAGATCCATTAGCAGGATCATATTTTTTGCCTCATTTTGCCTACTTCTTTTATCTTTGTGAATGCAGCATTGGATCAAGGGAACATTGGATTTAAACTTTGTGTTTAAAAAATTGAACTCTAAAGTCATACTACTTGAATTTAATCCCAGATGTAGTTGACTTTTAGCTGTTTGTAAGTAAATTATATAATCCCTTTGTGACTTAATTTTCCCAATTCCAAAAAGGGAAAATGAGTATATTTTATGAGGTGTGCTTTGTTGTGTTGAGTGTATGCATGTGTGTATGTTTGAGATATTTTCAACTATCACTATTCAGAATGTTTTCTGTTTAGCTTCTTTTAGTCCATGTAGATCTAAATAGTCTTTGTCTAAATTGCCATTGTTTCATTTTCTTTGGGTGGTATTTCTGCTCTCTATAGGCAATGTAAATTCAGATTCTAATTTTGTCTTATTGTGAACTTGATGAATCTCTACTTGATAGATGATCTTGTACCTCTCCAAACCCTGGTTAAATAGCAAGCATCTTTGCTCCTGCCTTATTAATTGAAGGGCCTTTTGTAATTCTCAATTTTGTCTGTGGAATTTAATCTTAGCTGCCTGTGTCAGGAGTAGGCTATACATTCTGAACCTAGTGGGCATTGGAAGCCAAATCTCTAGCCCTTGGGCTCTTATGCTTATAACCATCGTATTTGCTGGCACACTTACTCCTCTGGATTCTTTTTTCATTCTGAACTTTTCCGGTTGTCTGTTGAGTTATATATATATATATATATATAAAACACTTATATTTTAATCTAGCTTTTCTGCATGATTATACAGGAGGGGCACTGGTGTGTATCAACTAAGGATTTCCCATTCCTGGAAGTTGAGTTTTATATATATATATGTTATATATATTTGTTATATATATATAACACTTATATTTTAATCTAGCTTTTCTGCATGATTATACAGGAGGGGCACTGGTGTATATCAACTAAGGATTTCCCATTCCTGGAAGTAAATGACAGTATTCAGACTCATCCTGGCTTATGTAAAAAGCAGAAGTTTGGATTTTATTAAGGAAATGACAACCCTTTAATTAACCTGGAGTGAGTATAATTTAAAAAAATGTGGTCATGCAATTATATTAATTTCTATTTTTTCACAAATGGAAATTTGTGTAGCACTCCAATGATGAGCATCTGCGCTCTTTTTCACTCTTTCAAGCCAAGTGTCCACCAGGGTCTTAGCTATTTGGAACACAGCACATTGGTTTCACTCAAAGAAGATGAGGCTAGAACTAGTGGAAAATTTTCCCCACATGGGGTAATTCAGAATTAAAATAGTTATAGGCTTTGTCAGCACTGTTAATTTTCTATGTGAATAATTGGTCTAATAATCTAATAACTCCAATTGCCATTTCCAGGGGCCCTACTATGGTCTGTTGATATTTCATGCAATCTTTGCTTTCTTTAATGACTTGATTAAACTGAAAATCCATCAGCAAGACAAATTTACTTTTTGTAGTACAACTAAGCTGTGACGACATCTTAGTCGTTCTCTGGAAAGAAATGTGTCATAAAAACGTATCAAGGAACGGCCATTCAAGATTATTTGAATCCTTTTCTTTTTTGTTTTCTGAATCTCATATAAACCTTAAAGTTAAAAATGAATCAACTATCTTGTACTTTGGCTGATTGCCTAGATTGCTTTAAATTGGATCTTATAAATATTCCATAAAGTCCTATTTAATGGGATTGCTTTTCCTGGCAGTCTTTGTGGATAGCATCTTAAACATTTATGGCATTTTTACAAAACTTGATAAAAAACATTTCAGGCATTCAAAGTTTGGTTAATAAATTACTCTGCACTAGAGCTACATATTATTCAAGAATATTTTAAAACAATATGCTGTTTTTTCTTTTGATATTTGACAAGGTACGGTTAGCCTACAAAATAACAATTTAGCATTGCATCTCTAAAGGCACTCTGAAACAAAACTCAAAATCAGAAGAGAGACTAGACTTACTGGTTGAATAGAAACTGGTAGAACCCTGGAGACAATGGCCGTTAGCTGTCATTCAGATTTGGACCTGAATTCACACTGCCATGTGATTTTCAGCCAAATAATAAGTCTATAAAAGGAATGTGGGAGAAAGAGGAGTCTTTCTACTCCCATAAAAATTTGCAGTCTTGGAAACGTGCAAGGGGACAGTTCCACTCTGTGTTATAGGGTCCTGGGAGTTGGGATTGACTCAATGGCAGCGAATTTGGATTTTTGGTTTTTATGAAAGGAACAATAATCCTAGTGAGGTAGGCACATCTTAGAATAATCACCACTTGAGAGCAAACAGGCAGCATTTACCCACGGACACAGTTCAGAAAGGTTAGGAAAAAGGAGGAATGAAATCAGGAAGCACAACTGCGTTAAGCGATGTTCCATGGAGAGAATTACAATGAAGGAAATGAAACAAGATGTGTATTAATTGTGGAATGTAAAACTGATTATCTGCTCTGTAAACCTTCACGCAAGTCATAATAAAACATTTCCCTATCCCCCCCACAAACAAAAAATCTAGTGTAACATTTCTATAGTATTTTCTTATTAAAGATGAGGTAACTAATAAAAGTTTTTCCCTTTATTTGAAGATCTTGGTTAATTTTAATAGTTTTTCTTACAAGATATATTATACAAGGTAACATTTCTGTGCATTGTCTCATAGGACTAAATGTCAGTGAGAGTGAGGCAGTGTGCATCCAAGAAGTCTATCAGTTTTCCCACTGAATTTTAATGTATCAGCTGTCGTATAAGCACTCATCAGAGTTAATTCTATATATATATATATAGAGAGAGAGAGATGAATAATTTCAGACTAATAAAAGAATGATATCAATCACATATCCTCAATAACATTTTTTCTATATTTTAACACACTGGAAAACACCAAGTCATCACATTAATATGTACTTTCAGATCAGTTTGTTTTGGGAAGACTTTAAAGAAAAGGATATCATGCCATTTTGGGGTACACATTTTAATTCCCTATAATCTATAATTCTGTTACTAAATATAAAAGTTTTAACTCTATAATGATCTTATTAGAATTCCCTTGAAATTCCCACTCACATATACTTCTATAAAATATATTACTAGAGAGTGTATATATATATATATATAGTATGTGTGTGTGTATGGATATTTTTGCTTATACATAAATATATGCATAAATATGTATATTTATAACAGTATGCTGACTTAATTAAATTATGACAAGCATGGAGTGCCTATTTGGCCCATGTTCTAGAGAAAGCATATGTGTCAGTCATTGAATAGCATGCATTTCTGTATCTTGTCATTACATCAGCATGGATCTTTACTCACTGCCAGCAGGTCACTTCTGACTCACAGTAACCCTGTAGGATAGAGTAGAACTGCCCACCCCTATGGGTTTATGAGACTATATATCATACAGGAGTAGAAAGCCCTGTCTTTCTCCCTCTGAGTGGCCGGTGGTTTTGAACTGCTGACCTTGTGGTAAGCAGTTCAATGTGTAACCCACTATACTACCAGGGCTCCTCTGTTCTGTTTTCTCACTGACTGAGTCAATGTTGACTCACAGCAACCCCCTGTGGGTTTCTGAGACTGTAGCTGTCTACAGCAGAAAGCCCAGTCATTCTTCTGCAGAACTGTTGGTGGATTTGAACAAGTGACCTTGCGGATCTCACTCAGCCCAACATGTAACCACTATGCCACCAGGGATCATTCTGTTCTATTTTAGGTAATGTGTTAGTCTGGGTTGACTAGAGAAACATAATCATAGACACGCATATGTGTATAAGAAAGAGCTTTATGTCAAAGAGTAATTGTATATTAAGAAAACATCCCAGCCTAGTCCAGATCTAGTCCATAAGTCCAATATTAGCCCATATGTTCGATACCAATCTATAAATTCCTCTTCAGACTCACACAATGCATGCAATGACAGTGGCGG
>NW_022103928.1:39378725-39381338 GCF_000313985.2 Echinops telfairi
CATCCAATATATCCATTCACATACAATTCTGTTGTTCAATCTCATTGAGTGGAGTTATACAGTCATCGATGCTATCAATTCCCTATTCTCCTATCCCCTGCCCTCCACCTCTTCCCGTATCCTCAGGGAAACTTTACTCCTGTTACTGTTCATGCAATATTATCTATCTTGGGTTTCATTTTATTGAACAATCTTAAATATACAAATGAACATATGCAAATCTAACATTATTGATGTGATTAAACAAATAAAATCCATAATAGGGGAACAAATATTAAAGAACTAGAGGATAGTTATATGGTTCATCAATGCTATACCACACCCTGGATTTTTTCCCTCCAGTTTTATTTTTACCATTTTATTGTGATTTGGGTGAAAATGGATAGAGTAAATCAGTTTTCCATTCAACAATTAATATGCATTTAGTTTTATGCCATTGATTGCAATCCCTGTCCTTATTATTCTCTGTTTCCCAAATCCATTTGTCTTTCTTGTCTAACCCTTCCTGCCTCCTGGACTTTGTTTCTGGGCAAATGCTTCCCTTTTGATCTTTTTAAAAAAATCATTTAATTGGGGGCTTATACAACTCTTATCACAATCCATACATGCATCCATTGTGTCAAGCACATTTGTACATTTGTTGCCATCATCATTCTCAAAACAGTTGCTTTCCACTTGAGCCCTTATTATCAGCTCCTCATTTTCCCCCTCCCTCAAGAACTCTTGATAATTTATAAATTATTATTATTTTGTCATGGCTTACACTGTCTGACATCTCCCTTCACCCACTTTTCTGTTGTCCATCCCCCAGGGAGGAGGTTATATGAGGTCCTTCTAATTGGTTCCCCCTTTCTATTCCACCTTCCCTCCACCTTCCCTGTATTGCCACTCTCAGCACTGGTCCTGAAGGGATCATCTGTCCTGGATTTCCTGTGTTTCCAGTTCCTATCTGTACCAGTGTACATGCTCTAGTCTAGCTGGATTTGTAAGGTAGAATTGGGATCATGATAGTGTGTGTGTGTTGGGGGTGGTGGTGAGGGCGGGGAGGAAGCATTTAGGAACTAGAGGAAAGTTGTATGTTTGATCATTGCTACACTGCACCCTGACTGACTCATCTCCTCCCCACAACCCTTCTGTAAGGGGATGTCCACTGGCCTACAAATGGGCTTTGGGTCTCCACCCTGCACTCCCCACCTCATTCACAATGATATGATTTTTTGTTCTGATGCTGCCTGGGCTTTGTTGCTTCTGAGCTAGATGGATGCTTGTTTACCTTCAAGCCTTTAAGACCCCAGATGCTATATCTTTTGATAATCAGGCACCATCAGCTTTCTTTGCCACATTTGCTTATGCACCCATTTGTCTTCAGCGATATTATTGGGGAGGTAAGCACACAATAATATGGTTTTTTTCTTCTTTGATGCCTGATAACTGATCCCTTTAGCACCTAGTGAGCATGCAGGCTGGTATGCTTCTTCCATGTGGGCTTTGTTGCTTCTGAGCTAGATGGCTGCATGTTTACCTTCAAGCCTTTAAGACCCCCATATGCTATAACTTTTGATAGCTGGGCACCATCAGCTTTCTTCACCACATTTGCTTATGCACCCACTTTGTCTTCAGCGATTGTGTCAGGAAGGTGAGCGTCATGGAATGCCAGTTTAATAGAACAAAGTATTCTTGCATTGAGAGAGTACTTGACACACTCTGGATTTATCATATCTTCCTTCTGAGAGGGACTGTCCAATTATCTTAAGGTGGGTTTTGGGTCTCCACTACATCCACACCCCTTCACCCTGATTTGGTTGCTTATTTTTGAACTCCTGATCCTTTTCCTGTCAACACCTCATGATCACACAGGCTGGTGTGCTTCTTCCATGTGGGCTTCGTTGCTTCCCTGATAAATGGCTACTTGTTTAACTACAAGCTTCTAAGACCCCAGACGCTATAACTTTTAATAGCTGGGCACCATCAGCTTTCTCCACATTTACTTATGCACCCATTTTGTCTTCAGTGATTGTGTAGGAAAGTGTCATACAATGCTACATTATTAGAATAAAGTGTTCGTGTACTGAGATAAAATTTAAGTAGCAGCCCAAATCCATCTGGTTCCTTGTTTCATTTGCATATATACATACATAAACAAATACACCCCTCTATATTTACATATATAAATATACATATGTATATATTTTCTTCTTCTTTCCCCCTGCTCCTGCCCACTATCATGTCTAGCCATCATTCACCTCTCAGAAATTCCTCTCAGATATAATTCAATTGATCAAACACAACCAGAAAAACTACACACTCCTCGCCATCAATTTTTGAACGCTTATTATTCCCCTGTACCTCTCATTATTGGCTTAGCACTCACTCCCCACCACCTCCTCCCCTCCCTGCCCCCTCCCCCGAACCTTTGGTCTGATCGCTAGCTCCATAAGATTGCCTATCCTGCTTATCTTGTATAGATAAGCACCAAACAACAACAACACATTTTAGCAAATGTGAAGAAAACTGATGGTGTCTGGCTATCAAAAGATATAGCATCTAGGGTCTTAAGGGCTTGAAGGTAAACAAGTGGCCATCTATCTGGGAAGCCACAAAGTCCACATACAA
>NW_022103928.1:39381723-39393453 GCF_000313985.2 Echinops telfairi
CTCTGCCAGCTATTATGACCCCAGTTCTACCTTACAAATCCGGCTAGACCAGAGCATGTACACTGATACAGATAAGAACTCTCAATACATGGAATCCAGGACAGATAACCTCGTCAGGAACAATAATGGGAGTAGGGATACCATGAAGTAAGGGGGAAGGTGTGGGGAGGAAGGGGGAACTGTTTGCAATGATCGATGTATTAACACCTCCCCACCCATCAGGGTGACAACAGAAATATGGGTGAAGGGAGACAGTGGACAGTGTAAGATATGAAAAAAAAATTATAAATTATCAAGGGTTTATGAGGATATGAGAAGCTGATACTAAGGGTTCAAGTAGAAAGTGTTTTGAAAGGATGGTGGCAACATATGTGCAAATATGCTTGACACAATGGATGTTTGGACTGTTATAAGACCTGTAAGAGTCCCCAATAAAATGATTAAACTAAACAAAACAAAGCAACAAAACAAAAACCATACAGATAGTCATAATTCTAACAGGGATCCTGACAGAACAGATGAACATCTCTCTATTAAACAGAGAGCTGGACGTGTTATAAACCATCAGTCCACTTCCCATTTCTTTCAGGGTTACATATCTCGGGGCCTACTTACCTAATTATGCATACTCCCTTTTTGTCTTCAGCATTTGTGTCTGAGAGGCGAACATCCAGAAAGTCCCCATGACTGTTCCTGCAGTCAAGAATAGAGTGGTCTGGTGCCACCACTTCCCTTTCCACATTTACACTTTCAGTGTGGGCCCCTTGTGAGTAACTCCCAACCAGTTCAGATGGGGTGCCAGGAGCTGTCCCCCACAAGTCAGAAGTGTGCGATCAGGATTCTTCGGGGACTTCATGACTTTGCTCCCATCACTGGTCTGTTGCTCTCCCCTGTTGATTGGCCCTCATGTGGGCAGGTCAGACCGGCCACTCTCTACCAGCTGTATCTTCAGGGCTGTCCTCTGCAGCACTTAGGATATCATGTAGGGTGAGGATGTCACATCTTGGACTGATGCCAGTCCTGCAGTCATCTCTGGGAATGAGCAGCTCTGAGCAGGAATATCGCCCTCACAGATGTGTGTGTGTGTGTGTGTGTGTGTGGTGTGGGCGGAATGCCTTTCAGCACAGGTGCTATCTGCTTCTCTTTTTGTTGATTTATAAATCATTGACTTTGGCTTTTGCAAGAATATATGGTCCTCAGCTTGGGTTTTGTGTGTTGTGTGCATTTTCCTGTATCCCCATTCTGCTGTTTGAACTTACCTCAGTGGATTCATGTTGTACTTGACCTTTTGTGCTTGACTAAAATCACTCAGCATAATATCTTCCAATTCTTTCCATGAGATGAAGTGCTTCATCACTATTTTTCAGGGATGTGTAGTATTCCATTGTGTGTATATACCAGAGGTTTTTTTTTTTTTTACATTCATTCATCTATTGATGGAAACCTAGGCTGTTCCAATTTTTGGCAATTGTAAACTGTGCAGCAATGAACCTTGGAGAGCAGACGTCTGGTCATGGTCTGTTTCTTACTTCTTCTGGGTAGTGGAATTGCTGGGTTGTATGGAAGCTTGATTTCCATCTGTTTTAGGTATAGCCAAATTGTTTTCTCCAGTGACTGTATGTATGCACAAGATCACTCCCAGCGAATGAGAGTTCCTATCTCACCACACCCCTCCAATATTTGCTGCTTTCTGGTTTTTTCTTATTTTTATTGGGCTATCATTGTAGGTATTAGGTGGTATCTCACATGTTTTGATGTGCATTTCCCGGAGGCTAAGGATTGGGAACATTTTATCATATGTTTATTGGCCATTCAGATTTCCTCCTTTGTGAATCTTCTGTTGAAGTCTTTTATCCATCTATTCAGTGAGTTATTCCTTTTTTCTTGCAGGATTCTATAGATTTTAATAATAAGCCCTTTGTCTGCTATGTCATTACTAAATATATTTTCCCAGTCTGTGGGCTCTCCTTCCTCTCTTGATGAAATCTTTCAATGCACACAAGTGCTTTATCTTTAGTAGGTCCCACTCATCTATTTTATTTTCCTCTGGGTGTCTATTCTTCCTGATGTCTGATAGCCAATGTATTCCTTGTGCTAAGGTTCTTAGCTTTGTCCTAATTTTCTCATTGATGATTCTGATAGTTTGGGGCTTTACCTTGAGGTCTATCATCCACCTTGAATTTGTTCTTGTGTATGGAGTGAGATAACGGTCTTATTTCATTCTTGTGCATGAATACCTTTTTTCCAGCACCGTTTGTTGAGCAGGGCATCTGCTTCCCATTTGATATTTTTTGGGCCTTTGTTGAAGAGCAGTTGTCTATATGCTGCTGTTTTAATTCCTGAATTTTCTGTTCTTATCCATTGGTCTGAGTAGCTATCATTACAATAGTTCCACGCTGTTTTGACAACTATAGCTGTATAGTAATTTTTAAAGTCAGGTAGTGCAAGCCCACCCTTGCTTCTTCCTCTTGAGGAGTTCCTGGCCAATTCTGGGCTTCATCCCTTTGAATTTGGTAGTCAGTTTTTCCATTTCTTTGAAAAATAATGCTGGAATTTGTATTGGGATTGCATTTAACTTCTATAGTGTCTTAGGTAGGATTGACATTTTTATAATATTGAATTTCTGATCTATGAGCCTGGGATATTCTCCATTTGTGAAGGTCTCTGGTTTCTTGCACTAATGCTCTATAGCTTTCCTCTTACAGATCTTTTGTCTTTTTTATTGGGTATAATCCCTAGATATTTCAGTTTATGCTTGGTTATTATAAAGGGTACTCCTTTTCTTGATCTCCTTTACTGTAACCCCCTCAGTAGTGTATAGCAATCCAATTGACTTTGGCTTGTCAAAGTCACTCTACCATATTCCTGTATTATTTCCTGCAATCCTATTGTGGAGTCTTTGGGGGTTTCTCTCTATAAAATCATGTCATCTACAAATAATGTTAATTTCACTTCTTCTTCCCTCTGCTGTATACCTTTGATATCCTTCCGTTGCCTTATATTATTAGCTAGTACCTCAGGACTATGTTGAATAGATGTGGGTGGCAAGGGGAATCCTTGTGGGTTTCCATTTTTTCATTGGGAATGTTTTCATCTTTCTCCATTGATTGTAACACTGGACATTGGTTTTTCATATTATATTGAGGTAATTTCCTTCTAATCCTTTCTTCTTGAGTGTCTGTATTAGGAATGGGTGTTGAATATTGTCAAATGCTTTTTCTGCGTCTATTGCTATTATCATGTGTTTCTTGTCCTTTTTCTTGTCAATGTGGTGATATACTGCTTGCAAACCTAACAAATGATAGGAAGGAATGGACATCAATATCCAGGATGAGGGATGAAACGGGAAATTATAACGGATCCCAATGAAGTTAAAAGACTAATCACACAGTAGTACGAAGGACTCTATTCCAACAAATTAAGCAACTTGGAGGACATGTACAAGTACTTGGAAAAACAAACCCTTCCTAATTATCTCATATGGACATCAAGAACTTCAACGGAGCCATAGCAAAAGAAGAAATAGATAAGGTTATCAAGTGACTACCAACCACAAAGAGCACCAACCCAGATGGCTCACAGGAGAATTCTACCAAACATTCAGGGAACAGCTGACACCAATCTTGCACGAGCTCTTCCAGAACACAGAAAGGGGTGATAGACTAAGGCTGGATCCCTGATTGTCAGGAGGCTCGAGGTGGGCTCTGGAAGGGGTTGGTCGATGGGCGGGACTCCCACGGGGGCGGGGAGGGCTGGAGGCAGTAGCTATTTACTCACTGGGATAGAAATATTTTAACAACTGGCTGTACCAATATGTCCCAGCTGAGTCTCTGCTCCGAATACAGAGAGGAGATAATGGAAGCCGAAAGAATGAGAATCCAGCTCGTGAATCATACAGGAATAAGTCTGTGCCCCTTCAGGAATGGATTACACACGGTCATGTTCTCCCCGCCCCCCAGCTCCGGCAGCTGTGAAATGTCCATCTAGTGTGTGCACCACTTCTTGGGGGGACTGCTGGCTCCGTGGAAAACCAAGCCCCACCTTCTCAAACTTGAGTGAGAGTTAGTAGGCACCCGGAGAACCCTAAAAACCCCGATACCAGGACTCAATTTCCTGCGTCTGATTTAATGGGGCCAGACTTAGGAGCGTGGGCCTTTAAAGCTCCGCGTGCGCTCCCAGTGCTGTTGGAATCACTGACCCGCAGCTTGTCAACCGTGGACCCCAGGCTGCCTGCGGAATGTTGGGAATGCAGATTCCAGGGCCCTGAAATACCAATTGCTGCCTCTCTCAGGGGACTCTGCTGTGTGGTTAAGGGCACAGGGGCGGCAGACTAGGACACACACACACACACACACACACACACACACACACGGTAAACTTCCAAACACATTCTATGAGTTAGTATAACACCAATACCAAAGCTGGACAAGGATCCCGCAAGAATAGAGAACTACAGGCCAATATCTCTGATGAACATAGATGCAAAAATCTTTAACAAAATCTTGACCAATCAAATACAAAAGTTGTATAAAAAAAATCCGGCATGAACAAGTGGGATTCATACCTGGGATGCAGGGATGGTTCAACATCGGAAAAGCCATCCACATTATCCACCACATCAATAAGACTTGTCATCTTTACAAAAGCTGAGTGTCACAAAATTCTTCTTCAGAGAGACTGACGAGGTTGAATCGCCAACCTTTTGGCTAGCAGTCTTCCACTGCACTTCATAGATCTGTACTGAGAGTTAAATACAGTAATATATAAACCATGCATCTATCGAACAACAAATGGTATTTTCTTTTATTGTTTTCTGTGATGTGACATGATTCTTTAGGTAAAATATTGAAATCATGAGCCAGAATCAGTTCATACGAGTGGAGAGGTTAGAAGTCAGCTCATTGTTAGGAAACATGGTGTTAATTAAAACTTAAGTTTAGGAGTGAAAAGTAACAAGTGTGGTGTGGAATGGGGCTATTTTTATGTATGTTGTGTTTACATTTGACAAAAATTAATTACCATATGGCTTTTAAATTTTAAAACAATGCTAATGAAGGCAAGAGGAACTTTTGCCTTTTCTATTTTGTCTACATGTTCACTCACATGTAGTTGGGAGTTGCACAACACAGTTACGTATAGATTTAATCATTTTCTTATAATTTTAATTGGTACAGAATTCTAGAACTGCTAATCTAGAAAAGGCCTTAGTGTTTATTTCAAGTATTTCTGCTCACTTTCTAGAGGGTAAAACAGAAGTTAGAGAAGTAAAGTAACTTGCACATACTATTAGCTAGGTGATTATTGATAGAACTGGAAATGGAACCTGGATTCTTGCTGGTTTGATCATCATCTTGGCCTAACAGCCACTTATCTGCTCCTTCCTAGAATGGGCTAATTCCAAATAGTCATCCTTTCAGATTGGCTGTCCAGTAAGTGCCAGATAGTACCCCGTTTCCCTGAAAGTAAGACATCCCTGAAAATAAGACCTACTTACAGTTTTGCCTCTCACTGAAATCTAAGGCATCCCCCTGAAAATAAGACCTCCCTGAAAATAAGACCCCCCCGAAGCTACCATAACTCTGGACTCTGGACAGTAGCGGTGGGCACCACCGCGCAGCTCATTGTTGGCCGCAGTGCAGTCGGAGCAGACAGGAAGCGCGAGGTCTCTTTTAATAAAACAATAAACAATAAATGTGTACCGTATTCTTCTTCATGGAAAAATAAGACATCCCCTGAAAATAAGACCTAGTGCATCTTTGGGAGCAAAAATTAATATAAGACACGGTCTTATTTTCGGGGAAACAGGGTAGGTGTCACAGTTTTCAGAATGGTAGATAGAGTCTCTGTCTACCAAGACTGTTGTTGTGGTGGTTGTGAGGCGCCATTGAGTCAGTTCCACACCCCAGGGACCCTGTGCAGAGCAGAACGACCCTGCTCCCTCCTGCACCATCCTCACCGTGGTTCCTCTGCTTGAGCCCGCTGTGGCAGCCATCGTGTCAATCCTCCTTGTTGAGAAGCTTCTTTTTTGCTGCCCCTCTACTTTACCAAGTATGATGTCATTTTCTGGCAACATGCTCAAAGTATGTTAGATGAAGTCTCACTGTCTTTGCCTTTAGAGTACTCTGGTTATACTTCTTCCAAGACAAATTTGCTTCTTTTTTTTGGAGTCCATGGTACTTCAAATATTTTTCACAAGGACCATAATTCAAAGGCATAAATTCTTCTTCTGCCTTCCTTATTCATTGTTTAACTTTCATATGCACAGGAGGCAATTAAAAATACCATGGCTTGAGTATGGCTCATCTTAGCCCATAAAGTAACCTCTCTGCTTTTCAGCACTTTAAAATAGGTGTTGTGTGGCAGATTTACCCAATGAAATGTGTCATTTGATCTCTTGATTGCTACTTCCGCGAGCATTGATTGCGAAGATGAAATCCTTGAAAACTTCAATCCTATAGCTAGAGTTACTTTAAAAAGGAAGAGGGGTATAGTATTTCAATTAGTCATAGCCCAATTTATAAAGTAGCTAGGCTATGTACTTTTATGAATTTCTCATTCTTTGCTATTGCAAACCAAGCTTCTCCTTGTAAATATGAACAAAGATAGAAAAGGCAGGAGGACAGAAAAATCCTTAGCAGTACTCATGTTGGTTAATGCAAGGTAGTAAGAGCTAAAAAGTTCACTAAATTGAGATCATTTCTTCATAAGGATCTTAATATTAGATTAAAATCTATGATCTTTCCCATTATAATTCAGATTGACTATATAATATATTTATATATATGAAAACAAGCTGGGTGTAGATACATAGATAAAGAGCAAAACCCATACTCTTTTTTTTTCTTTCCATCTTCTTTTTTTAATCGTTTTATTAGGGGCTCATAAAACTCTTATCACAATCCATACACACATCAATTGTGTAAAGCACATTTGTACATTCATTGCCCTCATCATTCTCAAAATATTTGCTCTCCACTTAAGCCCCTGGCATCAGCTCCTCATTTTTTCCCCTCCCTCCCCGCTCCATCTTCCCTCATGAACCCTTGATAATTTATAAATTATTATTTTGTCATATCTTATACTGTCCAACATCTCCCTTCACCCACTTTTCTGTTGTCTGTCCCCCAGGGAGGAGGTTTTATGTAGATCCTTGTAATTGGTCCCTCCTTTCCAACCCACCCTCCCTCCACTCTCCCGGTATCGCCACTCGCACCACTTGTCCTGAAGGGATCGTCTGCCCTGGAGTCCCTGTGTTTCCAGTTCCTATCTGTACCAGTGTACATTCTCTGGTCTAGCCAGATTTGTAAGGTAGAATTTGGATCATGATAGTGGGGGTGGGTTGGGGTGGAGGAAGCATTTAGGAACTAGAGGAAAGTTGTATGTTTCATTGTTGCTGCATCGCACCCTGACTGGCTTGTCGCCTCCCCACAACCCTTCTGTAAGGGGATGTGGCCTACAAATGGGTTTTGGGTCTCCACCCTGCACTTCCCCCCCTCATTCACAATGATATGATTTTTTGTTCTGATGATGCCTGGTACCTGATTCCTTTGACACCACGTGATCGCACAAGCTGGTGTGCTTCTTCTATGTGGGCTTTGTTGCTTCTGAGCTAGGTGACTGCTTGTTTACCTTCAAGCCTTTAAGACCCCAGACGCTATATCTTTTGATAGCCGGGCACCATCAGCTTTCTTCACCACATTTGCTTACGTACCCACTTTGTCTTCAGCGATTGTGTCGGGAAGGTGAACATGATGGAATGCCAGATTAATAGAACAAAGTATTCTTGCATTGAGGGAGTACATGATTGGAGGTCCAATGTCCACCTGCTACCTAATACTAACTCTATACATATATGCCCATAGATCAATTTCCACATCCTCATATATAAATATGTTTACATATGTACATGCCTTTATTTAGACCTCTATAAATGCCCTTTGCCTCCTAGCTCTTTCCTCTATTTCCTTTGACTTTCCTCTTGTCCCACTATCATGCTCAGTCTTCATTTGGGTTTCAGTAATTCCTCTTGGTTACATTACCCTTGATCATGCCCTACCAGGCCTCCTACACCCTCCTCGCCGCTGATTTGGATCACTTGTTGTTCCCTTGTCCCTGGGTTTGTTCACACCACTACCTTTCCCCTCACCTCCCCATCTCCCATGTCCCCCCGGAACTGTTGGTCCCATTGTTTTCTCCTCCAGATTGTTCATCTAGCCTATCTTATTTAGACAGACCTGCGCAAAATCCATACTCTTACAGTTTTCATTAACCAACTTACTGGTTCATCTATAAATTTACTAAATTATCTTCCAGGGCAGTCTATGAACTGATATCACTGCATTGTTGGTTTTGTTGCTAGGCACCATTGAATTGGTTCCGACTCACAGTGATCCTATGTACAACAGAACAAAACACCATCTGGTCCTGCACCATTCTCATAATTGTTGTTATGTTTTAACCAATTAGTCACTGTGTCAACCCATCCTATATTGAAGTACTGATATAGAGTAAGAGGATCCCAGGTAGCAGAGTGGGTTAAGCATTGGGCTGCTAACACCAAAATTAATAGTTCAAACCTACCAGTTGCTCCGTGGGAGAAATCTTCATTGTACTCTAAGCAAATTCCCATCCCTAATAACTCTAATCATAGTTTCTATATATTTGCTGATTTTATATTTGAGAGATCATTCAGCCTTTTCTCTTTGATGACTGAATTATTTGGTTTACATCATGTTTTCTTGTTTCACCCATGTTATGGCATGATCAGGACTTCATTGCTCTTTATGGCTGAATTGTAATTCCATTGTATGCATGGACCATATTTCATTTATCCATTCTTCCTTGCTGAGCGTTTAGATTGTTTCCACTGTTTGGCTATAGTGACTAGTGTTGCAATGAACATTGACATACCTTTGTTTGCTTATGCCACTGCTTCCAGGTATTTGGTAATATGCCCCAGTGTGGAATTACTGGGTGATATGTATCCTAGGGGAAAATAGACCCCAAACTCAGAAGACTCTTTATTAAGTCTTAAATAGGACAAAGGTAAATAAATCTCTGAGGAGGGCAAGTGAGGGAGAATGGTCAGCATGAGGCTATCATGGCGTCCTCTCTACTAATTACAATAGATAAAGGAAATCATCACAGAATCATGATTGGCAGCATACCAACTCATCACTCTTGTAAGTGGGACTTCTGAAATGGAAAAATGAACACAATTAGGATAAGTACACAATTGCAGATTAGAAAAAAATTTACAGGATTGGTCTGGGGACCTCCCACCACCTGGCTACTGGATAGTGGTGGTGGTGGTGGGGGGTAAAACCTACAGATGGCCAGGCTGTCCTGGCAATCCAACTTCCATTATGGGCATGCCAAGGCAAGTTCATTGACAGCAAGGTTGCCTATTTCATGGGTGGATTCAAAAAAAATCTCCACTGCCGTAGAGTCAATTCCAATTCATAGCCGCCCTCTCTACAGGGCCGAGTTGGACTGCTTCTTAGGGATTCAATGACTGTAAGCCTTGACAGGACCATATTGGGTTATAGTCTTCAAATAGACTTTGCCTGAGGGGAAAACTCTTTAGATCTCTGCTTAATGGTCAGAAAGAATTCAAATGGAAGGTGAATTTATGTCAAAAATGAAAGTGGAGTTAAAGCTCTCAGAAAACCAAGTGCTGAAAACCTGAGCTCTTACATGGTAAGAGCTCTAGTGGCAAATTGGTTAAGTGCTCAACTGGTAATTGAAACGTCAATGGTTTGAATCACCAGCTGCTCCTGGGCTGAGAGATGTGCCAGTCTGCTTTTGTAATGGATTACAGCTTTGGAAACCCCATGGAAACCCCTATTCTTTGCTATGAGTCGGAATCTAGTCCACAGCTAGGGGTTCAGTCTGGGGCCTTTATGGTAGTTCTATGTTCAACTTTTAGAAGAATCATCAAACTATTTTCCAGTGGTTATACCAAGTTATATTCTCACTAGCATGAATGAGGATTCTTGTTTTTCTGTGATCAGGACACCGAGTATTTTCCTTGGTTTTAATCACTGCTGTTTGTAGGCAGGTGGGATGTTGCATTATGGTTTTGATTGGCATCTCCCTAGTGGCTAATGAACCCTGGGGGAATAGTAGGCTAAATACTGAGCCACTAATCACAAGGTCCGAAGTTGGACTCACCAGTCAACTCCTGGGAGAAAGGTGAGGGCATGTGTCCCTGGAACAGATGAGTTTGGGAAACCCAGAGGAGAAGTTCTACTCTGAGTCAATCAACTCCATGGCAGTGAGTGAATGGCTACTATCTATGAACATATTTTCATGTGTATTTTGACCTTTGAATATCATCTTTAGTGAAATATCAGTTCAAGTCTTTTGACCATTTTTATAAATTAGGTGTTTGTCTTTTTCTTGAACAAGTATTTCATAAATTCTGGATTTTAGATCCTTCCTGAGTATATGACTTTGCCAAGTTTCTCCCTATGCATAAGCTATCCTTACATTTTTAATAAAGTCCCTTAATGCCCAAATTTACTTAGTTTTTTGAAGTTCCATTGTATTATTTTATCTTTTGAGAATTATGTTTCTGTTGTCTTATATGATATCCCCCAAATCTAAGTCCTACAACTTTGCTTCAACATTTTCCTCTAAAAATTTTGTAGCCTTGGTTTCTACATATAAATTCTTCATCCGTTTTGATTTGTTCTGGGGTTATATTATGAGTGACAGATCCTTATTTATTCTTCTGTGTGTAGAAATTAACTTTTCTCACCATAATTACTGGAACTTTAGTGTGGTTTAAAGGCAAGAAACCATGAACCGTAAAACGTATTCTTCTCTAAAATTGCTTTAGTTATTTGAGGTTCCTTGCCCTTCCAGATGAATTTGAGAATTGCCTTTTCCATTTTGGCCAAGGAAGCTATTAGAATTTTGATGGGGATTGCATTAATCTTAGAGATTGCGTTGGGTAGTACTTACATCTTAATTATATTAAGCCTTCCGATTCATGTTCATGGGTGTCCTCTATTTATTTAGATCTTATTTGATTTCTTTTAGCAATGTCTTATAGTTTTATATGTACACACGTCTTATCTCTTGTTAAATGCAGTCCTACGTACTTCGTTGTTCTGGACATTATTGTAAATGGCAATGATTTGTTAATTCCTTTTTACTCTTGCAGATTGCTGATATAGAAGCCTAACTGATTATTATGTGTTGACCTTGTATCTTGCCATTTTGCTGAATTAATTTTTTAGTGTAGTAACTTTCTTATGGATTCTTTAGCGTTTTCTTCATATAGAATTATGTGATTTATGAAAAGGAATAGTGTTATTTTTTTCATCCATATTTGGATACCTCCCCCCCCTTCCTCTCCTTCCCTCCTCTTCCCAGGTCTAATTACTCAAGCTAGAACTTCCAGAATGATGTTGAATGCTAGTAATGAGTGTTGACATCTTTGTGTTGGTCTTTAGCTTAATGGGATGCTCTCAGTCTTTCTCTTTTGAGTGTGATGCTAGCTGTGGGGTTTTCACAGATAACCTCTATTGTATTAAGACATTTCCCTTCCCCCCTATCTTGGTGTATGTTTTGGTAAAGAAAAGGTGATGGACTGCCACTATCATCCAGAGCCTTCTGAAAACTAAGTGTTCACAAGGGAACAAGAAGTGATCCAAATTGGTGGGGAGGTGGGTGTGGGAGACCTGGTAGGGCATGATCAAGGGGAATGTAACAAAGAGGAAG
>NW_022103928.1:39394134-39396249 GCF_000313985.2 Echinops telfairi
GGAAAATGAGGACCTAATGCCGGGGGTTTAAGTGGAGAGAAAATGTTTTGAGAATGATGAGGGCAATGAATGTACAAATGCGCTTTACAAATTGATGTGTGTATGGATTATGATAAGACTTGATGAGCCCCTAATAAAATGATTAAAAAAAAAAGAAAACTAAGTGTTCACAATTGAAGCTCTGATACCATTTCCTCCTTCATATTTGATTTTATTATTTACAGTCGTTGGATCACATAAGCTGGTGAACTTCTTTGTGTGGATTTAGTTGTTGCCTCATTTAGATGCTGCTTGTTTATCTTTAAGCCGTTAAGACCCCAGTTGCTATATCTTTTTATAACCAGGCACCATCATCTTTCTTTACCACATTTGCTTATGTACCCATTTTGTCTTCAGCGATCATGACGGGAAGGTAAGCATCACAGAATGCCAGGTTATTAGAAAAAAGTGTTCTTGCATTGAGGGAGTACTTGAGTAGAGGCCCAATGTCCATTTGCTACCTCAATACTTAACATATAAATATTTGTACATAGATCTATTTCCCTATCATTATATGTGAATATATTTACACATGTATGTGCCTGTATTTAGCCCTCAATGAGTGCCCTTGGCCCCCTAGTTCTTTTCTCTATTTCCTTTTACTTTCCTCTTGTCCAACTAACATGTTTGGCCTTCATTTGGCTTTCAGTAATTCCTCTGTTACATTGCCCTTGATCAAGCCCTACCAGGCATCCTATGTCCTTCTTGCCATTGATTTTCAATCATTTGTTGTTCCCTTGTCTATGGGATTGTTAGCACCACTTCCTTTCCCCTGCCTCCCCCTCTCCCATGTCTCCCTGGAACCATTGCTCCCATTGTTTTCCCCTCCAGATTGTTTATCCCACCTATCTTATCTAGATAGACATGCAGAGATAATAATAAGCACAAAAACAAGAGAGAGCAAAACAAAACAACAAAGAAACAAAACAAAACAGCAATAACAAAAAAGAAAAGCCTATAAATAGTTCCAAATCTGTTTGTTGACCTTTAGGAGTGATTTCAGGTTGAGTTTGATGTGGTGCCATGCCCTGGCCCCAAAGTCTACTTTTGTTATTCCCCCGGGGACTTCATTGTTTTGATCCCCTTGCTGCTCTGTTGCACACCCTTAGCATTTTGGCCTAGTGTGGTGGAGTCAGATCAGGCACAATTCCCTCACTGTGCCTCCAGTGTTGTCCCTCGTGGTGGTGCTATGGGTCAGTGAAGGACGTGGGGCTGGCCCTATGGTCCTCTCTGTGCATTGGTTGCTCTGAGCAGGAATATCGTCCTCAGGGCTTGGTTGTGAGGAAGAATTTAATGTGCTTATATTTACACAATAGCAGTTTGGGTATCTTTCAGGAGGTACTCAGATTAAGCTCCTTTTAAACATTCTTTAAGTTTTGGGAATAAAAAGAAGGTGTGAGGGGAAAGACCAGGGTTGGGGGGGTGGGGAGGCAGCGGGCTAAAATTTCCCAACAAAATTCTTGTAGAAAAACGTTGGTTACCCTTAAAGCATGGGCAGGTACATTGATTGTTGGGATGGTAAAAAAAATTCCTTGGCACAACTTTCCTAGTCTTTTCCTCAGCAATGTAGCCTTTAATTTTCTTAGACACCTTCCTAGTAAGCTCCTGTGATTCTTTTGCATCTGTGTAGGAAATCTGTCAAGATTGCTCTCTTGGAATTCAGCACTACTCCCACCCCCCAATATATAGCTTTAACCTTCAAGTTGACCATTCTGCCTTGACTTTCACTGGCCCAGCAGATGGGAAGCTACTCTTTTGGTGGGAACCTTTGTTATGAAGGCACCCTCAAGAGAAAAATACAAGTGTGTTCCTCAGAGAACTTGACTGGAACCACCCACTGACCAGAGAGACTTATTTAAACATATTTTGCTTGGATTAAACTGATGCAGGTAAAAAGTGGAACCCTAATCTCAATACTATTTCACTTACCCTTGTATTCCTTCCTTTTTTGGGGGAGGAAGTTTAAATGGGATTGGAGTCACTTCTTAAATATTTGATATAATGCCCCTGTTAAACTATCTAGTCCATCCCTAAAGAACTGAACCTGTTTGGAATTCAACCATATAAATGTAGTTT
>NW_022103928.1:39397152-39410869 GCF_000313985.2 Echinops telfairi
GGAGAGCAAATGTTTTGAGAATGATGAGGGCAACCAATGTACAAATGTGCTTTACACAATTGATGTATGTATGGATTGTGATAAGAGTGGTATGAGTCCCCAATAAAATGATTTAAAAAATTAAATTAAATTTAAAAAATAAAGAATTTTTACGATTTGGAGGGAAAAAAAGGCGTCAAATTAGGACTGTAAGGTGGATGTCTAGTGATTTACCATAGATGTTCTTGAAGAATTGCTCTCATCTGATGAGAGGGATGTGCAGGAGCATTGGAGTGGTGGAGAAGGATTCCCTGGGGAAGCTTTTCCTGATAAAGCTTTGGTTTTCTTTCTCAAGACACTTTCCTTTTTTGATAAGCAGACGTTATCGCTCTTAGGTCCTCCAGGAAGTAAAGAAGCAGAATGCCTTGAGTATCCCCATAATCCGTTTCCCCGAGTTTTACTCTTGACCGGTCTGCTGCCACCTCTGATTGCCATTGCTTTGATTGTGCTTTGTCTTCAGGGTGATCCTGGTAAAGCCATGTTACCTCTCCTAGTACAGCTCTCTGAAGATCTAGAACCCATTTGTTTTAAGTTGCTGTTGAAAACTGCTCTTGTCAGCACCGATCTGGGTACAAAGTTTTGACCTCCATTGAACAGAGCATTTGACCAATTCTAATTTTTAAATCAGAGTTGTGTAAGCTGAAAAGAGTAAGATGTATATGGTATTGGCTATTGTCTCTATGAATAATGGTCAGCTTTCTTCTGGTGGAGCATGAACAAGATTAAGATTCCTTTTTTTCCTTGCGATTGATGGGCATGGGCTTCTGCTTCAGGCTTTATATTCAATATTGATGGTTCCTTCTTAAGTTATAAATTTGTAAGCTGTTGATTTCTTTGGTGCATTGTCCCCATAAAACTTTTGTAAAGCATTAATTTCTTCATTATTTTTCCACTCAAGTTTCACTGTAAGTTTAATGTTTGTTCTTGCTTCAGTTTAGCAGAATCATGTTCCTCTTATGTCTTATCCTTTGAATTTGATTCTTTTTGAACAAGTTAGGGTAAATTTATTTCCATGCATTTTTAGGAAATATTTGCATAGTTTTTCATAATAAACTTTTCTATGACCTTTTTAAGACCACACATATGTAGAATGTCTATTAAAATTATCTAAAGAATTTAATTACTATTTCTTTTCATTACATTTATTCATTAGAAAATTATATAAATCCTTTTAAATTAAAGTTTAAATAAACACTGTGGAAAAAAATATTCTTCGTAGTAATATATAGCCTACAGTATTTATTGATTGATCCTGAATGTGCTCTATATGAGGCAATATTTACTTGTATAGGAGCCATAATTTTCCAGTGTATTTCAGCCCGACTCACATTGTTGTACAAAATTTTTGTGATATTTTTGAGAAGCAAAGCTTCAATTTCTTATCAGTGGATGTTTCCATCCATGTGGTAGACTCTGATATCGCTAATATGTCACCACACAATTTGATTTTCATATTGTAACCTGTACTAGAAATATGCTGTTTGTGCAGTGTGGTTTCTACTAGTGGTGAAGGGGTGGTGTGGCTAAATTCCATTTTGCTGTTCTGAAAAACCGTCCTCATATTGAGTAACCCCAAGAAGCACGACGCTGGGAAGATGGATTTGATGTTATTGGATGCAGTCAGGATGCTGCTATTTGTTCCCATGACTGTTGTGGTTTTTGTGTGACTGAAAATACTCCAGATTGAAGTAATATAGATCGAGCGGTTTTGAGAAATCAAAACATTTTACTTGATTGTATTTCTGATTTTCAAAACTGTGTTTTGAATGTAAACACATTCATTTAGCCATTACGCATTTTAATTTAACCTTTAGATTTCTTATACCAAAGACCAGGCTTGCAAATAAGAGAATTCTCAAAAGGAACTTAAAGTTTTTCCTCTTCATATGGATTTATCCTACAGGTAAAAGTGGGAGCTTTTGTTCTTTCCTCCAACGCACATTGGTTTGTAAGATTTTATTTATTCCTTGGATTTAAAAACAATCACTAGTCTTATATTAATTTATAAATATTTTATAGGCATAGCTACTTAATTTTGATTTTTATACCAATTCCATGAGATAAAATACTGTTAGATATATTTGAGAAATTAATTGGCCAGATGTTGGTATTCTTCATAGATGAGAAAACAGACAATTACAGAAGACCCCTAGGAGAAAGTCTTACATAGAAAATATGTCAGAGAGCAGAACTTGAATCCAAATCTTCTAAATCTAAAGGCTTCCGTGTGTTTGTGTTTATCTATCTGCTTCTATGTGTTTGTGGGCGTCTGCTATCATTCCACTTGATGCCTATGCCGTGAATCGCAAACTAGGGTAAGGGCCAGCCAGGTTGCAAAGGAAGCTAGTTGTAAGAGAACAGGGAGCAGCACAATGGTACCACAATGACAAAGTTCGTGGCCGCTAACCCAAAGATGGATGGTTGGCACCCACCCAGCAGTGCCATGGGAGAACAGTGCTGGCAATCTGTGCCTACAAAGATGATATCTGAACTCTACAGGGTAATCGGACTCTGTCCTCTGGGGTCACTAGGAGTCCACAGCAAGAGGAACACGAGCTGTGTAGACTCTGGAAGTTCATACCAGTGGTCATTCAGAAGGAATGCTGAGAACCCTGTGATGATCGCAAAACATATTTGCCATCCTACTTGCCTTGAGAAATATTTTTAGAAAAAGAAGAAATGAGTGACCCATAGCAGAAGGCGGATATTATCTTGATTCTTGGTGATGTAAACTATGCATTCATGGTTTGATGACCCAGTAGAGGTAGAGATGATGAACTGTCACGGGGAGAGTTAATAGGCCCCAGAAATTTGTAGGCTTTATTGATTTTTAAAAGATTTGAAAATACACTTAATTTAAGAACATTTCTTGGATGAAGTGACCATTTGCTTTTTGAGTAATTATTTGTATGTATGGCCAACAGCCACCTCAAAGAATGAAGTTTATATGTGCAAACTTTTTTGGTTGCGTGATTTACCAAATGGGTAAGAATAAAGCTAGAATTTCATGGAGTTTAGTGCCACATACATAATACTGATAAGCAATATTCAAAGCACATGTATGCAAACACCCCTCTTTACACAGAAAAATGACTAGGTTTCGTTGTGTAATTTTTGAGCAAAGAAGTCAGTTACAAGAAGTGACAGAAACAACAATCCAGAATGGCCGATCTTTGTGTCAGCCTCCATGGAACATCCTCAAACGTAACTGCCAACAATGAGACCCATTTTAATTTCTCCTTTTTAATCTTTAACCATCTCTTCTCTTTTGTCTTCTTTCCGCTAAACTTTCTAATTTCTAAGTCAGTCACCTTAGCACTTTTCTTTTAAGTTACTTTCTCCCTTCCCAAGTCCTTTCTCCCATCCCAAGTCCTTTCTCCCATCCCAAGTCCTTTCTCCCATCCCAAGTCCTTTCTCCCTTCCCAAGTCCTTTCTCCCTTCCCAAGTCCTTTCTCCCTTCCCAAGTCCTTTCTCCCTTCCCAAGTCCATGTTTTGTTGCTCCCTGTTAGTTGTATCCTCAGTGTCCTTAGGGGACTTTGGGTACTATGGGACAAGTTCAGCTAACTTTCTGTCAATGTTGAGCAAATATTTTAGGCGTGGAGAGCCTCACCAAGTCTCTGTAGCATATATATTTTTTTTTGTACGAACTTTTAAAAATGTAGACACTACTGTTAATTGTTTCTCGCTGGGTGCTGTCCAGCAGATTCCAACACCTAGTGGCTCACAGGATAGAGTTCATCTGCCCCATAGAGTTCCTTAGGTAGTCATCTTTACTAACATAGATCACACGTTCTTATCTCCCTTAGAGCAGCTCATGGGTGCAAATCTCAGAGCTGAGTGGTTAACTACTGCACCACCAGGACTCCTTACGTGGCTCTAGGTTGTTGAAAGTAGTTGTACTTTCCTGGCTGTCATTTGCCAACTCTTGGTCCAGGAAGCAGAAGCAAGACAAAATGAGAAGTATAACAATTATATACAAGAAATGCCTGTGAAAGATAATGGGAGGGGAAAAAAAAAAAAAAAGAAAGACAACGGGAGGAGGAGCAGGGGTAGGCAGGAATAGTCCTCCAGGCTGTAGAACTTATCTGACATAGTGAAAAGAGGAAAGGAAGACAGATGGGTTAAAAGGAGCACCAGACTGCAATGCAATTCTGTGAAACACCCAACCAGGCAGCTGGGCAGCCACAAAGTAAATCTTGCCCTTTAGTGGAACCACATGTCAGGCAGCAACGACCTGGCAGCTTGTATCTGTTCCATGTTCAGTCATTGCCTGGGAAACTGACCTCTTAGCATAAATGCTGATTTCAGTAGCCCCTAAAGATGCAGTAATGCAAGGCTGGCAGCCACTCAAATGCTCACATCATGCGTTCTTTCAAAGGGTAATCTAAGACACACAGTCACAGAGCTGCTCCAGGCCTCAACCTGTTAACATCTCCATCACTCACTGCAACGCTTCTTATCAATAGCCTTCTGATTTCAAGTTGTCATATACCCACCGAAATCCTTACGTGCTTCATTTTCCTGCATCATTTTACAGGATCCAGCAGCCTGTATTGACAGCCAGAAAACCAAAGCTGTCGCTATTGTGTCAATTCCTGCTCGTAAGGACCACGTAGAAGAACTGCTGCAGAAGGTTTCCGAGGACATGCTTTCCAGAAGCAAGATTGTCACAGCCTTACCCCAAGGTACAGCCTTACCCCAAGGTACAGCCTTACCCCAAGGTACAGCCTTACCCCAAGGTACAGCCTTACCCCAAGGTACAGCCCTACCCCAAGGTGCAGCCTTACCCCAAGTTGCAGCCTTACCCCAAGGTGAGTTTAAACCAACAGCTTTTGGGCTCACAATTGAGCACTAAGAAAACTATGCCACCTGGGCTTCCCTTTTATGAACAAAACTCCCTCTTTTTCTCAGTAGATAGCCTGTCTCTGATTTCTTAACAGACATAAAAATAAAGTAAGTTGAATGGGAATAACAATTGCCTTTGAGAGGGTTTACGGCCTACGGATGGTGGCAAGGGGATAACCACAACATCTGCTCTCATCAGCAAGCATATTGTTCCTTCGTGTCCTCTTCCGAATCCAGCTTGAATTTGTGGTAATTCTGTATGTACTACTGCAACCGTTTTTGAGTTGTCGTCAGCAAAATGATGCTTACCTGTGATATGGATATTGTGATTTCATAATAGTTTGATCATTTTTATGTTGTTGGATCACTTTTCTTCGAAATGGGTACCATTCTTTGAAATAGGGGTCCCTTCCAGTGGGTTGATCCGATAGTTGTCTTCCAAATTTCTTGGCTGGCATGAGTGTTTCCAGTGTTGCATCTATTTGGTGAAGCCTCTCAATTGTTCCTCTGCAGTTCGTTCTTTCAACACTGTAGACACCAGTATCCACGTAGAATCTATAAACCAAGCTACGGACTTTCCTTTCCTCCTATCCTTTAAGGGCTTCTTAACATCACTATATATATTTTTTAATAAACTGGTTCCCACAGACACATCCATTTCCTATTTTGTCATCTCCTATAATCTCGAATATTTTTCTATTTCTTTCTCTCCCCATGCTACTTCTTGCCTCTGAGTCTTCATAGATACTGATCTCTCTGACTAGAATTCTTTTCATATTCATAGTTCTTACTCATCCTCCAGATGAAAACAAACAGGAATTCCTGTGAAAAGCCTTCTTGGGTCTTTCTAAGAAACACATGAACCTCCTTTTGTGATCTTAACCCAGTTTTGCATATCCTAAACTTGTTTGGCTTATGCACTTCAGTGAGTTCTTTGTGAGGATAGGAACAATTCTGATCTTATCTATCATCATACCTTCTGGGCTCAGCTGCATCTGACTGCTCATGGGACCTCACACTATCAAGTTGAAAATTGCTTTAGGAGTCAAAGGCCCACTTGCCACAGCTCTAGAACTTCTATTTGGGATGGGGGTGGGGGCTGGGGTGGGGAGGGATACATGTATCTACAAAGTCTTCAAAGCTTTTATATACAATCAAATTCCCTAAATCCCAATTAGGAAATCCTACCCTAGAACTATGTATATTATTTACAGGTAGCTGTTTATATGTCTAAGCAGCTCTGGTGACATAATGGACATTGAGCTACTAACCACAAGGTCAGCAGTTCAACTTCACCAGCTGCTCTGATGGAGAAAGATGAGGCTCTCTAATCTCGTAAAGAGTTACAGTCTTGAAAATACACAGGGGAAGTTCTACTCTGTCCCGCAGGATTTCTGTGAGTTGGAATTGACTCAATGGCAGTGAGTTTTTTTATTGGTTTATATTATATGCCTTTTATATATGCAAAACCATATTTTAAGTGCTGTTTCCAGCACTTTACATGAATAGTATCATTTAGACATAAAAAAATGAGATAATATTGCTGTACTCACCTTACAGGTGAAGAAACTGAGGCATATAAAGGTAGAATGATTACCCAAGATCACATAGTTGTTCACTAATTCAGCCAGGATGGAAATACAGACAACTATATAATAGTGCATGTGCTATTCACCATCACATTTTACTGTCCTTGGAAGACTCAGAAAGCTTCAGTTAATTAGGTTCATAAGCTAGTCTAAGTGGTTGGGGTTGTTGAGAAATTGTGATGGGGTCCATGGTCTAAAGGTGAGGTGACCAATGGGCACCCTGAGGAGGCTAGGTGAGATGGCTCGCACTAAGTTGACCAGAATTCTACCAGATGAAGACAAGATTTGTAAGCAGGAGAATTGGTGCATGTTGCTGCTGACTCTATGGAGGCCTGTCCTGATTTGGTTTTCTTGTGGATGTGGACTCATAACGTTCCAACTGGAGTGACGATTCTTCACATCAAAGAACACGATTGTCTTCTCAGAGCACTGGGCTGATATAAGGGGGCAGTATAGAAACTGGATACCCCAAACTGGGGGAATAAAGGGATGAAGTAGCTGGCTTACAAACTTTTATAGGTGGGAGAAAATGTTGGTAGGATTATAAGATTATGGTGTAGGTGTTACACATAACTGCAATTGTTAAGCATAGAGTATTGTTGTCTTGTTCACTTATAGAATATTATGTTTAAATGAGGATGGTACATTTTGGATTGTATGCACTTTAGTTTTATCCTGTTAGGCACAGATATGATTTTATTATTATTTTGCTTAAACATTATGTATGGCTCTAGACTTGCGTAAAGGTGTCAAGTGGACAAGGGGTGGTCTGTGGAAGTTACACAATTTCATGTCAACTTAATAAAAGAATGAAAGGGTGGAGTTTAGTGTGTCAATCAGGCCACAGCCTGAAGATGTCTCCGTGTAGGAGTGGCTTAATCATGAGGATTCTGGGAACTCCCTCTCTTCCTCCCTGGAGGTGGGATACACTCTCTCTCTGCTTTGGTTTTCCTGCTGACAAGCCACATGGAGCCATGCTGATGGCAGCCAGAGCCCTGAAGATGCTTCCATCACCACTGGATCCACAAGAGTTTCCACCCACCGGTCTGTGATTTTCCTGTGTTTGTCATGATTGCATGCGCTGTGTGAGTCTGAAGAGGAAATCATGGGCTAATATTAAACTTAGGGACTTGATCTGGACTGGGCTGCTCTGTTTGATTAATGCCTAATAACTTCTTGATATAAAGTTCTCTCTTACACATGTGAGTGTGAATGATTCGGTTTCTCTAGTCAATCCAGACCAACACATTATGGAGAGTGTGGTGTTAATCCAAGGCGTGAAGTCACAAAGCTAATATCTACAATCTCACCACCAATAGATGAAGTGCTGGTGAGAGGAGAGGCTCTGGGAGATCATGTGTTTGATATTTTCCAGCAGTTTTGTCAGGATGAGAAGTACAGGGAAGCTGGTTGGCTGGTCCTCCTTACAATAGAGACTGTGCTCAAGGAAATGGATGATCTTAGAACCTCAGAAGCACATCTGAAGTGCTGAATAAAATCCCTAAAAGCTTCTGCATGTGCTACAAAGGAGAGCCTTTTCTTCTCTAGTAACAGCTGACATTGCTAAAAACCAGAGTCTCATCATAGAGTAGCTGAATTATAGGTCTATAACAGTGCCTGATATTAAAGTCAGGGCATTTTAAAGAAATGGGACTCTGCAACATGGGGTGGAAACGTACGGGCTGATGATCCAGAAGAGGAGGCTATTGAGACCCTAGAGTCCATTGAGCCATCCCAGTTAATAGGTCCACCCCTCCCACCTGAGGGGCTTAATCCACTATCAGTGAAACAACTCACAGTTAAGCAGACTAAGCAAACTGTGCATGCTGAGGTGTCACATGGGGCTCGACCTGGCATTATAAAATATTGCTGAGTGCTCTCAGGAAATACCGCCACCACCTCTTGTTTCCTCTAGACCTGTAACTAGAATGAAGTCTCAGAAAGTTCTGGAAGGTGAGGTACAGATGAGGACTCTGGAAGAAGCTATGCTCCTAAAGACATGCTCAAGTTTTCTAGTACATGCAAACAGACGCCTGGGGGAGTATCTATGGGAGTGTGGGGGACACTGGTGCAAGGAATGTAACATTAGACCAGTCTGAGTTCCTTGATATGGATCCCCTAAGCCCAGATTCTTCTTGCAATGTCTGACAAAGAGGTTGAGAGAGGATCGAATAGCTTATTTGGTTGGTTCATTGAAGCATGGACTGTCAGATGGCCTAGATTAGACCAACTTGAGGTACCTGACCTACTTAGTACACTGTAGGACAGCGGTTCTTAACCTGTGGGTTGTGACCTCTTTGGGGGTCGAATGACCCTTTCACAGGGGTCATCCGATTCATAACAGTAGCAATATTACATTTATGAAGTAGCAAGGAAAATAATTTATGGTTGGGGGGGCGGTCACCGCAACATGAGGCACTGGATTAAAGGGTCACGGTATTAGGAAGGTTGAGAACCACTGCTGTGGAAGATGGGATCCCAAAGCATACAGAACTTGGTATGTTAGAATGGATCTATCAGAATAATCCCATAGACCCACAAAAGGAGGGCCACAGATACCTCTCACCAAAACCAAACCACAAGTTTGTGAAGAGGACCCCAGCATCTCTGAAGGCTCCTGTGACGGCTATTTTAGGTGCACCAGGGTTAACAATGGAAACTGCCCTAACTGAAGTAAGACATTTGCCTACGCTGGGGCTGATTGGCCCCTATGGTGTAGGAGGTAGGTGTCAGCACTGAACTAGCAGAGGCAGGGTGGGCGTGGTTATCATAATGGACAGCAAGGTTTCTGTAGTAATCAGAACAGCCTGTCTTGTGTGGACTTACGGCATTGGCTAGTTAGCCATGGTGTCCCAAGGAGTGAAATACATGGGCAACCTATTAAATATTTACGTGATCTCTATAGGCAGAAGAATGTAAGATCAGGATAACAGAAGTTCAACTGAAATCAACAGAATAGAGAGTCATGACCCCTCAATCAATTCCCAGCCTTGAGCAGTTTACAGCCCCACAACCCCTTGAATGAGGGGAAGGCCTGGTCCCTTTGAAGAAGGGCCCTGCTACCACACCAAAGGTTTATACTGCTGGTCTTTCTTCTAGCCTTCCCCAAAGGGAAGTTGCATGAAGAAGTGGCCCAAATGCCCACAGTTTCCACTCCTTTTATAGTACCGTCCTTCTCCCAGTCTGTACCTATAGCTTCCTGGGGATTTCCTTATGATAAGTTGGCTGAGGAACAGAAAATTCATGCTTGGCTTACTGATGGCTCTGCACGATATGCAGGTGCCACTCATAAGTGGACAGCAGAAGTACTACAGCCCCTTTCTGGGATCTCCAGTAGCCAATAGCCAGGATTCATGGGTCCAGGAACCAAGGGATGGAAACTGGAGTGGCACCACTCACTATAACTCCTAGTGATCCACGTGCAACATTTTTGCTTCCTGTCTCAGCAACCCTGTGTTCCTCAGGCCTGGAGGTCCTGGTCCCGAAGGAAGGAACTCTCCCACCGGGAAACAGCCTGGATTCCACTGAACTGGCATCTAAGAATGCCCCCTGGATACTTTGGGCTCCTTATGCCTTTGGATCTTAAGATCCAGGTAACGAAGGCTGTCACTGTACTGAGTGGTGTGATTGTTCCTGATTTCCAAGGGGAAATTAGGCTGGTGTGACATAATGGAGGTAAAGAAGAATATTTCTGGAATCCAGGAGATTCCCCTAGGTTGTCTCTTAGTGCTACCAGGCCTGTGAGCAAAATAAATGATAAACTATGGCAACCCAATCTTGACAGGACTTGTAATGACCCAGACCCCTCAGGGATGAAGGTCTGGGTTACCCCACCAGGCAAAGAACCATGGCCAGCTGAGGTGCTGGCTGAGGGCAAAGGAAATACAGAATAGGTAATGGAATTGATAGTTCTACCTATCAGTTACACCAATGTGATCAATTGCAAAAGTTAGGTTTGTGATTGTCAGTATTTCTTCTTTATATGTGCTCATTGAATATCTATCCCTTGTTCGTACATAATATTATCAGATACAAATAGGGTCAGTGAGGTTTCATGTATATGTATGCTAGCTATATGATGTTGGGTGTAAGCATAATTTCATTAATATCTGGAAATTATAAATGGCTGAAGAATTGTGTACTAGTGCCAAGTTGGCAAGGGTGGACTGTGATAGGTTTATTGTGTTAATTACGCCTATGTTGGAACATGTGGGTGGAGTTTAGTTAGGTCACATCTTGATTGGAGGGTGACCAAGATAAATACTTTATACTGCTGTCTCTTTTTCCGTGGTGGTCGGACCAGCATTCTGCTGCCTGAGCCAGTCCTTTGCTCAGCTGCATGCTGTGCTATCATGGGCCGAGCCAACCAATGAATCATGTCGCCTTGCCTTGAGTGCGTTGCTTGTGGATCCATCAAGACCTGCTTCACCGTGCTTCTTGAGGATCCTTCAGATCTTTGGAAGCTTCCTATGCTCCTGAGCTACTGGCTTTGTTACACCTCAACTTCTCATCTTCCTGCTGTTGCTGCCCACCCTGCTTTTTGTTGTTTGGGGGCGGCTTTTGTGTCTACTTCCCTCACCTTGGACCAGCAGCCTGAATGACTAGAAGGACCTTCAGGGTATTGATTGTTCCATAAAGTGAGTTCAATGGAGCCCTCTGTACTGCTGTGCTACTGTGCGGACTAATGAGCTGTTATATTCCATCTTCCTGTATAAACCTGTCCATATATAGCAGGTGTCCTGGTTTCGTTTCTCTAGAGCACGCTGAATAACTATCAGGAGCAGAATCACTTGCCCTATCTTCCAGACAAATAGTGACTTTTCTACAGAAGTCAGTATTAGGCAGCTGTCAAATCTGTCAGGTAAATATTAGGTTGGAAGGTAGACAGACTCAGAATTCATATAGTCGCTTTTTCGCTTAGAAGATGTTCTAAAGTAAACTAAATTTAATTTAGAGGAGAAGGATGTCCTCAAAGCTTCAGAGGAACAGAAGCAGCAGAAACGATAGCTACAGAATAACAATTAGTACCTGATTATGCAACTTGTGAACATTATCACAATGGTTATATCAAAATGTATAAAAATACTTTTTGACCTTTATTGTCATTTGGAACAATGTCTACATTTTTCTTCCTGATTTCTCTCTTTCTGATATTTCATATCTGGTTTCCTATTATCACTGCACTGCAGCTTAATGTAATAATAATCACCAAACGGGACTCTTAGATGAAGACATGTCTGTCTCAGGCTCCAAACAAGGATTTAGCTACTTAAAAATCAGGGCTCTGATAAAAGATGATGTTGTTAAGAAAGAACATGAGCGTGGAGACTTGCATACTAACAATTTCCAAGGCTTTATAAATGTTTTAGCTTCATGAGGTAAGCTCTGCGGGCATCATTGCTCCCCTTAAACCCATAGAACAGGAAGGTCTATAATTTGTTCAGAGTTACACGATCAAGAGAGAGAACGGCTCTGACATTAGAATCTAAGTCCTCTGCTGCCTATTTGATGCCTTTTTCTCCATGTTATTCAGTCTTCCTTAGGCAATGCTTTCTAGAATGTTATAAGAAGCAGCCGCAAGTTCGAAGACTGTTAAATGACTTACATTATTCTTAATTCATATATACATATATGTTATAATAATTTTATTGATATAAAATTCACATATCAGACACTTCCATAGTTCCGTTGCCTTTAAAAGAGCTGTATGTACATCATCACAATCCGTTCTAGTGCTCCCTCCCCCTCACGCTTTCATTGTTTGCTCCCCGCTTACTCTCATCCTTCCCACGCCCCATCCCCAATCAGCCATCGCATCCGTTATTGCAGCTGTATGCATCCACTCCTCTTGCACTTCATAAAGTGGGAAACTTAAGAGAAACTATAAAAACCAAAACCAAAATGGAGCATAAAGAAGAAAATAATAATAATAGACAGACAAAAATAGAGTAATAAAGAAAAGACAAGTAGCAATATTTAAAAAGCCAGAGACGAAATATCTGTCATAGAACAAGTGAAATATTTAAGCTTAGAGCAAATTCAGGTTGGGTCAAGAGGTAAGTCAACTGACCAAGTAGCATATTATACCATAGTTAAATCTACCCTAATCAAGTTTACAATAATCTCTGTCTGATAGTAAAGCTTTTTGAGTTCCTTTATAAAAATCATTTTATTGGGGGCTTATACAACTCTTATCACTACCCATCCAACCATCCATTGTGTCAAGCACATTTGTACATTTGCTGCCATCTTCATTCTCAAAACATTTGCTTTCTACTTGGGCTCTTAGTATCAGCTCCTCATTTTTGCCCCTTCCTCCCTGCCCTCCCCCGACTCCCTCATGAACCCTTGATAATTTATAAATTATTATTATTCCTTTTTTTTGTGGCCAGGGAAATTTGCCAGAGGCTTAATCTGACTAGATATTCTGCAGATGGAATTGGGGCTCCCACTGTCCCCCGTTGCCTTCTACACATTGGGTGTTCATGATTTTAATGCTGATACCTTTCCTGTCATCACATTTGGATTTTGTTATTGTCATCTTTGGATCACACAGGCAGGTGTGCTTCTCTGAGGTGGACCTAGTGGATGCCTCACTTAGATGGCGGCTTGTTTAAATACAGGCCTTTAAGACCCCAAACACTATTCCGATTGATAGCTGGGCACCAGTTGCTTTCTTCACTACATTTTGCTGTAGCACCCTGATCTTTGGTGCTTTCTTCATGAAGCTGAGCATCAAGCAAGGCTATGTTATCAGAACTAACTGACTGGGGCTAGAATAAGTGGAAGCCTAGACTCTTATCTGCTTGTCTATGGGGTTTGAACAACTCTGGTTTACTTTGGTGGTCATATTGTGGCAAAAAAAAACCCCAAACAAACAATACAACAAACACACAAAAATGGCCCAACAACACAATAAACCAAACAAAGCCCACCAAAACAAAACAAAAAAAGAAAGAAAAATGTTGCCAATCATTCCACTAGGGTTTAAGGTGATTGCATTGGTAACATCTCTAATTTATCCAATGGTACAGAATGTAAGGGACTGTTGAGATGAGGGGTTCAACTGTGGGCTGCAACCTATTCGTTGTTGCTTTGTACAGATTGAGAGACTGAGCTCTGTTTCCATTGAGCATTGGGGTTGGTGGTGCTTGGAGAAAATTTCCTGTAATATTCCTTAGAAGGGCAGATCCTTGTCTATCATATTAATGCAAGGGAAGCATTGAGATACCAAATATATATAT
>NW_022103928.1:39411703-39416962 GCF_000313985.2 Echinops telfairi
GGTTTAAAATTTGAGAGAGTGGTGAAGAAAGATGCCATGTTTGAATATCCCTGAGGAAGATGTGGAGTAAGCTACCTTGATATTTCAAAGGAAGACTACTCAGGAAGAGGGGAAACTAAGCGCAGAAAGCTTGAGGTAGGAGCAACATCGGTGACTCCATTGAGAGGCGATGAATGAGAAGGGAGCAGTCAGGTGTGGGGTGGCCCGAGCGCAGATATTTTGTAGGAACTGTAACAATTCGTGACTTCAAGGTCACAGTTAGAGACTCAATTGAATCTTTCCATTTCGAAGGAAAATTAAGTTTTGCTGAGCATCTTCCTTTAAATCAGATACAGCACGAATGTATGTATCAGAGTCATAATTTATTACTTAACAAAGGGAGTTCGGTCTAGGTTACCGCTCTGAGCCCATTCCTGTTCTGGTACAGACAGTCTACAGGATACAAATGTCCAATTTAAGTACAATTTATAGTTATGAACCAATCCTGTAAAATATATTCAAAATTAGAGGAACACTCAATGGTTTGTAATAATGAACACGTGCTCCCTTACAACATGCGCCCAAACGTACTGTTATTATTTGTGCATTATTATGTTTAAGATATTCTGATGTGGCAGGAAGGGTTTTTAACTTTTTTTTTAATGCACAGAAAGGTACACTAGATGCTATATATTGAGACAAGCCATTGGCTGACAGTAGATCAATCGAGAAGCAAAGGCAGATCGCATTTGTTTAGATAAGCAAGACATTAAAGCAGGAAACAATGAACATTTTAGAAAGACAAGAAACATTTTCTTCTTTTTTGGCCCCTCAAATACACTTTTGTGTTCCGGGAGAGGCAGTGTACTGAGTGCCGGACCCTGGCTGTCAGGATTCCGCCCAAAGTAAACTGCAAGTGCTGTGCTTGACCACCAGGCCTCTGCTCGCTCTCCTCTTCACTACCAGCTGGAAATGACTCAAGCAGGAGATGTCGGGCAAGATTTTGGGAAGCTTAAGCTTATACATTTGGGGAACCCTTTTTAAGTTAAAATTTGAAAAATAATTTTGAAGACCAATTGCTAGGAACCCAGAATCTTAGAAGAGGCCCAAACAAATGAAGAACCTCTTTGGCTTCAGGGTATATTTGTCCTAGAAGCTTCTTTAGTTTCCTTGGCAATTTGTTCCTGAGCCTGGTTTGGGATAGGGAGATGGGGTCCTGGTAGAGCTAAGAGGATCTGAGGTCTGTTTGCATAAAATCAGTATCTAAGTACTTCTGATGGCCTTTATATAGTCTACATTAATGGAAAGTTAAGACACTACCTGTCCTTTTGATTTCCCCCTTCGTACTACAGTTGTATGAATAGCTACTCCTAATGGGAATTTTTGATATTATTTTAAAACTTGACAACTCAAGGAATGAAGGCAGCCATTTAAAATGAGCCAACAGATTTATCTTGCTCCTCACTCCACCCATACCTTCATCCCGTGGCTTGGTTCCTTTCCACTTGTCAGATTCAGAGTGCTCCCTCATCTGTGTGTGTCTGAATTGTTGAATGAAAAATCGATGCACTCTGAAACCTTCACCTAAATCCCAATGAAAAGTTTTAAAAATTAGGAAAAGAAGTCTAATCCAATCTAAATAAAAATGACTATTGTGCGTCTAAGTCCAGTCTACTCCACTACCCCAACTCAGGACAATCCAAACCCAGAATGTATCAGTGGTGGCACATAATCCTCTCCTTTGTTAAAGCTGTACTTCTGTCTTGTTCGAGCACCCTGTCTCTTTGTCTACCACTTACTCACCTATTGTGAAAACTCTGACTTCGATTGATCTCGTCCCTTTGTCCATCTTGTTCTGAGTCTTCTTTTTTCCTTTGTCTTTGTGTAAAAAGTTGGAAATATGGAAAGCATCACTTTAAAGATTTGAAAGGTGAACAATCAGCAAAAATGTTTATAAGCTTTAAAATTTCATACATCCAACTTAAGTATTTACTTATAAAGATTTAGGTTACTGAACATGTATGTACACCTGTGTGCATGCACACACAGAGACACATGCAAAATAATCATCTGTCTTTTTATGTTGATGAGTGGTGAAAATAAAGATCACCTCTTTAATAGATATAGAAATAGCATAAATGATATTGTGTTGGCGAAGGATATTGAAAGGGCCCTGGACTGCCTAAAGAACAAATAAATCTGTCTCAGGAGAAGTAATATGAATGCCCTTATAAGTGAGGATGACAGGACCTCATTTCACATACTTCGGACATGTTATCAGGAGAGACCAGTCTCTGGGAAAGGACTCCTTCTTAGTTAAGTGGAGGGACAGAAAAAAACGAGGAAGACCTTGAATTTAAAGTATCTTCAAGAACAGCTTTGGTGCATTTAATCCTCATGACCAAAGACTGATGGGTTCTGGGATGACATGGAGAACATCACAAAGAAAGTCAAAGGCCATTAGAAAGACAGGACGAAGGAAAAATCCCAAAGGGAATGTCAGAAGACACTCTGAAATTTGCTTTTGAATGTAGAGCAGCTTAAGTGAATGGTAGGAACAATGAAGTAAAGGAACCTCACAGATAAATCCAGAGAACAGCTCTAGAATACAAAGAAAGCATTATCATGAATGATGATGCCGAGACCTGGACCTAGAAAAACAAAAGGGAGAATACACTCCGTATATCTCAAGCTGAAAGAACTGAGGTGGGGAATCAAGCCTAGAGTGCAATCTTATAGTGTAAACTGGGAAAAAGATTGAGTGATGGAAGAATTACAGTCAATGTACCAACAAGAAATTGTCTGCATTCAGTCATCTCAAGAGGTAATACACGATCAAGAACCAAGGTATTGAAAGAAGAAGTCCAGCTGGACGAAAGGAACTCGTGAAAAACAAGACTGTAGGAATGGCTGGAATAACAATTGAACACATTGTTCAACAATTTGAAGCAAACATTAGTCTCAACAATTGAAGCAAACATTAGTCTATGCCAAGAAATTCGAAAGACAGCTGCCTGGCTAACTGACTGGAAGAGATTCATATGTGTGCCCATTCCAAAGGAAGGTAACCTACAGAATGCAGAAATTATTGAACACTCTCATTAATAACATGCAAGTGAAACTTTGCAGAAGATCATTCATAAACATTGACAGGGAGCTGCCAAAAATCAAGCAGATTCAGAAGAGGATATGGAAGGAAGGATGTCATTTCTGATGTCAGATATATCTTGGTTGAATTCAGAGAGCACCAAGAAATGTTTACTTGTATATTTTTGACTATGCAAAATATGTAGATCATAACAAATTACGGATAGCATTGTGAAGAATGGGAATTCCAGATCAGTTAATTGTGCTTATGAAGCACCTGTGCATAGGCTAAGATGAAGTGATTTAAATGTATGGTGAATGTGCAACACTTTAGGGCTCTAAAATCATATGAAAAAATAATATATGAAGAAGGGACTTCAGAAGTTTGTGGAAAAATAAGATTAAAGGAAGATGGAATTGTAACATTAACTTTCTTGAGCCCCTTTGGGTATGATACTAGTAGGCCCAGGGAAATGAGAAAATAAAGGACTTAAGAATACAAAGGATTAGGAAAATGAAGAATAGAAAGAAAACAATGACAAGAAAATAAAGCATATAGAGATAATAAATGTGAACACATTTATTGTTTTACTTATCAAAATGTGCATAAACACCAGCAACGGATCATATAAAATTTATTGGGTTATGGTTTTGTTATTCCTCTGGAAGAACAAATCTGTGATGGAAAGGGCCTTATTATAAATTATAGAAAATATACTTGATTTGACTGATTATGATTTGAACTGACTATAATAGTTATAGTTTCTGAGATTTCCTTTGTAAAGACTTTAATAAATATTGTGATAATCTAGTTACCATTCTCCCTAGAGATGGGAAATGGGAAGATATCTTTTGAAATTCTGTTAAAAACTATAGAGGCAATTCTTTAATCAGTGCCCTCATCTATTTGAATTCCTTCAGCCCTGTATTATAATACGTTGTTGACTTCAGAGGGTCTCTTATTTTAAGTATTGAGAATTTGTAGAATTTGTAAATTGTTTCTTTAGCTGTTTTTCTACTTTATGGTATATTTTTTGTTGTTCTGAATTGTTATACATTGAACCCTAATGAAAAGATCTATGAACCTATTTGTTAAAACCAAAACCAAAATTCTCTTCTGTGTTTCAATGACACCGTATTATTTTATTTACCAGACATCAATAGCTGTGTGAAACTTGACAACACAATCACAAGACCAATAATTAGAACCACATTGAGTAGTGATTTTATAATCTGATAGATTACTTAAAAATAATTACATTGGACTTGCCATGTAATTAGATGTCATTTGCTATGTAACTTTTATATTACATTAAAATGACGTGATTTACACAGCAAAGATAATTATCCGATGATTTTGAGACTATGATTTGAACTGACTATAATAGTTATAGTTTCTGATATAATTAAATTGTTGAACCATATCATATGAGTGGAACACTAACCACATGCAAATAACTACTCAATGCCATAGATGTGATAAAAATTATGAATTATCTCAGTAATGAAATATTAATGAGTGGAGCCCATTACAGTAAGTCTCTGCCCTGAGAATATTGAACTTTTACAAGTCCTCACACTGTTGTGTGCTTGGAACTTTGTCACACTCCACATTTGTCCCTTTCCTCACAAAAGAGTTCTGGTTGCACAGTGATGAAGCACTAGGCTACTAACCAACAGGTTAGAGGTTTGAAGCCACCAGATGCTCTGTATGAGAAAGATACGACAGTTTGCTTCCATAAGGATTGTTTACACAGCAGAGCAGAAACTTTATAGGACAATCTACTTTGTACTGTAGGATTGCTATGCGTTGAAATCAACTGGAGGGCAGTGGGTTTGGTGTGGGTGTTATCATTCCTCAAGAGCTTTAGCCCATTGAGTATCAGCACTGCATTTCAGAAATTCAGCTTATTCATGTGTATTAGGCTGGGTTGACTAGATAAACAAATCCAGAGACACTAGAGAGATATTATATATAATTATATATCAAGAAAACATCCCAACCTAGTCCAATTCAAATCCATAAGTCTGATACTAGTCCATAAATTCCCATTTAGAATCATGCAGTCACATGCAATAATGCAGAATGCAGGAATATCACAGGCTAGTGGGTGCAACATTGTATGGATCCAATGGTTGTGTGTGTTAGTCTGGGTACTTTAGAGAAACAGATCCACAGAAACTCATGTATAA
>NW_022103928.1:39417914-39432721 GCF_000313985.2 Echinops telfairi
GATATCAGGCTAGAGGTAAGGAAGTAATTTGCCTTTGTGGGTTTATCACTGAATCACTGATGCCTACTTGACTCTGAACTTGCTCTCATGTGACCTAATACATTTCCTTATTGTCTAAGCCAGTGAAGTTTGAGTTGTTCTGTTATTTGAAGGCAAAACGTTTAATCTGAGCATAAACTTTGTTGTCTGGTAACTTTTGATGAGCAAAATATTCCCTGGTTATGAAATGTCTGTATTAGTTACCTCCATTTGTTATTGCGTAATTTTGGCCAATCCCATATTAAAATGAAATGTGAATGGACAGAGATTTGACACAATTGGAAATCTGACATGAAGGACAACTGATGTTTTGAAGGCTATTTCAAAGGAGACACGTCAATTAAACTTCAGTATCAGTTGAGGGAGAACAACTGTGTATGTGTAAGAGTAGATGCGTTCTGCTGTGGGTAGGTGTCAGCTAGTTAGTTCCAATTCAATGACTTCATGTACAGCAGAACAAACCACTGCTTGGCCCCGGGTCATGCTCATAATTGTCCTTATGTGTGAGTCTATTGTTGTAGCCACAGTATCCATTCGTCTTAAGGGCGTTCCTCTTTTTCTGCCGTGCTTCTATTTACCAAGCACAACGTCCTTCTCCAGGGACCGGTTCTCCAGACAACATTCCTGATGTACATGAGATTAAGTCTCACATCCTTGTCTCTGAGAATTTTGACTCTACTTTTTCCACGACAGATTTGTTTCTTCTTTTGGCAGTCCATGGTACGTTCAAAGACATCGATTCTTCTTTGGTTTTCCTTATTCAATGTCTACCTTTCACTTGCATATGAGGTGATTGAAAATATAATGGCTTTGATCAGGTATACCTTAGTCCTGAAAGCAATCTCCTTGTTTTTAAACACTTCAAAGAGGTTTTGTGTAGCAGATTGAACTGGTGCAATCCGTCCTTTGAGCGCTTGACTGTTGCTTCCATGAGCATTGATTATGGATCGAGGCAAGATGAAATCCTTGACAACGTCAGTGTTTTCTCCATTTATCATGATGCTACCTGTTGACCCAGTTGTGAATATTTTGATATTCTTGACATTGAATTATATATAATCCACACTATAGGTGGGACTGATCATGTTAGTGTTTGTAGTCAAATAAGGCTGTTTATCTCATTATCCACCAAACATTTTTCATTTTTAAAGTTTCAACATTAACTGGACCAGTAATAGAGATTTTATTCACAGAATTAAAAATATCGGATTTTCTCCCAGAAAAATCTTATTTAGCTTTGAGGATTTATTACATTGTATATTTTTTAAAATTTTATCTATTAGTTTGATAAGGTCATAAATTCTGGGGTTTTTTTAATTAAGAAAATTAGGCTTTCTCTACATTTTTCTTTTATGTTCACTTTAAATCTTGATTTGATTAGTGATTCTAAAACTAATTTTATGTATGTTTTTGCTACTTATAATTGTTGACACTGAAGAAGGCTTAATTTCCCCTCAAATCTACTTGTTTGTGACCACTAACAGTTCATTGATATTTCTAAATTTATAAAACCCCTTGTGGTAGCCAATTTATTTGATTGTGCTTTTTTTTGAAGCTTGTAGTGTGATTTTCAAGACTAATTTACTAAACATTTTATTTGATGCTCAAATTAAGAACATGTCGTAGTGTGAAGTTCAGTGATGTAACCTAGTGGTCAAGACCTACAATTTATGAACTATTAATTAGCCATTTACACATACATTATATGACCTGTAGATTCATCAGATTGATTGAGAGTAGAGACCTGAATGCTCCTTTATGGTATTTTACATATCTTAAAAAAAATTCCAGGGAAAGTTCATCCTTGAGTAAAAGAGAGAGCAGAACAAAGTTGATGAATTTTCCAGCATTTAATGTTTTCCATTACAAACAAGCAGATAATCATTTGAATAGCACTGCAAGTTTCTTCAGTGTTGTCCTAACAATGCTGGTTAAGTGATGTGACTCTTTTTCAACCTTAAAGTGGGGAGGAAGCAGTCAAAAAATATCTTTGCAGATCCTTGGAATGCATGATATGAAGCATAAATTTTAATTGGGCTTCATTTACTAAGTGCTGCATTACCTCATCCTTTAGTTTTAACTATGGATTTTCTATAAATCTTCATATGGCTAAACATGATAAACTGCTCAACATATCACAGAACAAGGCAGTGCGTATTATTAGCACTTGAGAAGTTATTGATTGCTTAACTTGATTAATCTTTTATGGGTCTCTGTAGTATTAATTCCAGAGCGAAGATTGTAGGTTCCTACTGTAGCAGAGCTCATTCATACTTCCTATTTCAATTACAAGGTTTTGATGCCTATAGCGATTACACTAATTATGACATTTCTAGCACAGACTTTTTGGTCTCTATTTATCAGAAATGAACACTTTTAAATTAAATTTACTTTCAAGCAGCAGTGATAAAATGAAAAGTATGACCCATGCTGTATTTTCTACTTATGGGTAAAATAACATTTTGTGAATGTTTTAAAATAAATGAAGTAATTTTTCCTGATTGTGCATTTATGAGGAAGCTTCATAAGTTCATGGAAAACTGGAATTGAACAACAGTTGAAATTTTCCACAAACTTTTGAAGCCCCCTCCTACAGTCATGTACACATACATAAACACTGCCTAGCGCATTGTTCATAACATGAGAAATCAGCAATTTTTTTATGACAAAGTGATTTTACCTAAACGCTTTCTCGTTTAGAAATATATTAGACAACATTATAGATCATACTGTGTGTGTCAGAATTTTGATATTTTCACAAAGGCCTTGGAGGCACCAGCATTTTAAGTACCGAAAGGGCATCTGATTTGAGGAGGAGGAACTTTGGTGAATGGTCTTGAACTACATTTGCAAAATACTTGATTTCAGATTGAGAAAACATCTGTGATTGACTTCAAAACTGAAGGGGGGACCTGGTAGAGATATAGGGAATGGGGGTGTGGCCGGAGGAGCAGGTAGGGCATTATTCCCACATTTCGGCCTCCCACTGCTTTAGAAAAGGCAGGTTCACTTCACTGGCCCCCACGCAGGGTTCAAGTTGTGGGCCATTCTTTTCTTCTTTCATTCCTCAGAGCAAAGTGTTCTTCAGATTTCCTAATAAGGTGTGTGTAAATCTCTCTTGGGCAGAATCTACTCTTCAAGTTCCTGTTAGTTAATTCATGCTAAACCTACATCTCACAGTCATCAATAAATGTTTATTAGATTAAATTGACCTAACATCAGAGTTATTTAGTTAATTAGTTAATATCTTTGGAAGAAATGAGGTAGCCTGGTGGTTAATAGAAAATAGAAAAGACCAACCCAACAGAGAAAAAGCCAGGCAGGGAACCAATGACAAAATTTCAAAGTTTGGCCATATCTCACAGTTCTGTGTCAAATTGTAGTATTGAATTTAAGATGATAAAAGCAATATGATGTAATAAAAACTGATCTGTAATAGATATTTAATATGAGTGTCAAATTTTGGTTTATGACTAGTTTTCCAACTTTCATTAAAGCCAAATAGATCTCCCATCTTTAAACAAGAAATGTTTAGGTAATCATGTTTGGCAACCGATGTGTACATAGGATTGATACGGAAAAAAAGCTACTTTACCCTTTGGAACAAATGAGTAGATTCAATATATCTATCTCACATTGGGGAGGCAAGTCATTGTGAATATTCAAGACTTATGAATATTCAAGACGCAGTTTTTAAAATGATGTACTTCACTCAGTGTAGCTTGCTGGTTTACGTGAGGTCACACATTTGGGGAATGGGTATTGTGTGTAAGTGAATGTTCTGACCAATGTAAAGATCATTAATTTTGACTTTTAACTGAAGGCAGAAAGACCTGACTTTGAAGATCAGTCCCATGACTTACCAACTTTTTGAACTTGGGAACTTATACTTTTATTCAAAGTTCTAAACTGTACCTCAAATAGTTTTTTTAAGGATTAAAACAGGGAAAATTACCCTAGTACAGGACCTGCTAAGAGAAAGTAGCTATTATAATAATATGACATTTTAGTTAAAGCTTTAATATGATGTAATCAAACAATTGAATCCTTCAGTGGTGACTGATGTTGAATTAGCCAATATCTACCATATGCTAACAATGGTGATGATAAAGATGAAAATGTCTCTACATTCTGGGAGCCCACAATGTATATGTAAACTTTTTTCTTGTGTTGTGATCTTAAGCTTAATTCTCATAACACAGAATTAAAGATATAGAAGATGAAGCAGTGGCTTATTTCAGGAGTCCAAGTTGAAGACTATGATTTTAACATTGCTCTTTTTGGTGGAATCATATTTAATTCTGCTAAATGTACAAAAATAAAGAGTATTTATATAAAATAAGTATTCCTAGCATGTGAGTGTCACTCATCAAGATGTTGGTTTTTGAAAATTAGGATGGTAAGGAAACATGATAATGTGGTACACTCAAGAGTAACTAGCTTCTGTCAATTAACAAGTGAATAGAAAATGATCACACCTCTTTTGTACAAAATTTAATGCCAAGTACTCTTGAGAATATAAAGAATTCAGAGATATGACACAGTCGGGGAGTACTCGTTTGTGTTCTACTTAGAGAGTGATGGCGGGAAAATAATGGCAGAAGCATTCCAAACAAAGGAAGCTGCATCAGCCAAAGCAAATATGGAATTTCATGATGTTTATGAGACAACGAATCGATGTAAGAATTAAAAAAACACAGATTCAAGTTGGTGAAGTATTAGTTCAGGTGATTCATTTGAAAGACTAGCTAAAAGAGAAGCGTGTCAATGTACTGAATGATATCAACAATGTACTAAAATGCCAGTCAAAAACGGGGGATTGCTACAAGCACATCTATCAAATGGTGTGCTAAAATATTTGGTTGGACTGGAGGATTCAGGTAGAAGAGTGTCCCTTCTCCTTCTCCCTTCCTTCCTCCCTCTCTGCCTTTTTTCCTTTCCCCTTTCTTGCTTCCTTCCTTCTCTCCATTCATAAGCTGAGCCCCTACTATGTGTTGTCCAGACCCAGTTTAAATCCTCATGTAGCTCACATTCTAGTAGGGAAGACCAGAGTGATAAGTGCTATGATGAAAACACGTAGTGGGGAGTGACTTGGGACTATTTTAATTGGTTACTTAGGAAAAATCTCTCATTTAAGCAGAGATAAGCAATAAGGAATAGCCAGCCAGGAGAGAGAACATAATCACCTCCATATAAACAAGTTTCATTTATTTACTTTAAATACATTATCTCATGTTTGTTTTCCTAATTTTGTTCATTCTGTTTCCTGTCCTAAAAGCCTCCTTTTATTCAGTGTACTTCCTAATTAGATCTCACCTGTAGGAACATGAATTATCGGATTAATCCTAAAGTTATCTTTAAACGCCAGGTGTACTCTAACTTCTTTCGGTAGTCATTTATGGCTTGGAAAGCATCATTTTAGCTCAATCGTTCTAAAATCTACCTTTATTCCTGTTTATACTAATCCCTGAATTAATGAGTTTAATCAAACTCATTGAAGGGAGGTGATACTCAAATATACCCAAAAGAATTAAGATAATGATAGACAGTGGAAATAAGGAAATAATCAAATATAAAGAGCGAAGTTAAATTTCAAGGGGGCAGGGGGTAGATGCTTCTCTATCTTGCCATAGTATTGAGAATGTGTATAATATATTTTGATCAATATTACTAATTCCTTCTTTCCATTTCTGTTCAATCATCTTGAAAACCTCTTGGAATGACTAAATTAATGATAAATTTCTCATGATTATTATGCGTGTGAATGAGGAAGAACAAAATCATTGCTATTTAATTATTTACTCCATATTGAGATAGATGATGTTAAGTGCTCTACAGAAGACAGCCAGGAGAGTCTTTAATCATGATTCCCAATGTTTAAAAATGATAATGAAGATGCATATATGCTTATCACCATGAAATCAGAAAAATTAATTTCTCCATCTTGTAATGTACTTTAGCTTACATCATTATCTCAGAGATTCCTCCCCCCACCCCCATGCTCTTAGGGAAGGGGAAACGTAGTGAAATCAGTACATTTTGAGGGTATGTGCTTAACCTGTAGGGAGCCCTGGTGGTGGAGCGGTTACGTGTTTGGCTGCTATCTGATGGGGGTGTAGTTTGAACCCATCATTTCTGCAGAAAGAGCATGATGGGGCCATCTGCTTTCAAAATGAGTACTGCCTTGGAAACTGTCAGTAAGGTTGCTGCTCTCAAGCACATTAGACGTGATGGAAATGGCCTTCTTTTGTCTATGTAACCCTTGAGCTCTCCTCCTTCTCTGCGATTCTGAGCCATTAAAGTGGTTTGGAAAATAGCCTTGATTGCAGTATGCGGCTTACCTCCCTTGGCCACAGCTGATTGGACCAGCAGTGAATAGTTTACTTGGACTGTGTCAATCAGATTCTCTCTAGGAGACAGGAAACTGGAAGTTAGTGGTTTCTGACTGAACGTGTCAGCGGATCTCATGAGCTAGTGAACTGTTTTATTTACCTGATGGTCGGAGAAGCTGAGAAATAGGCATCAATGACGGGAAAGGAAACAAGAGGGTGAGGAGGATCAAAGAACCAGATGTTCTGTGACTCCCACTGCTTTTGCTTTCTGCTCTGGAGTTGGGTTTGATGTGAGGAAAATGGTCGACAATGGGCCATCCACTCACATGCATTGTAGGGAGGCATGTCATTGGAATGCCACATGCTCTTTTCATAAGAAAGAACTGTGCCAGGGTGACAGTACCTGAAGATGCATTAAATAAATTTTCACCTGAAAGGACAACCCATAATTCCCACAAGTTCGCTTTAATGTTTGCCTGTCTCCTAATGGGCGGTAATTGAAATGGATTTATTATCTAAGTTATTCCTCAGTTCAGGATATCACTTAGAAAATGGGACCATAAAATGAGATATTCGTGGTCAAAAGCAATCTGTGGGAGCATGGAAGTGCTAAGATTCTTTCAGCCTAAACCTTCCTGGCGGAATATAAGGTACCGTATATACTGAAGTATAAGCCGACCTGTATATCAGCTGAGGCACCTAATTTTACCACAAAAACTGCATTAAAAATGTGCTGAAAAACTCGGTTTATACACGAGTATATACGGTAGTTTTTCAAATTTGGAAAATTGATTATTTTATAAGATGTGTTTAATATCATCCTTTCCCCAACTTAGGAAATACTGGAGGAGAAAATGTATCTTTTATTAGTAACATGTACTGCTGCAAGTGAAGAGATCCTCAGGAATAATTGTATTCATTGATGAATGAGTGTGATTTTTTCTTCGTATTCTTGTTCAACACTGAAGATGCCACCGATGCCCAGGATTAGTCTCATTTCTCATTTTCACATTTCATCAACCCAAGCTGCTTCACGAGACCTGGGAGGAAGTCGGGACTGAGGTTGACAGAAGAGAGAGAAAGCAGCTACCTATGCAGGGTTGAGCAGGCAAGAAGCTGCTTCAGCTCCCTCCATCTTTCCTCCACACTTTACTCCTATTATTGTGAAGAAACACCAGCCCCCAAACTCAACAGAATAAACTCGAGTTATATCTCTAAAATAGAGATCCATATTATTCTAGTAATTCACTTAATGTTTATAAAGTACCTGTAATACATGTACTGTGCAGGTAGTAAATACTAGAGTCCTAAAAACCAAATGATGCAGCTGTTAGGTGCTGTGGTTGACCTGGCTGTGATTCATAGTGACCCCATATGAAACCCTATATGGCCCTATATGAAACCCTGTACGACTCTATATGAAACCCTATATGACCCTATATGAGACCCTATCTGGCCCGGTCTGGTACCATCCTCACCATCATTGCTGTAGCTACTGTGCCAGTCCATCTTGCTGAGGATCTTCCTCTTTTTTGCTGACCTTCTACTTTACCAAGCATGATGCTCTTTTGCCAGAACTGGTCCTTCATGATAATATGTCCAGAATACAGGAGATTAATTCTCATCCTTCTGGTTTCTAAAGAATATTTCGGCTGTACTTCTTGTAAAACACGTCTTTGCTGAAGTCCACAGTATATTCAATTCTTGGCCAACACCATAATTCAAAGGCAATACGTATTCTTTGTTTTCCTTATTCATCGTCCAACTTTCCTATGCATATGATCTGAGTGAAAATAAAATGGCTTGGGTCAGGTGCAAAGTGACATTTATGTTCCGCAACACTTTAATTTGGTCTTACCCAGCAGATTTGCTCAGTTCACTAAGTGCTTTGATTTCTTGACTGCCGCTCCCATGGAAGTTGATTGTGGATCCAAATAAAGGAAATCCTTGACAACGTCAATCTTTTGTTTATCATGATGGTGTCTATCGGTCCAGTCATGAGGATTATTGGTTTCCATAGGTTGAGGTGAAACGATCGTCTTTGATCTTTATCAATAAATGCTTCAAACGTTCTTCTCCTTTAGCAAGGAAGGTTGTATCATATTCATATTGCAAGCTGTCAATGAATCTTTCCCCAATCTTGATGTTCTTCTACATCTGGTCAAATTTCTTAACTAATCACCATACAGATTGAGTAAGTATGGTTCCAGGGCTTAACTCTGACACACACTTTTTCTGATTTTAAACTACACATTACCCCCCCCCCCTTTTTTTTCTCCAATGACTCTCTGGTCTAGGACAGGTTCCACATGAGCACAACTAAGTGTTCTGGAATTCACATGGCTTAGCAATGTTATCCATAATTTTTTTGTTGACACATCATCGAATGCCTTTCCATTGTCAATAAACCACATACAAATATTACAACTTGAGGCTTGAATTTTTTCTTCAGTTCTCTCTGTTTAAGATGTGCTGGCTGAGTTCTTCCCTTTGACTTTTTAACTCCAGAGCTTAGCACATTTCATCATAATATTTTCTTTTCTTTTAAAAAAATCATTTTATTGGGGGCTTATACCACACTTATCACAATCCATCCATCCACCCATTGTGTCAAGCACACTTGTACATTTGTTGTCATCATCGTTCTCAAAACACTTGCTTTCTACTTGAGCCCTTGGTATCAGCTCCTCCTTTTTCCCCTCCCTCCCCATTCCCCCCTCCCTCACGAGCCCTGGATAATTTATGAATTATTATTATTTGTCATGTCTCGCACTGTCTGACATCTCCCTTCACCCCCTTTTCTGCTGTCCGTCCCCCAGGGAGGGGGTCAGCTTAGCTTTTTTACTTGTTTCTTTTCCATTTTCTTGAGCTTCTCTAAATTCAAGGTCAACTTTCAGTTTCCTTCTGAGGTACGTTTTGATTTTTTCCCCCTTTTCTGTCTTTTAAATGACGTGTTATTAAAGTCAACTCTACTATTCCCCAGTTGTATTTTCAATATAGGGGCTCATCTTTCTGCACGATATCAGGCAATGTTCTGCACTGTTCATACCATTGTATGAGGTTCATCCCTCCGAATTGGACTACCTGTTCCTTCTTCCAGAATGTTCTTAGGCTCTGCGGAAACCTGTCGGCCATGGATGTATTTAAAAGATGAATGACATATCTTTCAGAATCACAGCAGTATGCAAACCATCACAATCTGAAAAAGACAGGAGCGTGGTGGACTTCAAATATGATACATGATGTCCTTGCTGTTGTCCAACAATGGATCTGGTCTTTGGATATCAGTGTTCAGTGACGCAAATCTATTTTTCACATGGTATTTAAGTTCAGCTAGTCTATACTCCAGGTCATACTTTGACTCTCATGAACTTGTTTTAATTTTCTTTAACTGTAGTTTGAACTTGCAGATGAGCAATGGACTCATGTGTAGTCAGCCTTTGGCATTGTTCTGACCAATAATATAGGGCTTCTTTATTATCTTCACAGACACAGCTTTATTCCTGAATGTTCCATTCAGTGCAGTTCATGTGTACAGTAGCTATTTACTTTTTTTGAAAAAGGTATTTGTAATTCATATGTTCTTAATCTTGCAAATTCTATCATGGGATCCCCCGCCTAATTTCTATCAGCAACTTAATATCTTCCTCATTGCTTATAACTGTCACAATCATCAGTAATTAGCAATGCATCTTGATTGTATATTTGATCAAATTCAAACTGCAGAAATTGGTAAAAATGTTCAATGTCTTTATTTTGTGATTGGTGCATAAATCAGAATAATTTTGGTATAAATTGGCCTTCTTTTGAGGTATATGATATTATTATATCACTAACAGCATTTTTAAATCATAGAGTTAATTATAGTATTTCTTATTTGTGCAAGTTTTTAGTGTAGGAGAAGAGTCAAGTTTAGTGTTCTAATAAAGGAGATCTGTCCAAGTGTAGGGAAACCGGGAGGAAGGGGCTACTTAGCTGGCATGGAGGTAGTGCAGGACTGGTTTCAAAAAGGAGGAAGAAATAGAAGCAAAACCTAAAGCTAAGTGAGTTAATGCTGTGGAGTTCAAGGATCAGTATTTCAGGAAGTCATGCAGATAAATGTGTGCATGAGTGTCATAGTATGGAGCAGTTTGGTATAAATAGTTGAAAGCTGTGAAAATACAGGAAAGAGAAATGGAACATGTGGCTAAGAAGCTGGGATGAAGCCTATCATAGAATTAAATTACAGACCTTTCATGCCATGTAAAGGAGTTCAGGTTTAAGTCTGGAGAGCCTTAGAAATTAAAAGTATTCACAGTCACATGGCAACCTTAAAAGAGCTGCCAGTGGATGGTCAGCTACCCTTTTCCCATAAGGTCTTATAGGATGGCATTCTGTTTTCTTGTGGCCCAGACTTTAAGGCCACCACTCATCTGTCTGCCAGATTGTGGTGGTTCGCATGTTGCTGTGATGCTGGAAGCTATGCTGCTGATATTTTCAATACCATGAGGGATACCCATGGTGGACAGGTTTCAGCAGAGCTTCCAGACTAAGAACATTCTAGGAAGAAGGACTAGGCTGTCCAGTTCTGAGGGATGGACCTAATACAATGGTACGGACACTAGCAGAACATTTTCTGATACAGTGCAGGAAGGTGAGTCCCCAATAATGGAAGGCACTGACTGAAAACACAATTGGGGAATAGTAGAGTTGATCTTAATGACATGTATACTGCAGTGCTTTTGGTATTTTCATTTGCTGATTGGCAGCAACAAAGATGATTAGAAACAGCTGCAAACATCCACTAATAAGTGGAATGTGGAATGTATTTAGTATGAATCGGAACTTATCAAACCTGAAATAAAACTATTCTGGGAATCAGTCAGCTGTAATGGAATAGTATTTTCACATGAAATAATGACATGTGCAAATACTTGGAGTTAGGAAAACATAAGAAGATGCTCAGCATGTCTCAAGCTGAACGAACTGAAGGAAAACATTGAGTCGCACGTTGAAATGTGATGGGAGTCTATAGGCCAAATACTGAATAATCAGGAAACATCAAAAGAAGATGAGAGGGATACACAGTCATTTGACCAAAAGGCATTGGTTGACACAACCATTTCAAGAGGTAGCATCACACCAGTAGTTGGTGATATTGAAAGAAGAACTCCAAGCTACTCCGAAGGCATTAGTGAAAACTAGGCTCCAGCAATTGATGGGATACCGATGGAAACGCTTCGACAAATAGACGCAACCCTGCAAAAGTTGCTTCGTTTATGCCAAGAAATTTGCAGGAAAGCTACCTGGCCCGTTGACTGAAATGGATTCATATTTGTGCCCATTTCAAAGAACGATGACCCAACAGAATGTGGAAATTATTGAGCAATAGCAATAATGTTCTCTGCAAGTAACTTTTTGCTGAAGATAATGAAAAAACATTTTCACTGATAGAGAGCTGCCAAAAGTTCAAACCAGCTTGAGAAGAGGGTGTGGAATGAGCAACATTACTGCTGATCTCAGATGGATCTTGCCTGAAAGCAAATAATACCAGATAGATGATTACTTTTTTTATTGACTATGCAAAGGCATTTGAATGTGTGGATAGTAACAAACTCTGGATAATATGGTCAAGAATGGGAATTCCAGAACCCATAATTGTGTTCATGATAAATTTGTTGTTGTTGTTGTTGTTAGATGCCATTGAGTTGGTTCCGACCCATGATGACCCTACATACAACACCATGAAACACTGCCTAGTCCTGTGCCATCCTCACAAGTGTTCCTATGTTTGAGCCATTGCTGCGGTCCTGGGCCCAATCCACTTCCTTGACATCATCTCCTTGGTGCCATTCCATCTCCTTGAGGGACCTGGTCACACACTAGAAGGCGGTCATTTGAAAAGAACAAAGGGGTATTGCATGGTTTAAAATCAGGACAGGGCTGTATCAAGTTTGAATCTTTCACTATACTTATTCAAACTGTATGGTCAGCAAATATTCCCAAAAGATGGACGACATGGTGAAAAATGAGCTATCGGGATTGGAGGAGGGCTCATTGACCACTTGTGTTATGCAGATGACACAAACTTGCTTGCTGAAAGCCAAGGGGACTGAAAGCATTTAATGATGAAGATCAGAGACTACGGCCTTCAGTAAGGATTCCAAGTCAAAGGTGTTTCAATATAAAGAAGACAAAAATCCTCACAACCGGACCAAGGACAACATCATGACAAAAGGAGAAAAGACTGAAGCTGTCAAGGACTTCATTTTACTTGAACCCCCAATCAGTACTTATGAAAACAGCTGTTAAGACATCAGATGTGATAGCCTATTGGCCACATTCTATCGGACCTCTTTAAAGTGTTAAAGAGCAAAGATATTTCTTTGAGAATTAAGGTGTGTCTGACCCAAACCATGGTATAGGGTCACTATGAGTCAGAATTGACTCGATGGGAGTGAATTTTTGTTGTTGTGGTTGTTCATGTGCATGTGAAAGCTGACAATTAATAAGGAAATACTGAAGAAAATGGACACATTCGAATGATGGTGTTGGGGAAGAATGTTGAAAGTAGCACGGACTGCTAGAAGAACGAAGACATCTGTCTGAGAGGAAGTTCAGCCAGAAATGGGGGTGGCAAGGCTCTGTCTCATGCTCTTTGGATGTGTTGTCAGAGAGTCTAGTCCCTGAAAAAGGCCAGAATGATTAGTAAAGAACAATGTCAGCAAACAGAGGAAGACTAGTCAGGCGATGGATTGACACAATGGTTCAAACTTAACAAAGATTGTGAGGATGGTGCAGGACTGGTCAGCAATCCATTCTGCAGTACACAGGGATGAGTTTTCACTGGAACTAGACTTCCAGTAGTCTGTTGCCTGTAACCTCGGCATTCAATTCCCTTTAGAAGTGCTTCTACCAAGAGGTTTTGAATTCTCAGTGCTTTCTCTTCTCTTGACAATGCTAAGTTTATCTCTCAAAATTTAATTTTAAGTGAATTTTATGTTCAACCAGCATACTTGCAGATTCCCAAGTTCTCCTTTAGATATATACATATGTTCAATAAAGTTAGAGTTATACTCTGCTTGTTTGGGAAGCATTTTCCCTTATGTAGACTTAGTTACTTAACATGGATACGAAAATTCTCACTTGGGTGAGGTTGGCAAAAATATAATAGACAGAAATGATGCTAATTACCTATTATGTAAAGTTCAATTTTCCTAGGATCTGATGATCCAACTGATGCTTCTTGTTGAGCCTTTGTTTCCAGTTGGTTAAAATTCTAAATAGGGAAAATGAATAGGGTCAGGTTGGGTCCAAAGCAAGTCTTATGTGCATGAAAGAGGTCAGCTCTCAGTCTTCTTGGAGTACCGAATCCCCCACTCAACCATGAGCCCTTTCATTAGGAACAGACCTGTTCCTTTTTCGCATCTTCCCCCAAATTTGTCCCAACAGTTGGGTTTAGTTTTCACTGACTCTTTTACCTCCAAGACCCAATGCGATGAGTGAAAACGTATTCTTTTGACTTCTACTTTGTCTTATTTTGAAAATTCAAGTTTAAAATGGAGAGAATTAAAGACATTTATTCAAGTCATGCCAGCCCTGTAGTTGATCCTGCTTACATTTTAACCCAAAGCTTCTTAGGAGAATCCTAAATGTGAATGACTTAAGGCTTAGTTCTACTTTTCGAGGGGAAAAACATCACCTTATGTTGTACAAAATACTCAGATAGATTGGCTGGCACCTGCTTAACTTGATTCTCCTACTTTATAATGATCACAAATAGAATCTTGATAGTAACTAAATAGTTGTTGCTATGTGCACTAAAGAATTCTGGAATGCTTTTATGAAAATATCACTATGCTAAATATTTTCCTCTTTTTCTGTGCATTTTAGAATTAATTTATTTATATTTCTTTGCATTGACTTTCACATTGCCTAATGCCTTCTGCCTGCTTATGTATGCAGCCACACAAACTATGATATCACAACTCATTAATCAGGCAACGGGCCAGCTTGAATGAGATCAGAGTGTGGGATAATGCCAGTGCTCCTGGTGTCTGAATCACAAGGTGTTTTTATCAGTGTGGTCACAAATGAATAAATAGGAACAGCCTATGGTAATTTTGCTAAATTTAGAATTCTTTACAGTACTAATTTTCATGAGGAATTGATGTTGGAATGGCAAAGAGTCAAGTACACTGATGTCTCCCCCTAAATGTTTAACTGCAATGTGGATAAAAAGAAATTTATATCAATATTAAAATGTTTCCAGATAGAGATAGTTTTAAAGCAAAAGGTAAGCATCATTCAGATCTTATTATTCCTTAACAACGATTATTAATATTTTGGTAAAAAGCCTACCAGTTTGTTTTTGCCATGAAAACATATGACCTCATTCCCAAGGAAAATTAAATGTACTTATGCTAGGCATATTGGTGGTTCAATGATTTACCAGCT
>NW_022103928.1:39433052-39436861 GCF_000313985.2 Echinops telfairi
TACTCGATGGGTTTTGCTTATCTGAAAAAAAGAAAACCCACGAAAAATCCATTGCCGTTGATGAACTTTTCATTTGTCGGGAACTTCCACAGAGTATTTGAGACTGTGAATCTTTAGGCGAGCATACAGCCCCATCTTCCTCCCACTGAATAGCTGGGCCCTTCCAGTTAGCAGTCCAGTTCCTACTGGATGGTTTCAGGGGGATCCTCCTGACATACCGAAAATATATATACTGAAACCCACCATGCTACTAGGGCTCTTCCAGCTATGAATAAGGGGTCTAATTTCATAAATTCTTGTCAACATATGCTTTTATGTTAATTAAAAACATCTTAGCTAGCCTAGCGAGAGAGTGAAATAAGATCTCATTGATTTGCATCTCTGATGGATAATGGCATTGAGCAGCATCCAAAGATCTATACTTTTAACTTCTTTGCTAAACCCTATTCCATTGTTCTACTGCCTACCTGCCATACGGTAGCACCTTGTGTGTTGCTGTAGTACTGGATGTCACTGGTATTTCAAATACCAGCATACTCAGAACAGACTATGGTGTGGGATGCAACTGCCCATTTTGGAGGAAGTAGCTGCTGAAAACCTTATGCATATCTTCAATGCATTGTCAGATATTGAAGGCTTAATGAAATGGAAGTAGGACATTTTCAGAAATGATGGGCCCCTCAGATCTGAGGGCACTCAAAATTTGACTGAGGAGTAGCTAGCTGCTTTCTCAAAGTAGAGTTACCCAGGGCGACTTGAATGGAGTAAAGCCTTGGGAGCAGAGCTTCCAGATCTTCATTTGCTGCTGGGACACAACTCATAGTGAAAAGAAACAGCTACAAAACTCGAATCATTGGAACTTGGACTGTCTGAAGCTGGAATCTAGGGACACTGGAAGTTGTCAAAAATGAAATGGGACAAATAAAGATAGAAATCCTAGGTATTAGTCAGCTGAAATGGACTGCTGTTGGCCATTGTGAATCAGAAAATCATATGGTTTATTATGATAGGAATGGCACAATCATATGTTACACATATTATAATAGGTTACATCATATGTAAGTTCAGGTTGAAGCTGATGAAAGTGGAAAGAAGATCATGAAAGCCATTTATTACCTTGAATATATCCTACCCCAAAATTGAGAACAACTCAAGAACAGATTTGATGCCTTGGACATTAATGACCAAAGCGTTGATGAGCTTTGGGATGACATCAACATTATTCATGAAGGAATCAAAAGATCATTACAAAGACAAGAAAGAAAGAAAAGGTCAAAGTGGATGTCAGAAGAGACTCTAATCATAGAGTAGCTAAGGCAAATGAAAGAAATCATGAGGTCAAAGAGCTGAGCAAACAATTTTAAAGGGAAGCTCGAGAAGACAAAGTCCAAAGTTATAATGAAATGTGGAAGACCTAGAATTAGAAAACCAAAGGGCAATAACACACGCAGCATATCTTTAACTGAAATAACTCAAGACACAAGTCGAGCCATGAACTGCAATCTTGAAAGGTCGTATGGGCAAACTATTGAATGTTGCAGGAAGTATAAAGAGAAGATGGAAAGAATACATGGAGTCATGGTATCAAAAAGAACCAGTCGACATCTCACTATTTCAGGAGGGAACATATGAAAGCTTTAGCCAAAAACAAGGCTCTAGGAATCGGTGAAACTTCAATGGAAATGTTCCAACAAGCTGATGAACCACCGGAAGTCCTCACTCTTCTATGCCAGGAAATTTGGAAGACAACTACTTGGCTAACTGACGGGAAGAGATCCATGTTTTACCCATTCCAGAGAAAGGTGATCCATCAGAATGTTCAAGCTATAGAAACATATTATTAATATCACATGAAAGAAAAATTTTGCTGAAGATCATCTATCCAACAATGGTTGCAGCAGTAAATTGACAAGGGGTTGTAAGAGTTTCAGGCCAGATTCAGAAGATGTGGAACAAGGGATAACATTGCTGATGTCAGATGGATCTTAGCTGAAAGAAGAAAACCAGAAAAATGTTTACTTGTGTTTTATTGACTATCCAAAGCATTTAGCTGTGTTGATAATAACAAATCATGGATACTTTTGAGAAGCATGGGCATTTCAGCATACTTCATTGTACTCATGAGGTATTTGTACATGGATCAAGAAAGAGGCAGTTGTGTGAACAGAGCAGGGAATACTGTATGGTTTAAGTCAGGAAAGGTGTGCGTTAGGGTTTTTATCTCTTACCATACTTATTTAATCTGTAAGCTGAGCAAATAACTAGAGAAGCTGGATTATATGAAGAAGAATGCCACCAGGATTGGAGGATTAGAGGAAGGTTTATTAACCTGCGGTATGTAGATGACACAACCTTGCTTGCCGAAAGTGCGGAGAACATGGAGCACTTGCTGATGAAGATAAAGAGTTATGGCCTTCAGTAGGTATTACAACTCAATATAAAGAAGACCCAAATCCTCATAACCAGATCACTAGGTAACATCATGATAAATGGAGGAAACAAAAGTTGTCAAGGATCTTGTCTTGTCTTGCTTGGATCCACATTCCAGGTTCATTGAAGAGACCAAGAGTCAAGAGATCAAAAGACAAGTTGCATTACGGAAGTCTGTTTCACAAGATCTCTTTCAAGTATTGAAAAGCAAGGATGTTACTTTCAGGACTAAGGTGAGTCAGACACAAGCCATGACATTTTCAATTGCCTTGTGTATGTGAACATGGAATAAGGAATACCAAAGAAGACTTGATGATTTAGAATCGTAGTGCTGGTGAAGAATACTGAAAGTACCATGGACTGCCGAAGGGTGAAACAAGTTGAACTTAGAAGTACTGCCTGACTGTACCTTGGAGTCTCATGGACTTTGACCATGTTGTCCGAAGAGACCAGTCCCTGGAGGACATCATGTGTGGTAAAGTAGAAGGGCAGCACAAAAGGGGAAGGCCTCAATGAGGTGGATTGACACAATGGGTGCAACATGGGACTCAAGCACAGGAACAATTGTGAAGATCTCACAGGATGGTGTTTCATTCTGTTGTACATAGGGTCGCGATGGGTTGGAATAGCAATACTTACTTGTTATTCTTTTCCTATGTTAACAGGGAGCATAAGTGTATTTTGTTCCAAACTTGTAAGCCATAGAGCTTTCGTACATAGACATGCTAAGCAACAAGGATGAAAAATGGCAGCAGTTCAGTTATTGTGAGGAGAGCCATACAAGCAATAAAATATCTTAGCTTGATATAGACAGTCTCAGTGCATGGATAATGTCCCAATTATTGATAGCACCCTCTTCACTTCCAAAAACATCTTGGGTCATACAACACATAACAATACATTATATGGTTGTCCTCGTTGTAATACTCATTGAACTTGCTGAACAGAGACTGATACTTTTTAATCATGTGTTATATAATGTAATATTCCAACAGAATATCCATTTTATTTAAAAAATTTTATTGGGACATAATTCACATATTATACAATTTAATAGTTCAACTGTTTCAAGAAGAGTTGTATAATACTTATCATGATCAGTTTTAGAACATTTTCTTCTTTCTTGTACTCCTTGTTATTAGCTCCCCATTTTCTCCAACCTCCCCTGATATACCCCCAAGAAACCATTAATCCAGTTACTGTCTCTACAGATGCACCCATTCTGGATTTCATAGACTGAAAAACATATAAAAAACAAAGAATCAAGAAAGCTAAAAACAATAACAAAATAAAGTAGAGAAAAACCTCTATCGAAAAGAAAGCAGAAATTATTAAAAACTAGAACGACTTTAAAATGAGTCAAAAGGGAGATCAAAAGA
>NW_022103928.1:39437111-39441486 GCF_000313985.2 Echinops telfairi
AAAGGGTGTTTTTTCATGTCCTCTATGCTCTAACTACGAAAATATTTGATTTACAAATAAGGAATCCTACTTCGCGGAATTTAATTTATCACGGTAGGGTCTAGAACCGATTAACCGCGATAAACGAGGGTTCACTGTAATCCATTTTCCAATATAACGCTAAAGTTATGTGATAGTTAAATGATTCACTACCCTGGTCTGTGTTGAGAGGGAATTCATCAGAGGCTTAATCCATTTGTATTTCCCCTTCACTTAAAAAAAACACACACAACATTTAAATGGGTCGACAGGGGGATCAAGTACAATGTTACATTTTAACCCAATTATCTACCATAATGTTCTCTACAATACTCTCTGCAGTATTTGTTATTCATTTCAAGAGATAATCCATTATTTTACAGAGTCAGTAGACTAATTTTATAAAAAGGACAACACTTGAAAATAAAGCATCTATTTTCTCCATCCGGAATTGACAAACGCATTTAAAGTTGACTTGTTGGTTGCTGCCAAATCAATTCAGATTCTTACAAATCTACGCCTAGCGTAGAACTCCTTTACAGGTAATTCGAGGCTGTTGTTTTTTGGAAAAAGATCTGTAGGCATGTCTTATGTGACTGAGAGGGGTTGAATTAAAAAACCAACTAGCTGTAGAGTGCTTCACCATTCCCTGTGTTTTCCGTTTTCTTTAGATCTCCTCCATTTTTGTTTAATCCATAGCTCCAGATAGATAATGTGTGTTTTCCCCCTTCTATTTCTTTCTCTTCCTCCCAGCTTGTGTTTATCTTTCGAATTGTGGTATCTCATTCCAATTCCTGGCTTTAAGAAGCTACCCCAACTCTGATCCTATTTCGTGTGAAGCTTTTCCCCATGACCCCTCCCTGCCAAACACCCACCTGCTACCATCTAGTCGATTCTGTCTCATATGAACCCTCTCAAAAACTCACTGCCATCAATCAATTCTGTCTTAGAACAGGGTTTTGGGCTTCCCCATAGGCTTCCCCAGAGGACAGGGTAGAACCGCTCTTGGTGGGAGTAAAACATTGAGTCTTTCTCCTCACATACATAGGTTTTGTCTTTTTCTTATTTTTTTGTTCATGGGCAGACAGCCTAACAGAAGCTAAATCATTACTGTCATAGTTTTCAAAACAACAAGTCCATGTTTTTAAAGGTTCTACTCTCAGCTTTATATTTTGTATCCCTTTGCTTTGTACAATTATTCAACTAATTTTGAGCTTAATCATGCCCACGCATGGTGATCTTGCTATTTTTTACTAGAAGAATCCAAAATGAATATTAATTAAATTATTTGTGCTATAAACTTTTTTTAATCATTTTAATTAGGGGCTCATACAACTCTTATCACAATCCATACATAGATCAATTGTGTGAAGCACATTTGTACATTCATTGCCCTCATTATTCTTAAAACATTTGCTCTCCACTTAAGGCCCCGGCATCAGCTCCTCATTTTTCCCTCCCTCTCCACTCCCCCTCCCTCATGAACCCTTGATAATTTATAAATTATTGTTTTGTCATATCTTGCACTGTCTGACGTCTCCATTTTTATGTTGTCTGTCCCCCCAGGAGGAGGCTATATGTAGATCATTGTAATCAGTTTCCCCTTTCCACTCCACCCTCCCTCTATCCTCCTGGTATTGCCACTCTCACCACTGGTCCTGAGGGGTTCATCTGTCCTGGATTCCCTGTGTTTCCAGTTCCTATCTGTACCAGTGTACTTCCTCTGGTCTAGCCAGATTTGTAAGGTAGATTTGGTATCATGATAGTGGGCGTGGGGGTGGGGAGGAAGCATTTAGGAACTAGAGGAAATTTGAATGTTTCATTGTTACTACACTCTACCCTGACTGGTTCGTCTCCTCCCTGAGACCCTTCCATAAGGGGATGTCTAAATAACTACAGATGGGCTTTTGGTCTCCACTCCACACTCCCCCTCATTCAAAATGATATGATATTCTGTTCTGATGATGCCTGATACCTGATCCCTTCGACTCCTCGTGATGATCGCATAGGCTGGTGTGCTTCTTCCATGTGGGCTTTGTTGCTTCTGAGCTAGATGGCTGCTTGTTTACCTTCAAGCCTTTAAGACCCCAGATTCTATATCTTTTGATATCCGGGCACCATCAGTTTTCTTCACCACATTTGCTTATGCACCCATTTGTCTTCAGTGTATCAGGGAGGTGAGCACACAACAATATGGCTATAATATTTTTATGTGGAAGTTTTAAAACCCAAAGGGAAAATTTAAAAAATGAAACAAGTAACACTCAGATACCTTCCATATGATTACTTATTAACAGCTTTGCAATTTTTTTTGGTTTTTATCTGTCTGTCTATCATCTATCTATTTATCTATCTATTATCTATCTAATTAGCTGGGCAGCTTAACTAAATGTTGGTGGTTTGGATCCACTAATGGCTCCAGAGAGACAGATGTGAAATCTGTGTGTGTGTGTGTGTGTGTGTGTGTATAAAACTCACTGCCACTGAGTTGATGCCGACTCATAGTGACACTATAGGAGAGGGCAGAACTGCTTCTGTGGGTTTCTGAGACTGTAACTCTACACAAGAGTAGAGTGCCTCTTCTTTCTCCTATGGGGCAACTGGTGATTTTGAACAGATGCCCTAGCAGTGAGTAGCCCAGTGCATAATGGCTATGCCACCAGGGCTCTTTGGAGGTTTATATTCCTGTCCCTTGACTTTGGGTTAAGGAATGTAACTTGCTTTGGACAATACATGAGGCAAATCTGTTGGTGGTAGTATTGTTAGATGCCATCAAGGCGGTTCTGACTCACAGTGACCTTAGGTCCAACAGAACGAACACTACCCGGTCCTGCATCATCCTCACAATTACTGCTATGTATGTGCCCCTGTTTCTGTCACTGTGTCAATTCATCTCGCTGAGGATCTTCCTGTTTTTTACTGACCCTTTGTTCTACTTTGCTAAGCATGATGTCTTCGATGATCACATAGGCATCTGCTTGGCTGAAAGCAGATGAGACAGTATGCCAGTTAAGATTGAAGAGACCTAGTGATTTTGCTCAATTTCTAGCATCTCTTCCTTTGCTTTGGGAACTTGCCCAGGATAACTTGTATTCCCAGGAAGAGAAACAAGGAGCAGAGAACTTTGCTGCCCTAGCTGAACCCAGCGTAGATCAGTTGACCTCTACCTGAGCTTCGTCTGTATGATCCTAATGCTTATTGTGGGTTCCTGAAGGTGTGTGGTTATTTGTTAGGTCTTACTGCAGCTATACATAGCTGTTCCAGTTTTCAAGGAACACTTGAGACTCCAAGTTTCTATCTTTGTCTTGACATGATGAATAATGAAAATACTCTTTCTTTTTGGTAGTATTTGCAAGAAAATAACCCAACTACTCTAAACACCGAAGTGTCCTTATGATCCACTTTTGGCTTAAGTCCTTGTTTTCAAGACAAGGAACAACATAATGAATTAACGACAGCCAGAACTCTCTGGACTTTTGACCTAAAACATTCTTGTGCACCCAGATATATTTTGTGTAATGATTAAAGCCATATGATTTGAAATATGTGTGTTGCATATGCTAAGTAATAAGTTAAAAACAACAACAGCAACACAAAAATCCTCCCTTGGTGGAAACAGTTTAAGTTCTAGTATTTAAACTGTACCATAGGAGCTTTCCGCTGATTCATCAGCCCACAGATTTTAACACAGAAATGGCAGGACTGTTGTGAATTCATGTATTCATAAGCACAAGATGTCACTATTGTGCTTACTGTAGAGATAACATTCTTGTTGCAATTCTAATGCCTTTAATGGTTTGCCTTTTTAGCCCAGAGTGAACTAATCAGACAGCCTGTGCTAACATATAAATCATAGCATATTCCTGGGGAACCTCAGGTGAAATAAATCAAGGAAAAATTTTTTATTTTCAATAAGCTCTTCAATCATTCTTTTTACTCATGTAGAAAATATGGTCCATGTTGTATTTACAGTTTGATAATAAGGAGATGTTTAACATCAATGTGGGAGATTAAAAATGACAAGTTATATGGTGAAGAGTGTGAAAAGGTGTTTACACTGACATGTAATATCTAGGTTGATCTACAACTCCATAATAGATATCATAAATCTAATGGCAAGGCCACAAGATTGTGCATTACATAAGTTAGTATCATGGGTCAACATATTCAAATTATATTCTGTCCTATATGTGAGCAGACGATGGTACTGATACACCATCAATCAGACATACGCTTTGAGCGAGGGTCTCTCTTATTTTCTAGTAGTTGGCTGTCAGTGTTCATACCTCTTACCCATACCCCAAATTCAGCATTTTCAGTAACTGTGTATTTAGTATCTTCTCATCTTCTCACTGTC
>NW_022103928.1:39442333-39444141 GCF_000313985.2 Echinops telfairi
ATTCAGTATCTTTTAAGATAGAGAAGAAATGAAACAAGCAAGAAAAGATGAGAGGAATCTGACCCAGAAAGAAGAGCTAGACAGGCTCCTTGTCCTGAGAAACTCCTGGACCCAGGGGAAGAGTGGTGTGAAGACGTTTGTAGAACTCCAGAGAGCACCAGTTCTAGAGCTATGGAAAAGAGACAATGACCTTCCCCTACAGCCACCAAAGAGAAAGGTTTCCCTGAATTTAGTCCTCTGGCCTCCTAAACTATAAGAGGATAGATTTCTGTTTGATAAAGCTATCCACTAATGGCTTTTCTTTTATGAGAGCACTAGATAGTTAAGACGCAAATAAATAATTTTCAGATTTGGATAACTAATGGATTTGCATCAATCTATTTTCTTTTGTACTCTACTTGAAAGCAGTAGATATTTATACAATAATGACTATAGCTAGTAGTGAGATCCTGCTGTCAAATAACTTTATTATTTTTAAAAATATTCACATAAATAATATCATAGGAAAATGATACCTGTTATATAAATATAGAGTGAGTAACCCATGGCTATTCTTCCCAGAAGATGTGGGAAGAAATTTATATAATGCTAAGTATCATGTTGTAATCAACTGCAAAGGCAGTGAATTATTTAATGTGGTTCTTCCAACCTAAGCCTTTCACTCCTACCAAACAACTTTCCTGCCTGAGAGGTTGTGACCAAGATTCATTGAAATGATGTCCTGCTGGGCATAAAGATGGCCCTCTGAGACACAGGAGTGGGGACTCTCACTGTCAGCAAGAGCCAGGAGTACAGTCCCTCCTCTAGACTCAGAGAAGCGTGCACAGTGAACATCCTGGATGCAGGAGAGCGTTATACCGTCAGAGCAGTAGCAGTAGAAGCAGGCGCCAGAGCATGAAATACAGCGGCAGACTTCTCAGTCCACAGACAAGCAAGGCTGAGTGGTTTGGGGCAGGAGGCTGGCTTGCAGAGTGGGGTGCCTCTGGGCACTTAATTCAGGTGGCTAGGTTTGCTGACCCACGAAGCTTGAGCTGAATGCCTTCAGATTGAGGCATATAGTGGAGTGATATACTCTTCTAGACATTTATTAGCAATCCTGAAAGAACTCTGTAACATGTCCTAATGAAAAACTATCCTGAACATTCTCATCTGCATTACAACCTGTTAACTTAGTAAACCCTTAAATCGTGACTATTGTCTGCAAATTCTGTATAGTGATGGCAATGGATTATAGAAGCTAGATCAGCAGTTCTCAACCTGTGGGTCACGACCCCTTTGGTGGTTGAATGATCCTTTTTCACAGGGGTTGCCTGCTTCATAGCAGTAGCAAAATGACAGTGATGAAGTAGCAATGAAAATAATTGTATTGTTGGGAGTCACCACAACATGAGGGACTGTATTAAAGGGTCACGGCATTAGGAATGTTGGGAACCACTGATCTACATGAAAAAGGTAGAGATTATTGCTTGAGACACAACACCACACCAGCTGAACTAGTTTAACCCTCTCTATATGAAGAAACTATATAACCAGAGAATAATAGCAACTGTGGAAAAACAAGAGAGAGGTTTGATTGAGAGTTGTGGTAATGCGTTTAACATGTAATTGAAAAAATAGGTTGTGGGGTAACGCTTCCATAGCATTTTACTTTTATCCTGCCCAAATTTCCATCCATCCTACAACTTTATTGAAAATAACTGGAGCTGTTGAAGCCACTGTAACTTCAGGCCTGCCTTTCTGTATTTGGTTCTGTTTGTTCTTGCCTCTAGGGTTGGGGCATAAGTCAGCTCTGTTCAACCCTCTTCCTG
>NW_022103928.1:39445694-39447100 GCF_000313985.2 Echinops telfairi
GGGACCAAGGGATGGGATTATTAGACACTGAAGAGGATTTAAAACCTCCAGTTGCTTTTTTTTCTTTTCATTTTAATAACTCTAATTACTACCCCCATTGAAACAGTGAAGGTATTGAACATGGGAACTTTAAAAATAAAGGCTTGACTAATTCTGCCTTGTCCCAGGTTGACCATTGTAATCGGTAGCATATGACGAAGAACCAAGGGTGTTGAAGGCAATATCAAGGTGCACTGAAGCATGAGAAAAATGCACGGCTCCAGGAATTGACTGATTACCAATGGAAATAGTTCAACAAGCCAATGGAGCACCGGAGGCACCATTAGTCTATGCCCAGAAATTTGGCAGACAGCTACGCAGCCAGCTGAGTGGGGGAGATCTACATTTGTGCCTATTCTAAAGAAATGTGATCCAACAGAGTGTGGGAATTATTGTCAACTACCATTACTATTACATGCAAGTGAATTTTTGCTGAAGATAATTCAACAATTGCAGCCATACATTGACAGGGAACTGCCAGAAATTTAAGTTGATTCAGAACAGGACTTGACACCACGGTTTTATTGCTGACATCAGATGTGTGTCAGCGAAAGTAGAGAATGCTGATTAGAGAGAGATGTTTACTTGTGTTTTATTTACTATACAATGGCCTTCTCTTATGTGAATCATGAACTCTGGATAATACTCAGAAGAATGAGGGATTCCAGAACACTCCATTGTGCCCTTGTGGAACCTGGACCTGGACCCAAAGACAGTCCTTGGAACTGAACAAGGGAATCCATCCCGCATGGCTTACAATCAGGAATGGTATGCATTGGGTTGTTTTCTTTCCCCATATTTACTCGGTTTGCATGCCGAGCATCAGTTTGGGAAGAACAAAGCATCAAGACGGGAGGAAAGCTTATTAATGACCGACTACGACACAGCTGTGCTCGCTGAAGCCAGGAAGACTGGAAGCACTTGCTGATGAGAGCAACGCCTGCAGCCTTCAGTGTGGATGGAAACCCCATGTAAAGACAATGCAAATCTTCACAACTGGACCAATAGAAACGTCATGATAAATGCAGAAACGATTGGAGTTGTCAGGATTTCTCCTTGCGTGGATCCACAGTCAATGCTCATAGAAGTGGTAGTTAAGGTATCGAATGATGTATTGCATTGGGCCAATCTGCTGAACAAGATCTTTTAAAAGTATTAAAAAGCCTTCATTTTGAAGGCTAAGGCATGCTTGGCCCAAACCATGGTATTTTCTGTCACCTCATAGGCATGTGGGAGTTCGACAATGAATAAAGACAGTGGCATATTGAGGCATTTGAATGATCGTGTTGCCAAAGAACAAAAGTGCCATGGACTTGCAGAACAGTCAAATCTGTCTCAGAAGCAGTAGAGACAGAATGCTCTTTGGA
>NW_022103928.1:39448036-39450198 GCF_000313985.2 Echinops telfairi
CTTGAATACCAGAGTGGCTTTATAAAAGGCCAGTGGCAAAAGTGGCTTGAGTGGATCTGCTGGATCAGTGTCACGTTCAAGGCAAAGAGTCAGTTTAGAAAGTGATGGTGACTGCTTTTTTGTTTTTGATTCCAAAGGTGTCGTATTGATAGATTTTCCTGAAGGACCCAAGATGAGTATGGGGGCTTATTAGGAAGCAGTTATAAGAAAACGGAAACCAGCGCTCGTGAGAAAAAGGCCAGGAAAGTTGTGTCAAGGAGTCACTTTTCCATTAGAACAACACGCCTGCTCCTTATTCTACACTAGCAAGGGTTGGGCTAAGAGGCTTTCCCTGGGAAATCTTACTTTATCCATCCTAGGTCCCTCATCTTGCTCCCGTGGACTTCCTCTTCTTCCCCACATTCAAAGAACGTTTAAAAGGAGCAGTGGTTGATTCCTTCGAGGCTGGCAACACTGCTGTTGTGACTGGGTGTATATGGAGCAGAGCAGAATTCTTGAGGGAAGGGTTAGAAACACGGCCTTCCAAAATGTGCAGCTACGTGTAGAGAACATATCAACAACCAATTGCTTCTCATTTTGATACTGTTATTTAAGAAATGTTTCTGTGATCTTTAGCAATACTGTTTAACTTACTTTCATGTCTTTCCTTGGAAAAGTTAAAAACTCCCTCTGAATTATTTGTCTTTGTCTTTGTAATTTATCCAATGGGATGATGATTATCCCCATTTTACTGTTAAGAATATCAAGGCCTCGGAAAAGCAAATGATTCTCCACATCTTAATTATACTCTCCACTAGATAATGTTCTCAAGCCAAGTGCTCAAAAACTCACACCTCAAAAGAAAACACATTTTTAGAAAAGAAGAACGCACCTAGGCTAAAGAAAAAAATACGAAAATTCTTATTTGGACAGATGAGAGAGTTCTCTGCTAATGAGGGGAATTCCAGTCAGGCCCAGGAAGCATCTTTCATAATCCGCGTTTCTGTTTGGTCTCAGGGGAAGCTTGTTTTGTTGCCAGAGTATTGCATAGTGCCATGCCAACTCTCACGAAGAGCGCTCGTGATCTGAGCACTCTGATGGTTGATGAGTCTTGGTGATGGGATCAGAAAGACGAAGAAACTTGGAAGACCCTTAACACAAATGATGAAGTTACAGAACATATGGCTCACTAATACTTATAGCATGAGTATTCTGGCAGGTTGTATGGGATTTTTCGGAAAGCCATAGGTACATTAGGATGAAATTTGTGTTAAACTTCTTTTTTTCCCCTATTTGCTGAGGAAAATTTGTTTTCTCCCCAAGGAGATTACCGTACTTTTGATCTAGAAGTATTAACGTCTCCATAACCAGGTTTGATTGATTGTGTCAGAGGTGATATTCTAGTTTTTAATCAAATCAACTATTTTTTATTGTCTCTAATCTTATAGACAAGTGTTTCTAATGGACAATGGTGTTTCAAACCACCATGAGCCGAATTATGTAGTGCTGGTTCCGTCATATGGCAGTGTAGTGTGAGGTCTCATTGCCCTTATATTTTTCTGCCACCCTGAAAGAACATGGGTTCCTTTCCTTGTGATGGAAATCCAACAGAATCTGAAATAGTTGAGGAAACAGACTCCTTTGGAAGTTATTTCTTGTGCAAACACTAGTCCCACCCCCACTCCCTCCCTAGGAATGAAGGAAATAAGGCAGGGTTGATCTTGGTGTATGCATTGACCGCCTGGTCTTACCATGGCACTTCATGTTTCTTTGACTTTTGTGTAACAGATCCACCATCACTGTAAGAATGTCAGTATAAAAGTGGGAGTCATGATGAAGACCACCCTGATGTCTGAAAGGTACCATTTGAAGATGTCCAACTCCAATTTTTCCCTAGGGATGATGTTTATATTCTTTGGTATTTCAAGTTAATATGGCCAAATTATTTTATTTCAAAATCCTGACTTGTTTGTAATAAAGTAAGGTGAACTTGGTCTATTAACTGGGATTCATGTTTACATGAATAAATCTCTTGCTTTTCCCCTATATTATTATTGTGCTATTTAGCATTTTATGGAGCCCTGGTGATGTAGTGATTGCACATTGGGCTGCTAACTGAAAGGTCAGCAGTTTGACACCACCAGTGGCTCAGAGGGAGAAAGACCAGGCTTTCTACTCCCATA
>NW_022103928.1:39450705-39454290 GCF_000313985.2 Echinops telfairi
GAACAGAGAGCTTCCAAAAATTCTACCTGGATTTAAAAGATGACATAAAATAAGGCTTATTATTGCTGATGTCAGATGGAACTTGGCTTTAAGCAGAGAATGTTAGAAAGACAATTTACTTATGTTTCATTGACTATGCAAAGGTATTTGATTGTGTAGATGATAACAAACTATGGACAATATTTTGAAGAACAGGAATTCCAAAACACTTCATTGGGCGCATGTGGAACCTAAACACGGATAAAGAGGCAGTTGTGTAAACAGAACAAGGCAATACTGCCTGCTTTAAAATCAGTAAAGATAGGCATCAAAACTGTGCCCATTCCCCACAGTTATTCAATCTGTATACTGAGCAAATCACCTATGAAGCTAGACCATATAAAAAAGAAAGTGCCATCAGGATTGGAGGAAGGCTCATTAACAACCTGCGATCTGTGGGTGACACAACCTGACTTGCTGAAAGCACAATGAACTTGAAGCAGCTGTTGATTGAAAGCACAGACTGAAGCCTTCAGTAGGGATTGTGATGTGATGTATAGAAAATGAAACTCTTCACAACTATAACATGACAACATAATCATAAGCAGGTAAATAAAGGAAGTTGTTACAGATTTCACGTGATTTGGATCCCAAATCAGCACTCCTGGAAGTAACACGTAAGAAGTCAAATGACATCATACAGGGCAAATCTGCTGCACAAGACCTCTTTATAGCGTAAAGGACAAGATGCCACCTGGAAGACCCAAGCCGTGGTCTGTTCCGTCGCCTCACGCACGTGAAAGCTGGACAGTGAATAAGGATGCCCCGAGAAGAATCAGTGCATTTGCATCACAGTGCTGTTGAAGAGCACGGAAAGGTCTGAGAACTGCCACAAGACCCACAGATCCATTTTGGAAGATGTGCAGCCGGAATGCTCCTTAAGAGGGCTGATGGCAAGACTGTGTCTCACGTGATGAGGACTTGCTATCAGGAGAGGGCAGTCCCGGAACAGAACCTCATGTCTGATAGAAGATCAGGGAAAAAGGTGAACACCTTCAGTTTTCAGACTTGACCCGTGGCTGTTCATGGGCTCAAACGCAAAAGCAATTGTGTGTCACCGGGCAGACCGTGTTTTGTTCTATTTGATGTCCCTCCACTTCACCAAATACTTTACCTTCTCCAGGAACTGGCCAAACACATCATACAAAGCACCTTGTGTATAAGACACACTCCGCATCCATACATCCACATCACAAATATGACACGTGTATGTGTATGCTGTGGTGTTTTTGCTTTGTCTATGCAATTATGTCATATCTTAAGAACCTGTTGTGTGTCTGAAATAGTGGATGTTTTAAGTATATACTGAGTATTATAAACTTTTAATCATCTGTGAAATTAGCTTCTTGGAGTGCACCTTACCTCTGTCAGCCTGTGTGATATGGGGTTTTCTACTTAATCTTTTTGTTATAGCTCAGATCGTACAGTTGAACTGGAACAAGGTAGAAGGTAGGTGTGAAGTCAAACAAAGCAAAAGAAAACAAAAACAGAATAAGGGGCCGGGCTGTGAAACGCAGTGAACTAACTTCCTGTAGGAGGGGAGGGGGGAGTATAGGTTGCATCATTGGATGAGGTGTGCGGCGAGATTTCCAAAGTTGAGCCGGGAAGAAAGTGGAGTCCACGTGTAAGTTTGAAGTTAAAAATCAAAGGGCTGAACTTGAAGACAAGCAGGGCTCTAGGCAGAGGGCAAGGTCAGTCAGTGGCTATTCCCGGGACAGCACTGTTTGCCTTGGCTCCCCTCGGAAGGCTGGCTGAAAATTTCAAGGACATGTCCTCATTTGTGTCGTAGCTGTTGCTTCCTCAAGGCAGTGGCTGACGCGCTTTAGAGAAAAGCTTGGAGAGATCGTTCACTCTTCTATCTGGGCGCAGCAGAATGGTTCTTCGTTCTGTACAACACATTAATACAGATCATCCATGTCCTTCCCTCCTTTCTGATCCAACAAATATGTTTAATAATGACAAATCTCAGAATCTACTTCGATACCTCACACATATTCGTACCTGTGGGATGTGTGCATCATAGCTGTGTTTCCTTACATTTTTACTATTTATTATGAAAAATATCAAACAGAATAATCAGACAACGAATCTGTACAGAGAGCCCCCACCTAATTTCAGTAGTTATTAACACATTGCCATGACACCATTTTTACTGAGCTACTTTCAACCAAAATTATACACGTAATAGACATAAACACAGTGGTATCCCCAAATTTTATGTACGAGGGAGCTTCAAAGAATCAGTGGAAAAATTCACTATCTTTCCATTCTATTTTTCCACAAACTTGTTGAAATCCCTTCATATTTCTCCACAAACTAAGGAAACTTACATAATGAATGCAATAACATTATCATATTCAATAAAATTAGCAATTTTCATCTTATATTAAATCCATATTAGAAAGAACTCTCTAATTTTTCTCTGCACTTTCTAGATCATTTGAAACTTTTGGTTTCATAAAAGTCCATGTATATGAAGCACAGGATTTGATTCTGGTTTTAACTCTCCAGGTAACTTGAGCTAAGTCCCATCAGCCACATTTTTTTCTTATTGGTTAAGTGATAATATTGATGCCTATTTTTTCCTGCATAGAGGAATCCTGTAAGAATATGAAAAGTAGAGATGGCATCCCTTTGAAAGACAGGGATTCTTTTTAAGGGCATATGATTTTTTTTTCACTGAGTACCAATGATCACTCCAACAGATCTGATATATGTTTATAAGATTACTGTGCGTTTAGAGGACTTTCATGTTTTCTAAAATATGTAGCCCATATTAGCGAATAGAAACTGAGCCCCAAAGATTAGAAGGGAACATACATGAGAGCTAAGGTAAGAAATGACACCAAATGGATACATCGTGGTATGATCTGATTTCCCAGACGGAGCAATCTGGTTCCGCTGAGTGACATCAGAGGATCTGAACAATTTTGCTCAGAAAAAAATAAAATGTCTTGGGCTAATTTCAGATTCATCCTTTGAGAATGTATCAAGAGCTATGTCCATCAATATAACATTTTCAATCACTCCAGATCACAGTGATTGCTCCAATTTAAACACAATTTTCTGCTTTAACTTATTTGACATTTGCCACAAAGGGGCTACCCCCATCTGCCACTTTGTCCTACTATACAGGCTTGTCATGTTGCTGTGTAACTGGAAGCTACACCACTGGTATTTTAAATACCAGCAAGGTCCCTCATGGTATTTTGGTTTTTCAGCATATAATTTACATAGCATACCCTTCAATAGTTTAATAATATCAAGGAGAATTGTACAATTATTATCATATCAATTTTAGAACATTCCCCATTTCCCCCATGGTTAGTTGTCCCTTAAAGTGAGTTGTGCAATCCTCATGGTGTTTTAACAGAGCCTCCAGACTAAGACAGACTAGCAAGAAAAACCTGAGGATATATATGCTTCTAAAAATTTGTCAGTGAAAACCCTATGGATTACAACAGAATAGTGTCTCATATTGTGATAGAAGACGAGCAAGAACATTGCCTCATATTGTGACCGAAGAGACACCTTTGAAGTGGTTAA
>NW_022103928.1:39455141-39456777 GCF_000313985.2 Echinops telfairi
TTCTTTGTGAAGAATGGTCCCAAACACATGCCATGGCGTGGCCTCACACTCACTGGGACCCTATAGGACAGAGTCGAACTTGGCCCTGGGGGCTCTGAGGTTATACATCTTTATGGGAGCGGAGCCTCACCTTTCTTCTTCCCAGGAGCTGGTGGTTTTAAACCGCTAACCTTGAGGTTAGCAGTGCAGTGTGTAACGTCCTGCGCCATTTGAGTTCGTGATGCACTGGTCTTAAAATTATGTTGCTTAACTTAGCATTTGAAAACATAAGACTTTTTAAGGATAACATTTTTAGTATAAGGCCACTGGCTTCTCCTGTCACCATTCTTCTGGGAAATATTTTGTCTTCATTACTTCCTTGAAGAATTTGACCTTAGTTTTAAATTCAGGTATTAAAGATCGGGAAGAGAAATTCTGCAGGAACGAGGCCTGCTGTTGGCACACTCTCAGAGGACGAGACCAGGGAGACATCTTGAGTTCCAGGACTTAATCAAGATCTTGTAATGATTAGCTCAGTTTTACAGTGCATTTAAAATGGAAAACCAAACAATCCCGAAACCTTGACAGGACTCTTTTTCTTATTTTTTTTAAACATGTCTTCTGTATGTTTTAATCGGTACCACTCATCATCTATTACCACTAACATGTACTGAGGACTAAATGTGAGAGACAATCTCACATAGTGTGTGTAACTAAACTCAGGCTGGATTTGGATTTCAGCCTGTTGCTTATTGACACTATTAGGCAGAAAAAGAAAGGGAAAAAAACCTCCTATGTTGTGGAAATCATTAAATTGGAAAATTGTGGGAAATATTTGGTATGACATGACACTTAATAAGTGCTACTTTTATCACGAATGCTCCTTTAGTATTTTAGCAAATGTGGAATTGGATTTAACAGAAAGAAGCTGCGGAAATAAGATGACTTGCCTAGAGCCAGCAAGGTGGCCAAATCAGGTCCTGGATTAGGAACAGAGTCCCGTTGGAACAATGGTGAAGTACTTGTTCGCACACTTGAAGGTCAGGGTAACAAAAGACCATAGTCTCAGTAGTCTCTCTACCTGACCAATATGCCTGCTTATTTTTTTACATTTTATGATTTTGAGTTTTTCTCCACATTTTCCTCCCACTTTATCCAGAACTTTGTAATGTGATCTTTTTTAGAGCAATTGGCAACCATGTAGCCCCCCTGGTCTCAGAGTTATGGAGAATGAGGTATGGGTGGTCGTTCCTGTAGACACTTGGGCTAATTGTTCCCACGTCTCTCAGTTTTCACCACTCTTCTTTCCTGTGGACGGGGAGCAAGCCTTGGCTGCTCCTGAGCTTTTAAGACTCACCCAAGGAGGATGGAGAACATGGTTGCTGTGAACTCTGTTGTGCTAATCGACGTTGTTTCTCCTCAACCTCCACGCCCAGAGACTCATTTCCTCAAGGGGTTTGTTTATGTCTAAGAAGTATGCATAATTCTGCTTCCTTCATGCCCCACTACACTCATGGACATATTTACAGCAAAGGTAAACACACGCACATATAAATGCCCTCTGTCGGGGTCTCGGGGAGGAGACGAGCAAGACAGGGCATGATGTAGCAACGATGAAAAATACAACTTTCCTCTAGTTCCTAAATGCTTCCTCCCC
>NW_022103928.1:39457473-39459064 GCF_000313985.2 Echinops telfairi
CAGTATTTGCCTCTGTTGCCTTTAACTGTTACAAACCTCTCAATGTCTTGCCATGGCTCCATCATTTTTTAACCAACTTTGTTGTTTGTCTTCCCTTCGTCCAAATTAACACCTAATGACCTTCTAGTCTTTGACTTCCCCTCCCCTCCCATTTTATTCTTACTTTAGAGCAAAGTATGTTTCTTTCAGTGTAAATGCCTTTTCTTGACTTTCTTATAATAGTGAGGTCATACAATATTTGTCATTTGGTGTCTGACAAATTTCACTCAGCGTAATGTCCTGCTTTATTTATCCATTCACTTACCAATGGGCATGGAGGTTGTTTCCATCTTTGGGTGAATAGTGCTGTGTTGAACATGGTGTCCCTTGATTTTCTTTAGCATATGTAGTAAGTAGTGTGATTTGTGGGTCATAGGGCATTTCTATTGTCAGTTTTTTAAGGATGCTTCATATGGCTTTTAACAGCGATGGTACCATTTTACAGTTCCACCAGCAGTATATAAAGGTTCCTGTCTCTCAATACCCTTGCCACCATTTGTTGTTTTCAAAAAAGTTTTTCTTTAAATGCTGGGGGGCAGGTAATACCTTGTTGCTTGATTTACATCTCTCAGCTTGCTAACGATCTGAGCATTTCTTCATGTCTGTTGGCTGCCCGATTATCTTCTTGGGTGAAGTGACTATTCCTGTCCTCTGCTCTTGTTTGTAATTGATTGTTGTTGAGGTGTTCAAGTTTTCTACTAGTTTTTGAGATTACTCCCTGGCACCATGTATCATTGGCAAACTTTCTTCCCAGGCTGTGGGTTGTCTTCACTCTTGTAGAGTAAACAAAAACGGGAAGAAGGATGTCCCTTTGAGGATTAAGAGGCACCTGGATTTTCCGGTCGCTTCCTATGCATGTGGAAGTTGGGCATTGACTCAGGAAGGCCAAAGAAGAATCAGTGCCCTTCAGTCTTGGTGCTCGGAGAAGAATATGGAAGGTACCACGGATTGCTACAAGGAGAAACAAATTGTCTTGGTGGAAGTGCAGCCAGAATGCTCCTTTGAAGCAAGAATGGCAAGACTTTGTCTCATGTACTTTGGACATGTTGTCCGGAGAGACTGTTCCCTAGACATAGAAGAGAGGCAATGAAAAAGAGGAAGCTCCTCAGTGAGATGGTCATAGATTCAGCAATGGACTCAGACAGTCCCATGGCATGGGACTGGGCACTGTTTCATTCTGTTGCACATAAGATTACTATGAGTTGGATGGTGCCTAACATTATGACACTATACCCATGGGGGTTGAAAGTTGACTAGTAGGTTGGTGGTTCAAACCTGTCCAGAGGCACCTTGGAAGATAGCTCTGATGATAGTTTGAAAGGTCACGATCTTAAAAACACAATGGAGCAGTTCTACTCTGAATACATGAAGTCCCTGCAAATTGAAATCCTCCTGACAGCAAATAAGAACAACAACATCTGTCACTATACGATGGAGCTTCAAATATTTTCAAAGTCCCTCATCTGTTTAAGTCCAAAAAATTACAGTGTCTTATCATTGGTAAATATAGGTAGATTAAAAAGTGGGAAGGATTTCCTGCTCACAGAGAAAA
>NW_022103928.1:39461738-39472118 GCF_000313985.2 Echinops telfairi
AAAAATGTCAGGTACAGATCATCAAATTAAAAGTATCTAAATCAGTAGCAATTGGAGGCTTAGTATAGTTCTACTTAATACTGAAAAATAACTAATCGTCCTGAGAGGGCACATGATTTTTCAAATGGTAGTAGAACACATTTAAAATAATTTAAATTATAAGTAAGAAGGACAGGATGAAAAAGTAAATTTTGTTTTTAAGATGAAAGCTGAAAAAGAGAACATATAGATGCATTCTAATTTTTCTTAGTGACAATACTAGGAAATGTAACAATAGCAGTCTCAGGTTAAATAGGAACCGTTGAGACTTTCTTCCCATGTCATTAGACTACGTTGCTCTTCCAGGTGGGAGAGGGTTTGTCAGAGCTACTTGCCAGAGGCCAATATAATGAGGGAGCAAACACCCTTGTGTCACTCTCCTTCATGTCTTCTATTGACCCAAATCGAATTTTTACACACATTTTTTTTTGGTCAAGTCAGCCCTTCCTCATGGTACTCCATTATAAGCCCCAACGTTTCTGAAATTATACTTGCATTTAAACCTATTATTTCCTACCATTGAGCTAATCTTGGGCATAGCCTTACAGGAATTAATTTCCTCATCTGTAAAATGAAATTATTTTACAGGGCTATTCTGGAGATTAAATGAAATGATACATGTGAGATGCTAACCATAACCAACTGGCAAGTGATAAGTGCTCATAAATTTTAATTGTAACCTTTTAAAAAAAATTATACTCTTGGTTGCCTATGGTTCTTACAATGAAATCCTCCTAGCCAGCAGTTCTCAACCTGTGTGTCGTGACCCCTTTAGGGGGTCTAACAACCCTTTCACAGGGGTCACCCAATTCATAACAGTAGCAAAATTACAGTTATGAAGTAGCAATGAAAGCAATTTTATGGTTGGGAGTCCCCACAACATGAGGAACTGTATAAAAGGGTTGTGGCATTAGGAAGGTTGAGAACCACTGTTCTAGGCCTTTACAATGATATTCTCCCAAGGCCTTTCTATCACGTACACCTGGGTTCTAGCCTGCCAAATTTATCTTAATTCCTCAAGTGTTTTCTCTAGGAAGTAGTCTAAACCTTGCTCCTTGACTCATTCTGTTGTCTTATTGGCTGAGAGCAGCCTTTTTCAACCCATGTTCCATAGGCAGGAGTGTTCTGTGAGAGACTAGCAGTTATTTTTGAGAAATGAGATTTGGGTGATTAAATGGTGAATGGGGTGAATAAAACATATATATATATGTGTATAAATATACACACACACACACACACACACACATATATATGAAACATATTTATGCAGTTTCAATAATTATTTAGCTATTTGCATTTAAGAATATGCAAATTAATAAACACAACTCCAAAATAAGACCCTCAGCCCCCACTTCAAATATCTTGCTTTCTATCTCTCTCTCTGTATATATATATATATAGTGGTCCATATGTGGTCTTACCCATTTCTCTTGATATATAGTACTCCAAATCTTAGGGGCATAAACAGCAACAGCATCAGTGCCTTTATAGCTTTGTGAATCAGGAATTGAGGCAGGGCACAGCAGGGATGATTCTGTGCTGCTTCATGACAAGTCGATTCTCGGAGTGAGACATTTGTTAGTGTCCTGGCTATGATTGCGAGCTTGGTTCCTCAGTTCCATTTGGAGTTGATAGGGGTTAAAGTGGCTTCAGGCGACTTTTCCTTCAGAAATCTGGCTTCTGCATGGAGTGGCTGTAATAGCTGGGGATGGTCAGGCATCTCACTCTGCAGATGGTCTCTCCACTTGGAGAGCTTAGACTTGCTCAATCTTACTTACATGGTGCCATTATCTGAAATGGTTCGGTGAAGAAAGTAGCCCAATATAACATCTGTCTCCTACTGGCCAGCCAATCCTAGATCTTGTCCATGTTTAAACAAGATCAGGCACATTCAGAGTGGTATGGCCATAGACATCTTGCCCTTCCTCAAAAGAGGAGACCGAGAATCACATCTGGAGGGTTGTGTCAAAAATATGGCAGTCATTTTTTTCAGTTTCTTTTATTTCCTTGTCTTATTTCTGTGACTCTTTTACAAATGTTCAATGTTTATTGTATATATAAAGTCAATTAATTTATTAATTTTTACATAATTGATTTTATAAGTCCATTTTTGCTATTCGTTTTCATCCAAGAACTCATTATATCTCTTAAGATCCGCTTGCGATTCTATTAGTTCATGGCATTTAAAATATATACTGTAGTTAAATGCATTGAGAAATTCTGGTTGATCATCTTATCCTGACTGCCTATGGCTGCTTTGTCTTCTTCTGGAGAAGGAAATGATGAATTTCTAACCTTGTGACAGGCTGAGGTAGAAATACATTTAAGTAAGTATGACTTAGGGATTTTCTTACCATAGAATTTGGGATTGTGGCTATATACTTTTGAGAAATGATGGCCGTAGACATTCAATTAAAAATGCATTTATAATTTTATTCTGCTTTAAAACCAAAACCAAACTCAGTGCCATCGAGTTGATGCTGACACATAGTGACCCAATAGGACAAAGCAGAACTGTCCCTGTGCGATTCTGGGACTCTTTATAGAAGTGGAACGCCCATCTTTCTCCTGAAGTGCTGCTGGCCTCCCAGGTAACAGCCCAACATGTAACCTCTACCTCACCAGGACTCGGCTCTGTTCTATGGAGCATATAAATACCTAACAAGATACCATCCAAGTTATCTATTGAAAAAAAAGTCAAAATTTAGTTTTTAAAAGATGAACGGTGATTGATTTTGCTGAAGCTGCAGTGTGAACAGGAGACGTCTGATATTGCTTATCTCTGTGCATGCAATGGCAGGCGAGTTGAAGGCCTGGGGTGACTTGATGACTAGGATTAGAACATCTGAAGACTAACTTTCTTCCCTCCATGTCTCTTGGTTGGTGGTGACTATTCTCTGCCCCCTAACTAGGGAAATGAATGTGAACTCTAACATGCTGCCACCTCCTTTGGCTACGTGGGCGTCCTCATACCGTGTGGCTGTTCTGCCAAAGCAGAAGCGTCACGGGAAAAAACATCTTGAAGATGAGGAGCTCTCCTTATCGCCTAGCTTGGAAGTTACATAGTGTCACTTCTCACATAGTCTCTTTATTGAGGCAGTGAGCGAGGTCTGTCCAAAGTCAAGGAGAGGGTACACGGTCCCATAACTGATGAAGAGTCTGAAAATCACATTGCAGGAAGATCACATGGGATGGGACCTATTATCACATGTCTTGGAAAATGCACAGCATCATAATTGCTCAAGGAGCATTCGCTGTATTTGCTGATCACATACCTTTATGGTGATGTAAGTAAGGGAATAATGCTTTTTTTTATATACTGGAAGGGAAACTAAATTTTATTATGGGAACACAGAAAATGGTTCATTGAATTATGAAGAATTATTGGAGAGAGCGTCTACATTTCAGGGGCGATCCAGAAAAGTTTCTAAGATGAGGGACAAGCTGAACCTTAGGAATGAGCAGAGTTTGGGGAGGGAGAGGAGTCGGTTGAGTGCATTACAAGTAGAAACACTGGCTTGCATCGAAGTACTGACATGAATGGTAGAGTTGTGGGCACATCAGGTCGCCCGTGTGGTGGAAGTGTGGAGTTTCGGCTGGTTGTGGTCCATAGGAGGCTAGAAACGGGAATAGACACCAGTGAAAATGCTTTCATAATGTGTCAGGGGGTTGGGAAAGAGTTTGTTTTCACTATGAAGGCAAAAAGAATCGGGACAGAGGAGAATCGGAACAGAGGAATATGAAACTTGTACTTGATTTCAGAATCGTTTCGAGGGGAGAACCCGAGTTGGGGAGGTGACTTCCAAGGTGATTGACTAGCAGAAGTTATGCTTCGAACTGGTTTCTTTGACAGCTGACCACCCGAGTCTGCAATAGGAAGATAAGAAGTGCTCAAAAAGATGCTCCATTTTCACCAAATTAACTCCCGAGGCACACGAATGAATGTGTGTCAGTTATTTCTTGGTCTTTATTGATCTCCAGCTCATTTCTTCTTCCCGGATTAATTTCCACTTGTTTTCTGTTTCCCTGATACAGCGCCACACACCAATTGACCACTGAATGCCATGTCAGCTCAGTTCCCCCTCCATCTTGAATTTCCCTGGACTGATAATTTGGTAATGGTTGATCTGTTGGTCATGACTAGGTTTTATGCTCTGTGGGATGGACTCTGGTGGGTTTGAGCTTGGGATTCAGGGACAAGAAATAATATGCCCTTGATTGAGTCAGTTGCAGAGGAGAGTTAAAGGCAGCCCTAAGGGTATGGAGATCCATATAAATCACTTGTTTTTTTGTCACCATTATTTATTAGACATAAAAAGCCCAAATTCACTGCCATCAACTCTCTGCTGACTCATAGCAACCCTGTAGGGCAAGATAGAACCACCCCTGTGAGTTCCTGAGACTGTAACTCTTTACGGGAGTAGAAAGCCCTCTCTTTCCCCCTTTCTCAGACATTTAATGGGCATAATTTTGTAGTTATAGGGACAGTCCTAAGGGATTCTTTTTACTAACCCATCATTTTATAGACTCAAACACTCTGTAGATTGGCTTTCCTCAGAGGAAAATTGGAATTATTTAATATGAATATGATGCATACTATGCAAGGGGGGTTCAACAAATTTGTGGAATGGAATTAAAAGACTGAAAAATTACAATGAACTTTTTGAAGACCCCTGGTATATATCAGTTATACCAGTAGAAAAGAGAACAATGATGTAGTGGGAAACAAATATTGAATAACTCATAATAATAATAATAATAATAATAATAATATCCCAGATTCTTAGTTGAAAACAGTATTCCAAGAAAAAAAGAGAGGGATTTATTGGAAACATATGAGGCTTGACTTGAGGCTGGATTTGGTTGTTCTGATCCTAAATTACATACTGTTATCTATAGCAAATCAATACTAAGAAAAAAAGACTTGTTATAGCAACATTATCTAAGGGTTCAGTTTATCTAATTTTTTCCTGGTCAGGCACTGGAATCGTAATAGAAAAAGTCACTCAGTCTATTCCTATGGGTATATGTAACAATGAATAATCCCACACAGTGAATTACGAATGGCATATTTTATTGTAAACAGAACTTACTGTGGTAGTGGTAGTAGCAGCTGGTATGTATGGAGGACTTATGTGCTAAGCACTTATCTAGTGTTATAATATAACCAATCTTTTTTAATAAGCAGGAATTTATTATCTCACAGTATCTGTCATTGCCTTAGAGTTGATTCTGACTCATAAAAATATTATAGGACAGAGGAGAACTGGCCCCTAGGATTTCCAAGGCTATAAATCTTCTCAAGAGGACTGCCTCAACTTTCTCCCATGCCTTGGCTAATGGATTTGAACCACCGATGTTGGTGTTTGCCACTCATAATATCATAACAAAGAAAACACAATCCCCAAATGGGATAATAGCTACCATAGATACTCGTGGATAAGCCGTTTTTCAGCACATTTTTGATCCAGTTTTTGTGGTAAAATTAAGTGTCTCGGCTGATATTCTGGTAGGCTTATACTCGAGTATATATGGTAAGCATAAAAAAAAAACGTGTTGCCATTGAGTGGATTCCAACTTTTCCCACTCACCTACTGGCACAAATTGATTTGGGCTCATAGAGAAACCCTGTTTAGGGCTTCTGAGGCTGTAAATCTTTATGACAGCCAATAGCCTCATCTTTCTCTTGCTGAGAGGTTGGTGGGTTTGAACTGCCAACTGTGAGGTTAGCAATTCAGTGCTTACCAGATCTGACACCCAGGCTCCTTACTACAGGTTTGGCGCTAAGATTGCAGCATGTTCCTTTTAGTGGACACAATTCAATCCATAACAGCATTGCTCTAAGCATTTTACAAAGCTTATCATAGGCCAATGGGTGTGTGGGTGTTATCCTGATTTCTTAGAGAGAAACTGAGGTACAGTCACATTAAAGAACTTGAATCAGGCTACACTTTTCCTGGATGGTGCAACATTTCAAATGCTTAATTACTAGTTAAAAGGGTGGAGGTTTGAAATACCTCAGGAGCTCTGATAATGAAGTGGGTTACGTGTTTGGGCTGCTAACTGCAAGGTCAGTAGTTTGAAACCATCAGTCTCTCCATGGGAGCAAGATGAGGCTTTCTACTCCTGTGAAAATGGGGGATGTCTTTGAATGGTGACTGTAGAGGTAGACATCATGACACTCTCCTTAAGACATAACCAAACTGCCCTAGGGCAGTTGGTTTAATAATTTCTCAACACACGAACAATTCTACCCTTTCCTAGAGGGTTGCTCTGAGTCAGAATAGGCTTGATGTCAGTGAGATTTGAAGCAGTGCGGAGTCAATGGCAATTAGGAACAATAAAGAAGAGAAAGAACTAAAGTTTAAGTAAGATGAGAATCTATTTCATGGATTGAGATCCTAGCCAGTAAGCTACATTCCCCAGATAACAAGTGTATTTGCTGTCCAGTTTTAATGTAAACTTCCAGTTTTTTTACCGGGTTGAAAATATCCTTAAATGTAAATGAATAATCTAGGTTTGGGTCCTGTCTGGAATCCCCCCGCCCCGTGTGGTTGAATTTCTGATGATTCTCTCTCTGTGGACTATAGATCTAGCTTTTGGCCCAGTCTGGTATGTGCTGTAAAGTGCTTTTCCGACACGGAGATTCAAACACTTGCTCAAACTTTAGGAACATTCTTTCTTCATTGCTTCCTAAGGGGGTTTGTTCCCTCTGAGAATCCGGCAAAGTCTCTGGCCCTCATGTTTCCTGGCATGGCGAGTCTCCCTCTCTGTGTTTGCGGGGTGGTGGCCTGTCTGCTTCCTGCCTTCATGCTTCACTCCTGTGTTTTCTGTTGAGCTCTTAGAGAGTTACCTTTTGTCCCTTTCGGCTGAAGGAACCATTTCCTGATGAGCTTCATGTAGAAAACCATTCCTTCTGTGTTGTTGTTTGTTGCTATCGTGTCTGTTCTGATGCATAGCTTCTCAGTGCCCAAAAGAATGAAACACTGCCACCCTCATAGCCTGTGGTGACAGCTACCATGCCAGTCCATCTCCCGAAGAACCTTCCTCTTTTTCCCTGCCCATCTGATTTACCAAGCATGATGTCCTTCTCCAGGGACTGGTCTCTTCCGACAACATGTCCAAAGGATGGAAAACGAAGTCTTGCGATCCTTGCTCCTCAGGAGCACTCTGGCCTTCCTTCTTCCAGGACAGGTCCATGTGTCCTTTCAGGGGGACTTTCAGTACCACAATTGGAGGGCATGGATCGGGTCTTTCTCCTTGAGTGTCCTAGTTTCACACACATCGAAGTCATTTGAAAGGACCATGGCATGGTGTAGGAGCACTTTAGTCTTCAAAGTAATGTCCTTGTTTTTCAGCAGATTTACTCAAGGCTGTGTCTTTTGACCTCTTGACTGCCGAATCCATGAGCATTGGTTGTTGTTGGAGATGTAGAAACCATGACGCTGCCTTTAAGACACCACAAAGCTGCCTCAGGGCAGTTGGTTTAATAATTTCTCAGCACAGTTAAGTAGGATACATTTTATTGAGGTTGATTGAGCATATTTATTTTTCTAGGGAATACTGTTTCTAGAACTATCATTATTTGGGGAAATTTTTAGATCTAATCTTATTTACCTGATCCCTTGAAAGCATGTTGATAATCATATGTTGATCTGAAATCATCAGTGTTAGCCAAAGGCATTTTCAAGATTAACTTTCCTTTCTTGATCACTAGGAAGTTTTTTTTCCTCAGTTTTTTTTCTCTTCTCTAACCTGTTCTTTAATTGCATTCCTGAAAATCAGCCCCACCTCTTACCCTCTAATAACTCATTATTTCCTTTCCACTTAGAATCTTTCCATAAGAAGGGAAAGTAGGAAAATTCTAGAGACTTGTGTTCTAGTTTTTAGCTCTAAGACTAACTTTCATTTGCTCAGTCAGTCATCAAACATTTAGTCAGCATTGTGCTTTGCCCTGCAGAAACACAGGTGCTTAAGATACAATGAATAGAATGTATAGTCTGAAAGACTGCTACATACAGAGGAATTGCAAATCAATATAATAAATACAATGGTACATCGAATGCAAATATTACTTCGAGGACTAAGGTGTGCCTGACCCAAACCACGGTATTCTCCATGGCATCACATGCATGTGATAGTTGGACACTGAATAAGGAAGACTGAAATGAACCGATGCATTTGAATTGTGTTGCTGGAGAAGAATATTGAAAGTGTCATGGGCTCCTAAAAGGACAAACTGCTCTATTTTGGAAGAAGCAAGGCCAGAGTGCTCCTTAGAGGCGAGGAGAGAAAGATTTGTCTCACATACTTTGCATATATTGCTAGGAGAGACCAGTCCCTGGAGAAGGACATCATGTTTGGTAAGAAGAGGCAGTGAAAGAGGAAGGCTCTCAAGGAGATGGATTGATAACGGTGGCCGTAACAATAGACTCACTCATGGGAACAATTGTGAGGATGGCGCAGGACCAGGCAGTGTCATCTGTGCTGTCTAGGTTCGCTATGGGTTGGAGCTGACTCTAGGGCACCTAACAATGACAACAACAACAACAACTAATAATAATAATAATATAATGCAAATAATGTAGAATTGTGCATACCCTTCAATGAGTGGAGAGTAATTCAGTGAGATTTCCTAAAAGAGGTCCTATTTGAGCAAAGTCTTTCAAGACGAGCAAAATCTAGCCATACCAGGAGGTTAAATGGAAGTGGGGAGCTGACAGTGATGAATCTGGGATAGTTTACAGGTTTCTGATCTGCATGAGTGGATGATAGGTTGTCACTAATTGAGAGGGAGGATACAGGACAAACGCATGCTTCAGGGAGGAAGGGGAAAAGTTAAGTTTGGGACACGTTCATTTTAAAGGCCTGGACCTTTAGGAGTGTATCCAATGTACATAGAGATTATTATGCTTGGGACTGTGTCTAGGGATAATGTCTGAGTGGTGCGTGTTTGGAGGGGTGGGTATGAGAGCTTACAGGGAGGCAACTCAGCCCAAAGGACCCACGTGAACATATAGAGGGAGGAAAGCAGCGAGTTGAAGATGAGATGAGGAAGAAATAAATAAGAGGGGAATCACTCAAGGAGTTTTAAAGATAACAAATGGAGCGCAGTATTATGAAAGCCCAGAAAATAAAGAAATTTGAGTAGAGGGTACTGTTTTGGCCAGATAAGTTCTGGTGTAATGACGGAAAAATGCACATTTCTACTTGTCTGTGTATCAGTCTTTTCAAAAGTAGCTGCCTCCTTCCTACTTTAAGAAGGTTTGTGAGAACCAAACAAAAAGACCCAAGTTAACATCTTGATCTCCTGGGCCAAGAGTTCACTGTAGAGGCTGCGTGGAGGTGGGTGCATGCTCCTCTCATGCTAGTGCTTGTTTTTTCCCTACATCCCAGCACTAAGTGACACAGGCTCACTGAAGGGTTCATACGGAGACACAGCGTGTGTGACTCATACTTCTTCCTTTTGACTTGGACAAGTTTCCCTTCTACCCTAAATTATTTTATTAAAAAGTGAACGCTATGGGAACTATTTCTTAGAAAAATAAATGCAATGGAAATATTGGGTTAATTGTGGGAAAATGTTTGCATGGAAGGGACAGAACACAGATCACTTCTGCCTCCTCACCTTAGAAGACCATAATGCTCCTTTCATTTGATGCCATACCATCTCTTTATTTTATAATCACTGCACTGGGCATTACACGGCCTGCCCCTGGACTCCAGATAGATGTAGACCACCCTCACGTCTCAAATGTTAAAGTGCGTGAGAGGCATATGGACAGTGTATGTTGTGAGCTTTCAAAGGAGGGGAATATTAATGTAGACCTTGGAGATACAGGGATCATTTGGATAATAAGTGGGGAGGCAGATGGATATGATGAGTTATGGGAATAACAAGGCGTGAGCTCACGAAGACACGTGTGAAGAAATGCTCGTCCCGATGGAACAAGGAGGGTCATATCTTACACGATAGGGCGATGGCTTTTTGAATACAGAAGATAAATATGAAATATGACTCTATCATTGGCGGTGCGGAGGAGTGGGAAGCCTCTAAACAAGAAGACAGGCGTGTTTACAATAACCTGTGATTGTAATTCAAATGGGAGACAGATCAGAGGCAGGCAGCAGGAATGGAAAGGAGAGGAAGCAATAAATAAAAGAGACAGTTTAAAGGAATACATCCCAGGAGTCCCTGCCTATAGAGATGAAGGTAAGGTATTTTAATTTAAAAAATATCCGTTAATTGCTTGCATTGTGCAAAGTATTGTGTTAGTTTTGTTAAGAATACACAAAAGGGGCTCAGATTTTGCCTCTTCCCTTGGCAAGTCTGTGTGCACA
>NW_022103928.1:39473680-39490420 GCF_000313985.2 Echinops telfairi
TCCCTCCCTTCTTCCTTCCTTCTCTCACCCTCCCACCTTCGTGGACCGCTGATAAATGATAAATTATTATTGTTTTCATATTTTACACCATCCACTGCCTCCCTTTGCCCTCATTTCTGTTGTTCATCCCCCTGAGGATCATTATCGTTGGTTCCCCATTTCTCCCCCTTCTCCCCCCACCTTCCTCTTCCCCTCCTGGTATCACTACTTCCAATCCTGTGAGAGGAGGAAATGATTTTGGGTAGAATGACAGAAGAGGGAGTGGTAAAGAGGGTGAAAAAAGATCAGATAATGAAACATATAGGAGGTAGAACTGAGTTGGGTCATGAAAGATTGCTAGGATCTCAATAGATAGAGGATGGAATATGATTTCAAGGATCTAGATAGAATGAACAGATCATTTTTAGGTGAAACAAATTTTATGCATATCATTATCAAGCTACATAAAATTATATGGAAGTAATAATGGGTAAGCAAGCTGAAATGATTAGGTAGGTCCAGATTATGGATGCCTTTTGTTATTATCATAGACATACTTTACTAAGAAAGTGATTTGGGTTATGCATACACATTGTAGCTTTGTTGAATTTTAATTTTACATAAAATACAAGTCATTCGCTTAAAGTATATTGTTCACTAAGTTTTAATATATAGTCGTCTAATTCCTAGTGCTTTGTGGTACCACCGAGTCAGTTCTGACTCATAGTGATCCAATGTACAACTGGAAGAAACACTGCCTTGGTCCTCTTCCCTCCGATCAACACTTCCTATGCTTCAGCACATTGTAGCACCTACCATGTCAATTTATCTCTTTGAGGGTCTTCCTCATTTTTGATACCCCTCTATTTTACCAAACATGATGTCCTTCTCTAGGGACTGGTCTTTCCTGACAACATGCCCAAAGCATGTAAGATGAAGTCTCACTAGCCTTTCCTCTAAGGAGCCTTGTGGCTGTACTTCTTCCAAGAAAGATCAGTTTATCTTTTGGTATTTTAATGTTCTTCTCCATCCCAATTCAAAGGCATGGGTTCTTTGGTCTTCCTCATTCCATGTTCAACTTTCATGAGCATATGCGGCGATTGAAAAGACTATGGCTTTGTTCAGGCGCACCGTAGTCCACAAAGTGACATCCTTGCTTTTCAACACATACAAGAGGTCTGTGCAGCAGATTTACCCCGTGCCATGCGTCCTTTGATCTCTTGACTTCTGCTTCCATGAGTGTTGCTTGTGATCCAAGCAAGGCAAATCCTTGACAACGTCAATCTTTTCTCCATTTATCAAATTCAGAATTCTTCTGTTACTTTCCAAATGGCTTCTTGTTACTTTACAATTAATCTCTTCCCCTACCTAGTCTTAGGTAATTGCTGTTTAAGTTTTCTCTGTATCAGGGCTCTATCATCACTCGATATGCATATTTTCTTTGTTTGTTTGTTTCTGTGTCTGGCTCCTTTAAGCGGTGGAATGAAACTTTGGAGATATATGCCTGGGTTTGTGGTAACTTCTTTTTTTTTTTTTAACATTTTATTAGGGGCTCATACAACTCTTATCACAATCCATACACACATCAATTGTGTAAAACGCATTTGTACTTCATTCTCAAAACATTTTCTCTCCACTTAAACCCCGACATTAGGTCCTCATTGTAGTTCATTCCTTTCTATTTCTAACTAAAGTATCACTCTCCGGATATGCTACATTTTACCTGTTTACCAGTTGATGGAGATTTGGGCATGTCAGCTTTTGGCCAGTATGGATAATGCCATTATGAACAGACTGTGAAAACTTTGGGTGGACATTTTTTTTTTCATTTTTCTTGGGTCGATGCGTCGGAGTGGAATCAGTGGATCTTTGGTAAAGGTACGGAGCCCTGGTGAGTTAGGCACTGGGCTGCCTAAAAGGTCAGCCGTTGAATCCACCAGCTGTTCTGAGAGAGAAGCTAAGCGTGTCTGCTCCCATCACGTGTTAGTCTCAGGAACTTTGTATAGGGTTGCGATGATGGTGGCACACTTGGCGGTGGGTTGGTTTTTGTAAATGTATGCTTAGTTTAATAAGAAATTGCTAATAAAAAATAAAATAAATAAATAATCCATGCACTGCATTGTTGTTCTTTCTTAAATTTTGCCAACGGCCTTTGTCAAAGAAACATTTATTTATTTTTTATCTAAAGCGCGGCCATTTTCCACTTCATTTATTCGTGTACTGGACTTTATTATTTCTTTTTCCTTATTTCGGGTTTGATTTGTTCTTCGATTCTTTTAACCCTCTGAAGGTGTAACATTACATCATTGATTTGAAACATTCCTTTTTCTCTAATGAAAAGTTTTAAAGCAATATAATTTCTCTAAGTACTACCTTAACTGCATTTCATGATTTTGTTATGTTGTTTTTCATTTGTATTCACTTCCAGTGGATCACATTTTTACTCCATTCAAGACATATTTTCCTTATGAGTCCTTTGACATATCAAGTATTTAGAAACATCTTGTATAATTTCCACATATTTGGGAACTTAATGGAAGTTTTTCTGTTATTGGCTTCTAATTTAATTCCACCTGTCCAGAGAACATACTCTTTATAATGTAGGCCATTTTACATTTATTGAGACTTGTCTTATGGACAAGCATAGGGTCTGTCATAGGTGCTTGAAAATAATATGATTTTGCTATTATTAGTTGAAGCATTTTATAAAATATCATGATTTTGCTATTATTAGGTAAAGTGTTTTTGTCAGTTGGTTCAAGTATTAATTTAATTGATTTTATGTTTACTTGTTCTATCAATTATGGAGAGAGGCACACAGAAATCTGTACTTGTAATTATTTGTATATTTCTTCAATTTGGTCAGTATTTTTAGTGCATTTTAGAGCATTATTGTTAGGTGCATAGATGCTTAAATTTCTGCTATGTTGTGCATTTTATTATTGTGAAATATGCCTCTTTGTCTTACAAAATGTTTATTTTTTAATTTAGTAACATTTTGTTTGATATAAGTATTGTCACTCCAGGTCTTTCATGTCTGCAGTTTGCATATCCTTTTAGCTTTAAATGCTCTGTCTTTGGATTTTAAGTGTGTATCATGAGAATATGGCGCCATGGTGGTACAGTGGTTCAAGTACTTGGGTACTGACCCAGTGGGCCATCAAATCTAGCAGCTGCCTCATGGGAGAGCTATGTTTGATCTTCTCCTTCTGTTGGGATTTAGAGCCTTGGAAACAACGTGAGGCCTTTCTACCCTGTTATAGGGGAGCGATGAGTCAGAATTGACTCAATAGTAATGGATTTGGTTTCTTTTTTGGATCACATAGCTAACAGATAGTTAGATCTTGCTTTTGATTTGGTCAGGAAATTTCTGCTTTTTGATTGGTGTGTTTAGTACATTTATATTTAATATAATCTTTGATATGATTCCATTCATATCTTTCATTAGCTCTCCTGCTCCTCTTTTAGCAAAGTTTTGATTTCTTTATTGAATTATTAGCTATATTGTTTTGTGTCATTTTCTTTTTATTATTTTGTGGTTACTCAAAGCATTGCAATGTACTTCAAATTAATTTTGGCTTCATTAATTTAGGCACTTTTCACCAGTATAAAGAGCCCTGGTGGCATAGTGGTTACATGTTGGGCTGATAATTGTAAGACTGGCAGTTCAAAACCACCAATCACTCCTGGGGGGGGAAATGAGGCTTTCTATTCTCATAATGAGCTGGAGTCTCAAAAACCCACCGTGGTAGTTCTACCTTGTCCTAGAGGCCACCACGAGTCAGAACTGACTCAATGGCAATATGTCTGGTTTGGTTTTTCATCAACATAACCTCATCATCCCATCTGTACTGGTAGATGTTTCAGTGTTATTATTTATTTAATTAAATTTTACAGGCCTCCTTGGGATATCCTATGTGCATGGTAGTTAATCTGCCAGGCAGGAATATGTGATAAGTTTTTTTTCTCAGCCCTCCTATGGCTATTTGATCACCAAGTCCTCCTTCTTAAATTTCTAGCTGCTTTGCTACCAAGTCTATAACTTATTACAAGTAAATTATAAATTTATCATTAAAATTATAAATATAAAATTTAAATGACAAATTTAAAATTTTCCAATCTGAGATTAGGGAGAGAGGCTGTAGGACTATTTTTAGGGAATAGTCCCACAGCCTCACAATTTCACGACCTCACTATTCTTCGATTAGCAGTACAGGTCGCTGGTTTTCAAGTGAGTAAAAGCCGTTCTCCACTTGCTGCTTGTGTTTAGCATGGTTTTCACTGCTTAAAATGGTTGTTTTAAAGAATTTTAAAAATTCACATTAGTTTCTGCAGAGAGAAAATTTTTAACTACCCTCAGCTGGAGTTAAGAAAATACATCACTTTAAAAATTGTTTGCACAGTATTTTAGGAAGATTAATGTGGGTAACTCTGTCAATGGGTTTGCGGTGGCAAGAGACTAGAGAGAGAATCGAGTTTGGAAAATGGTAAAGGGATGGTGTGGGTCCTGGTGCAGAGACTGGAGGAAGAAAGACCCGATAAAAGGGATGCTTTAATTGTTTAACTGACAGAATCAGATGACTAAATTATTTTACAGAGTTAAATACAAGACAGAAGTAACCAGGGTTAGAGAAGAATAGGGGAAACTAAAGTATTTTTGATAGGAGAACCTGGCCAATATTATAGGCAGAGAGAAAGATTCAGTGGAGAGGTTACAAATAAGGACGAAAAACAAAAATGGTGTGGGGAAACACAGTATAGAAATTATGCTTATTGCATCTGGATGTTAAATATGTGGCATAATATTTTTGTTTCTAGTTTAGATTGTGTCAAGCTGAGGAGAACATCTTTCAGATGCTGCCCCACAATGTGTACCTTGATTTTCTAGGCAGCTAATTCTACCATAAAATGTATGAATGAGCAAGTTGAAATGCTAATGTCCTAAGAAAGCTCTTTTATTATTATTATTATTTTGAGAAGGAAGAGGGAAGACTATTGATTGGAAGAAAAATCAGGCAATTTACTCCTGAAAAATCAGTCACTGAAAACCCTTCGTTCTACCCTGCCACACATAGCCTGTCATGAGTCAAAATCTTTATAGCAACTTTATAGCAACTATAAGCCCATGATATAGCCGTGTAGATGATGGGAAAAACCATGTGAATGGCCTAAGTGGAAATTTTGGTCTGTACAAGCAAATGCTTATGTATCTTCAATGAATGGAAAAAGGAAGCATTATGTCATTATGTTTGTCATGACATATGAACCTGATATTCATACAGGTGTGCAAGTTTGTGGAGTAATAAAGAGAGTCCTTGAAAAACAAAGAGTTCTTGAGTAGGAGACATGAGACCTGGATTCCCCCCCCCCCTACACACACACACATGTGTTTGAAATGAACTTGTCTGTCACTAACGACTCCTAGTCCACTCAGTTTTATTTTTTCTTCTCAAGGAATCTAGAAGTGCCCCCCTCCCCCCCTCAGATAAATTTTTACTTTTCCTGGATTTTTGAAAGCACTTATATCACTTTGGGTAAGTGATTTCTCATTTTGTCTCATTCAGTTTCTTCATTGCCCTCTAAGTGGGTTGGATTTTATTATATATAAAGGTGCATAATTCTACCAAAAATTATATTAAAAGAACAATAACATTCATGTTAACTATTTATAAGATAAAATATGAATAAATTACCAGAGAAACAAAATCATTATACATAGAAAACTATAAACCACTCCTTCAAGAAACCAAATGAGACTTACACAAATGGAACAAGCTACTATGCTCCTGGATATGTAGATGAAATATAATGAAAATGTCAAAATTGAAAAAAACAAACAAACAAACATAATAACGGGTACAAGGAAGAAGAAAATGCAAAATTGACTGTGGTAAAGATTGTACAACTCTTCTCAATATGATTGAACTATTGAATTGCATGGTATGTGGATGAAGTGCCAATAAAACTGTTTTTAAAAGTCTATAATAACAAAACCCCTTTACAAATGCAATGAAATTCTGATACAAAGCCCCGCTCAGTTATTCAAAGAAATGGTAAAACTAATCACCAACTTTATTTGGAAAAGAAAGAAATCCAGGATAAAGAATCCATAATTAATCAAACAAAACAGGAGACCTTTCACTCCTATATGTTAACCCCTATTCTATAGCCACATTAATCAAAACAGCTTGGTGCTGGTACAATAGACATGAAGACTGATGGATTAAAATTGAGAATCCAGAAATGCAACCAAGTAGCTACAGATGCCTGGTTTCTAATTAAAGTCTAAAATATATTCAATGGGGAAGAGCGTATTTTCAATAAATGGTGCTGGAAAAAGAATGAAACAAGACACAATTTATCTACACAAATAAACTCAAGATGGATTAAAGAATTAACTATAAACCCCAGAACCATAAAGGCCATCAATGAAAAGATAGGGACAAACTTAAGGGACCTAATACAAGACATGGCTATGCTTTTGAACCTAATGAAAAAAGCCTACACTATAGAAGACAAAATAAAGAAATGGAAATGTCTAAGAATATGGCACCTATGCACGTCAAAATACTTCATCAAAAGAGTTCAAAGAGAACCCACAGATTGGGACAACTATTTAGTGATGATACATCAGATGAAGGGATAACTTCAGGAATCTATAGAAAACTACCACATCTTAATAGGAATGATACAAATGGTCCAATAAAAAACTGGCACAAAACATGAATAGACAATTTACTAAAGAGGATATCCAAGCAAGCCAACAGCCAGTTGAAGAAATGTTCATATTCAATAGCAATAAGAGAAATACAAATTAAAACAACAATGAGATACTATCTTACACTGATATTCTTAGGGAACAACAAACAAACAGACAGAAAATAATAAGGGCTAGAGAGGATGTGGAGAGATTTGAATGCTCAGACATTGCTAGTGGTACAATAGAATTGTACAGCCACTATGGAAATCAATATGGTGCTTCCTAAACAAATACAATTATTGTATATACTTGAGTATAAGCCAACTCGAATATGAGCTGAAGCACATAACTTTACCATCAGAACTACATTACAAATGTGCTGGAAAACTCGGCTTATACACGAGTATATATGATACCTTATGATCCTGCAATCCTTCTTCTGGGTGTCTACCCTAAAGAAATAAAGAACACAACACAAACAAACATGTGCACACCTATGTTTTTGCAGCAATTTCATTAATAGCAGAGTTTTGGAAACAATCTCAAACTCTGATTATAATGGAATGGATAAACAAACTCTGGTACATTCATACAATGGAATATTATACATCAATATAAACAAGGACAACTCTCTTAAACACCTCCAAACATGGGCACAACTAGACAGCATTATGCTTAGCAAAGTTACTCAGTCTTATGAAGACAAATGTTTAATGACACTATTATTATAAGGGAAAACAAAGATAAAGTGGTTTTCACAGCAAACGATAAGACTTTGGAGACCATGAGGAGGGCAAAGGACAGGAGAGGGCACAGGGAGAAGGGAGGAACAGGAAGATGGAGGAAGAGAGGGAGGGAGTAAAGGGGAAAAAAGAACCACATTTATGGGAGGTTTAACAAGATATTATTACTGATTTGATTGGATGACCCGGACTGTGAAACTCCACAGAACGTTTTTTTCTTTAAAAATCAAAATAAATAAATTCCTTATTCCTGGGATCTAAACATCAGTCTGACTAGCTATAAAAGGAGGAAGCATAAAACTGAAGTGGAATTGGATTATTCAGTGACATACAAGTTCATTTCAAACAAACAAACAAACAAAAAATATGTACAGTTTTACAGGCTCTGTATACGTATCGAGAGTAGACACATTGTTCAATGATTCTGGTTGGGGTTTACCTTATTTTACCATATTTCTAGATTCATGTTCTAATGGTTTCTTTGATGTATTTGTGAAGGAAAACTTACCTCATAATAAATTGGTGAGATTGTTTTATAATAAGTTCTTTTTATTACATTTGTGATCAAAGCTTGAGGTTTAGTTAAATCCTTTGGGCAGTGTTCAAAATGGATTCTTCTTATACTAAATTCCTGCCTCTGGTGAAGAGCATTACAGAAATATTGTGGTATAGTCAGAGCCAAGTTACCTGTGTGTAACCCCACAATCATCCAGGTGGGAAGATTTGAAGGAAGGTACTTGGCGTGCTTACTTGCTCAATTTCATCTTGCATCCTCAGGTGTTCTGTTGTCCACAGTTCTATCCTTAGATATTTCTTCCTTAGGGTTAAGATATTTTGTTTCCAGGATTACTATTTTAATACTTTAATACTTCCTGAAAATGATGATGAGTTACATCCCAGACACGGGAAGGAGGATTCGTTTATTCTGCACATTTTCCTGCTCTGGGTGACATTTGATTACTGGTGACTCAGGTAGAAAGGACACTGAAGGAGGAGAAAAAGTATGTCCAGACACTTATTTCTTACATGCATTGCAAAGGTTTTATCTTGGTCTACCTTTTTTCCCCTTTCTAGATGTGCACTTGCCAGCTTAAACTTCCTGTTGTAGTTCTTTTAGGGGCAAAAACACAGAAACCCATTCAACCCACCTGATATGAAAATGGGGAAAGTGGTTTGATTAAAGGATTTTAAGAATTGATGAAAGCCAAAGACAAGACATGAAGGACAGCCAGGTCTGATGTAAGCTGTCAAACAGTGAGGAATTCAAGCAACCATGTGGGTCCCTCTATTTTTATGGCAGTCCTCTCAGGCTGGCTTCCTCATCAGTCTAAATCTGCTCCTAAAATAGCCATTCCAGCCTATGGTCTTCAAGCTCTCTTAGTGTCAGTGCCCATAGGCACCTTGATGGTGTGGTGGGTTACAAGTTGGGCTGTTGATCACAAGGTCAGCCATTAGAAGGGAGAAAGGTGAGACTCTCTGCTCCCATGATGATGTACAGCCTTGGAAATCCAAGGGGCAATTCTCCCCTGCCATGTAGGGTCACTATGGGTTGGAATTGACTCAGTGGCAGTGGGTTTAGCTCAGGATTCTCTCTATCTTGGCTTTCATTTGTGAGAGCCATACTCTGGTAGTCTCAACTCAACCTGGTTGGAAAGAGTCCTTTGCACTAGAACTGAGCAATGAGGAACCTCCAGGCTGCAGGCTGGATGAAACCAGGGCAATCGTCAAAAGCAGCTAACATCCCATGCCTCACCAAGGAGAAGCCATTTTGCCATCACATTACTACTAAGATTACTGGTGGTTTTGAACAGTTGATCTTGTGGTTAGCAACCCAACGTATAACTCACTATACCACCACAGGTCCTTATCCAACTAAATGGGTCCTTATCCAGTTAATTAAATGTTTGATCAGTATGGTCTAAGAATGATGTGCTAAATATCCAAATGGCCCTTGGCAGAAGAAAGGTTCCCCTCTCTTCTACTAGGTGATCCGTTTAGTTTCTGGTTAATCTATGGGGGTAGCATACCCTAGTAGGCAGGATAGGCTCATGTGATGATTTTTTTGTACCTTGTACAGAGTTTCATATTCAAGCGTTTAGGTGAGGATTACCATAGCCATGGGATGGGCGGGGCAGGCAGGCACTGCTGTCTCTAACACATACTAAGCATCATTGGTGCATGCCATTCATTTTCTCAAAAACCTTCAACACCGTCAGCAAGTCTTACACGACGCTACATAATCAGGTTCACTGTACCTCTCTAACTTTATTTATTCCTTTAACTCTCATCCCTGCATTCTTGCCACCTTGGCCTCTTTGCTGTTCCCGTCATACCTACTCCTGCCTCAGGTCATTTGCACTTGCTATTACATATGCTCGGAACACTTGCTAGCCAAAAGTCACCTGGGTCACTCCCTAAACTTTTCCAGTCCTTTGCTTGAATTCCATTCATAACGAGACTTTCCCTGGCCATTCTATTTACAAGAACAAGTTTCTATCTCTGATGTGACACGATGAGAAGGGCACATCCCCTGTGTGGCATTCTTACCCCCCAAATACTTAATTCCATCTACCTTTGACAGTAAGAGCAAACAAGCTCCAACGGAAGGAGATTCAGTATTCTCAATGCTGCCATGAAAAACAAGGAAAGACGGAGGAGCTGTCGCAGACAAGAGGAAGCTAGGGAGGATTTGATAACGAGAGGCAGTGTGGCCTCCCGGGTGGGATTCTGATACAGATAAGGAAATATCAGTGGAGAAACTAGTGAGATCTGAATAAGGCTTTGAGTTTTCAGAACAATGTACTGAAGTTCGCTTTTATCTGCGACACGTGAACCGCAGTAAGGTAAGATGTTAACTGCAGGGGAGAATTGCAAGTGAGGGAGTGGCTAGACAGCAAATCTCTGAACTATCTTTACAATTTCTCCTTATTTCTAAAATTAAATAAAAATTTAAATTCACATTTACATGAACTGAAAATTCCTTTTTGCCTCATCTCTGGAATTGCTTTCTCCGTAGCATTTATCCAACCCTAAATCTGATATATTTTACTGACTAATTTTATTCCCATTGGTTTTATCCCACTAGAGTATTAGTGCTCTGAGAGCAAGACATTTTGTCAGGGCTGTATGGCAGGACCTAAATCAGGCCCTAGTGTATAATCAGTACTCAATAGGTGATTGTTAAAATCTATGTTTCTTCTCTCTCTCTGGCTTCAAGGTTCTCAGATCTCTCACCCTTTCTTGCATTTCAAACCTTTATTATACACTACTTCCCACTCGCCACCTTCATCCTTGTGCACTGACTGACTATTGTGCATATATCTTCTGCATTTCCAACCTTGTCTGGGCATATTGTTTTTGAGTTTTTTTTGTATATTGTTTTTACTACTTGCAAATCTTCCCCTTTCATCTCTGCATACCCAAACCATCATTTCTTTCAACTTCCAGATCAAATGTCACCTCCTTGATGCTGTTGCCTCTAATTTCCAAACATAAAGATAATCTTTCTCTTGAGCTCCCGCAATCCTTTATCTCTATGTTCCTGGGGGCCCTTACCCAAATCCCCCTTATTTGGCACCTTTTAATTTTTTTAATAGTTTTCTCCATTGAATCAGGAACTTCTCGATGCCAAGAAGAACTTTTATGCCTGTCCGTATTTCCCAGGGGGACACAGCAGAGAGTCAATGAGTACTTGCTGAACGCGTAAAGTCAAAGGTGGAAAGCTTCCAAAGGGAGATGGTGAAGCTCTGAACACCACTCATTTGTTGTTGTTGTTGTTGTTGTTGTTAGGGGTCATTCAGTGGGCTCTGACTCCCAGAGACCCTATACATATCACAGAATGAAACATTGCTTTGTCCCATGTTTACGTCGACTCCATGTGACTTTTGGAGAGAAACGTTTCAAGGACAAGATCAACTTGGCAGTGGTCTGGATGTTGAAAGTGAAAAATAAATAAATAGCGAATGCCTGCAGAGGGCTGAAGGATCTGAAGAAGCATTGTACAAAGGGACAAGGGGTGTGACGGGTTACTGAATTACGTTTAAGTCAGACCAATAGTGCCTTTCCATTAAGAAAACTCAGGAAAAGGTAGCCCTGCAGGATATGACAAGAAGCTTCTTTCAAAGGCTGTAAACATGCGGAGAAAACCCACTGCAACAGAATGTGAAGGCGATATCCTGAAGCCAATGTGAATGTGTAACTATCCTGGGACAAGCCCTTACAGAGGAGCACGGGCTTGTGCCAAGTATAAATATGACACGCTGTTTGTTACTTACTTATCAGGATTAATATTCCAAGGTTTGGGATGCCTGCCAAGAGAACATGTGAGCAGAAGAGAGGAGAACATTCCTGTGGCCCAACCATGTGGAAAAGTATATTTTTCCATAGCTTGGTAAACTGCAAGCACATTCAGACCGAGCGAGCGTACCTGAAATGATAAAAGGGATGGAAGTGCCAATCGCATTGAGCTGGTGATGAGTTTGTAAAGGTAGCCGAGCAAACATCAGACCTGGCTATTCTTAAAAGCAGAGGCATCTCGCACGGTTCATTAAAGGAGGCTCCCTTAACTGGGTGTCGCTGCTGGCCAACAGACAGAAAGGAAATCTGCACTGGAGGCATGGGCAAACAACTTGGCTCCAGCAACTGATGGAACTTCAATGGAAATGCTTCAATCAATGATGCAGCACTGGACACTTGGAAGGGAGCTATGTAGCCACATATATACATATTGGTGTCCACGCCAAAGAAAGATGGTCCGATACAACCAATAAATAAGTCTATGATCTCAAACCTGTTCTGTCATGCAATTTCCAGTGTTGTTTCTAGCATCCAGGCAATATTTTCCAACTTCTGATGCTTCTTGGCTTCTAGCTTTTGTCTTCCAAATCAGTAATAATTATCAATGCATCTTGATTGTATGTTTGAACAATTTCAGATAAAATTTTTATCTGTGGCATTGGTGGTTGATTTGTAAACTTGAAAAAATGTATTAACTGGTTTTCCTTGTAAGCATATGAAAATTATTTTTATAAAAATAGAGCTATACTTTAGATCTGTAAGTACTCTTTTTATTGATGACTGTGATGCCATTTCTCTTTGATTTGTTATTTCTGATGTAGAAGACTATACGACTGTCTGATTCTAAATGGCCAATATTAATCCATTTCAGCTCAACCATGTGTAGGATCCACCACTTGTTTGTCAGTCTTTCACACTATAGTGGCTTATGTGTTATTTCAGAGGAGTCTTCAGACTTTTGATGTAAGATTAGAATGGAAGACTTAGTGATCCACGTCTGAAAAAAAAGGCAACTGAAAAGTTTATGAATCGAAGCATACCATTGTCTGTTACAATCTTGGCTGATGAGCCCCTCAGGAGGAAAGCGCTCAGATATGACTGGGGACAAGCTGCCACTTAATGGCATGGGTCAAGCAATGTTTTTTGAAACTTATAGGACATGACTCAAAATTAGAAGAAACAGAAGCAAGCATCCATTAAGAATTTGGCATGTATGAGGTGTGAATCTAGGAAAATTGGAAGTCATCATCAATGAAATTGAATGTATAATGACCAATATCCTAGGCATCAGTGAGTCGCAATGGACTGGCATTGGCCATCTTGAATCAGACAACCAAATGGAGTACTATGCAGAGAATGAAATTGAAGAGGAATGAGGTCATATTCATTCCACTTTTTTAAAACAAAGGTCCTCGAATATGAGCTTTTATTATCTATATACATGAGTATATATGTCTTAAAAAAATTGTGACCTTAAACTTCCACTGATGAGGCAGGTAGGAAGGAGATGAAGATGAATTCTAAGTTGTTACTAAAAGTATTCCTTGTTTATCTTGGGGAGGGAGTGGGGCTGGGCTGCCTGACTCTCAGGGTACTGGTACCCTTTTCATTCATCATGGGTCTCAGAGATTCATAGGGGACCCTCTATCCTGTGCAGTCTTTAAGAGAAATCAGACAAACACAAAAAGGCAGGGTCACTAGAACTGAAATCACTTTTGATTTCAGATCTCATTCTCTAAGGGTTCATGTTTTCAAAATATATATGTATCTGTTCTGTTTCTTAGATAAAATTTTACCAAGTATATCCCCCACCCCAAGGAAAAGCAAACCAATACAAACCCCCGCATGGCGATGGCAAGGCTGAGCTCTGCATCACAGTGACTTTCTTCTCAACCTGACCATGTTGTCTAGGTTTTAAGCAAATAAAGTACCAGTTCAGGTGAAACTCAAAACAAACATTTCAAGATCTGTTCTGAAGTACAGTGCTAGGACAATATATGTCTACAAGGAAGACCAGTTAATACCCTTATGATCTAAATTTAATCACCAACTATTAAGGCCACAGATGAAAAAATTTAATTTTTAACCAACTTCTGCAGTCTGAAATTGATGAAACATGCAATAAGCCATACTGATAATTACTGGTGATTGAACGTAAAAGTTGGAAACAAAGAATACAGTTAGAATACACACAGGGCTTCAATAAGTTCTTGGAAATATTCCATTTCACTTGAATTCAATTTTCTGCAAACTTTTTAAAGCTCGGGTTATAGAAAGGATCCTGGAGTTAGAATGCTAGGATTTTATATGACCAATTTTTTATTCATTCAAATACCTTTTTGCAATAACAAAAATAGCAACTATGCATGTGAACCTCACTGGATATATATACTGAATATACAGGAGTCAAATAGACTATTTATGAAAATAGACAGTGCAGAAGCTCAATGTTATCAATCAGAACAAGGCTAGAGTTTGACTACAGAACAGACCATCAAGGCTTGTATTCAAATACAAATGGAAGCTGAAAGCAATTCAAACAAGTCCACAAGAGTCCCAATAGATCTCAAATATAGCCCACTTGTAATACATTAATAACTGATGAGTTTTGGATTGACATAAAAACATTCTAGATGAAGGAACCATCTAGGTCATTTCGATAGTTAGGTTCTGTGCAGTGTTGACTGGGCCAGGATTGTCAGTAGTTTGGCGGTTGGGATTTCCCAGTGATGTGATCTAACACGATATAAAATAACTCCACGATGGAATTTGCTGCAGCAGCAAAGCAATTGTAAAAGGATTAGGGAGGAGTTCAGTCTTCTTACTTAGGTCACTGCCCTACTGTAATGGAATAGAAGTTTCCTTGGGGGTGTGGCTAACTCCTATGCAAGCAGACTGTTGAAAGGCTCTCCTCCCCATCTCTTTCTTGATGACCTGGATCCTGATATATATGTTCATATTTGTTCAGATTCATGTTCACATCCATATTCATACTTATGTGTCACTAGTTTTGTTTCTCTAGACAACCTAGTCTAACACAATCATTGAAAGATGAAAAAGAAAAGTACAAAACAGATGTCAGACAAGTCTCTAAAATGTATTCAATATAGAGAAGCTAAACTGAAAGGGAAAAATAATAAGGTAAAAGAAATGAATAGAAGATTCAAAAGGATGTCTCAAGAAAGCAAAGTATTATAATGAAATGTAAAAAGTCCTGAATTTATAAAATCAAAAAGGAATAACACTTTTAATATTTCTCAAGTTGAAGGAATTCAGTCCTCAAGTTTCAAAGTTGAAGGATTCTATGGCGAAACATTGTAGGAATCATCATAAAAATGTGCTCGGCAAACACAGGACCCCAAAGAACTGGTTGATGTTCAACAACTTCAGGAAGTAATGTGTGGTCATTACATGATGCTATTAAAGGGCGAAGTCCAAGCTGCACAGATGATATTGGCTCTGGGAATTGATTTGAATATAGCTACATGGCCAATTGATTGGAAGAGATTCATACTTGTGCACATTGCAAGGAAAGGTAATTCAGCAATAGTGGAAATCACCAGACAATATTAGTAATATCACACCCAAGTAAGAATTTGATGAAGATAATTTAAGAACAGTTGCAGCATTACTTTGATAGGGAATTGTCAGAAATCCAAGCCAGATTTAGAAGCATACATGGAATGAGGGATATCATAGATGTGTGACGAATTTTGACAGAAAGGAGAGAATATGCCAGAAAGATGCTTACTTATATTTTGTTGACCATGCAATTCTGTGGATTATAACAGACATTCAACTCTGAGGATCGTCATAAATCATGAATAACATTTCAAAGAATGGGAATTCAAGAACACTTCATTGTACTTATGCATACCAAGATTGTATGCATACCAAGATTAAATATTCAAATAGAACAAGGAAGTACATGGTTCAAAAATCAGGAAAGCTATATCTCATGCTTGTCTCCTTTAACCTTGTGTATTCAATCTGTATGCTGAACAAATAACGAAAGAAGTCCGATTGTATGGTGAATGTGGCACCAAGGTGGAGGAAGATTCATTAACTACCTGCAACAATCCAGATGACACAACTTTGCTGAAAATATTATTGATGAAAATAAAATACTCCAGGCTTCACGAGGCGTAAACAGTGACACAGAGGAAACAAGATTCCTTAAAACGGGATCAATAAGCAGTATCATAATAAATGAAGAAAATATTAAAATTGTCAAAACTTTCATGCTACTTGGATCGACAATCAAAACCCAGGGGAACAGTAATCAAGGACTCAAATGACATTGTGTCGGTTCAGATCTACTGGAGCCCCCTTAAAAGTGTTAAACACAAAGGTGTTACTTTGAAGGCTCAGGTGAGCCTGACCTCAGCCATGCAATTTTCAATCCCTTCATACCCAGTGAAAGACTGACACTTTAGAAGGAAGTCCAGGGAAGAATCGATGCCTTGGAATTCTGCTGCAAAGAATTTTTTGGTTTGTAAACATTTTCCTTGGCTTCTTACCATAGGAGTTTCACACCATAATGCCCCTCAGGGTCATCCTCATCAGATGCTATACAGGCTTTTTCATAACTCTCTTATTCTTTTTAAAGATTACTATTAATTTTCTCTTTACCCAAATTATTACATTGAGTTATGATTTTGAAAAAGAATACTAGTTAAGCCCTGGGCCACTAGAGGAATGAACAAATCTATGTCAGAAGAAGTAAAGCAAGAATGGTTCTTAGACGTGAGGCTGGTAAGACTCTCACCCATTGGACATGTTATCCTGGAAAAGGACATCGTGCTTGGTAAAGTAGAGCATCAACAAAAAGGAAGATGACCCTTGAACAGATGGTTTAACGCAGTGGTTGCAATACTATGCTCAAACCTAGCAACGTTTGAAGGATGCCTGTTTGGTAGTATTCAGGGTACCTTTGAGTCAGCGCCTAACAGGAACAATGAACATGGGTTCAAATCAACCCGATGACAACTAACAACAATCACATGATTTTCTAGATGGTGA
>NW_022103928.1:39491194-39504824 GCF_000313985.2 Echinops telfairi
GCTTTACACAATTGATGTGTGTATGGATTGTGATAAGAGGCCCTAATAAAATGATTACAAAAAAATAGAAATCTTCACAATGTAATAGCACTCTTTCATTTTCTCCCTGTATTTACTGTTTCCATTTGTCCTTCTTTCCTAACCCTACTTGTCTTCTGAGCTTTATCCCTGAGTAAATGTTGCTCTTTCGATCTCCCAGTTGATGCTCTAAGAAGTACACGCCTCCTTGGTGCTATTGTGTGCCTTTGGATGGATGTATCTTATCATTTGGCTGAAACTTGAGCTGCAGGTGTGAGTTCAATTCAAGGTTTGAATGATGTGCAGGGGTCTGAGTGGTTCCGCCAGTCTCTAGCAGATCAGTTAGACTGCTCTTCATTATTATTTTGAGTTTTATCCAGGACCTCCTATTGTGATCCCTTTCAGTGCAGTCAGTCGTGGTAGCTGGACACCAGCTAGTTCGTTTCTCTCAGCGTCATGGAAGCTGGAGTGCAGAACTGCCATACAAAGTTAAAGCCTGTGTTCCGAGTGTAAGTTTTGTTTTCACAGTGGAATCTGAAAGACAGACTGGTTAAAGTGTACAATGTCCTTTAGGATAGATATTTAGTTGCTGTTAACTCTAAGCTCCAGTGACATGCTGTGCTAGAAAACCAAGCATTGCCCAATCTGTGCCATCGTCACTCTCACTGGAAGGTTCTAGTCCATTATTGTAATTACTGTGCCAATCCAACCCATGGGAGATCTCCCTCACCCTGGCTGGCTCTGTCCTTCATCATACAGGGTGTCTTCCTTCAGCAATCCATCCCTTCTGCTAATGTATCTAAAGCAAACATGTGGGACAGTGTTCTGTAGTGACACATGACTTTCAGGGTCTATCTCTTTCTTCCTGGTCTGTCATAGTCTGGATGCGCCACTGAAACCCGGGGACCCTGTCGCATTTGACATACTCGTGGTACAAATTACAGCCTCGCAGCAACAGGACAGCGACCACGCACAGCAAACTCCTAAATAATTGATGGATGCTAGTATAGACTGCATAATGTTGTTGCTGTTTTTAGGGGCCGTTCAATTGGTTCCGACCCACAGTGACCCCAGGTACAAGGGAAGAAAGCGCCGTGTGGGCCTGCGTCGTCTCGTCATTGTTCCACTTGAGGCCGTCACTGTGGTCTCTCTGTCAATGCAGCTTGTTGAGGGTCTTCCTCTTTTCCTCTGCTGTATAACAGACAAATGCAATTCGTCTGCTTGCTCTGAATTTTGTTCTTTCCTGAGAAAACAAGAGGGAGTCTGGGCAGAGGTATGACTGGTAGAATGGATTTGAATGCTGCTTAGAAATGGTTTCTAAGAATGGTTCCTCCACAAATGTAAACCCCAGAAATTTTCAAACACTGGAACTTTTCTAAAAGAAGGTGAACGAACAGACAGTGCCACGATATGGTGGCAAGTTGTCTTTTGATGAAACCAGCAGAGTCTCTCCTCATTCAGAGTTTAAGGTGGAAACACTGTAAATAGAAAAGGCCTCAACATTCTAAGCGAACACCTCTACTTCTCAAAAGCTCTTAGAAGCAGTTATTGGACCGTGGAGGCTTCACAGAAGACACACATATACATCACAAGAAAAGACAAGATGGGGATGTAGACTGCTAAGTCCATTACAAAAGTTGAGGAGTTAAAATGCACTTGAAGCGTTGTAGGAAAGACCCCACTGTGTGTGTGTGTGTGTGTGTGTGTGAGTGTGTGTGTGTGTGTTCTGCGTGTCTGGGTCCCTTCCGGTGGGTGAGGCACCCACCACGCTTTCCCACCAAGCACTCTGCTCCCATGCAGGAAATCCCAGGGAATGCTCGTTATTCGCTGAAAAGAGTGACAGGAGACACCGCAGTCATCCCCAGCAAGCATCCACCTGCTCCGGGGGTGTCTTTTAAAAGCGAGTTCAGCTTACCTCTGCTCCTCTTAGTTTTCCTTTGCTTAATTGCAGGTGACGATTTGAAAAAAGCCTTCACCTGCTTCCTGCTGGCTTTCATCTTTGGCAGACAAAGCAGGCTGAGGCTTGGGCCTTGATCTGTGGCGTGCTTAGGGCCTTGGGTATTAAAGGGGTTGGATCACCCTCAGGCTTTTAAGATTTTTTTTGTGGGGGGGTGTAAAATTGATGAGCATGTATAATAAATTGAAGCTTTGTTGTTTGGCAGTTGGTGTTGTTTTTTTTTTTAATATTTGTTATTCTTTTATCAGTTCAGAGGCCGGAGAGTATACTGCCTCCCCTCCCACCACTCACATTTGCCTTGGCATTCGTAATTGACTGGGATGGGCTTTGATAAGGATGGACATATGTTGCATGTTATGATTTGTTAACGAATAGCTCTAAATACAAATGCCTAGGGATCTAGATACAGAGATTTGAAATCACAGCCACGGTACTGCTGGACACAGGGATGTCATCCCACCGTACGATGGTCCTTTACATCATCCAGCGCACCGCCAGCATGGATTCATGCCTTCATGTCTTTTTGGAGCCCAACCCAGGACTGTTTGAGGCGGGACTTCTCAGCCAGCTCCTTTTGGTGGACTGCTGGGAGCGTCTTTGGTCAGGCGCTAGTCCAGGTTTTCATCTCTTTGGAATTTCATTTTTAAGCAGACGGAATGAGTGTCTTGAGTGAGTACTGTAATTAAAAACTGCTTGTCTTTGAGAAGCACCACAGATTAGAAAAGTACAACGTAGGAAACTCCAAACAGTTAAATTTATGAATGGTTTAACATCTAAACCGTTAAATTTATGAATAATCAATTTCAGACACACTTGGTGGGAGCGGCCGGAACCATACATCTAAGAGGCCATTCAGCTCTCCTCTTCTCTTCGGAAGGTGGCCCTTTAAAATTAGACTGTGGATATAGCTGTTTCTCCTATGACGTACCAGAATGACCTGTATGTGCGTTTATTTGTGAGCGTGCGGCTATATTCATTTTAGAGTGGGAGGAAGAGAGTGGTTTTCAAATACTTTCTTTGCCCCTGTGTGCCAGCAGGTTCACTTTTACACTCAGCTGTGTGTGAAAAAGTCATGGACTATACAGCAAGGTTGTGTTGAGTTGGTTTTGGGACTTGGATGGAGGTGATTGAACGCTGCCTGTACTTGCTAAGCGCCCAACTCCCTCTCTTTAATTCTTTGTAAAGAAAACAGAAGTTACCCTTCCCCCTCACCATCGCTTATTTCCAGTTTCATTCACGACTACATTCAGTCTAATCATATCTCTTGGAAATAATATGAGAAAGTTATGCCGTTTTACTCCATCAGATTTAATAAGATTGGATGCTTTCCAAGTACCAGGCATTAATCACACTTAAACCTAAGTCTTGATAGTTCATCCACCCTGAGAATTCATGTCAGAGACATAAAACAATCTACTTTAATGCCCACAGTCCTCTTTAAATTGAGCCCTTGCCGTGTGTTAATAAAACTTGCTTTGTACTGAGGGGGTAAGGTGAAGGTGGGGGTGGGGAATTTTATATTATGTAAAGGGCTTCGTGGATAAGGTTTTCTTTCCTGTACTTTCTAAACCTAGTTCTAAGGCTTTGCAAAATTATATGAAAAAATTATGCAATAAGGTAAGCTCAGAATCAGCAGGAATTAGTCACACCTTGGCAGAGGGTCCCGAGTTGGTTCACATCAAAGAGATGGAGAGAACTGCGTTCCCTGCAATTCGACAACACTCCTTTATCTCAGGGTTTCCACTCTGCGATGACAATGAAATTGGACACTGATATTTGCCCATTTTTTCAGCACATGAGTACAATTGCATTGCCTGTACAACTTACTATGACAGAAAATACGGCTGCGGGGAAACAGACAGCTACAAAGTAAAAGAAGGATTTTTTTTCATCACTAATATGTGTTTGGCTTGCTTCTTAGGTTTGTTTTACTGGCCTTTTAAATGGATAGATTATGGCCCCACCCCCAACTCTCTTGAAGAGAATACTCTTTAAAATGTGTTTATGAAAGTCTTCCTGTAGCATGGTTATTGCAATATTTAAGCAGTGACAACGGTTTTCACTGGTTGGTACTTAGCAAATGATCCTACCATGTCGTAAGAAGAAGTTGGCTCCGATGAACAAAGAAAACATTGAAAACATAAACTCTACACGTGAGTGGCATTTATTAGCCAAATAGTAGCCAACAAAAATCTCATGGATCACAACCCAATAGTGTCTGATTTTCTTACTTTGGTCAGCTCATCAGGAGGGATTCATCAGCAAAAGAGAATATTACACTTGGTGAAGTTGAGGGCCAAACATAATAGCCATAAGGGTTTGACTCTTAGTTTACTTTTGCTACAAATCTATAGAATTTGCTTATTACAGGCTTTGAAACAGAAATATTTATTAGCCAACCCATAAGAGAAACCTTGTATCTGCTTATTTGGTATAAAATAGCTTAAAATGTAGTTGTGCAACTAAAACTCACACAGCAACACACTAAAACATCACAACTAAAACATCACAGCAACACACAAGCCACCACAGTATGACAAACAGACAAATAGTAAACCATAATCTTAGGGAGATATCAAAAGGTAGCATAACATAGTCCACAAGACAAGGTTCTACTTCCTACACTGATGAGTAGTGAACGGAAAAGCTTATGAATGGCCATCTCAGAGGCAATGATTGGTCTCTCATCATACAGAGCAAAAAAGGTGAAGAAAATTGATGACCCATGTAAACAATCAGTCCAAAGGATAATGGACCATAATTCTTTGTGACCCTGAAACCAGATGAACTAGATGGTGCCTAGCAACCACTGCTGACTGCTCTGTATGGAATCCTATTAGAAGGTCGTGGATTGTTTGCAGTGTGGAAAAAAACATGGAGCAAAATCTAAAATCCTTAAAAAAACAAACACAAAAAAAGACCAGACTTACCCACCAGATAGAGACAGGTGGAATCCTGGAGACTAAACCTCTTAGGCACCTTTATTCCTAGAACTGAATTCCCACATGTTGGTTAATTTTTATTCAAACAGTAGGTCCAGGAGTCGAACATTTAAGACTAGGGCAGCAAGCACTGTAGAGCAGGCACTGTAGAAGACTAGACGGGGAGTATTTGCTCCGGGATAAAAATGATAACTGAAAGAGTAACAGGAAAAAGGGGCAAATAGAAACAAAAGGAGGGGCTGAGAAGAGAACATTGTGATCATTGCAAACAATGTCACAAAACAACATGCAAGGTTTGTTGAATGGAAATCCAATTTGCTGTCTACACTCTCACCCACATCGCAATAAGAAGTCATTTAAAAAGCCCACGGCCAACTTTACATTTGGAGGACAGACAGAAGGAAATCACATGCTGTACTGCGTTGGGTAATCGGTTGCAAAATACCTTTTTGTGAAACGCTTTTGTGAAAATCAAAGATGCACTTTGAGGACTAAGGTACACGCCAAGTCCAGGGCATCTTCCACGGTCTCCCACGCATGTAAAAATTGAACAACAAAGAAGAGAAACCACAGGAAAAGAGATGCCTTTGAATGATGGTATTCATGAAAAAATGTGAAGTATACCCTGGGCTGCCAGAAGAACAAACAAATCTATCCTGGAAGAGGCACCACCAGAGTGCTCCTTGGACGTGAGGATGGCGAGTCTTCATCCTGTATTCATTCTTGGTGTTATTGGACGAGACCAGTTCTGAAGAAGCACCTACGGTAAGTCTTGGTAAAGTTCTGGGTCAGCAAAAAGAAGAAGAACCGTAACATGATGGCATGGTACAGTGGCTACACCCCTGGGCTCCAACATAGCGTGGTGAAGATGGCGCAGGACTGGGAGTGTCGTCTATAGGGTCAGTGTGGTTTGGCAGCCGCTGGGTGACACTTAACAACAGCACAACTGTGGTGTCGATTATGCAGGAGGGAAGTTGTGAGATAGAAAAGACGAGGCATAAAGAAGTCGCCTAGCTGGACCATTCCTCAGGAAGAGAAGCTAAGCTTCGCCTTCTTGGCTTCCGAAGTCTATGCTCTTTCCACTTCGTTCCCAGTCCCCCCAGTTTTCCATGTTTTAGTGGTCATATACCTGATATTGTTACAAGAGCCTTTTCCAGAACCATGGGTGTGGCTGGTTTGATTTTCTGGTAAAGCTTCCATGTCCAAGACATTATAAATTAAATCTGAAAATGCAACCAACCCCTTGCTCGAAACCAATCAAACCAACAAATGCAAACACAGAAACAAGACAAGGACTCCTTCCATTCTCTTCCTCCCTCCTTTCTGCATTCCTTTTATCCTTCCCTTCCTTTTCAGCAGCTTCAAACATCACATATTTAATGTATCACAGTGTTGGTGGGTCAAGAGGCTAGGACGGCTACAATCAAGGTGCTAATGAATTGAATTTCCTTTTGGAACTCGGAGGTCTCTCGAAGTCTTCATACGTGTTAGCAGAGTACGGTTGCTGGAGGTTGTAGGACTGACTGAGGTCTCCAGTTTCTTGGGGGTTTTTATCCAGGATTATCCTTAGTTCTCAGAGACACCCATGCAGGAAGGTCCTCAGATTTCTCACCGCCTGCAGCTTCCTTTTTCAGTGCTATCAGGAGAATCTTTTGCTATTATCTAAGAAGGATCTTATACTAATAATGCCTAATAAAAGATCCCTGGTGGCTCTGTGGGCTAAACATTGTGATGTTAATTACAAGATTGGCAGTTCAAAACCACCATCTGCTCCGTGGGAGAAAGCGGAGGCTATCTGCTCTTGTGAAGATTTACAGCCTCCGGATCCCTTTAGAGGCAGATGCAGTCTGTCCTATAGCGTCATTTTGGGTGTTTTCTTTTTAAATAACTTTTTATTGTGAATTGGGGGTTTACATGTCTGATGCTCCTTCCAGAACTTCCTTTGCCTTCAGTTTCTTGTGTTTACCTTTCCCTTACTGTATATTGCCTTTCTTTACATTCATTTCAGTGTATGTATTTCCCCTGGCCCCACCCACCCCATCCCTATCCATCTCATCCGTGGTACCAGTAAATATGTGCATGCTGCCTATACAAACAATTCCTTGACTTGTTACAATGTTAGTCTCCCATGATGTTTGTTCTTTTGTGATTGCCCAATTTCACTAAGTAGAAAGTTCTTTCCGTCCGTACATGTTATGAAGGAGTTCACAGATCGATTCGTCATTGTTCTTCAGCGTGCGTAGCATCCAGTGTGTGTATTAATCATCGTTGATTTATCCATTCATATGATGCTGGGCCCTTAGGGTATTTTCCTCTTTTTGCTATTGTGAATAATGCTGTGATGAAAATGGGTGTGCATTGATCTTGTCACCTAACAACGATTTTTTTCTCTAGGATAGACCAGGGAGCTTGAAAAAGGTTATGAAAAATGTTCATTTTATAGAAATTCCAATTCTCAAAGAAGTCTTTGAAGCTCCCAGTATACACAGTAGCACAGTTGCTGAATTACACGGTATCCCCATTTTCAACTTTCTGAGGACGTGCTATGATTTTCCAGTGATTGTACCATTTTAGAGTGTCTCAGGGTTCCAGGCGCTCCACACAATGAGCACCATTTTTTGGTTTTCTGTTACTACTGTAATGGAGTTAGAGAAGCCCGTACTGAGATCGGACATTTGAGTAGAATCCTGAATACAGTGAATGAGCCTTGGAGATAGCTGAGAGAACATTCCAGAAGAAATAGTCAGTACTAAGAGGCAGCTCGGGGAGAAGAAGTAACAGTGTGTCTTTTCCTTTAGGGAATATAATCTTTTCTCCTGCAACATATATTGTCCATATAAATATATTTTGAACCTATCTAAAACTTTCAAGTATATGTAAACTGCTTTTTCAACCAGATTGATAACTCCTTGACGGCTTGGACCAGTGGTGGGACCCAGTCACTTTGCATCTGTTCAGCAGATCTGATACCTACTTTTTTGTCGTATTTGGTGGACCGTTTGTTAAATTGGCACCTATAATTAGGGTTCCCTGTGTGAGTGACTGTGCAGTCACCCAATGTGGAAATCACACATTTACATTCCTTACTCCTTTTTTAACGTTCATCCGTTCAACAGGGTATTTTAAGCACCTGTAGTAATGTTCATTCTATCCATAGATATAAAGACATGTAGAGAACAATGCTTGTAATATTTATTAATTCATTTCACAAAACTTGTTATGCTTTTGACGAAATGCTGACATTTTTACTCCCTTGCATTTGCTCCTTCAGGACACAAATACAGAACATAAAGAGGGAAAGTGCCAGACAAGCAGAGGGTGACACGCTGCCGTTCTTTCGGCTTAGTGTTATGTTCAAACTTCCCATGAGCTATTATGAGTGAATAATGCAATTCCGGAAAGTGTTCAAAGAGCTGAAACTACTATCAGAACAATGGCTGTAAGTTCAGAGAAAAGAAGTCACCTGTTTCTCATACATAAAACATAATGAATATTGTCTAATTGGCCTACCTCTAAAGGAATGGGATGCTACTCCTACAGTGAAAAGATGGTGAAGGATAAAGCACACAGCCAATGATGCTCAGATAAAAGTGAAGAATATTGCAAGTGAGGATACAAATAAAGAAGCAATATGGAAATATCTTAAATAACAGTTTTATTGTTTTTTTTCTTTGGTATTATTTAATATTTTTTCACTAATATTTTAAAGCTCTTTCTTATAACATAATATAGTTTTGTGTACCCATTTTACTGTTCTGATTTAAGTATTGTAGGAAGTAATAAACTACCTTTTGGCATATCTTTTTTTATACTTAGGATGGTCATCAGGGCAGTGAACCAGTTGTTATGTTATTTGAATCCCACCATTGGGTGGACGTCTATCTTAAATGGGGTGTTCATAATGTTTAAACCAATGTTGAACTAATGCTCAACACAGACATGTTAAATTTAATGGAACAGATGATTGATACGTGAAGTATAATGTTGTGGATATGTAGTTGACATGGGACATTTTCAAGCGAAAAACAATAATCAGTTATCACAACCCTTCTTTTTCGTCACCTTCCCATTAAGATTTTATGTCATCTCATCAGGCTCAAATTAATAATTGAATACTGTCTCAGGATATAAGCCAGTTCTGGATATTTGATAGAACTTTTTTTTGCTAGATAATGTCTATAAGATAGTAGTTCTGTCTTCTGAGGTTTTAGAGTTCATTAGAATTGAATGGGCAATTATAGCTTCTTAATGTGGTGCAGTGACACACAGTATTTTGATAACTATATTTGAGTTTTCTTGGATTGATTTAGAAATGTCATACCACTGTGCATCAAAACTAGACTTTGAATGCTGGGAGGGCCAAAATTAGGTTATGAAACTTACCACTATCACAACGGGAGTGGAGCAAGAAGTTGAATATTTAAGGATGATCTCTGTCTTTGAATTAGAACAACTGGATAAATAGTGGTGCCAATTATTAGGGGAAGAGTACTTTAGGTCAGTATTCTGACCTAAAGGAGTTGGGTAGGTTCACCCAGGAACAATGTGACCCTCAGTCAATTCTGACTTATAGTGACCCTACAGGACAGAGTAGAACTACCCCTGGGTGTTCTGAGATGGTAAATCCTAATGGGAATAGAAAGCCTCCTCTTTCTCTCATAGAGTGATGGGTGGTTTTGAACTACTGATCTTTCTATTAGCAGCCCAATGCATAACCACTGTGCCACTATGGCTGTGTGTGTATGGTGACTCTCTTGACCCAAATCCCACTAGGATTTAATCATTCGTTATCAAGTTGAAGGTGAACTGGTCATCTCGTTATGTGACTTTTTCTCAATTTTACTGCCTGACTTTTGCCTTAAAAGGATTCTTAATTTTGCCTATACATTAGAATATTCTAGGGTTTATTTAAATTCCAAAGTCAAAATTATACCCCTGTCAGAATCACGGTGTATGGCCCTCTGACATGAACACTTCTTAACGTCTCTGCAGCCAAGGCTGAGAACAGTTGGGGTTCCCTTGTCCCTTACTTTATTAAGTGTGTTAAAGCCAAACTGTTTATAATGCGAATTTGGTTGAAAAACATTCTAACATTTTATTATTGAACCCAAAATATATGTCTATAACAGTGTACCTATTAAACTGAATCGATAATCTTGGTTTACAAGATTAAAATTGGTAATTAAAAAAACAACAACATTTCATTGTGATTTCAATGAAAGTTTAAAAAGAAAATTGGTGTTCCATTCAATTCATAAAGATTTTGTTTCCTGACATTGATTTCAATCCCCCAATGTAACAGCACTCTTACTACTTATTTCTTATTTTTATCATTTCCATTTATCGTTCGTTCTTATCCCTTTGTGCCTTCTGAAATTTATCCTTGGGCAAATGCTTCCTTTATGATGGATTGTTCATTGATCTAAGAAGTACGTAATTCCCTAGTGTTATGGTTCATCTTATAAGTCTATCATCTTATACGTCTATCATCTTACAGGTTTATGATGTGACTGAAAATTGTGTCCAGTTTTAGGCTGGGAGGGTCAGCGTCTGGAGGCTTCTACCAATCTCCATCAGAGCAACAAGCCTGGTTTTTATGATTTGGAGTTTTAGTCTCTATTTTCATGTCACTCTATTCAGTACTTTCCATTACGATCTCTTTTAGAGCCGTGGGCATTGGTAGCTGGGCACCACCTAGTTCTTCTGGTCTCAGGTGATGAAGAACGGGGTTTATGTGATTCAATAGTTCTTTGGACTAATTGTTTAGAGGTATCTTGCTTTTCTTCACTTTCCTTTGCTCTAGCTGAGGGGAGACAGTTTCATCGTAGATGGCCACTCACAGCTTTTAAGACCCCAGTCACTACTCATCAAAGCATGATATGGGACATTGTTTTCGTATGAATGTATTATATATGTTCATCCATTTATCCTTTAATGGTTCCATCTCTCTGCTGTTATAAATAATGCTGAAATGTATTGTTTTGTAGTTAGGTGCCTTTGAGAGAGCTTGGGATCATAGTGAACTGTGTATAATAGAACACAACACTGCTCACTCTGGGCCTATCCTCACAACTGTTATACTTTAGCCCATTTTTGCACTCCTGGTATCAATCCATTTTGTTGAGAATTGTGAGTCTGGGTAGACTAGATTAACAAATCCATGGACACACGTATGTATATAAGGGAGAGGTTTATATACAAGTGGAATTGAACATTGAGAAAACATCCCAACCCAGTTCCGTGCAAAGTCATAAGTCCGATATTACCCCATATGTCCGACATCAATCCATAAAGTCCTCTTCAGACTCATGAAACACATGCAATGATGCCAAATGCAGAACGATCACAGGCCAGTGGCTGCAAAGTCAGTGGTGGTAGAAGCATCTCAGCGCTGGCAGGGGGCGCCACATGGCCATTCCTGTTCCCAGAGCTGCATCAAGGTAGGTCCATGTGGCATCTCCTCAGGGATGCCTTGCAGGAAGTCAGCCTTGTCAGTAGAGAGTCTCCAAGGGAGTGAACTGAGAGAGAGAGATGTCTCTCACCTCCAAGAAGGAATTACCAGATTTCCCAGAATTCTCAGGAGAAGACCATGCCCACACAGAAGTCTCATTGTCTAGCTCCAGATTGACAGCCTAGACTCCGCCCCTACACCGTTAATCCTTAAATTGACACCAGATGAGGTGAGTACCACAAGAATCTTTTACTTTGTCATTGACACAGTTCCTTATAAAGCATGCTGTCCTTCTCCAAGAGCTGGTCCCTCCTGATGGCATGTCCAAACTATGATACATAATCTCACCATGTTATCTTCCTTTCTACGGAGTATTCTGGCTACACTACCTTCAAGATAGACATGTTGATTCTTCTAGTAGTACCTCAGTATTCTTCACTTACATCATCATTCAGTTGTATAAATTATTTTCCTGTCTTTTAAATTCACTGTGTAGTTTTTAACTGGAAATGAGGCAATTGAAAGTACTGTGACTGGGATTAGGGGCACCTGCGTCTTCAAAGAGACATCTTTGTTCTTGAACACGTTCAATCATTTTTGTGCATTAGATCCTGCCCAATGCAATGCATCATTTGATTCGTTGACTGCTGTTTCCAGAAACATTGATTGTAGATCCAAGCAAAATGAAATCATGGACCACTTCAATCTTTGCTTCATTTATTCTGATGTTGTCTATTGGCGCAAGTGTGAAGATTCTGGTTTCTTTATATGGAGCTGCAATCCATTACCAAGGCTGCCATCTTTAATCTTCATTAGCAAGTGACTCAAGCCCTCCTCACTTTTAACAAGCAAGATTGTGTCATCTGCATGTCACAGGATGTTAATAAATCTTCAATTCTGATGCTGTATTTTCTTCTAGTCCAGCTTCTTGGATTATTTGTGTAGCCTACAGTTTGAATACGCATGGTGAAAGAAGAGATCCCTGATCCACACTAGTCTGATAGGAAACCACGCTGTCTCCCCTATTTTCTTCAACTCCCTCTATGATCACATACACATTCTGTGGGAGCACAATGGAGTGTTCTGGAATTCCCATTCTTCTTAAGGCTGTCCTGAGTTTCTTATGAGCCCCACAGTTGAATGCCTCTGCATTGTCAATAAAGCACAAGGAAACATTTCCCACCCTGGTATTTTCTGCCCTTAGCTGAGCTTCATCTGATGTCAGCAGTGATATTCCTCATCCTATTCCGAATCTAGCTGGAATTTCTGGCAGCTTCCTGTTAATGCGCTACTGTTTTCTTTAAGTTGTATCTGTAGTTTTCAGTGTACGAGCTTTTGGTATCTCTGGTTAGGTTTATTCTTAAGTATTTTATATTTTTATTAACTTTTACAAATGAAAGATGGGGCTTTTTACTCCTGTAAAGAGTTACAATTTCAGAAACTCACAGGGGCAGTTCTACTCTTTCCTATAAAGTTGCTCACTATGAGTTGGCATTGACTCAACAGAAATGAACTTGAGTTTATTTTTACAAATGATATTGTTTACTTATGTTCCGAGTTCTTTTTGTTGGTATAGAGGAATGAGGCTGATTTTTTGTATTTGATCTTGATTTTTTGTATTTGATCTTTCAATTTGCTGAATGATTCAGTGAGTTTTGTAACTTTCTGAGTCTCTGGGATTTTCTATATAGGATCATGCCATTTGTAAATGATGACAGTCTTCTTTCTTTATCAAGTCGAATGCCTTTTTATTTTCTTTTCTTGCCGTATTTCGCTGGCTAGAACTATCAATACAGTATATAATAGGAGTAGTGTCAGAGAGCAATCTTATTTAGTTCTTGTTCACAAGGGAATGTTTTCCGTCTCCTTTGAGAATAATATTGACCACTGGTTTTGTGTATATGCCTTTCCGATGTTAAAGACTTTGCCTTCTGTTCCTACTTTACTAAGAGTTTTAGCAGGAATGGCGTTGGATTTTGTCAAAGGCTTTTTCTGCAACAGTTGATACGATCATGTGGTTCTTTTCCTTGTTTTATTTATGTAGCAGAGTAAGTTGATTGCTTTTGAACAATTTTGGCATTCCTCGTCTGAATCCCACTTGGTCGTGCTTTTTTTTTTAATGTGCCTTAGCTAGAATTCTATGAAGGATTTATGCATATTTGTTCATGAGGGATGTTTATGTGTGATTTTCTTTTTTTGGTGTCTTAACCTGGCTTAAGGAGAGCAGTGTGTTAAGCTTTGGGCAATATCCACACAGTTATT
>NW_022103928.1:39505312-39514358 GCF_000313985.2 Echinops telfairi
TTTTTTTGCAATGTTGCTCATTTTATTTTTTATGGGTGTTGTGTCTTCCCTTCTTTTCCTTTGCTAAAATTTCCAGTGGCTTGCCAAGTTTGTGAATGCTTTTGAGGAACAAATTCTATTTTTTTCTCTTATTTTCCTGTTTCATTTATTTTTTATGTAATCGTTATTATTTTCTTTCTTATGAAAAGTATAGACCTTTTGCTATTCCTTTTTTTAAACTGTTGAGCTGTTGGGTTACGCTGTTGGTATTGGTTCTTTTTTATTTCCGATCTTTGCATTGACTGGTGTGAATTGTCCTTTGAGAACTGGTTCTGGCGTTCCACAGGTGGGTGATAGATAGCGTCTTCATTTTCATTGGCGTCTATGTTTTCCCCGTGTTTTCTTTCTTCTGAAGCAGAGTGCTGATCTGTTTTAATGAATTTGATTTTCCTCTTCAAATTATTGGCTTCTAATTTTATAGCTTTATGGTTCAAGATAATGCTTTGTATATCTTTGACAGTTTAATATTTGTGGTGGCTTGCTTTGTGGCCAAAATATGGTCTATGCTGGGAAATGATCAGTGTGCACTAGACAAGAGTATATCTTGCACTTTTGGTAAGTGGAGGGTTCTTTGTGTAGGAGGCTAATTGTCAGAATGTGTTGGAATTAAACTGTTGTGTCCAAAACATTTTATGCTTTTCCATTTATTCATTGATATGAGTTGAATTGTTCTGCCCCCCTCCCCCATTTTTTGTTTCAATTTAATATTTCCAGGTGGGTGGGAAGATGCGCTATTTTGTCATGAGTTTGGAACTCCCCATCTACCTCCAGGTGAATGAAGGAGTGGGTGGGAGTGTGGGCATGTGCCTCTGTTTGCCGGTCAGAAAGTAGCAAACAGGCAGGCTTATCTGGTAATGCTCACCATCTGTTATTGCTCCAGGGATGCCAGGGTGCGTGGTGGCACTTGTCTATTGGGTGAGGTAGCAGGCAGTAGTTGTGTGGCTGGAACATTAAAAAATAGTGAGATGTGAAAAATGAATAAAAATGGAGGCAGGAGGATGGAAGAGGGAAAAAGTAAACTGCTTCAAAGGAAGTAGCGGAAGGAAACAAAAGAAGATGGTGCCGCCATGGTTGTTCATGTCGCCTATGGCTGGAAGGTGCGCTACCAGCTGTAATGGCAGCAAGTGTCTGTCACATGATCAGTGTGAGCAGGAGCTTCCAGCCTCTGGGGCACTGGTGGCAGTGCATGCACAGTGCTTAATATGTGGGACCCTCTCTCCTCATCAGTGGAGAGAGCAGGGGCCTGGCATACACTCCATGTCTGCCCCCGCCCCCCCACCTAATGATGCAGCAGATGCCTACCAGCCAGTTGGCACATGTGCATAACTGAACCAGGAAGTGGTGGTGGTAGGCATACATCCCGTGTCCTGAAAGTGTATCCTGCGAAGCACACAGTTGCTAAGCATGGAATATGCATTCTGCGTATTATAGCACAGTCCCCTGGGGTGCAGGCCAGAGGGTGATTGCTGGCGGCACTGGACAGGTGAGGGGGCAGCAAGGGGGAATATCACTGACCACTGAGGTAATGGGGTAAGGTAGACTTCGCCTCTGCTCTTCAGAAAGGTGTTGGGGGTCTGGGAAGGCGTGAGAGCTCACTTCTCTGGTGGCTGTTCACCTACAACCAATTTTCCCATTTCTACCCTGACTCAGTCCAGGGCCGTGGAGGCTGCCGGGAGTTCACTCTCTCTAATCACCACCTCACAGGCCTTCCTCTCCAGGTGGGTCCTGAACCTAATTCCCTCTCAATGATTGGGTTCTCCCTGATCTGCTGTAGTTCTCCCCTGCTTCCCTAAGCTCTTCTCTCCGGTTCTGGCTTGTGTTCTGCTTATCTTCATTCCCTCCAGATTTGTTTAAGCTGAGTCTCTGTCTCATTGGGGATTTCATTAAGCCGCCTTCTATGTCTGCCAATGGACATGCTGTGCTGGGCACTCCCCTGGTGGCTCGTCTTCACGGTCACAGGATTCGCTCTCCTGCCTCTTACACCCAGAAGAATGGGAAAGCTGACCAATCCCTGGGTTAAGACTTCTACACCTTATTTGCATACTCCCTCTGCAGTCATTTGGGGGGAGTTACAAAGAGTATGAACCATATTAGGCAATGTCCCTTCACCACTATTGTGAAGCTATTAGTGATTGGTACCTAGGGTTCCTTCATCACCATACCAACTTTTATTGCACAGGAATTCAAGGTGAAGGGCATGGACTTGGGGTACTATAGTACTGGGAAGGCTCATAGGGAATCCATAGGTGTAGGTGCTCCACCTTATAACTAAGAAAATTGAAGGTCAAGAGCCCAGGGAGCTTCTCCGAGGTCATCAATCAACCATTTTTGTTATCTGAGAGTAGATATAATAAAGTATTGATGGCTTTGAAATTGAACTGAAATGAGGTTTCTGGATTACCCAGGTGCTTCAATTACTGGAGCTATCTCTTTCTCACCGTGGGACAACTATTCTGTGGTGCTCTGTGACAAAGGCTAGTTTTGAAATGAACCCAACTCAGAGAAAAATGGCAAAAAATAAGCAGCACAATAATGAATTTTGTGTATAGATCAAAATCTTATTTCAGATTTCGATATCACCATACCAACATGCTGTTTTTAATCTCTTTTTTATTACTTTTACTTTTTTGCTCTAGATGCCAAATTTTAATTTGGAAAGAAATGTAAGAAACTGAAAATTTTTAGCTCGAAAGAAAAATATTGAATGAAACAGGACAGTGTTTTAAATACCCTGAGGGGAAAATACAATACTGTAGAAATAAATTCCATGTAAATAAATTATTCCTGTCATAAAAGAATTCCTCAATTATGAATGTATACTCTATCCATCTCTTCCTTATTCTTAGACTGGGATACTTTTAAAGCTCAGAGTTCTTTGAAAAGCCAAAGGAAAATTATGGTTGAGATCAAAAAAGGGAAAAAAAATATTATTCACGTCCCCCCTCCACCATTGAATCAGTTGCTACTTCCAAGCTCTCGCCTATCTTGGTTGCTGCTCTTGCTTCAGAGCTTCCCAGTTTTCTGGGAGCGCACCGAGGGTCCTGGATGCTCTGGCGTACACCATGTTTCTATGGCTCAGGGCCTTCACCTCTCCTGTCCCCCCTTCTTGGGAGAGCCCTCTCTCTTTAGGGTTCTTTCTCTCATTTCCTTCGGTTATCTCTTTTTCATAGACTGCTTCGCTGATGACCTTATTTAAATGTCCACTCATTTTTGACACTAATAAGAGTTAGTGATATTGCATATGCAGCCACTCATATTATTTCTGATAGGTTCTAGGAATTTTCATAGCTGCATAATATTCTTTAGTGGGAATGCACCGCCAGTTCTTTTTCCATACAGTACTTATTGGACAGTGAAATTATTTCTAGTTTTCGCTCTCATAAATTATTTTGGCGTTAACATTTGCCTTCAGGCATGTGCTCCAGAGTTTTTCTAGGATATCAGAGAAGTGGAATTCCTGGGTTATGGAATATCCAAATACCAACCTCATCAATAATAACAATTTTTTTACAAAGAAGCATCAATTTATACTTTTAGTCCTTTTGATATCCAAATTTTGATGTCCAAATTCTTAATTTTTGCTACACGTGCCCTGGTGGTATAATGGTTATGTGTTGGGCTACTAACCTTAAGGTCAACGGTTTGCAACCACCAGCTGTTCTAGGGGAGAAAGACGAGGCTTGCTACAGCTTCAGAAATCTAGAGGGCCAGCTCTACTCTGTCCTACGGTTGGGGTCATCTCAATGGCACTGAGGGTTTGCTTGTTTTGTTTTTGAATAGCTGGGACATGGCATCTCACTGTGGTCTTAATTTACAATGAAATGGTTACTATTGAGATTGAAGATCCAGTCATTTTTTCTACATACACAGTCATAAAGGTTTGGGTCTTCTTTTTCAATTCGTAGGCCTTTATTATATTTCTATATTTTGATTTTTATACTGTGCTGACTCTAATTTCCAATACAGTATTGAATAAACACACCAGCAGTGGGCATCCTGGTTTCCTATTTTAAATAGGAAGCTTCTAGTATCTTCCTATGAGGAATAATGCCTACGGTAGTCTTGATATGCACTTTTAATGCCTACAGTAGTCTTGATATGCACTTTTACACAGGGCCGACAGCAGCTAACAACTTATCAGATTAGAGGATTATAGATCACTAGCTTGCAACAATCTTGGATTATATCAAACGGGTTTTACTTTTTACCTTTATAACATGGTAAATGAGGTTTATATTATTTTCTAACATTCAAAACATGCTTACAATTCTGGGCTAAATCGGACTTGGCCAAAACATGTTTGCTTTCTTATTCACTATGTGACTTGGTCTAATAATCCTTTTTTTTTAGGAGTTTGACATCTATTTATATTCAGGAATTCGGTTAGTTTTATCTAAATTTGATATTAAATTTATACTGGCCTCATGGAGTAATATTGAAAAGAGTCTTTTTTTCTTTTTATTCACCAGGAGGGGCGTTGGTGGTCTAATGGATGATGCATTGGGTTGCTAACTGCAAGGTCAACAGTTTGAAACCACCAGCCCCTCCCCAGGAGAAAGATGAGACTTACTACTCATGTAAATAGTTAATGGTCTTGGAAACCCATAAGGGCAGTTATACCCTGTCCTATAAGGTCACTGTGTTAGGCTGGGTTTTCTGGAGAAGCAAACCAGTGACATCCATATGTGTATCAGAAAGAACAAGTTTGTATCAAGAAGTTATCCCAGCCCAATTCAACTCAAGCCCATGGGTCCAGTATTAACTGGGGACCTTGTCAAGTGCTTGTAGCTGCAGGCCAATGGCCCAGAAAGGTGGCAGCCGGAGTAGGGAGATCACAAGCTTGTGGGTACAGAGTCCTGTGAACCCAACATTGGTGGAAACATGGCAGGGTGCCCACAGCTCTCTAGGCCATGAGCCCTCATGGTGCTGCTCCTGGAGGCAGACACAGATTCCTAGCAAGGGGGACACTGAAGGACAAGAGGAAGGAGAAGTCCCCTGTGTCTCTCTTATTAAAAAGTCACACCTCTACAAGAGGCATAATCAGGCTGATTGACAGGTTGGACTTCACCCCTACACGTTCATGTTGGTAGGTTCATGTTGACATTAAACCCAACCACCACAGTTGCCATGAGTTGGGACTCAACTTGATAGTAGTGAGTTTGGTTTGTTTGATGAAAGATGCATAAGATTGGGATGATCATTTCCCCGAAACTTTTCAAGAATCACTTCTAAAGCCAACCCCAAATCACTTCTAATTTGATTTGGGTTTTCTTTTGGAGAAAAATTCTTAGCTTATGTTTTAGTTTTGTTAATAGTAAAAGATTCTTAAGGGTTTGTATTTATATTTGAGCTATTTTAACCAATGCTTTCTCAGGATGTATCCACTTGTCCAAGTTTTAAAATCTTGGTATTATTTTAAAAAATCATATCTGAAATGATGTTTCTTTGTTCATGGCCAGTATTATTTTCTTGGGCCTCCTGTTTGTTGTTTTTCTATGAATTTATCCAGGGATCTGTCAATTACTCATTCTGAAGAGCCAAATTTTAGCTGTGTTGATGGTTGTCAGGTTCCTAGAGTCTAACGAGGGAGCAAGCGACTTTGAGAGTCGAGTGAACTCACTCAGACCAAAGTCAGCAAATGAGGCACTACCAGGAATAGGTGTCTTAAAGAAGTGTCTGACGCAGGAAGCTGGGAGACCACAGGTCAGGGGGTCAAGAATCACATGGCTCCAAGACTGGTGGGAATATGACCAGGTGCCAACAGCTTCCAGGATTGGTGAACCACTTCGGCTGGCCCTGGAGGCAGACATAAAACCCAAGGAATCAAGAAGGCAAGGCCGAGAGACAGTGACAGAGAGAGAGAGAGAGAGAGAGACAGAGACCCAGTGTCTCTTTTATTAAAAAGCCCTATCCCTCAAGAAACATCGTTAGACTCTACCCCTACAGTTTCATCCAGGTACACATTGACATAAAAGCTAACCACTAGAGTCTCCTCTTTGTCAACTTGACACATGTGCACAACTCTTTAACCATACATAATCTTCAAACAAAGACATTAATAAAGTCATGTTTATGCATAACATGGCATGACTAAAATTCATACAATAAAAAATGCACTGGACCTATCGATATCTTATATGTAGTGAATGGAAGAGTCCTGGTAGTGTAGTAGTTAAACATTGGGCTGCAACCTGCAGGGTCAGCCATTCAAAACCAGGAACCACTCATTAGGAGAATGATGGGACTTTCTACTTGCAAAAAGGGAACCGTCTTGGGAACTCACAGGAGCAGGTCTACCCTGTTCCATAGGGTTGCTGAGTCAGCATTGATGGCAGGGGGTATGCGCTTTCAATAAATGCATAAAAACCAATATGTTGTGACTAACAATTGCAGTTCTGTGAGCAGCTGAATCCTAACATCCTATCAGCATCTTTTCCTGATATCTCTTCTCTAGGTTCCTAGGAAAGGATCTGATCAGTCAGTGGGGGTCCTCTCAGTATGACAACTGGAGGTTAATTGTTGACTTAGTTCTTCCAATTTAAGATATGCTGAGCATGCTCTTCCTTTTTGGGTTTCTAACTCAAATGTTGGCACATTTCACTATAATACTTGGTCTTGTGGAGCTATCCTTTGAAAATTTCTGTTCAGCTCTTTTAACTGATGCAAGGATTTGGGAAGCAAGCAATGAATGTGGGAGGGGGGAGGAAGCACTAGAACTGACTGTGATGTTATATATACAATTCTTTTTAAAAGTGATATAACTATGGGAGTGTATAATATGTGAGTAGTATATTAAGAAAATGACTTAAAAAAAAAAAGAGAAACCAAACTTGACCAGTGTTTATCTTGAGGGAAGGAGGAAGAGGTTTTGCTTAGGGGGCATTGAGTTTAGTTATTGGTGGTGGAATAATTGTAAAGGAGATCAATAATGGCTGTACAACACAAAGGGTATAATCAACGGCACTGAATTATATATGTAGGAGTTGTTGAATTGGAGAATGTTTTTTTGCATATGATTTTGTCACCATTAAAGAAAATTACACGAATAACAATGAGTACAAGCAAGAAGAAAATGTTCTGTAAGTGGTTGTACAACTCTTCTTGATATGACTGAACTATGGAATTGTATGATTTGTGGATGAAGTGCCAATAAAATTGAGAGAAAGAAAGCAATGGCATGGAAACTGGGTGACATACTAGTTAAAAATGACTGGGTGATATAGAAAATAGAGATGAAATTTAAAAATTCCTTGAAATAAATAAGAATAAGAACATAGTATACCAAAACATTTGGGACACAGCAAACGCAGTTATCAGAGGGTAACTTATAGCAATAATGGACGTGTGTAAAAAGAGAAAAAATAAAACAAAACCGAAATCAATGTCTCAACACAGTATCTTCAACAACCAAAAAAATGAGCAACAAAATAAATCATCAAACAATAGGAGAAAAGAAATAAAGATCAAGCAGAAATAAATGAACTGGAAAACAGTAAAACAATGGGAAAAAATCAACAGGAAGAGAATTTGATTCTTTGAAAGGATTAACAAAATTGACAACCCGCTGGCAAATGTCACAAAGGAGAATAAAGAGAAGATACAAATATGTAGAATTAGAGATAAAAAGGGTGAAATCACCACAAAACCAAATGAACTAAAAATGCAAATCAAAACAGCAATGAAATACCACCTTTCACCTACAATATAGCCCAATTAAAAAACAAACAAACCAGAAAACAACACATACTGGAGAGGGGGTGGAGAAATTGGACCTCTTACTGCTGGGGAGCCTGTAAACATGTGCAAACGTGTGAAAAGTGAGATGACACTCCCTAAAAGAACTGGGAATAGAATTTCCACACAATCCAGAAATGCCTCCACGGGGTCTATACCCCAAAGAAGTCAGAGACCCAGCATGAGGAGACGCATGCACTCCCAGGTCCAAGGCAGCCCTGTTCACAATAGCAAGAAGTTGGCAACAGCCCGAATACTCATCAGTAAAAGAATGGTTAATGAAACGTTGGTACATATACACAATATAATACTATGCATAGTTTTAAAAACATGGATGAGACTTCAAAGCACCTATGACATGGATGGGCCTGGAGAACACTAGCCTGAGCAAAGTTGGTCAATCACAAAATGACAAGTATTGTATGAGACCCTAATTCAGAACTGGCAGGCATCTAGTCTCCTAAACATTGTGGTGGTATGTCTGTCTAATTAATGCTTAAGATCCATTTATTACTCCTTATATCTACATCTTAAAAACAACCTTTTTTTTTTTTCCACCCAGAGGAACCTAACATCAATTGGGGTCAGGTCTTTATTTAGGAGGGACCATATTGTCCTATGGTCACCCCAAGTGAAAGGGCACTCCTATAGCAATGATCGATGAATCTCAAAGGGTATTCATAACTAGAAGAGGAGAAGTTACGTTAGTCTCTGAGAAGGTGATTTCACTCCTGTTGTTGAGTAAACCAGTAAGGGGAAGCCTGCCCTGGGAGAGGAGGCTTAACATTCCTTACCTAGACTCCCAGTGAGAGGACCTGCCCAGAATTGGCTTGCTAATCATGCGATTTTGACTCAGTTTCTTTTCAGCCCTTGGTGACTCTGCCTGCTTTTTGGGGGGTTTACCCTAACTCCAAATTTTAATTTACAGCTACCCGCTTGTAGGTTTTCCAGAGTGTTACTGTTGATGGGAGTACAAAGCCCAGTCTTTCTCTCATGGAGCTGCTGGAGGTTTTGAACTTCCCACCATGAAGATCAAAGCCTAATGCACATAGCACTCTTTCTAGAGCATAGCAGAATTATGTGATTTGAAAACGCTGCTAAGAAAACTGGATTTTACCTTAAACACACATTTTGTGGATTAAAGGAACTGAAATATCCCTGCGAGCAGCGGAAGAAAATTGCTATTTCAAGGTCATGGATTTGAAAGTCAGTGGACTTGGGTTCAAGTCTCTTGGTTTTGAAGTTGCCTAATAATTGGCAATTTAAGAGCACC
>NW_022103928.1:39515972-39517577 GCF_000313985.2 Echinops telfairi
AGTCTGTCCCATCCAGACAGACCTGCGGAGACAACAACATGCACAAAAACAAGACAGAGCAAAACCAAGCAACAGTGTACAACAAAACAGCAACAACATCAAGCCACTGACAAAGAACAAATTAAAATATATATAGTTTACCATAGATGAGTATTATTGACATTTTTAACCTTCTTTGCCTTCTTAAATAGTGTTCAATTACTAAAGCTTTTAACTTGTATAAGTGAGCATCCCATGTATTTCACTATAAAGAGCTTTCCTATACGTGCATATTTCCCTTTTCTCAATACTACTTTAAAATCTATACCATTGGCTATATTAATGGTGTAGTCTTGCCATCCTTGCCTGTAAGGAGCACTCTGGCTGTACTTCTTCAAAGACAGATCCGTTTGTCCTTTTCGCAGTACTTTCAATATTCTTCTCCAGGACCACAGTTCAAATACATGGATTCTTCTTCAGTCCTCATTATTCAGTGTCTAACTTTTACATGCATGTGAGGCAATTGAAAATACCATGGCTTGGGTCAGTTTCAAAGTACCTTCATCGCTTTTCAGAATTCTAACAAGGTATTGTGCCGCAGATTCACCTAATGCAGTGCATTTGTTAATCTCTTGACCACTACTTCAAGAGCATTGGATACTTTAAAGTTTTCTCTGTTTGTCAGGATTTTTGTCTTCTTTACATTGAGTTGCAATCCATACTGAAGGCTGCAACCATTGGTCTTCATCAGCAAGTGCTTCCAGTCCTCCTCTCTTTCAGTAAGCAGGTTGTGTCAACTGCAGATCACAGGTTATTAATAAGCCTTCCTCCTATCCTAATGCCACAGTCTTCTTCATATAGTCCAGCTTTTCTGAGAATTTTCTCAACATACAAATGGAATAATGTGGTGAGACGATACAACCTTATCGCACACCTTTCCTGATTTTAAACTATGCGGTATTCCCTTGTTTCGTTTCACACCACGACCTCTTGCTCCATGTACATGTTCTGCAAGATCACACTAAAACATATGAGATTCCCGTTCTTCTCAAGGTTATCCATAGTTTTGTATGATCCACACAGTCGAATGACTTGGCATAATCTGGTGCTTTCTGCTTTGAGCCAAGATCCAGCTGCCATCTTCAACCAGAGCCCCTGTTCTGTATCCTCTTTAGAATCCAGCTCAACCTCAGGCAGCTGCCTGGTTATGTACTGCTGCAGCCATTGTGGGAGGATCTTCAGCAAAATGCTACTGAAGGGACAGTCGGAAACAAAAATGAAAACGTTTCCTGGCTGCATCTAGTACATCCTCCTGTTCAATGTACCGTAGATTGAGATGCCTTCAAATCCGAACAACACAAAAAGAGGTTTCATTTTCCAGAAGACAGTGTGGTCAGAAAGTAAATGTAGGAAATGTGTTTATGTCAAGGTGTAACCGTGTGGAAATATGAGCTGTTGATTTAAGTCTTATAGTGACTAATCTATGAAATGGGAGAAAGATGAGGCTTTCTGCTCCCATGAAGATGTGCAGCCTTGGAAATCCAAAACCGCAGTTCTACTCTCTCCTATTGGGTCACGACGCGTCAGAACCAACTCAGCGGCCAGAGTTGGACGATGTGTGACAAT
>NW_022103928.1:39518580-39569292 GCF_000313985.2 Echinops telfairi
TCAAACTTTGGTCTTGTTGTTTTCTCATTTCATTGAGTAAAGCAACAGCAATGACCATGACCATCTATTTTAGGTAGCAATGCCTCCAATCATTCATGTAGTTACAAAATATACTCATCCCCCCCACCCCAGGATAATTCACAACTGGACCGATGAGAAGCAACATGGTAAGTGGAGAAAAAAATTAGGGGTGCCAAGGATTTTATTCTACATGTGAAAACATGGAAGCAGCAGTCAAGAAATCAAATGGCATTTTAAATTGGGCCAGTCTGCTGCGAAGTCTCCTTAACATTCTGAAAGACAGAGATGTCATTTGGGAGGATAAGCTATTTTAATTGCTTCAGAGGCGTGTGAAAGTTAGACAATGAAGAAGGAAGACTGAAAGGGAAGGAGGCGCTTGACTTGTGGTATTAGCCAAGAACTTTGAGTGCACCATGAACAGATCCGCCTTGAAGAAATGTCACTGGAATGTTCTTAGAAGGAAGGGTGAGGAGGCTTCATCTGGCTAACTTCGGTTACATCATCAGAATAGATCAATCATAAAAAAAGATTTCATAAAAGAGTGGGTTTACGCAAAAAAGGAAAATCTTTCACGAAGTGGATTGATCTAACAGTTGCAACAATGAATTCAAACATTGAAAGATCATGGAGACTCCATATCACCAAGCAATAGTTCCTTCTCTTGTAAGAGCACATAAGGGCACTATGACCGGGAGCTGACTGGAAGAAACTAATGGCGGCGTCAGCAGCAGCAGCAGCAGCAGCAGCAGCAGCAACAACCATTTACCAGCTTCTACTACTGTTAAGGAGCCCTGGTGGCATTGTGGGTTACACATCAGGCTAACTGAAAGTCAAAGGTTCAAACCTACCAGACACTCCATGGGAGAACTATGAGGCACTTTGCCCTCAAAACGATCCACAGCCGTGGAAAGCCTATACAGGGTTGCTTTGAGTTGGAATTGACTCTGTGGCAGTGGGTTGGTAGTTTAGAAGGTTGGTGCTCCTACTAAGAATCCCTAGGAAAGATGCGGGTTAGGTGTAGGGATGCTAATACAAGGTTGGCAGTTCAAACCACCAATAGCAACACAGGAGTCAGATCGGGTTATCTGCTCTTGTAAAGACTTATAAGATTGCTCTGAGTCTGAATCCAGTTGATGACAGTGGCTATATTTTGTTTGTATGTGGTTGGTGCTATGAGGTCTGGTGGTGCAGCGGGTTAAGCGTTGGGCTACTAACCACAAGGTCAAGGATTCAAATCCACTAGCCCGTCTAAAGAAGAAAGAGGAGGCTATTTGCTCTCATAAATATTTATAGTCCCAGAAATCCTAAGGAACAGTTTTGCTCTGTTCTACACAATGAATGAGGAGCCCTGGTGGCATAGTGATTACGAAACAAATTGCTATCTGAAAGGTCAGCAGTTCGAAACCACCAGCTGCTCTGAGGAGGAAGACAGGGGTTTTCAATTTCCTAAAACAGTTAGTCTCTGAAACTCAGGGGGGCAGTTCTACCATGTCGTATAGGGTTGCTGTGGGTCAGCATCGACCTGATTTGACAGAACGACAGTAAGTGAGTGACGAGTTGAAGTACTTTGGATTGCGGTGGGTTGGGTTTGGTTTAGTTCGGGTTACCTCTTAGTTGGCCACCTGCTGTCTCGGAATGCTGTGATACCAATTTCTGTTTTACTGATCTTTGTGTGGATACTTGGCTTTTGAATTTCTTTTAGGCTTTGAAACAGCACATGCAATAGACTAGAGAAAATAGGAATATGGTCAGTACGTTCCATTCAAGAGGCAATGGGAAAATTCAGACAATGTCTAAAGATTGTTTGAATAACAACATCGAGAATTGGATATATGCAGCCAACAATTTGTGCAAAATCTCTTTCAGAAGACAGCACAGCTAGTTTAAAGAAATCTGATTTTTTTTAAAATGGGAAAGTTGAAGAGCAATGCGTCTTAATGTGACTTTTAGCATATGGGGGCCTCTGGTGATGGACATGGAATGAGATGGACACAGATGTCCCTCTAAAGTCCTCCGAAATAAAAGTGCCACCTCAACCATCCCACAGCATCCCTTATCCTCAGGAGTATGGTACTATGTGGCTAGTCATCTAGTGAATTTCACCTAATTCCTCTTACCACAAGACAAGCTTATTGTACCATAGCTTATTATTACAGGGACTTAGTATTCCATGGGTCACATACTTCCTGAATAGGAACGTATTGATCCTGTAGGGACATGGACAGCTGTTTCTACAGTTAGGAAATAGCACATATTTTGGAATGCAAACTGTGCTAAGATTTTTATTTTCTCTCGTTATTTTGTATTTTCAAATTGATTTTAGATGAACAAGTTTAAATATGCCTTAAGGAGTGTCCAGGTGCCTCAGTAACAGCATTTGAGAAAGATCTAATTTATGCTATGTATTTGTCTACCAAAGTACTTCATTAGCATCTCCACCTGGGAAATTCCTTTATTATTTAAAAAGTACTATTATTAATTTTTCTTATGTAAAAATATACTTATAAAGAAAGAGTTAATAGAAGTTAACATGCTGCAAGAATTCGGTGTTGATATCTGCACATCTTACTGTATTCTCTCTCAAAATAAAGCCATTGTTGGCTAAATTATGAATAGCTTCCAAGTTTAATTGAAAATTGTATTTGTTTACAGTAGCACTTAAGGATTTAAGATGATGAAAGACAATTGTTCTGTTTTAAAATTTTTCATCTCTTCTAATAACAAAGGAAATTAGTAGTTTCTGTTTGATAGAAATTTCTTTCTCTATCCAGGCACCAGGTGGCGCCATGTAGGTTCTTAAAACATAGTACTTTAAAAATGAAATTGGGAATTAGGGTTGCTGGTATTCTAGACTCATTGGAATTGGCTTAATGTTTCAGAAGCCTCCCTTCTCGTTTACCATAACATTTGAAGGGATTTTTCCTTCGAAATCTTGACTTTAAAGTCATTTGGGATATAGCAATATTACGCAGTTGGTTGTCCTAAGCAAAATGTTGATGCCTTTGCACACGGTCTTACCATTTTTCTGTTTTGTTTTTCATTTCAGTCCATAGAAAATAATTGACTAAAACTCATGTACAGTAAAAGACTAGTGTTTTATTTCACTTAGAGGAATGGCTGCAAAGTACCTGGTTTAATACAAAGGGTTGGTTGGCTAATGGGCTCGTTTCTCTTTCTGATGATAACGAACTCAGCTAATATTTCAGATTGGCATTTACTTTTAGCCCTAGCCCTACCAGTATTCTTTAAAACTGGATAGGTAATAAAAACGTGGCATTTGCTGTATGAGAAACCTTTGGGACCAGTCACCAGCCATCATCACGTCGGCTCCAGCTCATTGTAACCCGGATGTGTTCAAGCACTACGGGCCCCATAGAGTTTTCAGTGGCCGACTTTTCAGGAGCTCGATCACCAGGATTTCCTTTGAGAAGTCTGTAGCTGGATTCCACTCAGCACATACACAACCTTTTAGGTAAAAGTTGAGCACATTAATCATCAGTACCACCCAGGGACAAATATTTTTTACTCAAGACAAATATCGCTTTCTTTAATTTTTACAAGACTATTTAAACTAAGAATGGCTGCTAAGACTTAACAATTAACAAGAACGTTTTGGAGTGTGCTTTGATTTGAAATCTGAGGGGAACAGTGCAAAAAAAAAATTGAACAGGAAAAGACCTCTCTATAACTTAGAATGCTATAATTGATGCATTTGAATCTTAAAATACTATTTATCATTGTAGCTAATGCAGAATAATATATACTGTCAGTGCTTCAAAAGAACAGGGTAAATTCCATTGCTGAAATTACAGCCTGCATTGTGCATTCTTTCAGGTTATCCTTTATTTTTATAAAAATATTCCTCCTGTGGAACATATATTTTGAGATTAAGGAGTGTCTCCTTGCCCCTCCAGAATAATTTCACTCTTCAGTTCTTAAACAGTTGCATACTTGGGAAGATGATTCTGTAGCCATGCATAGGATGTAACGGCAAGGAGATACAGTTAGAAGCAAAAATGATTTCATTCTTTGAACCAATGAATGAAATATTATTAACATAATATTAATATTAAATTATTAGCACATTGAGCACCTACTCTGTGTCAAGCATCCCAAACACCGGACATATGTCAGTTAACAAGAAACAAATAGGAAGAGACTAGTTTATTTATGCCATGTTGAATAGCTGAAATCCGGAAACTCCAGACTCTGCCATGAACTAATTCTGACTCACAGTCACCCTACAGGACAGAGTGGAACTACCCCTGTGTGTTTCTGAGACTGTAACTCTTGACAGAAGTCTCATCTTTCCCTCACAGAGCACCTGGTGTCTTCAAACTGCTGACTTTGTGGTTAGCAGCCCAATGCACAAACCAAGGGCCGAGAATTGGCCAGATTCAGGACCTATTTTGGAAGAAGAATATGTAGAACATGGTGATCATTTTATTATAGGGATGAGACCTAGAGGTGGGTATGTGATATTAACATGGTTTCAAATTCTAAAGAACAAGACCCATCAGGAGTCCATGAGTACTGGCCTTTGGGGAACCATATTAATTCTATGTTTTTTTCAATCTCAAAGTTTTGCACCATGGCTGTAGGGAAATATTCCTGGGCTGCCCTGCACCACATCTCATCTCACTGCTAGTTAAGAGTAGAACTATTCATCATTTTAAATATAGCAGGCAACCACCAGAATTAATAGCAAGAAAAGCCAACTCCAACAAAATGGTGATGACTATCCATGATGGGAATACTATGGAAGTGTACTTATATATTAATTATGCTCATAGAGAAGCCATGTCTTTAACAAGGCAAGTTTTTAAGGTATCAATATCTGTTTTTTCCCTCCTAATTAAAGTAGAATAAAGGCCTCCATTTTTTATAATATGTAAAGAAAAATAAAACCTTTATTATGTTACTTGGCATTTATTGATTCAATCAATCATTCAATTAGCATTTCAGAAATATGTTCTAGGAGCCCTGAGCACTGTGGTTAAGCATTGGGCTGCTAATGGCCAGGTCAGTAGTTCGTACCCACCAGCATCCCTGAAGGAGAAAGATGAGACTCTCTACTTCTCTAAATATTTGCAATTTCAGAGATCCTATTTAGAGTCACTGCTGTGGGTTTTGGCTTTGTGTTTGTACCCAGCTAGGTCCTTGACTGCACGACACAATCCCTGCCATTAAGAATTTTGCCATCTTGTGCTGCCTACTAGGTAACCTTGGATATCCTTACCCCTTTGTTTTCATCTGTGAAGGTCAAATAGGTAAAGTATTTATAATCCTTCTTGGCACATAGTAGGGACTTAGTTACTATTAGTTTCCTTTACTCATTACTTAATGATTACTTAATGGGGCGGTTAGTGGGACAGAAGACAAATAGCAATAAAAGAGGTATGTACTAAGTACCAACCTGCTATAGGGAGAACAGCTCCCAGAAAAGGAATCCCAAATCAGGTTTCAGCTTCTTTTTCTGCTTTATCCTTTTTCTCAGACCTTTCAGGCCACAGGTATTGCTTTGTAAAGCATTTGACAGTGAGATCTAAATTGTTTGTCCTTGCTTTACAGGATGGGAGGTGATGAGTGATTATCAAAGAGGGTTGTCTTTTTGTCAGTTAAGTGCAGAGGTAAAGGGCAGAAGAAAGAAAGGGCCCCATGCTGCAAAGGAGGAATTTGTTCATCTTACGTGTCTACGTTCTTGGTTGTTTGATTCTTTTCAGCTTGCCAGGGGACACACAGAGAAGCTTGGTCACGTGTGTCAGTAATTCCTCTGTAGTCTCGGACTCCTCGCTCTGTCATTAATCACAGAGTTCAAGTGTTAACAATGAGTCTCAAAGAAATACATCACAAAACGGAGTCCAAGTTCAGATACATGATCACATGAGCTCAAGAGAGGGAAAAAGGTGATGGAATTAGATGCAGGTGCTAGTAAATATTGCTTACATGCCCAACGCCATGCAGACAACTATCCAGAATAGAATGAACCAGACAGACACGGTGACAGCTCGCCGTGCCTTCCTTTCTTTTTAAGAAAATGAGATTAAAACAAAACTGCATAAAGCAGCACACACACACAAAGGCTAAAATGAATGATGCAAATAGTAAGGAATTCAAAGGTGGACATGACGAGTGATATTTGGTGGAGCAGGAAGGATATGGTGGATGAAGTGGGGATGGAGCAGGACGTACGGAGTGGTGGTACCTTGACTTGGATGAATTGGGCAAGTTTAGGGAGCATCACGTTCTGTGTCTTCAATGCTTTGAGTTATGAAATGACTTCTGAACTGACTCTCTCATTGGCTTCTATTAGTGATGTCGTAAGAGGGGTGTCTCTTTTGGCTCAGAGTACTGCCCGAAGACCCCAGCAAGGCTTTTAATTGAAGACCACTGCAATTCAACACATGTTTACATCCATCTATAATTGGCATTTTATGGTGATAAAGTAAGCAGGCTAGGACATTTCCCAAATACTCTGGCAGTTTTCCACCACTGTTTGCTTAGTGAGATCAAGCCGGTCATTGGGGCTTTTTGTTTTCATCGAGGGGTCCATTTGCATCTATAGTTTAGGAATAAGCCCCATTATATGGAAATCCATTAGAGAGACAGATTTAAATGGTGCAACTCTATCTGAGTAAGCATCTATATTAGATGACTCATAACAAAAATGTGTTGTCTTTATCAGAGGATGACTCACCCTTAATAGTAACTCTGTGTAGTCATTTACAATGCAAAGAGTGAGTAGACCCAACTGAAGGATGACGGGTTTTGTAATTCTTCTATTCTACCACCAATTATGCCTTCCTTTCCCCACCCTCTTGTCACTTTGAATTCCAACCATTCCAGGCAGGAAAACCCACTTCAATTCCTAAGCTACAAACAACAAAGAGAAGATAAAATGCTACTCTTGGAACTTAAAAAAAGAGAAAGATCTCCGCAGGATGGCCTTCTTTTTCTCCTCTGGGTTCAAAGTATTTCATTTTAATGACTAATTTACAGTAGGAACTTTGGGCATTCATATATTCTATCTCTTTGCTTTATTGATTGGGAATGTGGTTTTTAACAGTTTGTTTGTCATAACAAAATTCCTCTACAAGATGCCGTAGAATTTGTTTTTGTTGGGGATTTAGCCCATATAATGAGTCTCTTTATAAAAGGGCTTAGATAACACAACACAGTGGTAGCTTTTGTCTCAGAGACTGTAGGAATAATAAAATGTAGTCACTACTAAATTATGTCTTGGAGTGAAGTAGATTTTTACCATTAATTGGATCCAGGCCCTCTGACCTTTTTGCAGGAAGCAAACTAAAGGTATAATAATTTTTATAAAGATGAGCTTTCTCTACTGCCAGTAATTTTTTTAAAAACACTGATAATTTCTGGATACTGAAAGAAGTCTGATTTCCCTGCTCTTGAGCTGGCGTTCTGATTTTCAAGGTTGTCTTCTTTATGCCTCTCCCTTACGTCATCTCTCCCAAGGTGAGGATGTTAAAGGTAATGAACTAAAGGATAGCCCACATTCAAGAACACAGATAGAATTGGATCAAATTTATACATCTGCTGGTAGTGAATTAAAAGAACCTTGTTCACTCTCTTCCCCCAAACATCAAGCCAAATTGAAGCAAATTATAACCAGACAATTAGTAGACTAAATGTATATATCTAGTGGTATTTAAAAAAAATTACTTTTAGGCTAAACAGGCTATACAATCATATAGCTCTCTGAAACGACACTATTAGAAGGAGGCTAAAGGATGAAAAACCAAAAACATAAACTCATTGCTGTCACGTCAATGCGACTCATAGCGAGCTGGTAGGATAGAGTAGAATTGCCCCTGTGAGTTTCTGAGTAACTCTTTACAGGAGTGGAAAAATTCTACCTTTCTCCCAAGGAGCAGCTGGTGGTTCTGAACTGCTAACCTGGTGGATCAAAGCCCAGAACATAACCATGACACCACCAGGGCTTCTCGTGGACCTGGTTACTTTAAGTATGAGGAAATTCTGCACAGATTTAATCTTTTTTAGTTGAAAGTTCAGTTTACCTTTGCATTTTGGTTCTATGCTTAGTCTTTACTTCAATATTGGCTAAGACACTATTGTTCTCACCACGATTGCTGTTGTCTGGTGCCACCAAGGCGGCTGGGACAGAGGGACCCGTCCTGCATGATCCTCACAATTGTTACGTTTGAGCCCTTTGTTGCAGCCATGGTATCAACCTGGCTTGCTGAGCATCTTCCTCTTTTTTTTTTTTTAATCATTTTATTGGGAGCTCATACACGTCTTATCACATTCCATCCATCCATCCATTGTCTCAAGCACATTTGTACATTTGTTGCCATCATCATTCTCAAAACACTTGCTTTCTACTTGAGTCCTTGGTATCAGCTCCTCATTTTTCTCCTTCCCTCCCTACTCCCCCCTCCCTCATGAACCCTTGATAATTTATAAATTATTATTATTTTGTCATATCTTACACTGTCCGATGTCTCCCTTCACCTACTTTTCTGTTGTCCATCTCCCAGGGAGGAGGTTATATGTAGATCCTTGTAACCAGTTCCTCCTTTCTACCCAACCTTCCCGCCACCCTCCTGGTATCGCTACTCTCACCACTGGTCCTGAAGGGATCATCTGTCCTGGATTCCCTGTGTTTCCAGTTCCTATCTGTACCAGTGTACATCCTCTGGTCTAGCCAGATTTGTAGGGTAGAGTTGGGATCATGATAGTGGGGGGCAGGAAGCATTTAGGAACTAGAGGAAAGTTGTATGTTTCATCATTACTACACTGCACTCTGACTGTCTCGTCTCCTCCCCACGCCCCTTCAGTAAGGGGGTGTCCAGAGCATCTTCTCTTTAATGCTGACTCTCTGGTCCACCAAGCATGATGCCCTTTTCCAGGAGGAGTCTCTCCTGATTCACATCCAACGTAATCGAGACAAAAACGTGTCTGTCTTCCTTCTAAGGAGCCTTCTGGCTGTCCTTCCTCCGAGACACACTTGTTAGTTCTCTGGCAGTTCACGGTGTTTTCAGTCTTCTTTGTCTACACCGTAATTCAAATGCGCTCCATAATTCTTCTTTGTCTTCCTTATTCAAGGTCCAGCTTTCACATGGGAGAACCATGGCTGGAGTAATGCAGGTAGCTTGTCAGAGAAAGGACAAGGCAGATTGTTCTTAACAGCTGTGTTAAAACACTTGCGTTGATTCATGGTTTTTTATCATGGTCTTAAAGATGTTTATATGCCAGTTGATAGCTCTGAACAAATATGTATACTAGATTGATTCATGTTATAATTAGCATGATAAAAAGATATCAGCTTTTCGGAATTTAATAATTTGATGACCCAATTAGATTCTAGGTGTGTAAGAAGTGTTGTTTGCTGATGTATACCAAATACATGAATAGATGAAGGGTGGAAGCCTTCAAGGTACCATAAGGCACAGCCCACACAAGCATAATGGGAGGACGGTTTTAGGTCCAATTTGAACAACTCGGTAGACCATTGTTCAGTTATCTTTCTCAATAAAACAATCAAACAATTTGACCTCTGGATGTGAAATCACTGCCTGGAGATTACATCACAGACTCTCTCATTTGGGATTATTGTATGAAAGGTTAGTCATCATTTTTGTTTTGCATTAGATAATATACCTAAAAGTATGTCTTCCTCTTCATACACTTGTATAGATGCAATTTCAAAAACATGAATGCGTCTTCTTATATGCCTTGTTTATACATCAGTAGAGAGATAATTAACAACACATATAAATTATTTTGATAGGTGCTAAGTAAAGATAGGTGATAAGCAATTAATTACTCAGACTTATACATAACTTTCAAAGGTTGTTGATGAGGTCAACAAGATGCTGACTGCGTGGTGGAAGGCTTTATTTGAAGGAAAGCTGTGCGATTTCCAAATGAAGTTATTAATGGTGTGACAAATGTTGAAAGATACTCATTTCTGTGGCAACTATAGTCAAAGGCTTGTACTAGAGAGTCAGCTATCAAAACACAGCTTTGGGGAACAAAATGCATGTGGCTATTTGTTGAAAAAGAAAAATTAGGAAAAGCAATAAATCTCAATCTTATTGCCGATTCCACGAGGACAGTGGAGTCTCAGTACCTCTATAGGTAGTAGCTTTCCTAATGTAATTGCAACTTTTGTGTTGTTTTGTATTTCATCAGCATATATAGGAATTATATTGGTGAGTGATAAAAAAGCTTTTTTTTTAATGTGAAATCCTTTTTCAACTACTCCAGTAAAGCAGGTAACAGCAAGGAGCTGATGTGAGAAGCAGTTTGAACCTCCAATGTCCCTTTTTCTTCTCCAAGGACAAGATCATGGCTGACTTGATCTAAATCCATCAATTATGAAGCATCTTATGTAGACGATGCAATAATTTCTTCAATAAATGCGAGTATGATGTCTTTTAAAAGAAATTTAGGGTAAACTAAAAGTAAAGAATCATCCCTTTAAAAAAATGGACGGTCTTTTTCTAGAAGGTGAGGCAAAAAATATTTACTGAACAAGTTCCTAGATGCCGTTTGCATAAATTATTGGTAATGAGCTCCGAGGGAGATTGTTTGGGGCGGGATGGTTGGTTATACTTTAATCCTCGTGGCTACAAGGGAGGAAAGCCAAGACTCCCCGCCTTTTATCCTTCAGTGTGTTTTTCAGACAAAGCTAGATGGACCTCTGGAGCCAAATGAGAAGGGTTGCTTTTATGATTTTCCATAATTACATTATACAGGTAACAGGAGCTTTTATCTTTTTAAAAATAACTTGAAATTAATGATTTCAGTAGAAGACTGGAACAAACGGTTCTCTTATTTCTTCTGGCTTACTGTAAAGATGCCATTTCATAGCTTTGCTTTAAGGAATCTTGATCACTTACTGCTAAGGATGGGTAGCGACCTTCCTCAATGTTCACTGTTTCCAACTTATTTTGGCCATTTGTTTACCTTAATAGTTATCAGGGCTACTCAGAATTAACGCAAGTTAACTAACACTGGAAGGGAATTGAACAAGCTGGTAAGAACACTCTCGTTTTATGTTTTTCTTGTCAGCTACTTTTGCAATAACATTTCCAACTTCTGTTTGCTGCAATGGGCTTCGCTAGTCTGCAGAAAGCTGAACTGAAGAACGACATATTTGAAGCTCTGCACATGTTTGAAAATGGCTCTTGAAAATGCTGATAATATTCAAACAAATAGCTGGATGTTTTGGAAGAGAATAACATTCTTTCCTTCCCAGCATTTTCTCTTAAACCTCAGCTGTCAACACTGGCGAAATCCCAAATATCAGATACCATGGCTGTACCTCACTTCCCCTCACCCACCAGCCACTTAAAATACTTTGCTTCCTTTTAATCAGAATAAGCTCTGATTATCTCCCTTTAAACCAAGATTGTTGTTTTTATAACGTTAACAGTCTGAAACAGAGCATAACTAATAATCCAAAGCTGTTTCGATAGTTTCATGGTATTGGCCATGCTGCTCTCTTTTTGCAGGTTATATGAAACCTACACCTTAAACACACACAAGGCATAGCTACAGCTATCACCTCAATCGTAGGGAGGGTAAATTGCAGCTTCAGAGAAAACCGTGTGCTGTAAAGAATATACCAGTGAATCATTTCTGGATATTTATGTTTAAAGAAATAATGGGATACAGTAAACTTTGTTTTATTCATACAATGTTGGAAGTTGAAGAATAAGGCACCAGCTCACTAATTTTAACACACACACACACACACACACACACACAAATACACACACTTGCTTATGAATTTGCTATATGATAATTAGCCAGGAGGGATTGTATGGTTAAAAAAGCCACTTCCTGACTACTTATTTGTGCTTTTCTGAGCTTTATACACACATATACCGAATGCATTTCCTTAATAACATTATTTTCACACAAAGGGAAAAAAAATCACACGTTAAAAAGATTTATCATTTTCCCCAAAGCTGATATTTTAGAGAAACATTCTTTCTCTCCTCACCTAAATAAGCTCAATATATTCATTTATCCACCATTCATTCCCTCAATAGATAGGAGGTAGTTCCTGACCACTTACTGTGTGCCAGGCACTGTTCTCGGTGGTTGGGCCACACTAAACTCAAAAGGCTAGCATCTGCGGTCACCTTCACGTGAGGGGACAGATACACAAAGGAAGGGAAATGCGGGGCCTCTGGTGAAAAGGGCTGTGATGGGGAAAGGGCAGTGTCAATGGGGGGCGGGATGGAGAGGTGGTAGGAGGGTGAACTGTAAAGTTATTTGGGGGCATCACCAAGCAGAGAACCTATGTAGATGAGGCAGCAGGTGCTCCATGTATCTGGGGAAGGGTGTCCCAATCACAGGAAAGTGCAAAGAAAGTTCTAGCAGAGCCCAGGAAGTGCCTGCGAGAGCAGCAGCAAGGAGACAGTACACATACACAACTGGAATGCAGCTTTCTCAAGAGCGCTGAAGCAGGCCCTATCGGGGTATACAAGTTGTAAGACTTTGGGCTTTTAATTCAGAATGATACGGAAAGCCATGGAAGGGTTTTATGTCAAGGAAAGACATTGCACTGGTCTTAGATTCCTAGGGCTGCCACAGCAAACTATTATGAGACCAGAGGGTCTTATAACGGTAGGAATATATTGACTTACATATCTGGAAGCTAGAAGCCATAAATCAGGGTATTGCCGTGTTGACGCCATCAGAGGCCTTTGAAGGAACCGGTCTTCTCGCTTCTAGTGATGGCCAGAATCTTTTGACATGTCTTACTTGTCCTTGTAGAGTCCCCACTTCAAATCTTTGACTCCATCTTCAAAGAGCCGCCTTCTCTTTGCAAGTGTCTGACTCTGCATCCTTTCTCCTTTATAAGAACACCACTCATCTCCGATTAGGACCCTCCCTTCTCCAGTATGACTTCATGCGAGCCTAACTGATAGCATCTTCAAAGATGCTCTTTCCAATAAGTGCCGCACTCTCCGGTCTTGGGAGTGAGGCTTCAACATCAGGTACTACAAGTGAGGGTTTCAACAAACCTCCTGGGGGGGATACAATTCAGTCCATTATAATCATGATCTTATTTATATTTTAAAATCACCCTGTCTTCTTTTTTGAGAAAAGATTATAGGGCCAAGGACAGAAACAATAGCACAGGTCAGAGACTCCAGGGCAGTGGCAGAGGAATAACTGTAGTCAGGAAACCCTTTGAAGGGAAAGCTATGGTTCTACTGATGTTGAATCTAAGTGAAAATGAAGCATTGGGGAGGAGAATTAATGTCTTGTCCCACATAGCTAAAAGGAAGTCGGGGGCTGGGGGTGGAGTAGGGCAGAGCAGAGGACAGAAAGGCTAAGGCGCTTGAGTTTGGACATATCAAGTCTGGAATTCTGGAGTAGGCCAATGGATATTTGAGTATGGAGTTCAGAAGAAAGTTTCATGTTGGAGATATAAATACCCTACAAAAGGTCTGGGAATACCCAGCTAGGAAAGGGTTATGCCAAAGTTGCTGCATCTCTGTTGAAAATCTGACCCAATGACATACAGGAAGTACCTGATGGCATACAATGTAGGAGTTCTAGATTTGTCGCTCATCAGCGATGCTCTGCAAGGGATCTCACTTTAAATATTGGGCCTTTGTTTCTTGCCTCCTCCACTAGCCCTTGACCTCCTCTGAATGCTCCAAGAAATCACGGCATACTCCTTAGGATCCGCTAACTCCCACTTGTCGTCCCATGGAAACTTCCCATTCTCTCATCTACAGTGATTTCCCTTCTACCATGGGACCTGGAGACCTGTCCATCTTATGCGTTCAAGGCCCATCCAGTAGTATTTCACTTGTTTTAAGCTAAGGACTCGATGTTCATATGAAGACTTTCTGGTTTTGGAAAAATGAAAAGATAATGAAATTTGTCCACAAACTTTTTGAAATCCCCTTTGGCTGTCACCCCTTTCACATGTGTTTATCTCCAGTCTGATAGTTATCAGTAAGATGAAAATAACAAGAACACAACCATGTCTATCATGCGAATGATGCGAAGGGACCAGGAACTTTGTTATTCCACAAGAACTATCCCTGCACAAACCGAATTCAGATCTGCTTCCTTGTCCTTGTTGAAACGGATTGCCTCGTTCATGCTGCATCATGATAAAAATCACTTCTCAATGTATTCCACCTATTTGTCTTCCCCCTCCATGCAAATTCTTTCCAGGTATCAAGGAGCATTCCAAGACCTGCCTCCTCTGTAAAGTCTTTTCTTATCTTTGCAGCCTGCATTAATTTTTCCCCTTCTTTGAAATCTCATAAAATGTAGTGCCTCTTTCAAGTCATCTGTGTAGAAACTCTTATTATTTAATGGTAATGCCTTACACTCCAGCTCGGACAGTCAGAGTGCTGAAGCACAGGGCCATGTAGATGATTTGTTTTGTTTCCCTCTCACTTCCTAGCTCCGTGATGGGTGGAATTGAACCTGTTCCATAATTGCTTGTTGAAAGAGTGAGTAAGTTCTATTTTGCATACACGCGGTACATTAACTGCCAAACCACGCCTCCTGCCGTCAAGTTGATTCTGACTCATCTCAACCTTATAGGACGCAGTGGAACTGCTCCTGAGGACAACTGAAAAGGTAAATATTTACAGGAACAGACAGACTTGCCTTTCTTCCTCAGAGTGGATGCTGGGTTTGAACTGCTGACCTTGTGGTTAGCCGCTGAGCGTGTAACTCATTAGGCCACCATGATGCATTAGGGGACTTCAATTTTTCTTTTGTACAGCAAGTTAAATAATACAAGGAGCGTTGTGTTACACAGGTTCATGGTGGATGGCTCTCATCTATCCCCCTGTAAGGCAATCCAAGTGCTTGGATTGGAAGACAAAGTACTCTGTCAGGTTGCTATAACTTTGTGACATGTTCATGCGGAAATGTAGTTAGGAACTGGAATGAACAATGATCTGACAGGGAAAGGTTGGTGCTATGTGCAGGACACATCAGGTTATGCCCCTGCCATACTCTTGCATTCTTACAAGCGTTACATATCTTTGAAGACCTAGGACATTGGTTTGTTAGAGAGATAAGTGATTTCGGTTGACCTACACATCGAGTAGCAGTCTCAGAAAGTCACATTCACAGGCCAGTTATCTGGAGGCTAGCCCTGTGTGTGGTTCCAGGAGCAGAGAATGGGATTCCACTAATATGCCACTGAATATGTACTATCGTGGTGGGCACTGTGATATGACACCCAGCCCCCTCTTCGAGAATAAAGAATCGATTCCTCCGTCTCACCGGGGTGCTGCCAGCTCCCGGCTCTCAGCTAGTGGCCCTCTTTAGGGTTGTGGCAGTCTTGTTTAAGTGCATGTTCCCTTCCAGAGAGATGCACAGTCATTGATTGATCAACGTGAGGGTATAAAGAAAGCCCTGGCCTCTGGTCCCAAGGAGCGAGAACTGTGAATGGCCATCTAACTTCAGAGCTCCCTGTTTGGATCAACTGAGCGAGGCCTTCATTGAGAGAGACTGCAACCGACTTCTGTTCTCTCATTTTGACATGTTTGGGACCAAACCCATTTGGTGTTCACTTCTGCTTCCCAGTTGCCTTCCTTTGGAACCCAAACTAGGGCAGCCGCCCCCAAAGTGATTTGTCGAGTGAATATCTGTTGATGCTGTCCTAGCGTTTGTCTTTACCTATTTGGTAATTCAGGTTTCTCTCCCCACCTAGCCACCGCCTGAGAATAAATATAGAAGTACTCAAATTGAATTTATGTGTCAACTATTCTGGCTGCTACTTGTAGCCTATATTAAGTGGAATATGCATAACAATGTGGCAGAACAGGTGCCTGGACTACATGCATATATTGTTATAAGTCCCTTGTATTCAAGGTGGACACCAAGTGATTTTACACCGTGCACCTTCCACATTGTAGACAGTATCACCCAAGTCCCATCCTCCAGACACATTATCATGCTATGCTTTTTGCATTTTAAGACGGACTCCAATTCCATTATATTTATTGCCAAAGTTCTAGGTCAGAGCTCTTGACTTTTCTTAACTTAACTGACAGTGTACAATCAGATAAAGAAGAAAAATTTGAGTTGAAGAACAGAATGCTAGTCGTTTCATAATCGTCTAAGTTCCTTGAAGGAAGAAATATATTTTACATGACACCGGATGTCTTTCAGCAACTAACACAGTGCCTCATTCCCAATAGGCCCTGAAACATGTTTGCTGAAAGAGTTAAGAAATGATATTCATGTTGAAATATACCAAAGCTTTGAACTTTGAGCTTGTCAAAAGAAATGTCTTTTGTGTTTACTACCCCCCACACACACACACACAAACTCAGTGCCTTTCAGTCAATTCTGATTCATGGTGACCCTATAGGATGGGGTAGTAACTGCCCCTGTGGGTTTCAGAGTCCATTTCTACTCTTTACTGGAGTAGAAAGCCTCATCTTTCTCCTGTGTGTATGAAAGCAGGCTAATATTCAGAACAAATTTATTTAGAATGTCTTCTAGTCTCCTGGAAATTCTAGACAGGAAGAGTAACCTGCTAGGGGTCAGATTGCAAGTGGAAACGCCACCTATGAGGTGGACAGATTCCCCAAGTTTTATTTAGTACCTTCCATTTACAAAGCTCCCTTTTCTCTCAGTGAGTAGCAAAACCAGACTGCCAGCTCACAGACAAACCTAAGCAAACGGCGACAGACACAATGGCTATGGCAGCTGTAACTCGAGATAGGCCCAACCCTGAGCAAATGGTGAAGTAAGTAGATTGCCTTTGATGCCCTCTCCCTCTGTTGGCATCAACCACACAGTGATCCCCGCTGCCTTGCTGTCATCTCTCTGAACTTCAAAGCCAGGACTCCACCTACAGCTCAGCTCCACCCAGACCCTGAGATGCAGGCGGAGCTTCACAAGGAACCCACATTAGGAAGCCATCGACTCAGCATTAATTTGTTCGTGCAGTTTGTTGACTTTGAACTCAGTATCTCCATTTTCTCTCTGTGTCCTTGCCTTTGAACTTCAATTCTTCATTGCCCGAATTATCTCTTTATAACATAGCCTTGACACCTGCCAGAAGACTTTGCCAATTCCAGTCACTCACCTGCCTGTACTGACCCTGGTATCTGCTGCTTGAATCTTTACTTGTCCCAGTCAAAGATAAATGCCATGGGTCTTGAATTTGCTTGCAACCCTTATTAACCACCTTCAGACCTTGTGTATCCTTTCTTACCTGAAGCCATCTTTTGGCTTAAGACTTAAGGCTAGGAAAAATGGCACGATTCAGAGCAGGGAGAGCTAGAACCCTCCCTCTGACTGTGCTGGATCATGGCCTTTGGAAAAATCCACCGAAGAAGGATTCCTAGCTGCCTTCCTTCCCAGAACCCACGGATCTTCCCCGCTCCTTCCCCTGTTCTTTGGGTTTCCCCAGCAGCCTCAGTCGTCTGTTAAACAAATCCATGCCAACGGTTCCTGACCAATCATCACTCTCTTCACCGAAAAGACTGCCTAAAAGGTAAACCCATTTGAAGATGTGGTCCTTTTATCCTTCTAGAAATCTTTTACACGGGGATTTCAGGACCTCTGAAAGACGGGGACGGGAACTTGTATTGGAAGTATTTAGTCCTTTTTAAATTACCCAAATGAGAATCCCATGGGGATAAATGAGGGTTTAAAGCCATGCACTTAGGAAGCTTTCATTGCTAAAGTAAGAACATAAACCCAGTTGTCATTTGGACATGAACTAAAATGATCCGTCATCTGAGTTTTGTCTGCTAGCCCCAGAGTCTTGGTTGTTTGGAAAGCAAGATGGGCGGCATAGAATCCGTGCGTATCAGGTACGTCTACCCCTAATTTTAAGGATGAAGAACGTGAGATGCTGGAAGGTTAAATGTTCGTGGACAGAGTTTGTAGCAATTAGTTCCTATAGGGCCGGCACAGAATCTTCCTGGCTGTATTTCCAGTGCTCTCTAGTGAACAGGGCGGTGGGACTGCCTCAGCTGGGTGTTCACAGCCATCATTCATCTTCCTTCTTGAAGTGCTCCTTCTCTTTCTCTACATTTTATGGTGTCTCTCTGTAGTATTATTTAAAATGCATTTGGTTTATTTTTCTAACCATATTATAAGCACCCAGAAAAATTCTCTGTAGACTCAAGGCTCTTGTAAGTATCTGTTGATGACTGTTGTAAATGAAGAGGTCAATAAGTGGGCTTCCGTTGGGAGCCCCAGGCCAGATTCAGGGGACAGTGGTTGGTATTGGCCTAAGAGAATAGAGACTGACACCCAGTGGGGGCAAATGTCGAAGGGCAGATGGAACATCATGCAGTGGTAGGAATGGGAGCAGACGGGGAGAAATTAGCTAGTTCCAGAAAGGAAGGTGGGGCAATTTCAAGGCAATAGCTTGTGGTTGGAAGCAGGCAGATGGTCTCAGCGTCTTTGTGGTGGTTGTTGTTGTTAGGTGCCTTTTAGTCAGTTCTGACTCATCGCTGCCCTTTGAACAACAGAACATCCTGCCTGCGCCTGTACCGTTAGTATATGATGCAAAGAGGGGCACAACGACAAAGATAGAGCCAGCGCCTGCACTGCAAGGAGATATGCAGGGAAGAACGAAAAGAAAATGGTCCCAATGATCAGGCAGTCATTTAGAGACCCTGGTGGCCGAGCGAGTTACATGTTGGACTGCAAACCACAAGGTCAGCAGTTTGAAACCACCAGCCAATCCTTGAGAGAAAAAGGAGGCTTTACTCCTGTAAACATTTACAGTCTCAGAAACCCACAGGGGCAGTTCTACTCTGTGCTGTAGGGTCCCTATGGGTTAGAATCGACTCACTGACAGAGTTTGCTTTTATTTTTTCAGTTAATGACCAGGTAAAGATCCATTCTAGGACTGGAGGTTACCGGTAGACATTCTGAATTGTGGGACAGTGAGATTTGGAGGTGACGAGCTAGCCAGATAATTATATTAATAATTTTCCAATTCTATTTCTAAATATTATAATTCCAACTCTAATGACCTTAGCAGCAGTCTCTTTCCCAGTAATTAAATGCTCTTGAAATTCATGAGCCCTCAGATAAAAATCTTAAACCAACGCTGACATTTTCTCTGTAGTGTCATCTCTTCATCATCTTTGTTTCCATACCCATCAAACAAAATCCTAATTGGATGATTAGCAACGATCCAGGCCTAGAGCCCTTCGAAACAGGGGCAATGCCTTCAGACTATTTATAGCCTCAGTGTCAAGTATATTACTCCATAAGAGGCGCTCCCAGCTGCAAACACATGGTCCACTCTCCTGTGTTTGCTGAAGAAACGGAGGCTTTACCATGCTCAGTTTCCTCCAGGAGCTCAACTACCTCCTGACTGTTCATGCTGACACATTCGAATAGCCTTGCTCCACTTTCCTTGTTCGAGTTTAGCTTCCGTTCTTTCTGCACAAGTCCTTCGCCGTCCTGCAGTGACCTCCTGGCCCACATCACGTTCAACCTGCCTCCATACTATCCATCAGAAAAGCCTCTCTTCTTCTGATCGAAATCATAATCATTATTGAAAGGTCTGGTTAATATCACTTTAAAAAAAAACAAAAAGATTCAATACACAGATAGAACCCTTGAGTAACTCTTATGATGACGCTCTGGTGGCTTAGTAGGTTATGTGTTGGGCTGCTGCTAACCACAAGGTTGGTGGTTCAAACCCACAAAGGGATAACGATGAGGCTTTCTGCTCCCATTAAGATTTATAGCCTCGGAAAACTACCGGAGCAGTTCTGTCCTATAGGGCTGCCATGGGTCAAATTTGACTCAATCCCAGTGGGAGATGGTTGCTTTCATTATGGTCAGTCCCACATAGTTGTTCTTAATGCCTCCAAATGAAACATCCACTTCTTGAGGGTGGGTCAATAGTTTATTTTTCCTCCTCAGAATATATATTGAGCTAACACCCAATCGTCTGATTTACAGAATGACTTGCATACAATAAAAACTGGATTTCTCTGTTACTGGATGTGTTGTAACTCATCACAGCATTTGCTTCTGCAAGAGAAGATAGACATCTAAAAGATAGTTTATCTTTATGTTTCCTTAGTTCTGTTTACCGTGAAATTCCGTGTACCCTGCATTGTTCCCCCTGAAGTCTTGTACCAATCACAGAATCTTAAGATTAAATAAACTTTTTCTCAGATTTAGTGCAGGAGACTTCATAGTTCATTTTCTAGTAACTATTTGGCTTCTTGTCTAACTCTCCATTTCGTGTGTGGCTTTAGTCTTTTAGCCTTTGCTGCCAGTTGCAATGCGATTTTGCGACAGGGAACTCCATCTCCATTAAAAATTGAGTTGAGAGCATTAGGCTATTGAAGATAATAATACATTGCACTTAAGGCTCTTGCAATCCGTCCATAAACTTGTGAGGGTTTCGTAGTCATGAACTGGAAATCTGCAGCAGGAGTATGTTGAAATGCCTTTGACGATAGGGGGAAAATGTTCTAAGCCTCCAAATGAGTAGGTAAGAAAACAAAGTTGTTTACATGAACACATCTTAGTCTGCAGCAATACCCACAGATTGTGTTCTCTGTACTTCAAAGCCATCTCTCGTTTATGATTTCATCCTTAATACACTATCGTGAACCGGAGAGGGGAACTGTGCTTAATCGGATTTTAAGAGTTTAAAGCATGCAAGGCTGAGAAGATGAAATTTTCCCAAGAAAGTTTACTAGAGGTCATAGGCAAAGGGTTGATTCTATAATGTTCTCCTTCCACTTCCTACATCGTGTTGCACATTTATAATACCAAACACAACCAACACAGCCAGATTCATACTTTCCTCCGATTTATTCCCTCAAGATTGTAAAATATTCACCATGGGCCTGTGTTATCATTGCCTCCTCTTCACCCCGTTTGCGAGGAAGCGAGTCTCATCATTGGATCATGAGGACAGCTGGACACATGGTCCTCGGCATGGGGCAGGTGGACTTGACAGGAGCTGATTAGCCACACGTCCTTACAGGGCAGGGGGTGGCGGGCGTCCCCCTCCACTCCTGACCGTCAAAGGGTTGCAGTTGGGATGAGGATGAATTCCCGGGAAGGAGGGACTTTGCAGTATCAACAGGATGGGGTATCCCCTGGTTCCCAGGGGTCAGTCTGATTGGTTGTTTTTAATAATTCTGCAGGCAGTGAGGGAACAAAAGCAGAAAACAGGGTCTGATCACAGTGCTAAGGAGGCTTCGTTTGGCTGGGGGCCTAAGGGAGGAGGGAGGGCGACTTTCAGTTAGGTCCCTTTGAGATCCTTCCCTTTTGACCCGATGTCAAGCCTGCATGTAACAGTGGCCCTTGGATTAAAAAAGCCAACAGCAACACACCAAAACATAGTATGTCTTGAATATAAGCATGTGCAGACTGTGCATCCACATGGATGACCCTATCAAAACCAAACTGCACTTTGAAGTAATAAAGTCCTGGTATGGTGTCCGTGACCGGATGAACTTTTTTTTTTACCTGTTTATAATGGGATCACAACATTTTATAAACTGTAATTACTTTCGGTAACTAACCTCTCTGCTTTATATCAGCTTTGTCTAAGCAATATTCTCAGACAATTTAGCTTTACCAAATGGATTTTAAAACTATTTAGCTAAATGTTTATGTCAGCTCAGGGACACGTGCACCATATGCAGTCCACTCAATTGTAGAGCATTTTAATGTGACCCAAAGTACATGAGATCAAAAGCATGGGGCTTTCCCCTTTGTGTTTATTTGATAATTGTAGGTCATTAAAAAGATGGATTTGTTTTAAACCTCTAAACTCATAAATATTTTCATCAGCCTTAGAACACAGTTGGTAACTGAACTAATCACACTGAGTAGCAATTTGGATAGAGCAGGGTCAATAGAATTAGGCATATTTTTGCTATCCAAGTCGAATTTCATTTGTGTAACCAATTCAATAGTAGCACAGATCTATAATCTAGATGCTTTGGGAACTTATTGAAAATCCTGCATTAGCTTGTTTGTTGCCTTTGGGGAAGTTGCTTAACCTCGCTGAGCCTCAATATCTTCATCTGCAAAATGGAAATTATGGCTCTGACGCAGCCCGGGAGATTTGTGAGAACCAAGTACAATAATAAATATAATTGCATTTGAGAAAACATAAAGCGCTCAACAAATATGAGGATTACAGTGAAATGATATCCAAGGTACATTTAATTTATGCAAATCCCAATATATTGCTACGAGAGAGAGAGAGAAGCAATTTAATGGTGCAAGAAGTTCTGTCGGTCATTCTGCTTCCTGGCTTCAATGCTGGAACTGACCTTGCGATTGGAGGCGTCAATCAGCAGGGTCTCGGAGGGTCTCGTTCCCGTGAGCTTATTGTGAAGGAGCGTCTTGCCCGGTCTTGTGTGCTGACAGCAGGGAGGTGTTTGCTTCTCTACCCAAAACGATTTCCAAAATGAAAGGCAATTATTCTGCTGTTCGCTTCTTCGTGAGAGCTGACCCTTTGCGTAATGAATGGACTCCAGTAGGCTGATGGTAGTTGTCTATCCCTTCCTCCTCTCTGCAGACATTTGACGGTAGCTCCTGGGAAGGCGTGCTTCCAGAGTCATCAGTCCTGGATTTCGGAGGGTTTATTACAGAACGTCTGGGATGATTTCCATAGAGTTGAGCCAATAAGGAGTTCTGAATAGCACTCTTGAATCAAGAAGGAGTACTTCCAGGGTGAGCCTGCTTCACGCGTCGCTAGAGCAGGGAACTAGGAAGACCCTTCTCAATTCTCCCTGACTTGCCCACTGAAGTTTGTATAAAAGAAATACAACTTTTTCCGCAGCACAAATGATCACAGAGGTGAATCAGGCACTAGCAAAGCAGACGTGCCGAAATAATGCGAGGAACATGATTTTGCAAAGAATTTGGTGTGCACATTTAGTTCTTGAAGCGTTGAGGTAACCCCCGCGAGAAAACCTGTGGACTTCTTTTTGACTCCTTTTATGGATATGATTGTTTGAATGAAAGGTAGGGCGGGTGGTCACCTTCAGAGAGTGTGAGGCCTCGGAAGGCTTCACTTGACCCTTAATTAATGCCATATTTGAAATTAAGTTTAAGCGACATTGTCTCCAGGTCCAGCACGCAGAAGCCAGATGTTTATGAACACCGGGATGAAGATAACTATTACAGATTTCCTTCTGGCAACAGCATGTTAGAAAGCAGGGGTTTATTAAGAAGTGTGCCAATAATATAAAAACAGAAAAGGTGCAGAAAAAGAATACGAGACCTAACAAAGACACTGTGGCCCGCCTTGCCTTTTTCCTTAGGCATACTCTTCGTGCTGGTTTTTCCAACTGGGCAAGATGGCTTTGTGCATACACATAAGCGGTGTAACTAAGGACCAATAAGTGGTAAATCTGAATGTGGCGTATTTCCACTGTATGTAAGTGGAGAATATGCTCTCTAGAATAGCTTCTCTGTACAAGAACTTGTACAACATCAGCAGCAGCAGCAACAAAAATCAAAACACTGGACCTAATTCTGAGCTCATTTTTATTTTTAAAAAATGTACCATCTACTGCTAAGTAAATAAATAGCACCATCTAAACCATGAGGATGTACATATACTGGATCCCGGAAAGAGAAATACTTCATGTTCATATGATTTACAAGTCATCAGCATTCTAATGAACTTGTGGTGTCGTTGAAGCACATAAGATATGAGCAAGTAAGTTATCTTCCTAATTGCATAAGACAATTCAACTTCTAGTTAAGTAAGCTAACAATTAAAATGAATTGAATGTCACTATCCTAATTTATTTAGGTGACTGCAAAACCCTGAGCAATGTGTCCCAATGGCTATGAAAAGACTGGAGCTTTATGTCCAGTTCCTTCAAATCAAGGAATTTAAGGTGGTCCCAATTACTTCAGTCTAGCACCTGGTCCCTTTTGTAGCATCCGTGAACAAGTTAATATCAGAATGATTGAATGCAAAACTGTTTTACATTCTCATTCAGGAGTGATCTGAATAAGAGATGTGGTTATGATTTTATATTCTTATCTTTATGATATTTTTTTCTGGACCCTCCCGCCCAGGAGAAGGTGGCTCTGCTTTTAGTATTTATTTTTGTTGACTTTAGCATTTGTAAAGTTGTGTAAACCAGGTGCCTATAAATAAGTGAACAGATGTAAGCTATGGCTCAGGATGTGATTTAACACTGTACATAATAAATGCATTTAAAAAAATCATTTTATTAGGGGCTCACACAACTCTTATCATAATCCATACATACATCAATTGTGTAAAGCACATTTGTACATTCATTGCCCTCATCATTCTTAAACCATTTGCTCTCTACTTCAGTCCCTGGCATCTGGTCCTCATTTTTCCCCCTCCCTCTCCGCTCCCTCCTCCCTCATGAGCCCTTGATAATTTATAAATTATTATTTTGTCATATCTTGCCCTGTCCAACGTCTCCCTTCACCCACTTTTATGTTGTCTGTCCCCCAGGGAGGAGGTCACATGTAGATCCTTGTAATTGGTTCCCCCTTTTCAACCCATTCTAACCTCTACCCTCCCACTATCGCCACTCACACCACTGGTCCTGAAGGGATCATCTGCCCTGGATTCTCTGTGTTTCCAGTTCCTATCTCTACCAGTGTACATCCTCTGGTCTAGCCAGACTTGCAAGGTAGAATTCGGATCATGATAGTGGGGGGGCGAGGCGGGGAACATTTAGGAACTAGAGAAAAGTTGTATTTTTCATCATTGCTACATCACACCCTGACTAGTTCGTCTCCTCCCCAAGACCCCTTTGCAAGAGGATCTCCAGTGGCCTACAAATGGGCTTTGGGGCTCCACTCTGCACTCCCCATCTCATTCACTGTGGTAAGATTTTTTTGTTCTGATGATGCCTTATACCTGATCCCTTTGACACCTTGTGATCTCACAGGCTGGTGTGCTTCTTCTATGTGGGCTTTGTTGCTTCTGAGCTAGATGGCCTCTTGTTTACCTTCGAGCTTTTAAGACCCCAGACACTATACCTTTTGATAGCCGGGCACCATCAGCTTTCTTCACCACATTTGCTTATGCACCCATTTGTCTTCAGTGATAGTATCAGGGAGGTGAGCACACAATGATATGATTTTTTGTTCTTTGATGCCTGATAACTGATCCCTTTGGCACCTCCTGGTCACACAGGCTGGTGTGTTCTTCTATGTGGGCTTTGTTGCTTCTGAGCTAGATGGCCGCTTGTTTACCTTCAAGCTTTTAAAACTCCAGATGCTATATCTTTTGATAGCTGGGCACCATCAGCTTTCTTCACCACATTTGCTATTCACCCGCTTTGTCTTCAGAGGTTGTGTCGGGAAGGTGAGCATCATAGAATGCCAATTTAATAGAAGAAAGTATTCTTGCATTGAGAGAGTACTTGAGTGGAGGCCCAATGTCCTTCTGCTACCTTAATACTAACCCTGTAGATATATGCACATAGATCTATTTCTCCATCCTCATATATAAATATGTTTGCATATGTACATGCCCTTATCTAGACCTCTATAAATGCATTTTTAAAAACTCCACTAAAGCTAGAATAAATAAAAATTTACCAATATTAAAAATATGTAGGTTTTTAAACTATAATACCAGCTTTAAAATGAGGGGATTTGGCCTATGTATCTACTTTTGTCTCTACCAAAGTACTGCAGACATGGAAAATGTTCAACATTGGTTATTGAATGATTAGAAATATATCCTGTCATTCATACTGACCCTATACTCAGTCCTCAAAATTGTTATGTTTGAGCTCCTTGTTGCAGCCACTATGTTAATTTGTCTTGTTGAAAGCCTTCCCCTTTTTCACTGACTAACTGACTAGTCACTCCTGATAAAATGGCCAAAGTATGATGGCCCTTCCTGCCTGCAGGAAGGGAACACAGGAGCTATGCGTTCTATAGCAAAGTGTGGTGAAGAAATTAGATGGTGCCTGACTATCCGATAAAATAGCATTTGAGGTTTTTTAAAGACTTGTTTCCAAGCCAGCAGCTATCTAAGTGAAATGTCAACTAAGTCCACATGGAAGAAACACTCCAACATCAGTGACCGAAGGATTGCCAACCTTATAATCCAAAGCCAAGGGAGGAATAGTATCACAGCCCAAATTGTGAGATTCTAGACTTCAAAAGGCTATGGATAATAGTGGGAGTACAAGACACTTTTGTGAGATCTACACAGGAAATAAGCCTCCAGTGATTTCCCTCTGCCCATAATGGAAGGAAGGGAATGAACTGGTTACAAAAAAGAGTATATTGGAGAGATGAGTATAAGAAATTGAAATGATAAACCTGAATTGAAGTTCAAACCTTGTCAGTTGATCTTGCCTCTGATGCATGTTAGGTCTGATCTGGTTTTCAACATTTTCTGTTTGTTTGTTTCTCTTCATATTAGGGTTTAGCTCTGATGTATTTTGTCATTGGGAATAATCCTCTTGAGTCTTTGTTATATGTTTTTTTGATACATGAAACCCAGGATTGATGAACCTATAGAGCCGTGGTTCTCAACCTGTGGGTTGTGACCCTTTTGGGGGTCAAACGACTCTTTCACAGGGTTAACCTGACTCATAACATTAGCAAAATGACAGTGATGAAGTAGCAACAGAAATAATTTTATGGTTGGGGGTCACCACAACCTGAGGAACTGTATGAAAGGGTTACAGCAATTGGAAGGTTGAGGACCACTGCAGTGGAGAAAAGAGTCTGTAGTTACCATAGTGCTTTGTTCAGATCGCTTCTTCATGGATGATGTTCCTACTTCCAGATGTCAGGAATATCAGTTCCTGGTGTCTCACAGGGGCGGCCCTCTGGAAATTACCTGTAACTGTGAAGAACTACGTGGCCCAAGGATATCTACTCCTTTCAGAGGGTGACAGAGGGCCAATGGATAGTTTGTGAATGGAAAAAAGGCTTTGCCTTAAGGGCCATCAGCATCAGATACAGTTGGATCAGGTCTTCATGTCAGCCCCATTGCTGTTTGCTTCTCCTTTTCACTAATCTTTCCATGGTGCTGTCCCCCAAAGCATTCCTCAATAAACCTTATGCACACCATTTTCCTTTTCAGAATCTGGTTTCACCGAGCCCAATTTTATACAGAATCCAATGGTTTGGGGTGCCAAGAACATTGGTATTATGTGTAAGGCACCTACGCACCCTTCCCTTAGTCTGCCAAGAAGCCCTGAGAGCACATTTGAGTAACACATCGGTGAGCGACGCACTAGAATCTCTGTGAACCTTGGCTGTCTTCAGTAAGCCATGGGTGCTGGAGGGGAGTTATGCCTTTAAAACGTTTTTCCTGCTGTTAATGGGGATTTGGACGCAGGGTGACAAATTCTAAGTGGCAGCATTTACCTTCCAGAAGCAGGGTAGATATAGCTATCATCTGGGTAGCAGAATTGGAGTAATTATCAAACACACAGAATTGCAAGAGACTTTAGCAGTCGCTAATGGTTAATGATGTCCCCAGGAATGAAATTGGATAGAGAGTCAATCATGAATTATTTGACCGATCATAATAATAATGAAAATGATCAACAACTATGTCTGGTGAGAAGAAGTGGAGAGGCGTGGCATCTTACACAATCTTCCAGACGTCGTCTTTTTATTGCTGGAGAGATCATGTTCTTGTGAAGAAGGACTCTATAGTCCTGGCTTCAGTATCAGTTACACATTTTCATGTCATCTTTCCTAAAATGACCTCGAGATATTTGCCAGGGTTTACTGTGCACTTGAAAATGGAAGAATATACTTAAACTTTTGGTGATATTCGAAGTTCTAAATCATCTTTGGGGGCTGAAAATAACACTGTGATTCACCGATCCAAGACAAAGCTAAAAACCAAGCCCACTTCCAAGTCATGGGGACTCATAGTGACCCTATAGGAAAGCATAGAACTGTCCCCGTGAGTTTCAACGACGAAATCTGGCTTTCTCTCTCAGAGAAGCTGGTAGTTTTGAACTGCTGACTTTGCAGTTAGCAGCCCAATGTGTAACTACTATACCACCAGGACTCAGGGGTTAATATATTCAGGTGATAGATGGAGTTTGGGCCTGGTCTTGAAGTGGGCAAAACAGCCAGCCATCTCATGCTGTGGTAATTTCCTTAGTTTCTGGATGAACAATTGGATTGATCTACTTGGAAGCCAGTGGCATTTCAAAGTTCCAGCAACAGCAGGAGTGAGTAGCTTGGAGATCCAGCACCCAGGGCTGGTTATGCTAGCTGTGCCCTGGGTGGTTCTGGCCGCCACAGAGGTAGGCCATTGCTGGTCTTTGCTAGCTGGAGTTTCAAGACAAAGAGGAATCAGAAGCATTGGCTGCAATAGGTGGCTGTGGGCTCCATGTTTGAATACCAGGCCGCCATCTCCAGCAATGCTGGTGGATTTTCTGTCCCTGATTTTTTGAACCATAAGAATGATGATGCCAATTCTGTGCAGCAAGTAATCTCTGGGTTACCTCCTCCTCCTCCATTTGATCCTATAGCCCTTCCTACACTTTCATGTCCAATTCTTAATTTAAATCGCGTTCACTTGGTCACCTCAATGAAGTTCCATTTTTCCAGATGATCTGACTCACAAAGTTGACTATCGGTTCCACCACTAATACTATAAATGCAAATCTGAAAATGGTCTATACATCAGATTGGCAAAAATAGAAAGACGTTACCGTACATTGTCAAAGATGTGAGGATTATACGCACGCTTATGCACTGTGGGAGGAGAGCAGGTGGAGGAGCCACTCTAGAAGGCAATCTGGAATTATTCCATAAATGAAATATATTGTACATATAATATATATGTATATACATATAAAATGCAATAGGTACACGTATATTCAATTTAATTTGCTTATGCTATTGCTCTAATACATTTATAAAATTAAATGTATATTATATTTAAATATGAATGAAATTCTTTAGTAAAATTAAATAAATTCTATTTTATATATATGCATACTTATTTATGTGTATATATGTATGTGCTCACATATAACATGATATATTTAATTATAGTCAAATGTTATTTAATTATATTTGGTTAGAATATAGATATAATATATTTTAGAAATATTTAATATATAGAAATTCTTTAGTAAAGTTACTGTATTGTATTTTACATATATACATATAAACTATTCCTTAATTTTAGTTAAATTTAATTATAATATATATATACAGCATATTTATAAATATTGAAATATATAAAGTATAATGTATTTATATGATATGTAATATTTAAAGATAGTTTATATTTATTTAAATATGATAACCATATTTAAGTGCCATAAATGATTATAAATAAATTTTAAAGTATATTTAAATATTATATGTGCATTATATATTTCATTTTACTAAAGGATTCCAGATTGCCTTCTAGAAGGCTACCGCACCTTTTCTTTTCCAATAGTGCACAAGAGTTCCCGTACCTCCACATCTTTGACAATATTTGCTAACTGTTTTCTATTTTTTGTTAATCTAATGTATACACAGTTTTCAGATTTGCATTGATATAAAATAATGCAATAATACCACACCAGAGCATATCTCTAGAGACACTCAAGCATAGGTGCATAGATTTCCGGTGTTTGTCCCAGCTTTGAATGTGGTGTTAGGCAGGTAAGGGAGTTCATCACTTGAGAAATACGTAAGTCAAATGTGACAAGCAGGTATTTTGAAAACTGTGTAGCAGTAATGTGAACTCGACATACCTAGTGTTGTATTGTTGCTGCTAATGGTTCTCAAGTCGGCTCCAATTCACGTGGATGTTCGGTATGACAAGGACACACTGTCCACTCCTACGTTTTCATCATCTTTCCTATGTTTGAGTCCGTTGTTGTGGCGATTAGGTCAACTAATCTCACTGAGTCTCTTTGAGAGTTTTCCCCACTTTTGCTGATCTTGTGGGGCAAAGATGACCCTTCCTGCTCCCATAGAGATATATAACCTTGGGACCTCACAGAGGCAGTTGCATTCTGTCCTACAGGGTGCTGTGACTGGAGTTAACTAGATGACAGTGGATTTGGTTAGGGTTTATTTTTCAAAGTGACATACATCTATGCTTTTTAAAATGTTAAAAGAGGTATGTTTCAGTATATCTGTTCAACGCTATGCATTGTTTGATTTGATTGCTGCTTCCATGGAAATTGATTGCTGATTGAAGTAGAATGAAATCATTGACAACTTCCATTTCTTTATTTATCATGATCTTGCTTATTGGTCAGGCTTTAAGAATTTTAATTTTCTTCACCCTTATGTATGCGCCATATTGAAGACTTAGGTGCTTCCCACAACTTGTTTATCAGTTTGTCATCCTGTGGTGGCTTGTGTGTTGTTTGATGCTGGGAACTGTGCCACTGGCATTTCTTTCAAATGCCAGCAGGATCACCCCAAATGAACCCGTTTCAGTGGAGCCTGAGACTAAGAAGAGAGCATCCCCACTTCAGAGGACGAAGCCTCTGAAAACCTTATGAATAATTTTGAAGCATTTTCAAATACTGACAACCTAAACAAACAAAGCAGAACAAAGCAGAACAGGGGCCAGCAGATGGGCCCCTGAGGTCCAAGGCCACTCCAAATGGCACTGGAGAGGAGTTGCTTTCTTGAAGGGGAGTCTAACAACCACGGGGATGTCAGGTGGATAAAGTCTGTGGGAGTGGACCCTTTAGGATCTTCATTTGCTCATGGGGCATGACTCAAGGTCAAGAGAAAGAGCTGCAAAAATCTAATGATTAGAACTTGGAATGTGTGAAGAATGAATTTAGGAAAATTGAAGGTGGTCAAAATGAAATGACACACATGAAGATTGATATCTTAGGCATTAGTGAGCAGAAATGGACTGCTATTTGCAATTTTGAAGAAAAATCATATGACTTACTCTGCTGGGAATAACACAATGAAAAGAAATGGCAAGACATCCATTGGCAAAAAGAAGGATTGTGCTAAATTCTTCATGAAGCTCAATGCTATCAGTGATCAGATTATATCTACCCCTCCTTCAAGGAAATACAATCAATACAGCTATTATTTAACTTTATGCACCAAACACAAAAGCTAGTGATGAAGAAATCGAAGAATTTTACCAATGAGGTGAGTTGGGAATTGAGCAAACCTGTAAGCAAGGTGCATTGAGAGTTATTGGTGATTGCGATGCAAAGAAGAAACAGAGAGGGGGGAACAATAGTTGGAAACTTTGGACTTGGTGATAGAAATGAAGCTGGAGATTGCATGATAAAATGTTGTAAAACCATTGACTTATTCAAATATCTTTCTCAATAAGACAAAAGGTGACTATATTCTTTGACTTCTCAAGATGAAATACATAGAAATCAAATTTACTACATCTGCGGGAAGACAGGATGGAGAAGCTCAGTATCAACAGCTAAAACCAGACAAGGGGCCAACTGTAGAGCACACCATCAATTGTTCATATACAAGTTCGGGATAGAGCTGGAGAAAGTTAAAACGTGTCCACAGGAGTCAAAAGACGACCTTGAGTCTATCCCACCTGAATTTTGAGACCATCTCATAGACAGATTTGACACATTGAATACTAATGATAGAAGATCTGATGAGCTGTGGGAGGACATCAAGACCATCATGCATGAAGAAAGCAAAAGGCCATTAACAAGAAAGAACGAAATCAAAGTGGATGTCAGAAGAGACAGAAACTTGCTATTAATCGTAGAGTAGCTAAAGCACATGGATGAAGTCAAGGGACTGAGTGGAAAATTTCAAAGGGACGCTTGAGAAGACAAAGGCAAACATGATAAGAAAAGGTGCAAGGACCTAGAATTAGAAAACCAAAAAGGAAAATCACGTTCAGCAAATCTGAAATGGAAAGACCTCAAGAAGCAATTCAAGCCTCAAACTGCAAGTATGAAAGATTCTATAGGCAAAATATTGACTGATACAGGAAGCATCAAGAGAAGATCGAAAAAATACACAGTCACAGTATTAAAAATAACTAGTTGACCGCCCACCATTTCAGCAAGTTGAATATGAGCAAGAACCGATGCTGCTGAAAGAAGTTCAAGTTGCACTGAATGCATTAGCCCCAAGCAGGGCCTTAGCAATTGAGGGACTACCCATTGCAATGTTTCAGCAAGCTTAAGGGGCACTCACTCATTAGGAAATTAGGATGACAAATACCTGGCCAACTCACTAAAAGGGATTGATATTTGTCCCCATTCAAAAGAAAGGTGACCCAACAGAATGCTCAAACTATAGAGCAATGCCACTGATACCACACACAAGTAAAATGTTGCTGAAAATCACGCAGCCATGGGTGGAGAAATGCATTGACCAGAAACTGCTAGAAGTTCAGGTCGATTTCAGAAGATGTTGTGGAACAAGGGATATCACTGCAGATTTTGACTCAAAGCACAGAATATCAGAAAGATGTTTACTTGTGTTCCATTGACCTTGCAAAAGCATTCGACTGTGTGGACCATAATAGACTGTGGGTCACCTTGAGAAGAATGGGCATTCCAGAGCACTTCATTGTGCTCACTAGGAACTTGTACATGGATGAAGAGGCAGTTGTGTGACCGAATAAGGGAAAATGTAATGGTTCAAAATCAACAAGGGTGCGTGCCAAGGTTGTATCCCTTTACCACACATGATCACTCTGTGTACTGAGCAAATCATCAAAGTAGCTGGATTATATGAAGAAGAGTGTGGAATCAGGATCAGAGGAAGGCTTATTAACAACCTGTAGTATGCAGATGGCACAATCTTGCTTGCTGAACGTGAGGAAGACTTGAAGCACTTGCTGATGAAGATCATGGATTTTAGTCTTCTGTATGGATTACAGTTCAAGGTAAGGAAAACCAAAATCCTCAAACTGGTAACATCCTGATACATGGAGATAAGTTGTCAAGGATTTTGCCTTGCTTGGATCCATAATCGATGCTCATGGAAGCAGCAGTCAAGAGATCAAAAGATTTATTGCATTAGGTAAATCTTCTGCACAAGGCCTCTTTAGCGTACTGAAGAGCAAGGATGTTATGTTGAGGACTGAGGTGTGCCTGACCCTAGCCATGCTATTCTCTAGTGTATCATGTGCATGTGAAAGTTGGACATTGAATTAGGAAGACCGTAGAAGAATAGGTGAATTTGAATTTTGGTACTGGAGAAGAATATTGATAGTACCATGGACTGCTAAAAAGACAAGCCAATCTGTGTTGGAAGAAGTAAGGCCAGAGTTCTCCTTAGAGGCACAGATGGCAAGACTTAGTCTTATATACTTAAGACATATTATCAGGAGAGACCGGTCCCTGGAGATGTACATCATGTTTGGTAAAATGGAAGAGTGGTGAAAAAGAGGAAGATCCTCTACAATACTGAGTAACCCAGTGACTGCATCAACGGATTCAGGCATAAGGACAATCGTGAGGATGGGGCAGGACCATACAGTGTTTTGCTCTGTTGTGCATAGGGTAGCTATGGGCCAGAGCCAACTCTAGAGGACTCAATAGCAACAGTTAGCGCTTCATGCTGTTTTTTCATTTCTGCTAAGTGATGTTGTGACCTCTGCATATTACAGGTTGTTAATAAGCTTTCTACAATCTTGATGCCACATTATTCTACGTTATATGGCTCAGCTTCTCAGATGATTTGCTCAGCATTCAGGCTTACTACGTATGGTGAAGGGATACAACCCTGATGCACATCTTTTCTAAGGGAACCATGCAACATTGGTTTAAACACCTGCCTCGGGGTCTACGTACAGGTTCTACAAGAGCACAATTAATTTCTGAACTTCCCATTCTTTGCAATACTATACATAATTTGATATGATCCGCACATTCAAATGCCTTTCTGTAGCCAATAAAATATAAACAAGTATCTTGTTAGTATTCTCTGCTTTCATTCAAGGCCCATCTGATATCAGCAATGTTATCCCTTGTTCCATGTCCCATTTGAATCTAGTTGAACTTTTGGCATTTCCCCGTTGATGCTTGACTACAGTGTTTTTAAGCTATTTTCAGCAAAATTTTGTTAGTAGGTTTTAGAAACACAATAATAAGTGAGAAAAGATAAACACGAGATCTGTAGGTCAATACTACATCTATAAATTAATAATCTGCAGATATTAAAAGTCTCACAAAACTATGGGTGTACTCCGTTGAGTCTCTGTGGTTACCTTTTTCCCCTTGACAGAATCTCTTAGTTTTGTAATATATAACTCATAGAAAGTACAGTAATTTTCATGCCATATTCTCTAGTTTGCATTTTCATTAAAAAGGATTTTATGCTTATGGTTATAAAAGTTAACAGAACATTTAAACAAAACTATCAGCAGGCAAATCTCCAGTGACATTCTCAGTCTACTGGTAAAATATCAGCATCACTAGTGGATGGTTGGCTGTGAGACTGTGAATCTTGGGTATTGCTGGTGCTGAGTGAGACTGTCTATATCCCTGCACACGGAGCATATTTTATTCTTGCATGAAAGCGTGTTTCTAAATGTAGGTGCTTCATTCTGTTTCTGTTACATTTGAAGAAAGTGTTTGGGCAGTTAGGGTTAACTTTTTCCTTTTAAAAATGAGAAACAGACATTTTATACTTTTTAAGACTGATGACCAATGTCTGTATTGACAAGGACATAAACCAAACACATTAAAGTGGGTGTCTTGGTGATAGAAATAATGAGCTCGTAGCTTGAAGTTAAAGAAGAAAATATACAACATATCAAAACAAAACAAAACAATTTGTCAGTTTGTTTGCTTAGACTGATGATGACAATGCTCTATGGCTAATTTAATTGTTTATCTTTGAAGTTTATGAAGAATAAAATCAACACCAACCTTACCACCATTACCACCACCACCAAGATCTCTATTACCACCACCGCTAACAACATCACCACCACCACTACCACCACTACCAGTATCAATATCATCATAACACCATTACCACGAACATGCTACCAATACCACTGCCACCACCATCACCAATATCGCCCCCACAACCAACACTTCAATGATAACCACCACTGTCATAACCATCTTCTTTAACACAACCCTACCACCAACAGCAACAACACCATTGACACTATCACCATAATTATTGTGATCACTACCATCATTAATACTATGTTAGTACTATCGTCACCACAACTATGACCACCACCATCACCAGTGCCACCAACGGTAACATCATCATCATCATCACTACAAATACACCACACCACCATTGATACCAACACAAACAGCAGAGCCACAAAATCCAGCCACATGAAAGAGGATTAGATGCAATGGCAAGCAAAAAAAAAAAAATCAGTAAAACATTCTAACTGTACATATAATCATGGTAATAATAATAACTAATGTGAGTAAGATCATGGCAGAACTAATATTCTAGTCAATGGAAACATAAAAATGAAGGACTGAGTTAATAAGAAGTCTTATTCTCAGGTGAAAAGACCTATACATATTGTTACTTTGATCTGCCCAAAGATAGCTCAATTTTTGGAAAAGAATGTCAAGACTGGGGTGGGTAATAGGAATTGTTTCATAAATAAATTTATGCCCGTTTATCCCCTACCAAAACACTAGCTTATTTGATGTCATTCGTCATTCATGAGTAAAGATCTGCTTCCACTCTTCAATTCTTTCATGTCTTAGGAGCTAGGCTTCTGTGTAAAAGTAAGCTCAGTGTTATAAACGAATTTCAGCCAAACTGTTCATCTAAATGAGCCAAGTCCTCATTCTATAGATCTTTATGACAGTTTATAATGTGTTGCATAAATCGAGAATCTAGTCTAAATAATCCCCTTCTATCCTCACTGTATCTAACTTTTAAATATCTGATGATGTTTCTCTTGTCTTCACTTAGTCCTTGATCAGGAGAGCTGTAGACACTTAGCTTCCTTAATCTTCTTCCTAAATCAATCCTTGAGACTAGCCCCTAATAGTGTTGCTACTCTATTCTTCTCTGATTTGCTTCCAAATTGTCTATCTTTCTTGTATTGAGCTGCATGACCTGAACAAGCTGGAAGCAATGTTATTATGAGTACAAATTTAGTAATGTATCCTTGCAGCGTGCTAATACTTTGGCCCAAGACTCCTAAAATTAAGCTCTTCCCTCCCTCCTCCACTTCTATCTGTAGATAAAAATCAAATTCTTTGCACCATATGAAAACTATTTTTTCCTACAGGGATCATGCTTTCTAATTATTTTTCAAATATGAAGGGCTATAATATAAAGTAGCAGGAGGAAAAATTCAGGGAAACAAAGAGAAATTTTTTTCTAGTGTCTCAGCATTTTAGTTCTTTTATTTCTTCCCTTTGTCATAACTGTATTTTATGTGAATATTTAAGATCCCTTCATATTTTCATATTTCCCAAGAGTCTTCATTTCAGATCCTGGCAAGAACTCTGTGTGACAGAGCAGCGGCATCTGATTCCCCATTTTACAGGTGTTATAACCTGAGGGCCAGAAAGAGGGAACGCCAGCCGCTCTGGTCACCAGTATTTGTTCACGTTGCCTGCGTGCCTTCGTTGCCCCTTGCCCAGCAGGGAATGGCTTCCTTTCAAGTTTGCATTAGTGCTTAAACTGAACATCTGCCCGTTTCATCAATATGATTTCATGCTCTCTTCTTCAATGAAACCTTAAAATAATTCCTGCAATACACCGAAGGACCATTCCGAGTTTGAAGACTTCCTATTTTATTGTCTCCTTCGTTGCAGAATTTATGCGCAGCTAGAATATATACGAGTTATTCATATGTTTCAAATGCAAGCACAGATTTCCCAAGCAAAGCTTTATAACCATCTGGTAAGCTTTAGTCTGATGAAGTTCTAATGCAATAAAAATACTAGTTGCAACGCCCCAATCACTTAACAGCGAAAATCCATCTTTAACATGAAGGATCGTTAGAGGTGAGATGAAAGTCAAAGGCGGGATAGGTCTGGATGGTTGCACGTGTTGGGCATTGTATAATTCTGGGGTTGCGGATCATTCTTACAGATGATTATGTGAGTGGCCTCCCCTGGGCTCTTGTATAATCTGAGGTTCTAGGTGCAGACAAGCTGGCAAGGTTGAGATGGTCTCAAATTGTAGAAAGCAGAGAGGTCATTGTACTCAATAGTTTTAATAATATCTGGCTGTCTGTAGGAGAGAAGCCGAAATAATCTTTGGAGAAAATTTCCAGCCAGTTTTAATTTGAATTTTAAGCTGTATATCCCTCCACAACCTGTCCCGTAAGATCCCTAAGCTTGTAAGGTTCACAGATCTTTATTCCTCTGTCTTTGTGCACGTATCTATTATTTTGTTTTAATATGCTTCTCTCCCACCCAGAACGACAAGGCTATCTTCTTCCAGGAAGATTTATAGCCTCACAAAAGCCCGGGGATAGCTCTACTCTGTTCTACAGAATTGACTTGATAACAGTGATTTTGTTGTTTCCTACACAGCACAATAGCCACTTTCTCTGGAACATCACCCCCCCCACTTTCTCTGGAGTAAGCTGCGCTTCTTCCTCTCTGCCCTTATGTTCTGTTCACAGCTGTAGTGTTGAACTGATCCACATGGTATACACATGAGTGGTCACTAGGGGTTCATCTCCTGCCCGGCTACCAGCCCGTCTGTTAGTGGAGGCTTATGTAGTGCTATGATACTGACCAGGTTTCAGTGGCGATTCCAGACTAAGATGAACTAGAGATAAAGGTAGGATGGTCTATTTCCACCCGTCAATGGAAATCCTCCCCAGCAAAAACATTCCAGTTTCGAACTGATCATCAGTGTGAATCAAGACTAGACAGTATTTTGTTCCATTGTTCGTGGGCTCCCCCATGAGTGGAGGACTAACGATGGCCGTTCACAACCATAAGCAAGAAGGTGGCCAACTAGATGGTGAGCTCTTTGCGAACAGAATCCTGCTTTCATCGTCTTCTTTCCTTCACTTCATATAACGTTGTGTTAATGACTCTGGTGGAGTATCTTCCCAAAGGTGGTCATTTAATAGATTCGTAGGACTACAGAAGCAGAGGGGCTACACATCCTTAAGGATTCTGAGACACAGAGGAGAAGGTGATGTGAGTTTGGAGCCAGAGTGGCATGATGTGTCTCAAATAGCAAGGCTGCTGGTAGCCACCAGAAATTAGGAAAGAGGCTGTGAATGGATACAAGGATCTGCAGGAGGTGCCCATTCTATGGACACCTTGGTTTCAAACTTCTGGTCTCAAGAACTGGGACAGGATAGCTTTCTGTTGTTTTAAGCAACTCGGTTTGTGGTACTTTGCTATAGGAGGCCTAGGAATCAATGCAGTGTGGCACTATGTAAAAACTAGCACAGTATGGGATTGCAGCTCTGGGTTCCTCTTGGCACTACCCTGAATCATCCCTAGTATAATAGTCTAAGCTCAAAGTATCTTTGCTGTCCTGAGTTATCAGCAGTTCAAACCCACTAGGCAATCTATGGAAGGCAGGTATGGTACTCTGCTTCCATGCAGATTATAGCCTTTAAACTCCTAACGGGCAGTTCTTTATAGGGCAGTTCTTTTTAGAATTGACTCTACAGCTATGGAATTTTTGGTGTGTGGACATGATGTTAGAGTGTAACTTCTGGACCCTGGCTTATTTTATCTTGATCCCAGTTTCAACCACTAACAATTTAATTCTACGGTGAGGTAGAAATATAAGCCCCATCTGCACATCTTGTTGGAAAAACCAGTGTTGTTTGAAACCCACATGCTGATAGCTAAGAGTAAGAAGCTTCAATTTGTTCACAATGCCACTAAGGAAGAATAGAAATGCAAATTATGTCTTCCTCCATAATATTTGGTTGATTTGATTTTGATGTGTCTTAGAGACTATACCCTCAACTAGTTGCTTCCATACTGAAGTTGGAAATTCTAAAGAGATTGTAGTACTTAGACATATAAGCAACTTTTAACTTCCAATTCTGTTGTCTTTTGTGTGACCTGGTAGAAGTTCAGACATATTTAATGGGAATAAAAGCTTTCTGTGTTAGTCCAGGTAGACTAGAGAAACAAATCCATACATACTCAGATGTGTATAAGAAAGAGCTTTATATAAAAGAACAATTGTATATTGAGAAAACATCTCAGCCCAGTCCAGATCATGTTCATAAGTCTGATATTAGCTTATATGTGTGATACCAATCTATAAGTTCCTCTTTAGACTCTTGCAACACGTGCAATGACACTGAATTCAGGAAGATCAAAGTCTTGTGGATCCAGTGGCAGTGGAAGCATCTCAGTGCTGGCGGGGGTCTCCACATGACTCCTTAAGCTCTAAGGCTCTGGTTCCATCAGTGTAGCTCCATGTGTCTTGTCATCAGGAAGACCAAGCACAGAGTGTGGGTCTGGCCTCCAGTGAGCTATTTATCTCCTTAGTGCAATTGTTCTCGACATTGCTAATGCTGCGACAGTTTCTTATGTTGTGGTGACCCACCCCCCCAGACATAAAATTATTTTCATTTCTATTTCATAACTATAATTTTGCTACTGTTATGAATGGGGCAACCTCTGTGAAAGGGTCATTTGACCTCCCAAAGGGGTCACGACCCACAGGTTGAGAACTTGTGCCTTAGTCCCTCCAAATGAGGTTATCAAGCTGTGACATGATTGAAAGGTTAAACTTCAAACCTGTCACTTAATAGTCTCACGTTGACACCAGGTTATGTAACTACCACACTATCCTTGGACTCTTATGGCTTAGCTTGTAAAACTTCTAACTCTAGTCCTCTTAGCTTACAGTAAAAAATGAGGACACAGAGGGTAGTTAAATGTCATGAATAAAAATCATGAGGGTTTTATTTGAAGGGGAAGAACTTGAACCCGGGTTTTCTGATGCAGATCTTTCTTTATTCTATCATCGCACATCATTTTGTTGCATATTTAAAACACAAAGATGGTGAATTGCTTTGGATTTAGTCCAACAACTATTATTGATCTGAATAAACACATACGTATATCTTTTCAGTTGGCATATTTAGATCATTAATGAGTATTGTTAGTGTGCACACATTCGCAGGGTCTACGATGCTCAGTGAACATGGTATTGGACTAGCATCATCATCCAAATGAACCGCAACCTATTCATATGTGCACATTTTCTGTCAGGAAACAAACCAGAGCAGGGCTTTCTTTGCAGCATCTGGAAGCTGCCTGATCTTGAATTATTATTCATTCCATTTTGGAGATTGTTCTTTCCTTGTTTTATTAAAGATAGGACTCACTAAATTGTGATTGCCAGGACAAATGCTTTCTTGTTTTGTTTTTGGTATGTATGTCCCTTCTCTCTTGTTCTCTCTAAAGGCACCACACCTTCAAATCCAATGTATCAAGAACTGAAGACAAGACTGACCGGGAGGGAACACTGTGAAGACATTGTGATTGAGGTTTTAGACCAGGGGGCAAAGAGAGAAAGACAATGCTCTTGTTGGGGAGATGCTGCAGACCAGAGAGCTGCACACCGGTTGGTAGTGGTAATGCCAGATGGTGTAATTGTAGCACCAGAGAGGGTGGGGAAGGTTGCTTATGTGGAAGGCATGGCAGGAGGCAGGTTAGGTGGGTTGAGGTTTACAGAAAGGAATCAGCATAGAGCCCCATCTTAAAGGGACTTGTAGTCTGATGACTGATCTGGGACAAAATAACCATTGAAGTTCAAGTTAAAAGGCGGCATATTTCATGGAAGAGGTAAAAATACAGTGGGAACTCAATGGAGGGAGTTAAACAACATCTTTATGTAGGATAAGGAAAGTCTCAGTTTAGCGGAGGCATTGAGCTACAAGTATATTCTTCTCTCCCGGAAAAGGAGACAGTTCTAGGCTTAATTTTCAGATGTTTCAAAGCATGGAACACATCTAAATTCCTTCAAGTTTAACTTAAAAACCGGTTAGAAAATTATTTAAGAAATCCTTGCTGATGACACACCCCGACCGCATACTACCCATTTTCTCTCTTTCTTTCTTCCTTTCGCAATGGTAAAGCTCTAAAAAATATGGCCAGGCTTTCTCTCTGTAAGAGAACGGGAAAAAAAGACCCCGACATGCTAGCGCTGTGTCGCTATAATAAACTCCCTATCTTTTTAATTGCTTGGCCTCATAACCAATGCTTATGCCTCCACAAAGGAAACTAGTTACAGAGATGATGGCTAAGCACAGAGGGAGGAGAAGCGGGAAGGGCAGAGAAAGAAAGAAACCGAACAGAAACCCAACACAGCCTGCTTAGAAATGAGATCATCTTTTCATGTGTGCAATTTAATGATTTCTTTCGTTTGAAGCAATTGTCAAAGCAAGTAATTATTGTTATTCCTAATATCCCAATGCCAAATTGTAAACCAAGGGTGCTGAAGAAATAAGTGGGGTGCTGGTACTTGATGATCCCTGGTAGGATAGATCACCGATGATATGACGTGTTAGTGAGATTATATAATCTAATCATGTAGCCAAGAAATATGCAAGCAACTTCACTTGTGTTTATCTGCTTGTTTGCTGCCTGTTGAGTTCCTCACCCTAGGGGGAGGGGGTTGGGGGAGGGAGCAGAAGCAATTTGCAGAAATGCATGTGACTGCGTAGCTGTGGCATAGCTTCGCCCTGGTGAACACCTCAGGCATTCTGGAAGGGCTCTATTACAGGAGCTGAATATCAGAGGTTTCTCCCTGCAGTAAATGAGGCCGCGGCATCTCTGCCTTATAGCTCTGGAAATGCTAAGCAGGTAATTAACAAATCATAAGGCACAGGTGTGCCAGGTGAAGTTTGGTAAATTGCTTTTGATCTAAATTGAGATGCTTTGGGGATTTAACTTCTTAGACAAAAAGGGCATAAATAAATAATCAGGATTTTAAGGTTGGAACTTGTAAGTGTGCTATAAAATGTCTTAATGTACTGGAGGAGGCAACGTGAGGAGATCGTTTAAGGCCAGGCCTCTCTGTCTTCCCTTGTGGGCTTATCTTTGTTCACCTGATTAGGTCGGAACTCCAGTTTGGCAAAAGTCAAGACACTGTTTGCAACTGAACGTTTTAAAAAGGGGCTGTGGGTTGCTTGCAAATGTGTCTACGTTCATTTATATATCTTAAGAGATGAAAGGCAAGGGAAGTGGGTTCTACAATGGTCAGTTGCATTCACTGGACCGTGGTAGGAACACAACACCCAGGATATGGTTTGAAGTGCTCGTGTTTCTCTTCATAAGGCTCATAGGTTTAGAATAACTCCCCATTCTCCTTCAAATTTAGGGTTGGAACAGCCTTTCTCTGTATTAATTCTAGGAAACTTCATCGTTCCTTGTTGGCCTTCCATCCTTTCCTTACTGCTACAAATAGTCCCCTCGGACCCTAGGTTCAGTTAGTTACTCCTTTGCTTGTTTGAGTTTTTGCTTGCTGAATTCCTGGTGGTACTGTGGGATAGGGGTTGGACTGCTAGATTCAAAGTTGGCAGTTCGAACCCACCAAATCTTATGTGGAAGGAAGATGAGGCTCTCTGTACCCATGAAGAGTTATGGTCTCCGAAACCCTAAGAGGAGTTGCTGTGAGAGGGAATCAACCCGATGGCAGCAGAGGAGTTGTCCTATTCCTGGTCGAAGTGAGAGGAAGGCTAGGGATGGTGCAGGGAGATCGGGAGTTCGGTTTCGGGGTCTTCAGGACTGGCAGTTGGACAAACAGGTTGGGAAGCTAGAAAATGTATTGCGGCGGAAGTCAGCTATTGACTGAGATGGAAACCGTGAACATTTCCACTGTACCAGGTGCTGGGAAGCAGAGTCAAAAAGCTCTTAAAGACTTTTGAGTACTTTAGGTTATTTTTAAGCATGAAATAATTAGGCAGACATATGACCAAGCAGGTCTACTCTCCCATAGATTGTATAGGAAATAAATGTTATCTCAAAAATCCAAAACTCACCGCCATCGAGTTTATTCTATCTCATAATGACCCCGTAGGACAGCGTAGAACTGCCCTTGTGGGTTTTGGAGATTTGTAGCCTGGATCTCCTGATGGGAGTAGAAAGCCTTGTGAACTACTGACTAGTGAGTAGAAACTATGGGAGTAGAAAGCCTTGTGAACTACTGACTAGCAGTTAGCAGCCCAGTGCCTAACCCGCTGCTCCCCAGGGCTCCAAAGAGGGTTGGAAGAGCAGAGAGAAAAATGGGGAAGCATTATGAGCCACAGGTGTCTGACAAGGTTTCATTTGGGTTCAAGACCTGTCTCAGTAAGAAATACTAGGTAGCCATTAAGGGACCAGAGTGATTGACCTCAGAATTTCTTTTTATCTATTTCTTTTTCCCTCCAAATTCTCTGGCGTAGAAAGAAGAGCGCAGAGGCCTGTCATCAGAGTAGGGTTAAGATAAAGATGATGGGATGGAGCATTTAACATCTTATATAACTGGTATTGCTAGAAGACAACTTTCAAGTAAACTCACACACCACACACCCTTCACTTCTACTAATAACGATCCCCCCCCCCCAAATGCATCGACATGGAGTTAATGTCAACTCACAGCGCGCCTGCAGGGCAGGGTAGAACTGTCCCTGTGAGCTCCTGAGACGGTCACTCTTTCTGCAGATAGAAAGCCCTTTCTCCCGACCAATTACAATAGACATTTTGTTTTATGATTTGTTCTTCCCTAAAACGTGAGGGCAACTGTGTCGCACCAGTAAGCAATGCCTTCACAATACTAAGGAATGCACCACTTGGTCAAAGGGACTCGGAGGATCCTCGGGATCAAGAACATTATTCGTTTCTCTCTCCTTTTCTTTCTTCTGGGATTCATTACCCACTCTGAAGACTTGAAAACTAGCCGATGAATCTATGCATCACTCCATGGTCTCCACCAAACTGGTGTGGTGATTGAGGCTCACCGCGTTCAAGGCATCAGGCCCCAGGGAGAAGTGATTCTGGAGATGCAAATCGGATTTCTTTCTCCTGGTACTGGGTGTCTATGCGCATGTGGGGCGATGAAATACTTCCCAGTTTCTGTCTAGTTTGCCCAGACGTGTGACAACCTATGTCATGCGTGGACAGAGTAGAACGGTACGTCACAGTGTTTTTCATGCAGGATCTTTCAGAAGTAGATTGCCACGCATGCTCTCAGTGATCCAGATCCAAACAGTAGACTAAGAAACACATTGCTGTTAGGAGAAAACTAGGTAGACTAGGGCCTCTTGAATGACTTCTCTTGACAGGGTGGCCGTGGAAAGCATAGACTGGGAAAGGAGTGGACAGAGATGACTGGACATCAGATGGCAATAGAGGTAGAAAGTGATGCCTATGTTACTATTTTTCTGCCACCCTGCTTCTCCTAGAGTCTATATTCCGGTCCAAACCAGTTCTCCTTCCAGAGGACCCTAACCTGAAGGATATGCGCAGTTTTCACCTTTTTAAAATGTGCTGTTGCCTGTGTTTCAACGATCTTGCCGTAAAGCTACAATGATAGACAACTCAGATGACAGCTTCCACAAGGCATAACTAAACTGTTCCTGAACAGACATACTACAAAAATATGTGTAAATAAAATGTTAACTTACTTTCCCATTGCTTTCATTGGCCTTCCGTGGTAGCATGGTGCTCATTTCTAGCTAATCTTCCCTTGGCAGTGGATCCTATTTAAACGTTATGTTTTTTGGCCTTATCAATTCCCCGTGAGTTTTGTCATGAAGTTACTGCTTTATAAACCATCACTTAAGTGCACCTGGGAGATTAATTTTCAAAAGACCCTTCCAGAAATTCCTTTATAGTAAAGACTCTTTTTGTAAACTGAATAATCCCTACCATTCAACATTTCTCTTCTTATATGCTTTGTTTTGTGAATATATTGGAAAAATAGAGTTGCCTAAAAGCATAAGAGAGTTATATTTCTATCAAACAAATAGTGAAGTCTAACATAATAAGTTTCTGACAAATCTGGGTGCTTTCAAAGCAACACTAGAAGAATAATTTGCTTATTCATTCACTTATTCATTTATTCAGCTATTGGACAGCTCAACTAAGGGTCAGATTACTCATTCCACATTTTTAAGAGTTTCTGGGCCTTGGTATTGTTAATATTATTTTGATTTCAGAGTACTTGGCATTGATTCCTTTTAGTATGATGCTGTATATGTTTATATTTTAAAGGATTTTGATTTGTGAATGTGTTAGTTTGGGTAGACTAGAGAAACAAATTCATAGATACTCATGTGTATAAGAGAGAGTTTTACATAAAGGGTAATAGTACATTAAGAAAGCATCCCAACCCAGTCCAGTCCAAGCCCATAAGTCCGATATTAGCCCATATATCTGATAACAATCTATAAAGTCCTCTTCAGACTCACAAAATACATGCAATGATGCTGAATGCAGGAGGATCACAGGCCAGTCTTGTAGATCCAGTAGCATTTTAAGCAGCTCAGTGCTGGCAGGGGTCTCCATGTGGCTTCTCCAGGTCCAGGGTTCTGGCTGCTTCAGGGTAGGTCCATGTGGCTTCTCCAGTTCAAGGTACTAGTGTAGTTCCATGTGTTTTGTCAGCTGCAATGTCTCCCAGGGAGTGAGCAGAGAGATGGGTGTCTCCCGCTTCCAAGGAGGAAATACTGGATTTCCCAGAATTCTCAGGAGATGGCCATACACACACAGAGGCCTCATTGGCTATGATCTGATTGACAGACTAGACTCCACCTCTTCACTCTTAATACTCTCTCAAGTCCCAAATTGACACCAGATTATGTAACTACCACAGTGAATTTCAGTGCATTCCCTGAATAGATGACTGCATTTCAAGTGTTCTGGGAATCAATGAATTTGACAGTGCTAATCCTCACAGCTAGACCCTTAAGAACATCCTGATATGGAGGAAATATTGCAACTGTCCATTATTTCATTGTATTTGGATCCAAAATCAACTCCCATGAAACCAGCTGTCAAGAAATCAAATCGCATATTCATTGGGCTAATCTACTGAAAAGACCCCCTTTAAGGAGTTAAAGAGGAAAGATGTGACTTTGAGGACTAAAGTGCGACTGATATAAGTCATGGTATTTTTAACCACCTCCTATAAATGCGAAATCTGGACAACGAATAAAGAAGATTGAAGAAGAATTGGTGCACCTGAATTATGTTGCTGGTGAAGAGGGTTGGCTATGCCCCGGACTGCGAGAGAACAGATAAATCTCTGTTGGAAGAAATAGAGCCAGAATGTTCCTTAAAAAAGGAGAGGAACTCTGTGTCATGTACTTTGGACACGTTATCAGGGAGGACCAGTCTGGAGAGGACATTATTTTTAGTCGAGAGTCGGTAGAAACGAGGAAGACCCTTAAAGAGACGGCAAGACATGGCGGCTAGAGCAATGATTGCGAGGACAGTGCAGGACCGGGTGGTGTGTTCGTCTGCTGTACAAGGGTCACTATGAGTGAGAACCTTACACGATGAGGGTCCAAACCTAACAGCCACAATCTTCCCAACAGAGTGGTTAACAAATAGTGAACTAAATCATGAGCATGCTAAGCGTTGGTACTTTAATGTCACAATGCAGAGTCCGGTTTATTTTTCCTTCCTTTTTACTACACTCATAGAACAGAGCTCTTTTGTTTGATTATTACCTGGGCAAATTTGCCGTATGATAAAAAAAAAAAAAATTACGCATGCAGTTGGTTTCCATCCAGATGCCCTTAGGATAAGAGGTTCATTTTCATCTTCTGTTTCCCAAATGAAGCTCTAAATCTAATTAGATCTTGAAAGGAAATAACTGCGATATGGTTTCTGTAAGTAAAGGGCCTCTCATTTAAATAATGTTCTTATTTGTTTATGTTGTGTGATTTACTGTAAGTGATGAAATTCTTTGTGGCTAGGATGCCTCTCACTTATGGGGCCTTTGCATACAGCACTTTGAGTAAGTTATAAACCATCCTAGACACAGAAAAATTTAATTGTTTTAACATTTAATAGTGTTATAGCACACCTCAGCACCTAGCATGGGCCTTTTACATAGCAGACACCCAATAAATATTTGTAGATGAAATGAATTCATGCTCATACATCAATTGATCAATCAAGCCACAGCAGAGTAGGGGTTTTGTTAATGTTCAGCATCTTTCATGCTCATGTGAGGGTGGGGAGGTAAAGGGAGCCTGAAGGGAGAAATTCTAAAATTAAAAATATATATATATATATTTCAGTTTCTGAATAAAGAAGAACCCACTACAGAATGATACGCAGGAAGAATCAAAGGCATCTGATAGGGTTTGATTTGAAGTAACATAAAAAATTATTGGTTAGTGAGAAGGCAGCTTCAAACTCACTGCTTGGGTTTTTGTACTTGCCTCTGCTAAGGTCATCTTTGAATGATTCAAAAATGTTAATGGAATAAGTTACCTTATGAAGAGCTCAAAGTATGCTTTAGACTGAGTTTAGACACCTAGAAGCTTGAGGGAAAAAATGACTCCTCTTGAAGCAACTGATTCTACCCTTCATGGCTAAAATATGACCCCGATGGAAAAGCTCTGTCAAGTTCAAAGTTAGCAAAACCGTGATCAACATTGAATAACTGTCAATACTTTAACAAATTAAATACCACACATTTTGGGACTCTATCTTGCACCTTGTTTTGTTTACTTTCCATTATTTCTCTACATGGTGAAACCAAAGACCCTTGCCCAAAGACACTCTACTCTGAGGAGACTCATAAATACTTGAAAATATCAAACTGAAGATCAAAAATACAATTTAGTACTGCTGTCAGACTTTCTCTGAGCCCCTTGCCTTCAGGGGATAGTACAATAATTAGGACAAAGGGATCGTTGAGATTATGCCTTAAATAAACTGGGGCAGAACTTCCTTAAGCATCACCAGTTATTTTTATCTCTGAGGCAGGAAGCATTAATGCCAGCGTTGAACTGAACTAGGCTTTCACATAATTGCAAAGAAAATAAAGGTTCAACTCTGGAGCTCTCAAGGTCCATGTCCGAGAGAAGGATTTAAGGGTTGGCAGTTTACTATCTGGGCACAAAACACAGTAGCCCTGGTCCATAAAGGATTCTGGGAAAATACAGGTCAACTATTTTCTTATCTTTGTAGGAGAATACCTGAACTCGTATATTTCTTACACCACTTATCAGCCCCCTCCCCACCTCAGTTTACTCGTGGGGATTAAGTGGAAAGAACTAGCCTAGAACTGGAGAGCTTGCGTTTATAATCGCAGGTGTGCTACCATTTGCCGTGTGACCTTGAGGAGCGTAGTTTCTCTCTCTCACCCGGTCTGAAAAATTCTTTCCACTTATAAGCATTTGCGGTAGTAAGTCTGAATCACTGTGGGAAAGTATGTGACTTGAAACTTCCTTGACTCTAGATTCTGGCCTACAAAACCTCTTTGATCTGAAGGAGAAGATGACCTATAAAGGCAAGACTTTTTCCCTAGAAGGCAAGAGTGAGGAGGCCTGGGCAATTGCATATAAGCAATCAAGGGGCTTTAATGCAAGTAAGAGAGGTGGGGGTAAAGATAAGGATGAAACTAAAGAATTGAATTAGCAAATGTTGCTCTTTGTTTCAAAACTGAGCATTTGAAACACTTATTCATAAAGTGGCAAATAATCTTTAACTTACTTCATTCGTTTGTTAGGTGCCATAAAGCTGATTCATGACCAGTCTCATAGAACCTTTTTACATGTTGTATTCTTGAATTCACAAGTGATAAAATGATTGAATATTTTTCCTTTCTCACTGGATTCTTTCATTGAGCTACTTGAGTGTGTCCTTCAGATTATACTTTATGGCACACAGGAATCATGTGCCTGGCTCCTCAGTCACTTTGCACCCACGCCCGCCTTCCCATAGGTATGAGTAGGAGACTGGGTATATAATCTGAAGCTGAGACACTGCCTGGAATTCCATTGCAGTCACTCTTGAGTTACATGAGAGTCACCTAATTTGGTGTCAATTTAAGGATTAAGAGTGTAGGGGTGGAGTCTAGGCTGTCAATCTGGAGATAGCCAATGAGACTTCTGTGTGGGCATGGCCTTCTCCCAAGAATTCTGGAAAACCTGGTATCTCCTCCTTGGAGGCCAAAGACACCTCTCTCTCTCTCTGTTACTCCCTGGGAGACATTGCAGAAGACAAGCCACATGGACGCAACCAGACCTCGGAAGCCGGAGAAGCCACAAGAGGCCCCTGCCAGTGCTGAGATGTTTCCAATGACACTGGATCCAAAGACTTTCTACCCACTGGCCTGTGGTCTTCTGCATTTGGCATCACTGCATGTGTTTTTGTGAGTCTGAAGAGGACTTTATAGATTGATATCAGAAATATGGGCTAATATTGGACTTATGAACTTGATCTGGACTGGGCCAGGATGTTTTCTCAATGTTTAATTGCCCTTGTATATAAATCTCTTTCTTAGAGACTTATGTGTGTCCATGGATTTGTTTCTCAGGTCTACCCAGACTAACACAAGTTAGATGGAACCCTGGTTGCATAGTGGTTACTCTTTGGGCTGCTAACCTCAAAGTCAGCGTGAGGGTTTCTACTCCTCTGAAAAACCTGGACTTCATGAAATATGAATCGTGGAAAATTGGAAGTCATCAAAAATTAAATGGAACAAATAAAATCAACATTCCAGGCATCAAGTAGATGCAATGGTCTGGTATTGGCTGTTTTCAAATCAGAAAACCATATGGTTTACTACACCAGGAAAGACAGATTCAAGAGGGATGGCATAACATTCATTGTCAAAAAGGAAATTTCAGAATCTATCTTGAAATACAATGTTGTCTACTTCTGTGTAAATACAAGGGAATCAACTCAGTACAACTAATCACTAAAGTTGGCAATTCAGAAATTGAAGTGTTCTATCACCATCTTCAGTATGAAATTGATTAAATATGCAATCAAAAGGCATTGATAATTATTGACAAGAGAGCAAAGTTGGAATTGAAGAAGGTGTAAATGCTTGAAAAGTATGGTTTTGGTGACAGAAATGAAGAAGTCACATGGTAGAATTTTGTAAAACCAATAACTTCTTCATTGAAAATACCTTTTTCAACAACACAAGTGGAAACTGCACACATAGACGGAATGCAGAGAAATCAGATTGATTACATCTGTGGGGAAAGACAATTAAGCTCAGAATCTGCAGCTAAGACCAGGCCAGGGGCAGACGATGAAACAGATCATAAATCACTCATATTTAAGTTTAGGTTGAAGCTGAAGAAAATGAAATCAAGTCTGTAAGAGTAAAAATACAACCTTGAATCTATCCCACAAGAATTCTTAGAACATCTCAAGAGCAAATGTAATGCATTGAACACTAATGAAAGAAGGCTTGATGAGATGCGAGATGACGTTAAAAACGTCATGAATGAAAAAAGGAAAAATGTCATTAAAAATACAGGAAACACAGAAAAGATCTAGGTGAATGTCAGAAGAGACTCTGAAATTTGCTTGTAATTTTAGAGTAGCTGAAGCAAATGGAAGAAATTCTGAAGTAAAAGAGCAGAATAGAGATTTTCAAAGGGCAACTGGAGAAGACAAAGCCCTGTAACATATTACAATGGAATGTGCAAAGGCCGATAATTAGAAAACCATAGAGGAAGAACCCACTCCGCAAATGCTCAGTGAAAGAGCTAAAGAGAAACAATTAAGCCTTGAGTTGCTGCATAGAAAGCTTCTATAGGGAAAATATTGCATGAGGCAGTGAGGTAGTTTATTGTGCCAACCTGGCCGATAAACACAGGTGGGGTTAATTGAAGGGAGGAGGGATAAATGGCTC
>NW_022103928.1:39570624-39583878 GCF_000313985.2 Echinops telfairi
TGTGTGAACAAACAAAGAGAGTACTGCATGGTTTAAAACAGGGGTCCTCAACCTATGGCCCGCGGGCCACATACGGCTTACCGAGGACATTTATCCAGCCTTTCGGGTGTTTTTACCCCGTTTGTTTTTTTACTTCAAAATAAGATATGTGCAACATGCATAGGAATTTGTTCATAGTTTTCTTTTAAACTATAGTCCGGCCCTCCCACAGGTCTGAGGGACAGTGAACTGGCCCCCTGTTTAAAAAGTTTGAGGACCCCTGGTTTAAAATCAGGAAAGGTGTGAATCAGCATTGCAGCCTCTCGCCATATTTATTGAGTTTGTATGCTGAGCAAATAACCAGAAAAACTGGATTATATAAAGAAGAATTTGGCATCAGGATTAGAGAAAGGTGTACTAACAACTTGTGATCTGCAGATGACACAACCTTGCTTCCTGAAAGTGAGGAGGACTTGAAGCACTTGCTGCTGAAGATCAAAGATTGCAGCCTTCAGGATGGATGACAACTCCAGGTAAAGAAGACCCAAATCCTCACAATTGGATCCGTGGGTAACATCATGGTAAGTGGGAAAAGGATGTAAGGTTTTAAGGATTTCGTATTGTGGGGTCCCACAATCAATGTTCATGGAAGCAGCAGTCAAATGCCATCTTCTGCAGGAGACATCTTTGAAGTGTTGCTAAACAAGGGTGTTATCTTGAGAACTAAGGTACCCCGGAACCAAGCCATGGCATTTTTAATTGCCTCGTCACCATCTGAAAGTTGAGCCTTGAATAAAGAAGACAGAAGAATCCACGCATTTGAATTGTGGTGCAGGTGCAGGTTACTGAGGGAACCATGGACTGCTCAAAGAACCAACCAAATCTGTCTTAGAAGTGCAGCTAGCATGCTCCTTAGAATTACCGAGAGCCAAAGTTCATCTTACACACTTTGGACTGGTCTCGGGAGAGACCAGCTCCTGGAAAATGACATCGTACTCGGTAGTGTTGAGGATCCGGGAAAGAGAAGAAGGTCATTGGCAAGATAGATTGACCCAGCGGCTGCAACAATGGCCGCAAACATAAAAACCGTTGCGAGGATGGCACAGGACTGGGTGGTATTTCTTGTACTGTACTTAGTTTGGAGTCACTCTGATTCAGAGCTGGCTGGAAAGCGCCAAACAACAGCACTATATTTGATAAACTAGTTAATGGACTCATCCATCATGTCATGGCTGCGCCTTTTGCTCTTTGGTGAGGCCTGTGACAGTAGCTGGTCTTGATCTTGTGGGGGCCTTCTACAGCCTTTGGGCTGGGATGTTCCCCACGCATCTTCTTGACTCACCTGTCTTCTGGGCACTGTTTTTCTAGAATCCCATGGGCACAACGATACCATATATACCAAAATGAACTCGAGCTCTTCTATTCCCTTCTTGAAATACTTTGTATTTGGTTGAAAGTTTCCAGAGCAAATTGGTTTTTAATCCAGCAACTCCTACCGACTATGATTGGGGACACGGACTATAATCCTCAGAATGGAACAGCACTGGTTCCTCTTCCGCCCTGTGTTTACCAGTTCTGTTCCTTCTGCTTATCTATCCCTTCATGCCTCTGCACTTCACCCTGAGCAAATGCTGCCCTTTTCATTTCCTACATTGATGGTGCTAAGGAGCGTGTACCTCTCGGTTGTTATTGCTCACTTTGTAGGCTTCCATGAGGGCCACACTTCTAGGGTTTTCACCAGTAAACCTTGTCTTTTTTTATGACTTTGAATTTTGCTTCACATTTTTCTTGCATTCTACCCAGGACCTCCCATGGTGATCCCTTTAGAGGAGTTCGCATGCACCGTCTAGTTCTTTGGGTCTCAGGGTTATGGAGGCTGTGGTTCTTGAGGTCCAGTTGTATTTGGGACAAGTTATTTTCTTGTGTGTTTGATTGTCTTTATTATTTTTTGTTCTCAACGGAGAGAGACCCATCGTTACACTTTAGATGACCATGCGTCTATGAATCCAGTAGTTACTCCCCAAATAAGGATGTAGAACATTGTCTTTGTGAACTCTTACCCCAATTGACTTGAATGTTCCAGAGTCTATGGTCCTGAACCCTCAATCCCAGAGATACATTTCCTCAAGATGTTTGATTATCGATCATGCATTTTCATAACTCCTCCACCCCTATATAGTCTATTATATTCACAGAGGGATTTGCTGGATATATTAATACATATATAGAAATATCCTTTGTCAAGCCTAGATGAGAATAAGTCAGAAAAAAGTATTGCTACAAAATAATTAAAATATCAAAATAGAAACCTATGTTTTGCTACATATTCTCCATGGAGCGTTCTGTACTTTTGAAGGCAATAGTTCACCTTTTTACCCCTCTAAAGAATTCTGCACTCAAATTTACACCTTGTCAAAATGGCAATTTTGGCATCCTCATGGGACTCAATTTGTGTCCCTTTGAGCCGTTCTTTGAGTTTGGGGAGCAAAAAGAAATTGGAAAGGGGCAGGATCAGGGTCATAGAGCAGATGAAGTAAGGTTTCCCAGTAAAGTTCTCATAGGACAAACCTTATCATTCTAGAAGATTGAGCAAGTCCGTTGCCGCCATGGGAACCAATATCTTGATACAAGTCTCTTGGCCTTTTACTCAACAATACAGCTTTCCATTTTCTTAAAGTATTTTTCATCACAAATTCTCATATTCATTCCGTGTCCTTTGAGGAAAATCTCTCGATTACTACCTTAGAATCTCAAAAACAACCTTCGTAACTTTCTGAGATGACCTCTTTGCTTCGAATAGAATTGGCTCAGCAGATTCCCCGGGGAAGCACAGCGTTTTCTGGTGCTTTTCATGCTGTTTGAAGGCCTGTGAGTGAAACCGAGTCAAGTGCATTCCTGAGAGAATTGGATTACAACCGTCCACTGGTGACAGGGGCATGAGCCTGTACACACCTCCATTGTAATACATTTCTAACTGCCTGCTCATTGTCCCTCCCTCGACCCATTTCCAGGGAAAGCCGTTTCACCTCCGATTATTGCTGTGACCTCACTATCCATTCAACAATAGAGTGATGCAGACGTAGACAATGGTACTTTCTAAAAGCCCTGTGGGCAAAGTTCATGCTTTCCTGTATCAACAAAGAGGTTTATCTGTAATTCAGTTCCTAAATCTCTAATTTAGAAGCCCATTTTGCATGACAGTTTATCAATAAAATTATGAATACAAATAGTAATAGTCATCCTTTCGTGAGCATTTTACTAGGTCTATGTACAGTGCTTTCTGTCCTCGTGGGCTATTCTGTATAGCTATCAATACAACCTGGTGGGGCTCACTCAGGTATTCCAGAGGAGGTACGACTGGCCAATATCATATAGTTAGTACATAATTGCTGGATCGTGGGTGTCAACTTGACTGTCTTCTGGTTTGCGGGTCATTTTTATTTTACGGAAAATGAGTGACCTTGCCCTAGGGGACTGATCTGCAAAGCTAGGTTCTCTTCCAATCGCCTCTACTTCCATGTCACTTTCAGACTTACTGTCCCAAGGATTCCATGTTTGCACTCCACTTATTCATATTAGCAGAGCCCTAACCTTTGCTTTTGGTACATTCTTCACCCCCCACCTCCTGTCCCCTCTTCTTCCAAACCTGTAGTAGCTGTAGCTGCTTGTTCTACTCTCGGAGGTGACTATTTAAAACATCAGGGGTGACTACACAGCACGGCCCGACACAGGTCATTTTCTACTTGTCATTCCTCCTAAGTGGGATTTGAGAGTCAGCCAAAGCACTCACAGCAGCAGCTACCCCACAACTACCACCACTCTCCCAGCCCCTTTCACATCCTAATGAAAGTGCACACTTTCCTGAAACTGTGCTAGTAGGCTTGGTGTTTGGGAGGTGCCTTTGCCCTTATTTGACAGTCAATATGAATCAAACATAGAAGCCAGCCCTCTGCACAAGGAGGTCACTAGCCAATCTGGAGTTTCCCCCTCTGGAGCTCTCCCCTGCTAGTCAGGGCTTTAGTTTCCTGACTGGCTTACCAATGATCTTGGCTTTAAGTTTGCCTCCAAATGCAGAGGAGACTGTGAAATTGAAGAATGAGGCTGGCAGCTCTGGGATGACAGTGTAGGAGGAGTACAGGGCCTTCTGATCTGGCAGGGCCCCTGGTGGTGCCAGACTGACTTGTTTCTCCACAGCCTTCAATGAGATAGCAACTCTTAAAGTCTTGATGGACAAAGATGCCAAGATGCCTGACCTTGAAGCCCATCATCACAGGTGTTACAGAAGAGTGATTTAGCAAGTGTAAATGAGCTAGTGGAAAATGAGTATATTTGACCTTGGAAAACCTGTTTCCCCCGTACATTTATTTCAGTAACGGAGGCATCTTCTGCATACCGATTGACCACACGTGGATGAGAAATAGGCTTTGTGATATCTCACTCGGTGGTTCCAGATTATTAGTAAATGTGGCTAGCTACCTCTTACTCGCCTTTATTTATTTAATTATTTCCTCATCCTATTTCCACCATTTTTCTTGTCTGTAACGTACTATTATATATCAAATATACTTATCAAACTTGGAAGTATTCCCTGGTATGAAATGAAAAGAGATTCAGGTTTAAGAACTAAGAATTTTATGATGGAGAGCACAAAGAGCTCTCTGAGCTTTCGTGGAAATTCCCAAGGAAGTGGGAATAAGAAGACTACCAGGAAGCTCTGTTTGCTGAAAGTGACTTTTTTCATTTTAAGAACAGTAGCAGAGTTACCATAAGATTTATTATGCGTCCTGGTGGAGCCACGTGAGTGAAATTGAAATTGCACTTCATAAGATTTTTTTAAACTAAGTTTCAGATGTACGACACTAGCCTTTTTTGGAGGCACTTCTGGGTGGAAACAACCCACTCGTGCTGTGTCTTAGCCCCGTGATTAAGTCTTTGTCCCGCCGGGACTCCTCTAGTTCTTCAGATTTCTTTAATTTCGAAAATTCCACACAAAGGCATTTGACTTAGCCCTTGCTTTGAGGGCTCTTTGAATGAAAATCAAATGTTACTCGCTATACGATCCTATTTATTTGGAGTCATTGTCACATTAGCTTATCAGTTTAATTGTGTCTGATAGCTTGGCTCTGAGTCGTACCATAGGGCAAACATTGCCCAGTCCTGGGCCATCCTCCAAATCACCACATTGTAGTCTGTGGTTTCAGCCACTCTCTCAGTCCTTCTCACCGAGTCTTCCTCTTTTGGCTGACCCTCTGCTTTCCCAAACCTGACGTGCTTTGGTCCCAGAACTGTGTCTCTCCTGAAAGCTTGTCCCAAAGACATGGGCTGAAGTCTTGCCTCCTTCCTTTGCTGGAGCATTCTGATTGTTCTTTCTTCAGGGCAGACTTGTTTGTTTTTAGTTAGCTAAACACCAAACCCACTGTTACCAACTTGATTCCAACTTCCAGTGACCCTGCGCGAGGATGGTCACAGGTCTGCTCATCTTTCCCCTGAAGAGTGGCTCGTGGGTTTGAACCACTGGCCTTGTGGTTCTTAGTCCAATGCTTCCCCAACAGTGCCACCAGTCTTAGGTCCTTAAAATATGTATACAATGCAGCCAAAAGAATTTTTTTTACATGATTAATTGATATAGAGTGTGAGATAGAGTTATGATTGTGGAGAGGGAAGTTAAGGGAAACTAAAACAGAAGTCAATAGTTTGTAATACATTCAAGTTGTAGCTTGGTTGAGCAAACAAGTGTTATACACATGTACACCACACAATACTAGAGTTTACATGCACAACACACAAAATACTTCTGAACTCATAGTACATGGAAGACCTCTTGCATGAGAGACTATTATACATGACTGCAATAATATATGGGAACAAAAAGAAAATCAAGTTTGTGGAAGTAATTAAGTTCATTTTTGATTATGTTCCGTTTCGGCTGCTATGGGTATTCAAACAAATGCTCCAGAAGACAGTTCGATGTATTTATCTGGCAACCTTCAGGAGTCAGAACTGAGGTGGAGATTTAGGTTTCAGAATTATCAGCATGGAGATGGTCTCTGAAGCCGTAAAGGTAGATGCTTGAAAAGAATAGAGAGTTCAATTGCAGGGTCAAAGTTTGCTGATGGTTCAAGTAAGATGGGAAGGCAAGCATCCTAGGCTTCAGCAGAAAAAAGTCATTAGTGGTCTAACCAAAAGCAGCAAGACAGAGTCAAGTTGCACTAGGCTTTGGACTGAGGGGTGAATGATGGGATTGAAATGGAAATGCTTTTAAGATCACCTAATTACTTCATTCTTAGTCGTTTTGTTACAGCCAGGTACTATTTTAATATCCCAGCTTCCCCAGAGTCTCAGGGAGAAAATAGATAATATCTAGCTGATACAGATGTGGAAAAGAGGGACAGCCCGATGCCCCGCTTCTATTGGTCTCCTCAGTTCAATGGACCACGAAGCATCTCCAGAGAACCCTAGAACTCACAGAACAATTTGAAAACCATTTTCACCCCTGACGCAGCTGAAGCTCAAAAAGACTTGCCTGGTATTTCACAGCTAGTTAGAGGCAGAGCCCATGAGCCGTTCTTCCTGGGAAATTGACATTTGATCACATGCTACAGGCTATTGGTATATTAATTAGAATGAATCAAATTTAGAGCAGGTTCACGGCCAAGCTTTATAAACCTCTTCAGTGGGTCAGAGAATTCTGATCGTTGTCATGGTTTCATTTCAGGTCAATTCTTAGTGATCATCTTTGAGATGTGGTTGTGACGAGAATACATACAGCTCCTAGCTGTTCATAGCAACTGGGGATTGTATAATTGGTAACCTTTAAACCTTAGCTTTCTCCTTCATCTGAATTACTAATGAGAAGCTACCTTTATTGTTAGCTCTCTCTTTTTTAAAGTTTATTTTTATCTCACTGATGCCCAGTACTTCTTGGAAAGTTCGAATAGGCAGCAAAATGTTATCAAGAGGACTAGAGGAGGCATGCGATTCAGAGACCAATGTAACCTGGAACCGTGAAGCCTTGCTGAAAAGTTAGTTAACCCCCCCACCCCGTAAGTTCCCTCTGCTAATCACACAGAAATCACAGCCATCAGCTCAATAGTTCAATGTGTGATTCAAGCACTGTAAGATGTTGTTGGTTTTTTCTTAAAGACTTCAGGCTTTTCCCTTCTAGCTAGGAAGTGAAAGTCAAGTTCCCAATCACTGTCTATGAGTTGACCCTCCTTACCTCCCCATCCTCAGTCTATTCCGTTCCTTAACTTGTCCCTCCAGCATGGCTGGCTCTTTTCTTGCGCTCCCTCGTCCTGAGTGAGCACTCCTCTCACGTCCCTGTGGTCTGGGGTTTCCTCTAGTTCTCGGAGGCATGCTTCTGACCACGCTCTATGCATCAGTCCCTGCCTTTTCACTGTAGCCTGTTGATTTCTTTTCCCGAATGGGCAAAACCTGGGCCAGTTTACTTCCTTGAAAACTAGCTTCACCTACTCAAGGATTTTGCCTGATACTTAGAATCTTCCCACGGAAAAGTTGTTGGATAAAACAATTAAAACATTTTGTATTTCGAAGTTGCAATCCACCACTGTTAGCTGATCATAGTGTGGTGGCTTGAATGTTGCTCTGATGTTAGAAGCTCTGTCACTTGTGTTTCAAACACCAGCAGGGTCACTCACAGGGAACAGGTTTCAGTGGAATTTCCGGACAAAGAAAAACTAGGAAGAAAAGTCTGGGGATATACAGCTGAAAGTGAGCCAAATAAAATTCTGTGGGTCACAACAGGACCATAAGCCCCGTAGGCTGTAAAAAACTCAAAAGGCAGGGTGATCACAATAGCCTTAAGCAATACCAGCAATTGTGGGGCTGACCAGGACCAGGCAAAATTCTGCTCTGTTGTAGATAAGATGGCCATGAATGGAACTGGCCCAGTCGTGATTCGTCATCACCTGCCCTACAACATGGTGAAATACGTCATATTGTTAGCTCTATGGTTGACCTACTTCTAGACCCTGATAAACCCCTTGCAGGGATGTCTGATGGCTGCTGTAATCTTCATTTGCAACTTCCGTGATTTTATTATTATTATAGCTTTATTGCCAGAGATGGTAGGCAAGGGGCTAGTCATGATGATGAAGTTGCCACCTTAAGTAGTCACAGCTTTAGCAGATGCCTGTCTTTGAAATAATCAGGCTAAAAATTGTAGGCAGCCATTTATATTACTGGAATTCAAGTACCAGTATATTAACTACACTGGTATTCAGCTCTCCAGGATGACACCACAGGGGACCCTAGATCAATGGAGAAACAGAATGACAAACTCCTACGGGGGATTTGAATCTTGAATCACGTAGGCAGAGCTTGACTATTGACAAAAGGACCATAAGCTTTCTTATGGAACCATGGCTCTTCAACTGACCTGAGAGCCTTGGTTCTTCTAAAACCAGGAAGGGAACCTTTTGGATCAAATCCAAATGTCTGGATTTCAATCTAAGTAATTCCCAGGGATGTTGCTTGATAGAAGGTAAAATTTTGGGAAAATATTATCTGCTTTAGTCACCAATAGATCATAGGCATTTATCTTAGCATCAGTAGTATATATGGCTAACTGACACTTGTGGTTGTTAAAGTTTAATTCTTGGCTGACTGAAACTATGTAGTTAACTCATCTGTGGGCCAAACTAGTTTAGATTTTGGATAAACTGAAGCAAAAACAATCAGCACTAGTGATTTAGATCAAGGAAAAATTGTGGGTGTTAGTGTTGTACGGTTTCATTTAGGAAGCCAAGGACGCGCAGAGTTAGCAAACACATTATGGTTCTATAAAGTTCAGGGTGTATGAAACAAGATATCCTGGGTATTCACCTTCAAGTGAGTCAAGGGGAATCCACTCCACTGCCTGCACACTTCTAATTCATCGAGATCCTATAGCAGAGGATAGAACTTGGCATGACTTTCTGCTGTTGTGAATTTTTACAGAAGCAGAATTCTTCATCGTTTCCTCTACAGGGTAGCTGGTAGATTTGAACTGCTGTTAGCAGCCCGCAACTTAGGGCTCCTTATAAGGGGAGTGGAGGTGGGATTATGAGACTAAGTTTTTCAGCAATCTAGATGCCGGCTCCATAATTTTTTTTTTTTACATTGGGCCCATCGATTTCTACAATGGATAAATCTAATTTGTAAATCTAGAATATATAAGAATGTACTTATACCATGTCTCATTGCCTAAAGTGTTTGAGGCAGTTCAAGACCAACAGAAAAACATACAATAAGAAATAACAATATAGGACTAGAGGTCAAAAAATAGTGCACTGGTAGAGAGGGCATATCTAGACACTGAAGCTTAGAATGATGTCATATTTTAACTTCAGAATTGAGTCGGAGGTTCCTGCAGGGGAAGATACAGTGAAGACGTGGTGACAAGCACACTTATTGTTGGAGAAAAGAAACACTCTAACTCTTGGAAAGAAGCTAACTTGTTTCAAGAACTGAAACCAAAAAATGATTTACTTTGGTTTTTAAAAATCAGGTATGAAGTTTAATAAGGACCCCCAATGGCACAGCATGGGGGATCTAACTGAAAAGTCAGCAGTTCACCACTAACCTCTTTAATAGAGAGAAATGAGGGAGTCTATTTCCCTACATACTTGCAACCCTGAAACCCTGCGGAGCAGGTCTACTTGGTGCTGTAGGACCGCTATGAGTCAGTAGCGACTTGATGGTTGTGGGGAGGATTATAAGGTTGAATGCATGTATCCTTAATACCAGCAAATGGAGCAAAAAAACAAGCAAACACACAGCAACAGCTTAATTATCTATATCCTTATTCATCTCACAAAAGAGATCGAATGATGGTTTTCATATAGAGATTTCTTGATGTGCCTCTCAACAAAGCACACTGATTCAAGACGCTGACTCTTCAGGATGCTCAGGGATTAGATTCAAGCACCCAGTTTATTCATCCCAGGGTAGTTGTGTGTGTAAAGAATTGGATCATTTCAATCCTAGCTGATTTCGGAGGCTTGTTTGGAGCCCAGGAGGCATAGTGGTTATGCTTGGGCTGCTAAGCACAAGGTTGGCAGTTCGAAACCACTCGTGACTTCTCGCGACTTTCTACTCCAGTAAAAGTCAAGAGTCTCGGAAGCAACAATGGCAGCGAGTTTTTTAACTGACAGCTCAAAGACACTAAGGATTCTAGAAGATATTTCAGGAATTACGAAAGGTTGAAAAAGGTAAGTGGTTAATAGTACGTACCCATCATGTTATGATGTCATAAATAAAATGGTAAGATGCACCCTATAGTTTTCCTTAAAAGACTGCTTCTTCGATTTCATGAGCAGCAGCACACGTACAGCGTCTCTTGTTCCAGTACCTGACGTCAGTGAGAGGACCACGAACAGCACTGACACCTGCCGTCATGCCGCCCATGCGTCAGGGGCCTTCCTGGCAAGCATGTATTTTGGATTCAAAAATGAAATTAATAGTATCTTCCCTCGATTTTTCATTATTTTGTCTTTCCTATTTTTGAAAGTGAGAGATTTGGCTTACAAAGAAACATTTGTTTAGAATCCCCACTAGAATGGAAATCGTGGCGGTAGGTTTATTTCTGTGTTTTGTTCAGTCTTCTTTGCAGTAAACAGGACCTGACATAGAATAAAATTCAATCATTAAGTTTAACAATTGGATGAAGCAATCTGCAAAATAGAGTGAAAACTGATAGGCTATCTGAGAGGGAAGTTGCCATGGACATCGGGTTATCATTGCGAAATAGAAGTATGATTAACAGTGAAAACAAGCAAACAAAAACAACAATTGTGAAAATGCTCTGGAGGGATCGCATTCGAAGGTATCGGATAGGGGAGTGCTGTCGTGACATAAGTTCATGTCAACTTGAAGATAGATAAAGCTGTAAATTATGCAAAACTCACTGCCACTGTTGTTTCCGAGATGGTGACTGTTTACTGGAGTAGAAAGCCCCGAGAGTCAAGAGTGGTTTCAAACTGCCAACCTTGTGGTTAGCAGTCCAAGCATAAGATACATGGAAGTGCAGGGGTGGTATTCCACTTGTCAGTCAGGTCACAGCCAGATGGTGCCTCCTTGTGGGCGTGGCCTTCTCATAAGTAGGGTCCAGGGAACCTCCTCTCTTTGCTCTGAGCTTCCTCCTTGCTGGCCACCTTGAGAGCCGCTGGAGCCCTGCCATGTCTCCACCGTCCTCATAAGCACGTGGATTTGCATGCACCGGCCCGTGATCTTCCTGCATTCTGCATCAGTGCACGTGGCTGCGTGAATCTGACTTACGGGAGTTATGGGCTAATATCAGACTTAGGAATTTAAGATGAACTGCTTTCTTGATATATCGTTACTTCTTTGGATGAAGCTCTTCCTTACACAAATATGAGCGTCACTGGATTTGTTTCTCTAGCCAACTCAGCCTAACACGGGGGATAAAACAATAGACATATAAGAAGAGCAATCACACTAGTGAAGTATGTACACTGTAGAATAATTAATCATTTGAGGTTAAAACGACAGCATTACTCAAGGACAAAGTTTAGAAATTTGGGTATGCTAATTAGGAACGAAGGAGGAATGGAAACCGGAAGCCGGATAATAGATGGTGCTACATTGTGGGGATTGCAATAAATGACATGAAAAAAAAATGTACATGAATTTTTGAAGGGAAAACTGATCTACTCTGTGAGTTTACACCCAATTCAAAATAAAAATTAAAAAAAAATTTTAATGAAAAAAAACCCAAACAGTCAATAGTAAAGAAATCATCATTTAAATCTTACCTGGGGATCCCCAGAAAGCTATTAATACTACTGCAATTAAAGATCCCTTGTGAGTACTGTTATTTACTAATTTTGCTTAAATGTCATAATAAAATTTAATGTCTCTGTGAATATCTGAGGAAGACTACCATATAAATAGGAAAAATTTAAATCCATGCTTGTAAAAATGATTTAAATCCTTAAAGTGAACTTTGGGTGACAGGTAATTGGCTGTTTGCCTAATTTTTTTCCGATTGATTTAACTTGATGCCAATGGACACAGGTGTGCTGGCTGTCTGTTCTTAACTTCCAAGCATCAGTATTTGGCAAGGGCAATAAATTGCTGCATAATCAAACTTCCCCTCTGCCCCTCCCCTTTCAGATTTAGCCTAAAGTCTTTTTAGTGGTTGTATTTGAACACTTTGTAGGTAGCCGGAATGCTTTCCTTACTTACATTTCAATTAGATTGTACTTGTTTGAAATGCCAGTGGATTGGGAATTTGTCTGCAAGTGTATGTACACACACACAGGCCAACAACATAACAACACAAAAACCATGACAATAATGAATTTAAAAGAATTTATCAACAAGACATATTTATGTAAAAGTGGTTCCATACACATTGTGGTTTGTACCTTTAGAAAGACTGAAAACTTAAAGATTGAAAACTAGTTTGGTGGTATATATTAAAGCTATTTTATTTCATAGAATTATAACATGAATCATTGTGAGTATGAAAGAATGAATATGCCTGGAGTTCAGAGAAATGTGCTGCCATCAAGGGTGTAATTTTTCACTTGTCATTTCCCCTCTTTAGACTTCTGTTTCCTCAGTTGTAGATTCAAGGTGTGAAACAAAGTAATGGTGCTAACCAAGTTTTGCTCAAATGGAGACTTGCAAGTACTAACTGCTCTTTGATGGAAAAGAGGTTCTAAGATCCCTTATGTTAGGGAAATGTTTGGTCAAACACAGCTAAATAGCACTACCTCTTAGAAATTTTGGTATGCTAATATGTATTTTGATTGCAAAAGAAAGATCGGTTATGTTTCTCAATGTATTTGTCCCTAGGACCCCCTTTTCCTTGACCTAACAATTAGCGTCTGTAAACCCAATTTGAAAAATGCCAGACGAACCCAACCCTAACCTCTTGATGTTCTCACATGCACATTGAGAGGCAGTCGTCTGACTGTCTCAGTGGTTCAAGACATATTTTGTTGTCTTTCCACCTGAACAATGTATTTGAGAAAAGCTTATCTAGATTTCAAAATGTGTTTATTTAGTAACCATCGTGAGCATAAGGTTTTTTTGATATAGAGTTGGTCCTCTGGATCTACAGTTTCTGTCAACTAATCGCCGGTCGAAAATATTTGAAAAAATAAAAATCCATTATGTGGTCGAAGCAATCCCTTAAAGGCTAAGAGAGGGAGTGTAGCATGCTGTTTATAGAGCATTTACATTGAATTAGGCATTATAAGTAATCTCTAGATGATCTAAAATATGTGGGAAGATATGCGCATGTTT
>NW_022103928.1:39584584-39633034 GCF_000313985.2 Echinops telfairi
TTTTTTTTTTTTGACCACTTACTCCTTTCAAAGTGTTTATGGTAGAAACCACATGACCAAATGGTCTAGAATATTCCCTTTGCTGGAAGTTGGGCTGCTTTAAAACAAAACAAAACTGTGTGATACCTATTAGATGGAATTAGTTCTTAGTAACAAACAGGAAACATTTAGGTGTGTCTGTCTGTGGAAGTTATTAACAAGGTTGATTTGGTTTATTTTCTGTAAGACTAGGATATTCACACCCTGGGGCTCTTATAATTTTCCTCCTAAAGAGGACGTTTGATGAAGCCCAAGAACAAAGATGACAGAAGCAAGGCAGTATCAGGAGGAGAGGAACCGTCAAGGTGCACGCAGTACAGAGACTGATGGAAGCTACTGAATCACAGTCATGGTGCTCATTCTATAGGACAGGAAACAAAGAAATCATCTTAAAATCATGACTGGTGGCAAGTCAATTCATCACTGTCATCAGTGGGGTTACAGAATCAGGGAAAGGACCATGATTGGGATGTGTAAATAATTACAAGTTTTAAAAGGTTACCAGATTGGCTTGGTTCTGGGGTTTTATTACCTGGCTACTTGGAAGTCAGGGCATGACTCATGATGATTGGCTATTTTCAATAATCATCAATGATTTGCCCAGGTAGCTTCCCTGGATCTGTGTGTGAGCATTTTCCTGCCTGAGGACAACCTGAATCTTCCAGTGCTTGTCTGAACACTATTCCATTATTGATTTAATGGCTGATAAGCGTCTTGGAGAGGTTCTGGTGGCACAGTAGGCTCTTCATTAGGCTGCTAACCACAAGGTCAGGAGTTTAAACCCGCCAGCTGTTCAGAGAGGAAAAAGTTGAGGCTTTCTTCTCCCATAAAGATTTAGAGCAGCGGTTTTCAACCTGTGGGTCGTGACCCTTTGGGGGCCGAACAACCCTTTCACAGAGGTTGCCTGATTCATAACAGTAGCAAAATTACAGTGATGAAGAAGCAACACAAATAATTTTATGGTTTGGGGTCACCACAATACAATAAGAGGAACTGTATTAAAGGGTCATGACATTAGGAAGGTTGAGAACCACTGATTTAGAGTCTCAGAAACCCTAAGGAGCTGTTTGACTCTGTTCTATTGGGTGACCACGAGTCAAAATGGGCTAACAGGTAATGGGCTTGGTCTTGCTTTTTGCTCACGCATTGAGGAAGTAACGTAAGAATCTGTGTCCAGGCTCAAAATGGAGTTAAGGGCTTCTGCTGTAGACCAGAACTTCCACAAACCGACAGCTTCAGCATTTAAGCTCTCATGCATTCCTTCCTCCTGATCACGGATTTTATTCAGTCAATGGCACCTTTAGGCTGGTTGATAGAACCTTTAGATGATTGTTTGTTTTAGGATATACTATTTAGACACTAGTTTCTATCCTTTTTGATAGCCAAGCTCCATCTAATTTTTATTGACTGTGTTTTATTATAGCATTTGACCTTCAGTGTTTGTTTTATGAGGGTAAAGATGGAGTGGGGCCAGATTGAAAAAACTACTTAGCCTGTGGTTGGGTTATAAACCTCCAAGTAGGAGATCAAGCCCTTCTGTAAAATATATATTTTCTATCCATAGGATTGCCTTCCTGAGCAACATGTTAGCTTTCTGAGAAACTAAAGTTACAAGTTATCTTCATACAGAACTAATAATAATAATAATAAATATGAGTACTATTAACCCAATCAATTGTATAGATTAAAATAGTGATGAGAAAAATATAAAGCAAAAGTTTTGGTTAAAGCACATAGAAAAGTTTACCCATACAAATTTATCTTATTGGTGAATGAACCTAATTGATAGAACAAAACTATGTGTCAAAGCAATGAGGCTTAGCTTAGGCCCAGAGCAACGATTCCTTTCACTAAGAGAAAATTATTTACCGACAGACCTTAAAGGTATTTAAGACAAAAACAACACATGTGAAAAGAGATAACAAATATACTGATATTCTGTATGAAAAATTCTTACCAATCAATGCACCCAAGTTTCCAACATAAAGCAACCTTAAATGTAGTTTGATTTAAGATTTAAAGAAAGTCCGGGGCCGTCAGGGGCTTGCAGTAGATGGAAGCACCGAGGTCCTCTTGAATGGCCATGGGGATTTGTCATCGCTTTTTGTCCTTCGGTCATTTCGTCTTCGATGTGAAGCTTCCAGGCGATTAGCAAGTCCAAATGAGTGTGCACTCGTTCTTTTGAGTGTGACCTAAAGTTTAACTCCTTCCAATTTAGCAAGGTTTGGATTAGGAGGAGGGTGGCTCATTCAATCAGGATTCAAATGAATCCCGGTGTCTCCTCCAGTATATACAGATTTGGAATATTATCAAGGACAGTACTCATTGGTTGACATTTTTTGGTAAGGCCACCTGAGTTTCCTGAATGGCAAACACAGAAGAAAATGTTCTCCTAAGGCCAGTAAAAGACACTTGATTAACAAGATAATATAAGTTGGGGCCCTTCTGGATGAGCTCGTTCTTCCCAAAGACAAGCTTTCCCTCCTTTTTTTTTTTTTAATTGACCAACAGTCAGGGTCTCTCTCTAAGAAACAGAAGTGAACCCTGAGTTGAAATGGCATCAGCCATTCTAGTTAGGTAAAATGTGTCAGTTTTAGCATGTCCTCACACATTTTCTGATCTTGATTTTAAAATTGAAATTTTTTGATCACCACCTTAAGAGTGTCTTCTTCTACTGTCACATGCTGCTTCGGTGATGTTTAATTAGGTTGAATACATGGTGAGGTCGTATTAGAGGAACCGTTTGGTTTCCCAAAAGGCTGGCTCAAGATAGGAGATCAAACTCCCATGAGAACCTAGGTTTTTCAAGATACATAATTTTTCTGTCAACGTGGAGTGTGAAATCAAACAGTTTGAACACAAGCCCTAGACAGAAATTTCATACAACATTGTCTTGAGGATCAATGGAAATAATGACCTATTTACCTCTATCATAGCTCCCAATCTGATCTCAAGAATCTGTTTCTCAGAAGAGTCTGAATTCTTCAAAAGAGTACAATGTCCAAAACAAAATGGTCCCACCAATTTATCTGGACCATTGTTCACTCAAAAATGGCTTTTAGGCACCAGTCTTTCCAAGACTCAGTTTCAAAAGGACAAGGCTGTATGAGTTACCCTAACTTCTGTGAAAACTTGAAATCTAGACAATGAATTAAGACTCAGAAGAGAAAAGTTAGCAATATTAGGTCAATTGTCTGAAATAATACATAAACCCAAGACACTAAGATCTTTGTAGCCAGAAAATAAGCCCTATAAAAAATTAATTTTTGCATAACTGGTAACAATAACTTATTTTATGTCTCAAGTGTAACTACATTATGTCAAATCTCAGATATGTGAGGGGTACCCAAAAAACCCTGGAATTTTTATTTTTTTCCTTCCAAAGCCATGTATTTACATTTTTTTTAACCAAAGCAGCTTTATCACCTTCAAAGTACTCTCCATTATGCTTAATACATTTGTCAAATCTGTGATTCCATTCTGGGAAACATTTTTTAAACTCATCTGCTTGAATGGCTGACAGCACCTCCTGCATTTTTTTCTTCACCTCTTCTATGTCTTTAAATCACTGTCCTTTCATGTCCCTCTTCCTTTGTGGAAACAAAAAGAAGGCACACAGAGCAAGGTCAGGGGAATAAGCTATGTGGGCCAAGAGAGGTATGCTGTTTTGGCCAAAAACTCACTCACTGAGATGACTGCGTGAGCATGTGCATTATTGTGGTGGTAAAATCAATCCTCCATCTACCACATATCAGGCCTTTTTTGTCGCACACAGTTACACAATCTTTTCAGAACCTCTAAATAGAAAGTTTTGTTAAGAGTTGTCTGACCTGGTGGAATGAACTCTAAATGCACTATCCGGCTCATATCAAAAAACAAATGAGAATTGTCTGGATCTTTGATTTGACTTGATGAGCTTTTTTGAGCGAGGTGATGATGGCGTCTTCTACTGGATTGATTTGTTTGCTTTCAGGGTCCTAAGAATACCATCGTGTCTCATCACCAGTAATGACCTTGGAAATAAAGCCTGGGTTGCACGGCATGTTTCCAATCTACACTCTTTTTCCTGGTCAGTCAGAACCCGAGGCACAAATTTCGCAGTGACCTTTCTCATTCCCAACTCTTCCCAAATCTTCCATTAAAATGCACTGAACTGAGCTCCAAGATAGTCCAGACAACTTCCCCATCTCTTCAATGGTCCACCACAAGGGTTTTTTTGTTTGTTTTTGTTTTTTAATGCTTCCTTCCCCCCCACCCCCTACCACAAGGTTTTCAAGCACAAGTACACATATTTTCTTGACAGTTTTGTCTGTTTGGGAAGTTAATATATGTCCAGAACGAGGTTTGTCATCAATCGACATTTCATCTTCTTTGGAATGAGAAAACCGCTTGTACACTTGAGTTTTTCTCATAGCGCTGTTCTTGTAAGCTGTGTTCAACATCACAACGGTTTCTGCAGCATTTTTCTGCAGAAGGAAACAAAATTTCACAGCCACACACTGCTCTCTTGAATTGGCCATCACAAAAAATGAAGTTTGGGTGAAAATGCTTTTACCAAAAAATTCACTATGACCAGAGAACCTTCCCAGGTGATATAAGGGTGCACTAACTCAGAGAGTTGCTGGATGTTTGCCTAGCGGGGGGAAATGTGTACTGTGAATGCTCTAGGCAGCAGAGCCTTTTTATGGTTTTTTTTTTGGCACCCCCTTGTGTATCAGCATAATCACAGCAACATTCATCAGCCAAAGCACAACATGGTCTCTTTGGAGACTTAGCAGGAACTACTGATGCCATTCTAGTCTGTGAAATCATAACTTTAACTTCAGACACTTGTCTGGGTATGGTATCTAGCTGCTGAGCTTAGCAATAGAAGCTTGTAGTTGGAGAGTTACAAAATATTGACCTATTAACGTCTAATTATTTTCTTCACTGCAAGAATTCATAGCACTATGAGTTTAGTATCTCATAGCACTAAGTTGTCTATAAAATATCCTTTGGTAATGATTTTCTGATTTCTTAATTTTATCTCTTATGTTTTATTTTAAGATTTATTTTCTGGTCTCAACTTTACATTCCTTTCATACTTAATAGCATAATAAAAACCAGGTTAAATATATAGGTAAAAACAAAAAGCCCATTTGTTAGATAATTTAGGAGACAACAGAAAAATGATCTCTTATGAGCTTTACAACATTAGCAGTATTCCCACATAAAGTCTATAGTAATCTTTTGGTCTATACAATTTTCTATCATTAATCTCTGTTCCACAGGTAGGTATCAGTCACCATCCGTGAACTCATCAACTTTTACAAGGGAATCTTGATTCGGTTCATGTTCAAAATATTACAGTTCTTTCCATAAGTTCAAATATTTCATCTTTTGGTTGAGATATTTTGGCCAAGTATTTCACTTGGCAAGCAAAATAAAAAATTTACTTGTAGATGACAATACTTACGATGGTCATGATTAACTATAAAAAGACCATGATTAACAATAAAAAATATTTCTTACATGAAAGACTTGATGGTAATTAATTACAAAGCCAATGCAAAAACAAACACTGTTCAAAAATTTTAGACAGAAACATCTTTACATATGATGATTAACCTTATTTTCAAAGAGCTTCAGAAATAATCTTCAAATATAATAATATTGAGACATAATATGATTTAATTGGGCTATATTAAGAATATACCAAGATTATTGACTTTCTCAATATCTGAATTAAGCATTATGGGTAAGTAGAGTAATTCTCCTAATCAAACAAACTGATTTTTATATTGCTAACAATAAAGTTAGCAAATAAAACAAGTAAAATTATGGTATAATATCATGTGCATATTGTCTACAATTAGACAACAATATGAGAGGAAGCACTAAAGTTTTAAACCAAAAGAGAATTGGGCAATTCTATTGATTTGATTACATGTTTTATATAATCGCAGACTGGTTAAATGCCATTTATTTATTTATTTATTTAGCATTTTCTCTTTATTAAACAAATAAGAAGTTTAAAAGTTGATAGGAGTTTATCATAGGTCACCAAGAAACACTGTTTAGTTATTTAACTGAAGGCGTTAAAGGTCAAAACCTTAGCTCTCCCCTCCCCAAATTAGGTAGGCATGTTTAACTCAGGAATATTATTCTAATGAATAATGATCTTGGTCTTCAAGCCAAATCATACAAAGAATAAATTAATACTTACATCTAGTAATAAGAGAAAATTACTATTTTACAAGCAGGAAATGTAATTCATTTTTTATATGTTATTTAATATTAAAGATCCTAAAATATCTCATAAATCAAACCATTGAAACTTAACCAGGCATAACAAATACATTCCTTTTAATAAACTTTTTACACATCACCTCTGTTGTATATCTCTTATAGGATAGCCCTTTAAAAGGCACTAATGATACAGATATATATGAGATTACAAACATTTGTAGAAAATATTAAATTAAAACATAAAAATAAAAAATATAAATTTTATTTCTCAACATAAACTTGACCAAGGTCAAGACATTTTGTAAGTGATGATACCAGTCAATTCAGTCATTTTTTACATTAATAGAGGAAGAAAAATGGGTGCACTTTTGATTTTTCATGGAATCCCTTGCAAAATTGTCCTTGTTTATGAGAGGGATGGAGTCTTCTCTCGGTGGAAACAGACTCTGGTTAAATTATCTCACGGTTTTTCTGCTAAAGCTCTAATTTTCTCAAAACACTTTCATCGTAAGCACATGCTATTGTTCTTTGACCCTCCAGAAACTCAACAAACAAAATGCCTTGAACTTCAAAAGACAAACAAACAAAAAACCCTCTTGTCATGACATTGGCCCTTGACCAGCTTGCTCTTGTTTGGACTGTATCATTCCCACCTCTTACTAGATGTTGCTTTGTAGTCAGGGTCATGGCTACAAAGGCATGATTCATTTCCTATTACAATCCTTTGGGAAAAAAATACAACAGGATCTTTACCTTTCTTATTTACGTTATTTATGAAAGCGAAGTTCTTGTCTGTAGTTGATCTGGGCCCAACAGTTTTGGTGCCCAGTGAACAGAAAGTTGGCTCATTGTATATCAGAATTATGCAAGTCAAACCAATTTAGACGTCTTTGATGTCGACTATTGTTTCTGCTGTTCATCAGGGTTCCTTTTCAATTAGGGCACAGACAAGATTGTGTCTTTGGAAATTGATGTGAATTGTCTATTGCCGTAGGCTTCATCGTCAACATCATTATTCTTTTCAAAGTTAGCCATAATTTGTTATGATCCACACAGTCGAATGTCTTTGTATAGTCAATGAAACACAGGTAAACACCTTTCTGATAGTCTCTGCTTTCAGCCAAGATCCATCTGCTACTGGAGTGATGATGTGGCCTGTTCCATGTCCTCTTCGACAGCTGAACCTCTGACAGCTCCCTGTCAATGATTTTAAGCAAAATTTTACTTACATGTTATGTTAATCATATCATTCTATAATTTGAGCATTCTGTTGGGTCACCTGGCTTTGGAATAAGCACAAAGATGGGCATTCCAGAACACTTCATTGTGCTCATGGGAAACCTGAACATGGATCAAGTGGCAGTTGAGAACAGAACACGGGACACTGCATTGTGTAAAATCAAGAAAATTGTGCCTTAGAGTTGTGTCCTCTCATCATACTTATTCAGTCTGTATGCTGAGCAAATAATTAGCAAAATTGGATTTTATGAAGAAGAATGCAGTATCAGGATTGGAGAAAGGCTTATTTACAATATGCCATATACAGTTGACACAAGCTTGCTTGCTGAAAGTGAGGAGAATTTGAAGCAATTGCTGATGAAGATCAAGGCTTGTTGCCTTCAGTGTGAATTACAATTCCATGGAAAACATCTAAATCCTCTCACCTGAGTCAATAGGCAACATCATTTTAAACACAGAAAAGACTAATGTTCTCAAGATTTTTGTCTTATGTGGATCAACAATCAATATTCCTGGAAGCAGAAGTCAAGAGGTCAAGTGGTGCATTGCATTGGGTAAATCTGCTGTACAAGACCTCTTTAAAATGGTGAAGAACAAGGGTGTCACTTTGAGGACTAAGGTGTGTCTGACCTGATCCGTGGTATTTTCAATCGCCTCCGATGCACGTGAAAGTTGGACACGGAGTAAGGTAAATGGAAGAAAAATCCATGCATTCAAACTCTGGTACAATATGATACTGGCAAAGAATAAAGGCAGTCCTGTGGACTGCCAGAAGAACAACACGTCTCTCTTGGAAGAAGTATAGCCAGCAGGTTCCTTAGAAGAAAGGATGGCAAAGCCTTGTCTCCCTTACTTTGGACACTTACTTATCAGGGTAGACTTGTCCCTGGAGGAGAACTTCATGCTTGGTTGAATGTCGGGGCCGGGAAAAGGAGGAAGACCCTTGAGGAGATGGACTGACAAAGTGGCTGCAACAATGAGCTCTGGCATAGAAACAATTGTGTGGATGGTGCAGGACCAGATCGCGTTTTGTTCTGTTGTACATAGGACCACCATGAGTCACAGCAAACTGGGCAGTATCTGACAACAGCAACACAACATTTAATTATGGTTGGAATAACATCTAATTATTCTGTTTTCAGTCAAATTTGTACTACTTCCCCTACTTCCCTGATTCTAAATTTAGCCCTTAAAAATTGTTATCAACCGATTTTGGAAATCACAATATTTCTGCTCACCCAGCGAATTTGTTGATATGAATATGGCTTTAAGTCTCTGGCTAGGGCCAACACATTTTCCCAGGCCGTGTTCATGATTCTCATTGTTATGTCTGCTTTGGCTTCATAGAATTTTACTAGAGTGGAGAGAACTTGTTTATAGTTATTTTGTGATGGGAATTCATGCAGTTTTCTGATAACTAGAACAAAACAGTATTTTTTCTAATTATTTATTTTCTTTTGTCCTAAGTTGTCTAGACTTAATTCTGAGGGATCCTTCAAAAACTTCCCTGAAGCAATATCACCTGAGAGGCTGGGTCTTAAGAGGGTTTAGGCCAGATTCCTCCTAGCCATCCCTATCTTTTGACTCATGGTCAAAGACGAACACTGGAGCATCCCAGTTCATTTACATATATTTAAGGTGGCCTAGATATTTTGAAGAGAGATATAATCAAATATTATTTTTCTCCTTTATATTTTTCTTGCTAAGCAGATTAACCTTATCACAACTACTATAAACAAAGCCATTTAGGCATTTTACAAATAGAGTAATCAGTTCTTGGCTGGCTGTTATTTTTTGCTCCTATGCCTTGCCTTTTTCTCTTGGGAACTCCTAGTTTTACTTTAAAACTAAATTACCACTTTTCCCTAAATAAAACACATTCCAAAATATCTGACAAGTTACCTAGAAAAATTTGCTTTTAAAGTCATCAACACAAAACCTTTGTCATATTGAATTAGCTAATTCTTTGTAATCGTAGGACTATATAACACATCTATGCACTTATCATACCCAATGAGAGCAAGTTCCTTGAAAAAGTATTAGAATCTAATCTAACAATACCATATGGACATGATGTTTTCAGAGTCTTTACTAGTGAGTAGACACCATAAGGTTTCTGAGATCTTTACAGCAGCAGATTCTATCTTTCTGCCCCAGAGAAGTTGGGAGATCTGAACTGCCCACCTTGCAGTTCACAGCCTAATGCTTAAACCAATCATATTATAATAATATAAAATGTAAAAAGGTAAATCCTAAGTGAGATATATCTAAACAGCATGATTGCTTAGAAGCAATCATTCTAAAGAGTATGATTTCAAAACATACATGATTGCAATGAAAAGTAAAATACAATGTCAATATAGTAAAGCTATACAAAGTAACACAATGTTTTAAAGAAAAGAAAGGAGAATGTATGAACAAGAAAAAGAGAAATGTTGTCCAGCTCACAACTGGGGCCTTATCATGAATCACTGAGTAGTGAAGGGAGCTTTGTATAGCAATGGGTTCAGTTTGGGAGATTCTGTCAGGTAATATTATTTTCATGTCAAATACTATGGGATCACAGAGACCAGGTGCATCTTCGTCTTCAAAGTGACATCTTTGCGTTTTAACACACGAAAGAAATATTTTGTAACAGATTTGCCTAATGCATGTCATTTGATTTCCTGACTGCTGCTTCCATAGGCTTTGGTAATGGATTCAAGGAACATGAAATCCTTGACAACTTCAGTCTTTTCTACATCTGTGGCAATGTTGCTGATTGGCCGAGCTGTAGGGTTTTCGTTTGAAGTGTCCTACGTACTGAAGGCTGTAGTCTTCGATCTTTCCCAGTAAGTGCTTCAATTTCTCTTCTCGCTCAACAGGCAGAGTTGTGTTAGCTGCATGTTGCAGGGTATTGATGAGTCTTCTTCCAATTTTGATGCCATGTCCTTCATGTCGTCCAGTTTCCCATGTTATTTGCTCACCATACAGATTGAATACGTGTGATGGAAGGGTACAACTCTCATGCACATTTTTCTGACGTTTAGTCGTACAATATTCTCTTGCTCTGTTCAAACCTCTTAAGCACAATTAAGCGCTCTGGAATTTTTGGCAATGTTTTCCATAATTTGTTATGATTCTCCCAGTCAAATGCATTTGCATAGTCTGTGAAATACAAGTAAACCTCTTTCTGGCATTTGTTGCTTTCAGCCAAGATCTAATGATATGAGCAATGACATTCCTTTTTCTACTTCCTCTTCTGGATCTAGTTTGAATTGCAGGCAGTTGACTGCTGATGCACTGTGGAGACCAAACTTGAAATCTCTTCAGAAGTTTTTATTTGTGATATTAATGTTAGTTTTAAATTGCTTGAAAAATTTAAATATCTCTTGGAGCTGTCATTCAAATTTTTTGACATTGGCAAGTGAGCACCCCTAGAGATGAATTCATGTGCTGGAGCATTTCCATTGGAATTCTCATCGATTCCTATAGTCTTCGTTTTTTGGCCAACTCCTTCAGTGCAGTTTGAACTTCTTCCTTCATCTGGTTTTTGATCATATGCTTCCTCCTGAAGTCATTGGATGTTGACTAATTCTTTTTTGGTACAGTGACTGTGTATTCTTTCCATTTTATTCTGATACTATTTGTATTATTTAATGTTTTGCTTAGAGAATCTTTCAATATTACAACTCAGGTGTGAAATTTTTCTTCAATTCTTTTAGCTTAAGAAATTCTGAACATGTTCCTTTTTATGGTTTCCTAGTTCTAGATCTTTGCATATTTCACTCTAATACTTTTGTTTCTTGATCTAACCTTTGAAATACTATGTTCAGCTCTTTTACTTTATCTTCTCTTCCCTTTGCTTTAGCTGGTTTATATTCAAAAGAAAGTTTCAGAGTCCTATCTGACATTCATTTGATCATCCTTCTTTTATATATTTTAAATGACTTTTGGCTTCTTCATGTATGATGTCTTTGATGCCATTCCCCCACTCCTCTTGTCTCTGGATGTTACAATTCGATATCTCAAATCCTTCTTAAGATAGTCTCTTACTTCATGTAGGATATACTTAAGGCTTTTCTTTGGCTTGTTGACTAGTTTTATTTTTCTTCATCTCCAACTTGAACTTGTATATGACCATTGATGGTCTGTTCCACAATCAGCCCTTGACCTTGTTCTGATGGATGGTATTGAGCTTCTCTATTGTTTCTTTCCACAAATGTTGATTTGATTCCCGTGCATTACTCTGGTGAGATTCATGCATGTAGTCGTGATGAATGTTAAAAATATATTTTCATTGAATACGTTAATCTGTCATACTATGGTCACTTGTGTGTTATTGTGATGCTCTACAACTGGTATTTGAAATACCAGCAGGATCACCCATGATGGACAGTGTCCAGAGGAGCTTCCAGACTAAGATTAGGAAGAAGGAATACGTATTCACTTTTAGAAAATTAGTCACTGAAAATTGTGTATAGTAAATTCTGTCTGATATAATGCCTGACAATGAGCCCCTCATTATTGGTGGGCACTTAAAATCTGGCTGGAGTTGTGGATGACATAAAGCTTTCAGAATCTTTATTTGCTGATGTAACACAATTTGAAAGGAGAGAAAGTAGCTGTGCACATCTATTACGATTCAGAATGTGAAATGCATGAAGGATGAATCTAGGAAAAATGTAAGTGGTGAAAGGTGAATTGAAACATATATAGAGCAACATTCTAGGCACTAGTGAGCTGAAATAGACTGATAGTGGCCATTTTCAATCACATGCAGTCTTCTATACTGGGAATGACAAATTCTATTCATTGTCAAAAAACATCCAATATCTATACTGAAGTATGATGCTATCATCGATAAGACAATATACATACATCTTCAAGGAAAATCAACAAATCCAACTATTACTCAGATTTACACATCAAATAAGAATACCAAAGATGATGAGATTAATTTTTACCTATTTCTGCAGTCTGAACTTTATCTAACGTGCAAGCAAGATGCATTGATGATTACTGGTGATTGGAATGCCAAAGTCTGAGACAAAAAATAATCAGCTGTTGTAACATATAGCCTTGGGGATTGAAATATGCCTGCGATCACAAGATAGAATTTTGCAATATGAATGACTTATTCATTACAAATTATAGATAAAATCATCCAGCAGTAACAGGATGCATTGAGAAGAAGGAGAAGTCCATTTACTTAATTATACTCATGGAGTACTTCCACATAAACCATGAGGAAGTCCGCGACAAAGGCAAGGTTAAAAATGGGACAAAGTGAGTGTCAGGGTTGTATCCTTTAGCATACTTACGCAATAGGTTTGCTGAGCAAATAATCTGAGAAACTAGATTACATGAAGAAAAGAGCATCATGATTAGAGCAAGGCTTGTTAACAACCTGTGATATGCAGATGACCCAACCTTCCTTGCTGAAATTGAAGAGGCGCTAAAGCACGTACTGATGAAGATCAACAGTTATAGGCTGCAGTATGAATTTCACATTGATCTAATGAAAACAAAAATCTTCACAATTGGAACAATAAGGAACATCATGAAAAAAGGGAAAATATTTAAGTTGTCAAGGAATTTATTTCACTTGGATCCAACTAACCCCCATGGAAGCAACAGTCACAAAATTACAGAACATATTACACTGAGAAATATGTCGCAAGAGATCTCTTTAAAATGTGAAAAGGAAAGAAATCATTTTGAAGACTATGATGCACCCGATTCAGGTCATGGTATTTCGATTTGCCACATATGTATGCAAAATCTAGCCAGGGAAGAAAAAAGAAGGAAGAAAAGCGGATGCTCTTGAATTGTGGTGTTCATGAAGAATATCGAATACGCTGTTTACTTTTGGAAGCGCCAACAAATCTGTCCTCCAAGCACAACCAGAATGCTCCTTGGCAGTATGGATTGTGCGACTTCCCCTCAGGGACTTTGGACACATCCTCGGGAGGAATCAGCCCCTGGAGGACATCCGGCTTGATACATTGGAGGGGCCAGCATGAAAGAGGAAGTCCCTCAGCAAGCGAATGGATACAGTGGCTCTCACAGTGGTCTCAAACACGGCAACCACAGCAAGGCTGGCACGAGCCTCGGCAATGGTTCGCTCTGTTGCATATGTGATTGCTATGAGTCAAAACTGACACGAGAGTGCCTCATAACAGCAACAGAAAGACTGCAAAGATTTTTCATGATACAATTCTGCTCATCCTGTCAACTATATAAAAGTAAATACTCGTGTCTGATATTTATTCCCATGTCACTAGTAGTACTTACCTTTATCACTTTTTTTAGATAAGGTACATTTTTTTCTCATTATCGTTGAGCTTTATGCTGTCATTTTGAGTCAGAATCAACTAGATGGCAGTGAGTTTGGTTTGGGGATATGTGATATACAGTTTGTCTGAGAACACGAAATAGAAATTACTCACCCCGGCTAAGATGACATTGCTTGAAATAATAAAACAACAAATGTTACAGAGGCTGTGGAGAAATTAGAACTCTTATTCTTTGCTGGTGAGTAATGGAACTGAAACAACGACTATGGGAAACGGCATGCTAGTTCTGAAAAATAGTTGGGGCTAGGACCACCTGTAACACAGCAATTCTTCTCCTGGGTATATCTCCTAGAGATCTAACAGATAACACATGAACAGACAGCTACACACACCTATGTGATGGCTAGATTTTATGTCAAGTGGATGTACCTGGGTGAAGGCAGAAGTGAAGCCTAACCTATCAATCAGGTCATGACACCTCCTCAGGCATGTGACCTTTTGTATAAGAGAGACTTTGAGCAGAACTCCGTTATCTCCTGCCCCTTCACCTTCTGCTGGAGCTGGGTTCTCGATCTGGTTCATTGACCTTGGTTCTATCACCTGTTGGTCCCAGGAGCCAACAGAGAATGACCAACCTTGAATTCATTCAGCTGATCTTGAACTCATTCACCTCTGCATCCACAAGCCTGTGGCCTTCCTGCTTCATCGTCCTGTTTCTTGTTCTTCAGCTTCTGCAGCTCCAAGAGTCCAGAGAAGCCTCCAGCTTACATCTGACCTAGCGGCTTGAACTGGATTGGATTTACCTCCTCCTACAACTAGGTAAGTCACTTCTTGAAATAAATCTCATTCTGTGTGCATAAAAATTCAAGTGACACCGGTTTTGCTTCTCTAGAGAACATAGAGAATTGAACATACCTACATTCACTACAGCACTATTCACAATAATTCAAAGATGAAAATAGCCGAAGTGCCCAGAAATGGATGAGTTAATAAATAAAATGTGGCACAAAATACAATGCAGCCATAGAGAAAGATGAGCTCTGAAATATCCTGCAACAGGAGTGGCCCCGAATGACGTTATACTGCGCAAAATAAGTCAATTATACAAGGACAAATGGTGTACGGTTTTGCTAATGTAAAATTGGTAGTACCCAAGAAGGTAGGAGAAAGGAGGTATTGGTCTCTTGATAGTGGTAATTTTTATTTGCATTGCTGGGAAAGGGGGCATTAAATATGGGTAAGTGTTCATAGTTTGGTCTGGGTAACAGAGGCTCTATCCTGTACATATGAAAAAGGACACTTTGGTAACTTCTTTGTTACATATAACTGCGCAACAAAACTATACAAGAGGGGCCAAAACTTTGTGAAAAAAAATGACACTATCTTTTAGTTCCATGGTTCCAGCCACATTCTTTTTAAATCATTTTATTGGGGGCTCGTACAATTCTTATCACAGTCCATACGTACTTCCATTGTGTCAAGCACATTTATACATTTGTTGCCATCATCATTCTAAAAGCATTTGCTTTCTACTTAAGCCCTTGGTATCAGCTCCTCATTTTTCCCACACCCTCCCCGCTCCCCACTCCTTCATGAACCCTTGATAATTTATAAATTATTATTATTTTGTCATATCTTACACCGTCCGATGTCTCTCTTCACCCACTTTTCTGTTGTCCATTCCCCAGGTAGGAAGTTATATGTAGAATGTAGATCCTTGTAATCAGTTCCCCCTTTCTACCTCATCTTTCCTCCACCCTCCAGGTATCACCACTCTCACCACTGGTCCTGAAGGGATCATCCGTTCTTGATTCCTTGTGTTTCCAGTTCCTATCTGTACTAGTGTATATACTCTGCTCTAGCCAGATTTGTAAGGTAGAATTGGGATCATGATAATGGGGGGAGGAAGCATTTAAGAACTAGAGGGAAAAAAAAAAAAAGAACTAGAGGAAAGTTGTATGTTTTATCATTGATACCCTGTACCCTGGCTGCCTCGTCCCCTGCCTGCAACCCTTCTGTAAGGGGGTGCCCAGTTGCCTACTGATGGGCTTTGGGTCTCCACTCTGCACTAACCCTCATTTACAATGATATGATTTTTTTGTTCTTCGATGCTTGATACCTGATCCCTTTGACACCTGGTGGTCACACAGGCTGGTGTGCTTCTTCCATGTGGGCTTTGTTGCTTCTGAGATAGATGGCCGCTTGTTTATCTTCAAGCCTTTAAGACCCCAGATGCTATATCTTTTGATAGCCGGGCACCATCACTTTCTTCACCACATCTGGTTCCAGCAACTTTTTGAAGACCATCCTGTATGCAAAAATGGAATGAAAAGATAATGGAATTTTTCCTTGAACTTTTGGGAGCCCTTTTATATGCATATACAATAAAGCAAATATAGGCCATGAATGCTGATACTTCCTAGACATAACCAAATACCGGATGGTGTTAGTTTTATTTTTTTAAAGACTTAAGGTCACACACAGTGTCCTGGGACCACTTGGTCAATCAATATAACATTGTTCATAAAGTTTATGTTCTACATCCTAGTTTGATGAGCACTAGAAGTCTTAAAACCTTGAATATGGCCTAAAATCTTACTAGATACAACTAATGGTCTCTATTAATTTAGAACAAAAAATAAAGAAGGAGCCCAAGATTCAGACAAGGAACTAATGTACAGGACAAATTGTAGAAGATGAACCACAGTCTTCTCTAAGCTAATGGCATAAAAACTTGACCTACCCCGACTAACATCATCAAATGTTCAGATCAGTGATTCAATTTGTAGATCCAGATAGGAAAGGAGGAAATTGTAAAATACAACTTCAAATTCTCAACTATTCCAGAGTTAAAGGAACCATTAGAATGGGATGATTCCCCAGTACTATTGCCCTGAGATTCCCTTTAAACCTTGAACCTCTAAAATTATCCCCCGAAGTCATATTTTCATTAACTAACAGGTCAGCACATAAAGTAAAAAATCTCGCCCTTGAGTACTGCACTGTTGTTGTTGTAAATCATCTCTATGAGATGAAATGATCAACAATTACTCTAAAGAATGAATAATAATGTTGGAGGTGGGTGGGTCGTGATACTAGGTTAATGGGAATGGAACAATTAAAACAGAAACACATAGTAAGAAGGTTGATTCAATGTGAAGACTGTGACCCATGTCACTGAAGCGTATGTGTACACATGCTGGGTAGAAACATGACTTGCTCTGTACACTTTCACCAAAATGCCATACCATTTTGTTGAAGCCAAATGTACATAAAATTAGTCATGTAAATTGCCTTGAGATCAGGCATATTTCACTCTGGGCTATCCTGGGCTGCCCTGCAGGATAATATATTCTTAGGGACAGAGTGTGTTTGAAATAAAAAGATAGCCTGTACCCCTTAGATCTAACTCAAGCCTGGCCTGCTGCAACTTAAGCTCCTGCAATGATATTATTAGTGAGCGCTCAGGTTATGTCCCAGTAGAATAGAAAATGACAAGCGAAAGTTGAAGTGAAACTAAAAGAGCTTAACATAGAAACTTATGATGGGTACTTTGGCACCAGCATGAATACCATTATGCCTCTAAAATCCAATAGCAAATTTGTAAATCAAATCACAAGAATGTGAAATGAGTCCAAACGAGAGAGATACGTGCGGATGAAATAAAAGAAGTTGTAACATTGTGATGCTGAATTTTAAAATGAGAGACCATGTTGGAGGCAACCAACCATTTTTGGCAGAAAAGTTTCCTTCCAATGGAAGTTCCTATGTGAACCATAGAGTGATCTTTAAAATAGTTGCTGGCTTATGTTCCCTTTATTCCGATCTCTTTAAAAAATGGACTATTATTGTTCAAGTTTTATTCCTTAGTACAAAACTGTGCAAGCAGGCTTCATGAGATCAGCATATGTTATCAGACACACTAGGACACTCAGCTCCTGCCCCACAAATGTCCAAGCCCCATTCCCTCCTTTCTTAAAACTGAGAGTGTATATATGCCAACAACATACATCACCGGCACATGTGTGTGTGTTGATTATAGCTATATACAAGTATATGAGCAAGTTTAAGTCATATATGTGTTCATACGGAGCTTTAGGGCCTTAATGGGTTAATTTGGGGGTTGCTAAGTAAAAATGGGTGGCTCCCCACAGGGGAACAACAAGACCAGCCTCCTTCTGGAAAGATTTACAGCCTCAGAACCCCTACGGAGCAGTACTGCTCTGTTCTTAGAGGATTTCTACAAGTTGAAATTGACTTCACAGCAGTGGATTGAATAGAGTTATTTGCAGAAACATTGCCGAACAAAAAAGCATTGAAGCAATGTCCAAACACCACATTTCACTAATTCTTATGGCCGAACTTTCAAAAAGTTATTAGATTTAAAAAGTGGTTAGACCAGAAATAACTAGGTAGATTGAATCACAAAGTAGAAGATAGATCCCACGTTTGCTGCCACACCTCTCATCAAGACCAACACACACACACACACACACACACACACACACACACACACACCATCTCAGATTCCAAACCATGGGGACTCCGTGTGTCATTGTAGAATGCGTCCCCTAAGCTTTTCGTTTTCTGACTTTTTAATTGGAATTCACAGGGGTTGGAAGAGCTGAAATTTTGGAAATAGATCCCCAGGTCTTTCTTCTGAACTGCCTCTGGGTGGACTTGACATTCCTAAGTCTCAATTAGCAGCCCAGCCCCTTAAATATTGGCACCACCCAGGAACTCCTCTGAGGGTGATGCTGTGAGTGTTCACTGCCAATGCTTAGAATTTCAACTCATCGTGACCCTATCGGGTTCTCCAGGCTGTAATCGTGACAGAAGCAGATTGTCAGGTCTTGCGTCCATAGAGCCACGGAGTGGTTTGGGACCACTAATCTTCTGGGGCAGCACCTGTTGTACCACCAGGACCCTTTCAGAGCGTGAGAGTATAAACTGAATCAAAATGCCACTGTTACTTTTACCTGGGACATAGAAGTGAATAACAATATAATTAAGCTTAACACAAGCGTAGCTAGTTATAGCCTAGTGGCTACACACAGCCCAGCATATACAAGGCTAGTGCATGTTGTTACGTGAAAGACATGTGCACGTACTCCAGACCCTGGGGGGCTTGTTTTGTATGTATGATCAAAATCTCTCTGAACTCAAAGGGCTGTTTTCCTAACAGCATTCATTTTATATTCCTGAAACAGACAAGAGAGACAAAACAGAAACCCCAAAAGCCAGCAACTCAAGAGGATGACTTTTTTTTTAAAAGGAACATGGGTGTTGACAACCATTTCTTCTTTGAGGCACAAAAACAAGTCAGCTATCCATTCTTTAAGGTCCATGTCCTGTGAAAACATCAGCTTTTCTTGGGTTCTGTAGTTTGTGGTCTTGTTCAGTCCTATTTTATGTCATTTTAAATTATATTTTTGACCATCTTGTGATATTAGCATCTTCTTTCGTAACTTAGGATGTGATCATTTTCAGAAATTTAATTTTCTTTTGTACAAGTCATGTGTGCATATCTTTTATTGCAACTGAATCAATAGATTTTCTAGGACCTTGGCCTGCTTTATGTCGTGTACTCCATGATCTCCAACATCATGCTAGGCACACAGCAGGAGCTCAATATGTATTTGTTGATTAATGGGAGTTAAGCCATGAAAGACAGCCCCCTTTGGGGAGCTCTATTCTTTAAGTGGGTCAATTAGCTTGTCTGTTCCCCATCATTACTGATGGGATATTGTGAATTACTCGTGTCTACAATCAGCAGATTTAGGTACTCATCATTGTGAATAGCTTTCCACTATTTCAGGCTACCAAAAATAGCTGTGCAGTAAACTCTCATTATGCAGAATGATGGTACAATGCAGTATTCTGATGAGTCATCACATTCTGGTCAGCAAAAGGCATATATATGTCTGTGTGTGCATATATATATATATGCATAACATTATACATATATATACACATTTTCCCAGAATGAAAATATAATCAGATATGTTTTGCATTAAAATTATAACAAACATGCTGTAATTATATCCTTAAAATATAATCAAAAGCCCCATCCTAGCTCCAGCAGAGTATGAGGAGAGTATCCATTCACAATCCTCTAGGTATCGCAAATTAACAAGATGGAGTTCAATCTTTCCTGACCCTACCAAAGAACTATGACATTTAAAAAAATTAAATGTTCAGTATCAGCATCATTTTCAACAACTGATATCTACAAGGGCCTTGGTGACACCGTGAGTTAGGTTTTGGCCTTGTTTCATAAAGATTTGCAGTCTCAGAAACCCTATGGGCTGTTCTACTCTGTTCTATCGGGTCACTATGCATCAGAATGGACTGGATAGCAATTTTTTTTCTCTTTTGCTGGGAGACAGATGTGGCAGTTTGCTCCCATGAAGACTACAGCCTTGGAAATCCAATGAGGCAATTCTACTCTTCCCTACGGGGTTGCTATGTGTCTGTGATGGGTAGCTTTCATGTCAAGTTGATAGTACTTGTGTGGAGGAAGGGGTGGAGTCTAACATCTCAGTCGAGTCTCCTTCTGATGGTGCTTCCTTGTGGGCGTGGCCTTTTAATAAGCCAGACAGTGAGAACTTCTCTCTCTTCCTGCTTCGTTAGATGCCTTGTCTGGCTCTAGGGTTGGTGGCCCAGGCAGCCTGCCAACCCTGGGAGCTTGTCTCGAGCATGCAAAAGGACTAAGTCCCGAGACATGTCATGAGGGTGAATTCACACATTTATTTATCAAAGGGATAACACATTTTATAATCTGTATATATTCTAACTTAAAATTTGGCATACATAGTCACACATCAGGCAATACATCATAGTTGACTGCCCTTACCGGTGGAGAGCTCAGAGGGATGTACTGTCCTCTCTGCTTTGAAGAAGCTCTGAAGCTCGTCTGCCATCAGTAGGGTTTTTATGCATTAAGGTAAACAACTTTGCTTAGTCACACATTACGTCAATGGCCCCATCTGGTAGTTTTGATAAGTTCTACCAGTGGGCATCTGGAGGTTGCTAACTTGTACATATAACATGACTCTGTGTTCGCCACCTTGTGCTTTAGAAAGTTTAAAACAAACATATTTACGAGTTTATAGTAAAATAAAATGGAGTTTGTCTTGCTTATGTCAGAGCTGTGTCACCCCGCCATGTTCCTATGGGCCTTTGTTCGACATGACCTTGAATCCAATGACCTATGATCTCTCAGCTTCACACCTCACCTTTCTGCTTTATCCCACCAGCCGGTGAGCTGAGAACATTTCTAGCTACCATCAGACCTATGGACTTGAGTTGGACTGGGCTGGGTTGCTTTCTTGAAATAACATTCTTTCTTGATATACAGTTCTTTCTCATATTAGTTTTATTTCTCTAGAAAACTCAACCTAACACCGTGTCAGAATGGACTCAATGAGAGTGAGTTTGGTTTCAGGGTTTATACAACTTGCATGTATTTCTGGTGGCCTGGTTGTTGAGTGTCCCACTGATAATGGGAAGGTTGCAATTCAATCTCATCATCGGAGAAAGGTAGGGCAATCTTCTCAGGAAATGGTTGGGGTTATTCTCCTCCCTCTTACAGAGTCACATGTAAATGACTCGATGAAGGGCTTCAAACCGGTTCGAACCATTTCATCCATGCTCAGCAGTGTGAAACCAGATCGCAGCTGAATTTACAAATTAGGGTCATCTGGAATGGGAGAACTTATGGATCAAGTCTCTGGAATGGGAGACACAGAGGAGGCATAGGGCACCCTTTTCGGAGGCTGTTGCATCGGATTGGATTATTGCCAGGACAGTGGAGAGCAACACACAACAGAGCTCCACCGTTGGCCACCAGTTTTGAATAGGTCACTGTTATTCTCAACTCACTCCAAACACAGTCAGCTGCAATCCAACTTGTACACTGCCTTCGTTTTCTAAGAGAGGAAGTAAGCTTCTCGCAGGGATGTTGACTGATATTTCCCCCATTCTGGTTAGCATGATGGTTTCACCACATTTTAAAACGTGGATCAGACCTGGGGTCATTTTGCTGGCCAAGACTAAACCAATCTGCACTGATTTGCATCCTTGACTCAATGGTACACAACAATTTATGCGAGGGTTAGCCAAACTGCATTGGCTCCCGGGCTCCAGTTCAGAACCATACAGACCTATTCAAAACAAAATGTGCTGAAGCGTATTTCTCTATTTAGTGGATGGCTGCCGACAAATTTTCTCAGCAATACACTTGTTTGTATCTCGTCAGGGTGCCATCAAAATAAAGGTCCACATAAAACAGTGGCTTCTGAAAGGATCTAGGTAGGGGCCAGTTAGATACAAGCCAGTGACGTCAGAATGAGGTCCAAACAAAGACCATTGTATTTTTGAGATCCCCAAGAGGTAATTTTGACAGAGTACCAGAAGGCCCAGGGGAAGCACGGGGAAGGATGGTTAGGAAGAAGTTTAAAGAAAAGTGGGAACTGAATTGGTCAGAGAAATATCAGGAACGATACACGAAGGAATTTTGACTGCCATCGCGACTGCGCACTTGCTCATTCGCTAACGGTGGAAAGGGCTGTCTTGCAAGAATTCCATTGGGGAATGTTAACCTCCATCCACACTACAGACCTGGTTTGGCCCTTTCAGATTTCGTTTTGCTGCCCCAAACTCAAACATCCTTGAAAAGGAACATGATTTGGTATTCTGTGAGCATGCCCAAACAGCCTTTTTGGTGTGATACAAATAGCACAGTACATAATTGTTCATAGGAAGGGTGGAGAGGTAGACACACTGCCTTCGGAAGTGTAAAAACCTACATGGGGTATATATTGAGAAACAATAGCTTCACATTTTGACATTTTTGTTTAATAAAAGTTTCTGATTTAATAGCATTGCTTTTTATTTGCCTTCAGACATATAGCTTTTATGCAACTTTGAGTTTATTCCTTCAAAATTATTCTAACAAATATAATGCCAGCTGCTGCTTCAGATCTATCCTTACTTTAGAAACTCCACTTCATTTAGGTATGTGGGTTCTGAAACCTTTGAATACTAAAGATGTTTTAAATGAATACAATAAAATAATTTTTCCATGTAGTTCAGCAAATTAAAACCAAACTCATTGCCATCAAGTGAATTCCGACGCATTACAGGACAGAGTAGAACTTTCCTGGTAGGTTTCTAAGATGGTAACTCTTTACCAGAGTTGAAAGCCTCATGTTTCTCCCAACGAGCTGCTGGTGGTTTCAAACTGCTGACCTAGCAGACTACTGCGCGACACCACAAGGGCTTCACTATGTAGTAGATTGGTGGTTCTCAAACATTAGAATGATCTAGGAAACCTTTTAAAAATCACGCCAGGCCCCCAGTCGGGAGGTTTTGTTTATGTTTGCTTGTTTTTAAGTTGCGGGGTCAGGGCCCGGGCTTAATATGTTTAGTATTCTGAGAGACATTAATCAAAATTAAGGTGGTGAATAAAATACTGGGCTGCTTTTTGCTAACTATTTATTAAAACACAAGTACTTGACATAGCTGAACTGGAGGCAAGGAAGTTCACATTCCTAAGTGTGCAGAGGACTGCAGCTCGTGGAGGGAGATTCAAGGTAGAATTCCCAGCATAGTAAGGGCATACCTTTCTATTTAAATGAATTTTCAATTGAGGTTTGGACTTTTATTTTCCCACTTTAATAGGCTTCCTGAACCTTGATGCTTCAGATAGTATTCTAAACCGAAAAGAGAATTGCACCAACAAATGCTTCTCATATCTCTATCAATTTAAAAGTAGACAAATTTCTCATAAAAAGTACCGAAAGCAGAAATGCCTTATAATTGGTTTGCATTTATTTATACTGGGCACACGAGTTTATGAAGCAGATAACATCTCGGGGGCCTGTCTGGGAGGAGATTTTAAGTTTCCTATCATGACATCAAAGTTGTTAAGAGATGAAAGGGCATCTATATATTTGCATCATAAACAAGATTTACATAGTATGATATTCCAAGAATCTTTCATTTAAACAGGTGGAAAAACAAGGACAGAGACACATATGTAAAATACACAGTCTTACTTGTGGTTGGTGATTAAATTTTATATGGCTTTGATATAACCACTACAATTAAGTGCTGTGATGTGCACGGACTTGTTCAGTTCTTTATGGGGAACACATTGTTTACTAATCCCTAGTTAATGTGATGTGTATATCATCAATTGGGCACAGCTGCAAATACATTTTTAAAGGGACAATTTTCATTCAGTGCAGCAAATTTCAACTTTTTAAAAATCTCTTTTCCTGAAGATTTGTAACTTAAAAGAGACCATTTGGGATGTTTCGACATGCCCTATGCAAGTGAGGATCTGTCTTACTGGATAATTGATACCACAAATTGGATCCCCCCCCCCTCCCGGCAAGTCCATGAAACCAGATGCCAGGCTCACAGAGATGGGTTTGGCGGTCAGTGTTCTGGTGGACATTGGTGACTAGCTCCTCACTCTTGGAGCCTCTATGGGAACAGAGCGGCTGCATCCAGCCCACTTTAGCTGAGGTTAAGCATCAGCATTCATCATACTGCTTGTTCTTTACCCTTGGGAGAAAGGGCAAAAAGATGAATGGCTTTCATGAGGAACTAGTTAGGAGGGAATTAAGTATTCTTCTAATTATACCTAGAACCTTTTAAAGAGTTCCACTCAAGTAAGTTGGCTTTCTAATTATTAAAATAGAAACCCATCTCTGAAATTGCTTTGCCTTTCAAAACATGAATGGCATCATTCATTGGATCTGATGGTTTACCTTTCCCACAGTCATAGCTCCAAAGCAAAACCGATTCTGACCTTACTGAAATCGTTTCTTCTGTTTGAAATACTATTATCTATAATTGTCAGCACAATCCGTTTCAGAGATGTTTCTTGAATACCAAAAGTTTAAGCAAACTGGCTATTTTTTTAAGGAGAGGCATGTTTCATGTCAGTACCATTAGAAATAAACAGTATTTCATCAAATGCGTGAATGAAATACAATAGTAACAGATGCCTATTGGGAATGGATCTCTGATATAACAAAAGCCCTGTTACAGAGAACTGTCAAGTTTCCTATCCTGCAACCTCATTCATTTACTCTCTGGGGGAGGGACCTGTGTTCATGTTTGTGTTGTTATATTTGTTATGAGGTGCCATGGAGTTAGTTCTGACCCTTAGCAACCCCGTAGATAACAGACCAAAGCATTGCCCTATCCTGCGTCATCCTCACAATTGTTATGTTTCAGCCCTTTGGCAATCCACATCTTCAAGGGTCTTCCTAATTGCACTGGCCCTCTAGTTTACTAAGCATCATGTCCTCAGGGACTGGTCCCTTCTGGTAACAACATGTCCACAATATGTGAGTGAAATCTTGCCATTCTCCTTTCTAAAAAGAATTCTGACTGAATTTTCCCCAAGATAGATTCCTTTGTCCTTCTGAGTGTCCATGATAATATGATCAACTCCATAATCCAAATGTATTATTTTCTTTGGTCTTTCTTATTCATTGTCCAGTTTTTCCAAGTCCCCTTTGCTTTCAGCAAACAAGATGTGTCATTAGCATATGGAACGTTGGTAATGAGTTATGGTAATTCCTCCAGTGGTAATGTCGTGTTTTGCTTCACATATTCCAGCTTCTTGGATTATATGTTCAGCGTAAGGAGTAGATGAGTATGATGAAAGGCTGCAAATCTGATGCACATCCTTCTTGAATGTAAGCCGTCAGGATCTCCTAGTTCCGTTCAAATGACTGCCCCTGGGCCCATGTCAGGTTTCACAGGAGCATAACTAACTGCTCCGGAATGATCATTCTCCACAAGGTCATCTTTGGTTTGTTATGATCCACACAGTTGAATGCTTGTGTGTAATCCATAAAAGACATGTAAACATCTTTCTGGGAAAGAATGAGGAGTTTATAGAAGACTTTGCAGTTACATGTGTTTTGTTCATCTTTTTTATTCAATTGTGAATTTATGTTAATATACTTAAGTATTAAAACCATCTTTTAACTTGATTTTTCACTATTAGTCACCAATGAGTATGCAAGCTATAGCTATAGTAATAGTAAAATAATAATGACTAATTTTATTAAATACTAGCCATAAATATGAACTATATACTCTCTTAGAGGCCAGGGAGCAGTTTATTATAAAATATGATGAAGCAGCAATGAGATGAGCAAATGAATTTCTGCTTTATAATTCTAGTCAGAACACATAACAACTAGGTGTCCTCATCAAGCTAAGGTAAGGGGAGTTTTAAAAAAAACAGAAAGGAAAAAAATAGAACTGCCACGAAGACAAAGCTACATGAAAATCTTTTTCTCTTGATAATTTCTGGTTTCCAGCTGACTGGGATGGGTTTCTTCTGTTGCTGTATCACCCTCTCTGTACACTTTAATGGTTTTATCAGCCTCTGCTGTCGGTAATCGACTTTCAGACTGATCAAAAGCACAGGCAAATATGCCTGATTCCCTGTCTAAAGACCCAGGCTGCACAGCTGCATGAACTCTCTGGAAATTATAGCCAGCTCTCTAGTCTCAAGGATTCGTCATGCCATTGTCAGCTCCAGATATCAGCAGTCCGTCAGAATTCACTGTCAATGGCTTAATGTTGGCATGATGACCAGAAAGATTTTGAATGAAACGTCCATCAGGGAAGTTCCACTGTTTTCTGTTATCTGGAGAACCAGATGCAAATGTGTAATGTCTTGGTTGTAAAACCACATCCCGTACTGATTTTTTGTGATTTGTTAGTGTGACTCTTGTTTTTCCAGCCACCAAGTCCCATAATTGGATTGTAGTGTCATGTCTTCCAGCAATGATTTGTGGCTCTGCTTTTTGACATCTCCCAGTGGCAACTGCATTTGTGTGTGCATGTGATGTGTGCACACTGGCTTTGGTTCACACATCCCAAATCCGTGCAGTTGAATCTCGGCTACAAGTTACCAGCCCATCTATTGTTGGAAGCAAATCCAAACCATACATGGCACTTAGATGTCCATGATAGTGTCTTATTGCCTTATTGTACTCAAGATCCCAGCACTTCACTTGTTTGTCTTCTCCACAAGAGAACAGGTAAGGGCTCCTTGAGCTTACGATCACACCACAAACTGCACAGATATGACCAGTCAATGACAGCTTTAATTTGCCACTTACCAAGTCCCAGATCTTTATAGTTCTATCAGCAGACCCAGTAACAAACCACTGATTTCCAGGTTCCACAGCAATATATCGAACCCAGCCAAGGTGCCCACTGATAACTCTGTAGAGTTTCCAAGGCGGGTGCCACTGGGGTTTTGGCATCGTGGGGGCCTTTTTGGCCACCAGTGGAAGCCTCCCAAACTGCAGTCAGAGACGCAGGCTGTGACCGGTCAGAAGCCCCAGGATGTCGGTATTCATTTCCACCAGGTGTAGTTCGATTTGCATCCACCCTGCTCTGAGAAGAGGGTGATGCCACCACTCAAGACTGTGCGGCGGATTCACTTGGCATTCTCCGAATCTTCGTATCTGCCATCAAAGCAACCCCAGGGCCTGGTGGATATGGGTGCGTACCTGTCACCAAATATTCAACTTCTTGCCCTTGATTGGCAGGATATTGCTTGTGATTGTAGGAATCGGCTGCATTTTAAAGAGGAATCTCTTTAAAATTTTCTTTTGAAGTAGGCATATGCAACACAGGGCCATACTCATTGTGAAGTTTGACTGCCGTTTTTCATTTGTGACTCTCTACATCCAAAGGCCCAGGTTTTCCATTATCAGCTCCAAACATGTCATGGGTCCTTTTCAATGACCTGAACACAAGTGTATGCACTGAGTGCTTCTGTACCTCCGCAACCATGATGCTACCCTGAAATTCACCTGCCAGCCACAGAAGAAACACTAACTCTTCAAACTACATGCATTTTTAATCAGTAACTCTACCAAGAAAATCCTATACAGATGTAGTTAAAGATAACGTAGAAGTTAAATCGCTTATCCAGAATTGCATACCTGAAAATTGTAAGATTTAAATTCAACTCTAAGTTATGCTCTTTTCTTGATCTCATATCTTTCAATAGAATGCAGAGGGGAAAAAACAAGAGGCACGATACTTTTCATTTTCAGTGAGATTAGATCCACTCAGATCGGAAACTCGTATTATAACTTAATAAAGACACATACCCATAATCTTCCATTCAATTTTTTTGAAAGTCTAGTTCTAACAACCTTTTAACTCGGTACCAACATGTTCTTAAAATAACATGTACATATATATATATATTTATTTATTTATTTATTTATTCTTATATGCTGTAATTGAATGAATGGCTCCCTGGTACCTAAGGACTTCCTTGTCCTTGCATAATTCTCTCCAAAGAGAAAGCCTGGCTGAGCTCATCTGCTACAGAATGACACCTATCTATAGGGCCACACAAGAACTCACCTTTCCTGGGAAACTCAATTATCCTCAGAAAAATTAATAGCTTTACAGTATTCCTTCATCCTGCCAGTTTTGCTTCAAGGCCAATTACACTCTTATAATAGAGTTGTTCATATGTATATCTAAAGTATTCTTCTGTAAAAAGATACAGACTTTCAAATGTTTATTTGTATCACTCATTTCTGCCGCCCCCCCCCCCCCCCCACACACACAGAACAAGCAAAGTGTTTGTCACACTATCCAATGATGATTATCATCCAAATGAACAAAGGTTCTGGTAATGATTTTACCAAAAATAAGAGTTTAGTGTATATTTCTCTATAAGCATAATTGCAAATTTGGACGGATGTTTAAAAAGAATGTACATGATTTGCCAGCTACCTACTACCCACTAGACTCCAGATGGCAAGCCAGTGTAACAAGCAGACAAAATGAGACCACATAAGAGGTTCCTTGTGGAACGGGAAAAGACCTCCTTTATCCCTGGATTGATCCTTTCAATGTAAAGCCCTATCCTTCCTTTGAACTGCTAATATACCTAAAAGAGAGAGAGAGAGACTACTTTAAATGTCTTCCTGGGACAAGTGCTAGGGATAATCCAGCCTCTAATGCATCTCCCCATAGCTGCAGTCATTGGACTGCCACCTGAAGCCTAGAGGGAAATAAGAGCATTTGACTTTGTACAAATTGATTTAATAAGCTTAATGGACACTTCTGTAGAAGTCACCGAAACGATGCACTTGCTGTATGACCTGGTGTTGGCTTGTGCCCTGTTTCTGGGAGGTGGCCTTTTCTTTTGCCTTGTTTTTAAACATTACACCCTATGTTGAGCCTCATTTCTAAGAACTGGATGCTGGCTTTGCTTTCTGTTAGATTTGTAGACACTGCTTAATCTTTAATGACTGGAATCATACCTTATTCTTACAAACTTCCCCCCTGGGACTAGACCGATCGGTGAGTGTTCTTCCCATCTGAACCTTCCCTTTGCAAAGCTACCTGTCTACCAAGATCCCCAATGACCGCCAATTTTGTTTTTCCCAGATTCAAATCAACCTAGAAGATCTGGTTTAGCTGGGGTTAATCACTGTAACAAAGTCCAGCCTGTCCTTCTCAGTAGAAATAAAGATTTCTGAGAGAGGAAATAAAATGGAGCACGAAGACTTTGCATGACAGGGAGAGAGCGAGAGCGAGAGAGAGAAAGAGAGAGAGAGAGAGAGAGAGAGAGAGAGAGAGAGCAACGCAAGGACATATGCTAATTAGGTGATTCCATGTGTAGACAGTAAATGATTACATCTGGGGACTCCAAAAGCCAACTTCTCCTAATATGCGGTCAGCAGTGGGCAGATGTCAGAGCTGCCTATGCTTGCCCATATTCTTTTCCACTCACACATGAGCACTTACCCAGTGCTTTACGGATGATCCATTGACAGACTAGGCCACCACAGAAAAAATGGAAGGCCTTATAGCAAGGCTTTCTAAACAGCTCTTGCACTGTAAACTCTAGTGGACCTAGGCATAGTAAAAAGTTCCTGAGTCCCCAATTACAATGAGCGGGCAATATCTGCCACTAAAGCCATAAGGGTTCTGAGCTTTCTGTGAAAAGATTAAAGCCGAGTTGAGTTCAAGAAATTGCCTGTTTTTGAGAATCTTGATTATTTTTGAAAGGCTATGTGTTGAATCAAGTGCTGGCAACAAATATGGCACTAGTCATTCCAAACACTGAGCTATTGACCAAGCCTAATGGTTCTGTTGACTTTGAGGGCTTCTTTGACATGCTACCACCCTGCCTAACCAAGGTCATCAAAGCCCAATCAATCTACCTTTCACAGTATTCTGTTTACATAATTTCATGTTCAAAGGAAGGGACAAGATTGGTTGGTTTAGGAGACACATGAAAAAATAGACCTTCCTGGTGATCAGTATATGTTCAATAATTTCTCTATAGCCTGTAGTCATGGTTGCAGACCCCAAGGAACTCTCTTCTTCCATAAATTCCTATTGCCCTAATTAGCCCTTCGTAATACATTGTCATTAAATGTTAATCATTGTTTTCCAGTGAATCTATACCTTCAAACTAGATCATACACTTCTTAATGTTAAATTGAGTCCTGTTATTAAGACTCAATTCATTGTCTACTTTTTTCTGGTAACCTTTACAATACCAAGGAGCAGGTTCAACCTACCTGGTAGGACCTTAAACCAGTTACTATCCCCATAAAATAACCAACTGCCAACAAGCTGATGCCAACTCATAGTGACCCTAAAGGACAGAGGAGAACTGCTCCCTTGCATTCTGAAGACATTACATCTTCACAGGAGCAGACAGCAGATTGGTTTATAGATCAGCAGATGGATTTGAATCACCAACCTTGATGTTATCAGTCCAATGCTTTTAACTCACCATACAACCAGGGCACCTTAGTTGTTACCTAGTCAACTTAAGTCATGGAGAACCAATGAGTGCTGGGGTTGAACTGTGCCCTATAGGGTTTTGAAAGGCTTGTTTTTCAAAAGTAGATCACTAGGTCTTTCTTCTGAGGCACCTCTGGGGAGACTCCAACCTCCCAACTCTCCAGTTAGTGACAGAGAGATTTAACTGCACCACCTTCAATGCACTGTCATTGAGTGCGTTCTGACTCACAGTGACCCCTTAGGACAGAGCAAAACAGAGCAGGCAGGTTTCCAAGACTATTACTTTTTATAGGAGTAGAAAGTCTCATCTTTCTCTCATGGAATGACTGGTGGTTTCAAACTGCTGACCTTGTGGTTAACAGCCTGACACTTATCTGGCTATACCACCAGGGCTCCTGCACTATCTCAGTGGGTCAAAAACCATGTTGGGGTTAGAATCTTAAATGTGTGGGATCCTAAAGAAGATCTCATCCAGCTTTCTACATGATAAGAATGATTTATTGGCATGATTTTGTTAGCAGTAGAAGTTTAAGTTTCAAATCAGCACAGAAACTTAACATTTTAACCTTGGTTTAAAGTTAAGGCCTATTATGTGGCAGGCACTTTGCTAGGGGCCAGATAGATATCAATATATGAAACAAAACATGGCTTCTGATCTCAGGGAATTCATAGTCTGATTGGGGGGGGGGAGACACAATAAAAAGGAAGCAAACAAATAAATATCTGATTACAAATTACTGCAAATCCTAATGAAGGAAATGAGTAGTAGAAAAGCCTAATTTTGAGTAACTTAAAGAAATTGTGTTCACACAAAATTCAGAAGCCATATCTGAGAACTATGTTGATGCTTCTTGGTGCAAGGTAATGCTGCTTTCAAAAAATGATCCAGCAAGATTTCTCAGTTAAAGTTTAGGGGATAAAATGGCCTCTCTACCTTTGTAAACTATGAGACTCCTTCCTATCAAGGGCCATGCCAGGCTTTTGATTATGTTTCTCTGTGCTACCCCTGTTACTCACATGTAAAATTTTGAAAATCAATGAAGAAAATGAGGTCATGGAAGGTAAGATTATATAAACATTTAAGTCAGGCAAGGTAAGCACATTTTGAGTCTGCACTTATGTTTAGCTGAACACTAAGCTGCACGATCCTTCAAATACTTCGATCTGTATGTCTGAAAGATGGTCTCCAATGTCTCTGAACAGAGACCTCAGTCAAAGTGAGGACCCTCCCAGACGCTTACAGGGGCTAGTGGAGCTCTGGAAACTACTTGGGAAGTATTTTGAATTCCATATTAAGCTGATTGTGTGTACTCCCAAACTCAGCTCACAGACTAGAGCAATGCTTCAATCATGCCTCTTCAACTTGCACAGATATTACTTCTGCTGTTCAATTAGAATTAGAAAGAACAAATCTCCCCTTCACCTCAGTGTTTCGATTGTCCATTATTCACAGGAGCTTTAGAATGAATCCCTTATAGGACATCTCACCATCAGAACCCTCATTCCAATGTCTTTGTGCATCACACGGAAGGCTTTCTGATTGATGAGAAACTACAAACGACATGGAAAGTAGAGTTGGGATTGGGGCTAGGAGAGTGCTAACATTATCGCTTTATTTTCATTAAGGATGTGATTCTGATGATGAGGATGGTTCTCCTTTTGGAACAAAGACACAGATCTATTGCAAGATATACGCAGATACCACTCAGTGCTTCAAAATGGATCATGATAAGCTACCAAAAAAGTCATTGAAGCAAACCACTGGGTTTCTAAGTGCAGTGACCCATCATTCAGACCAGTCAACATTTTCAAAGACATCGTGCAATGGATGGAAATGTGGGAGAGGTCCACATGCTACTGAGCGTCTTGCTGGAAGGAGGTCTCCCGTGATGTGTCGTCATGCACTACATGCGACTCTGTCCCGAGCAATACTTTTGTCAGCAATTTTAGAAAACTATTACAAAGGGTTCATCCAATGTTTATTTAACCAATCTGAGACATAAAAGAAATAGATTGGGTTATAAATACTTCATAGGCTAAAAGGAAAATATGCCAAACAAAGGAAACTAAATTGACATAAAGCTTTCTTATCTTCTAAAGTCCAGTTGCACTAAGAATCGAAGAAAGCCCGGTTTAACAGAATTGTGTTTTGTTTTTGTTAATTGCAATTTAAATATGGTCTCTTGGGAGATGAGCTGGTACGCTTCACAGCCTTGGTCTGTGGCCTCTTTGTTCAGCATATAATTAGCACACACTGTCATGTGTCACAGAGCCAATTCTGACTCATGGTGACACTAAAAGTGGAGGAGAGTTGTTCCTGTTGTGTTCAATCTTTATGCAAGTCGATTGCTAGGTCTCTCTCCGAGCAGACTGGCTTCAGGTTTGAATCTTCCCTATCGCAGCTGAAATATTCACCCATGTCCACTTGTTTCTAGTGCTCTTAAGCATCATAAAGTCTATTCCAACTCAGAGCGAGCTGATGTACAAAGACCAAAACAGTGTCCAGTCCTGCACCATCCTCTTGAACAATATTCTGCCTTCTCTCGTTCATACGCTATTCTTCCCTTACCTCAATGTCTTCCAATGTTACATTGGATTGCCTATAATGCCAAGCGCGATGTTTTCGTAACATTTAATTAATATATTTTGGTTGTTTTATATATTGATGACTATGAAAGTAAAGAATAAAAGCAAAAAAAATTTTTTCCTGAAATTAAAAATTCAGGCATTATAGGGTTGTTTTTGTATTTTTCATTGCCATCATATATGATGCTTAGGAATAACTCACATAAGACTTTAAAACATATTTTAATATCATTATAAACATAATTTTCATCATTCTGATATAAGCTGTCCCAGTGCCAAAGATGCCTTGATCGCAGTTCGGAGAATTTCCTGCTTTTTGGTTCCTGGGCTGATTGCTTTCCCCTTCCTACAGGTTAGGTCTTTTCCCATAAGTCACCCTAACTCTGCCTAAAGCTTCTCTAGCTACCGACATACGGTTACCCCTAGGAAAGTCGGACATACCGGAGGGAGTGCCAGGGGCACTCCTCTATAGACTTCAACCCATGATGGATGTCATTAAGAAAATGCATAGCGCTCTCCTCCCTGGAGTGTGTTTCTCCATCATCTTCCCATACATAAACCCTTAAGACCTTCCCTAAGACCTCCTGCTAGGTTGACTCCCAGGTGTCCACAGCTACAACTCGGTCTTTAATTCACCACTTACTCTTGAATTCACCGAGTACTGGCTTCCTTCTCTGATCTCGCTCGCTTCTCCGCACCATATACCATTTGCCACTCTCACCGCCATTGAGTTGATTTGGAGTCACAGCAACCATGGAGGACAGGCTACGCCCACCCCTGTGGGTTTCTGCGACTCTGTAACTCTCGTGTTGTTGAGCTGGTTTTGAGCTGTAGTAACCCTACGACAACAGAATGGAACACTGACTGGTCCTCTTGAGCCCATTTTTGCAGCCACTGCAATCCATCTCATTGAGGGCCTTCCTCTTTTTCACGGACTGTCCCCAAGATGATGTCTATCTCCAGGGACTGATCTCTCCTGACAACATGTGCACGGATCTAATATGAAGTTTCCCTATCAACTTTGCCTTTAAGGAGCAATCTAGCTATACTTCTTCCAAGACAGATTGGTTTGTCTTTCTAGCAATACGTGGTACTCTCAATGTTCGTCTCCAGCGCCACAAGGCAAATGAATTGAATTTTCTTTGGTCTTCTTTATTTAATGTCCAACTTTCACATGTATATGAGACAATTGAGAATACCATGGCTTGGGTCAGGTGCACCTGAATCTTCATCTCTAATCTTGCTTTTCAATCCTCTAAAGAGGTCTTGTGCAGCAGATTTATCAAATGCAATGCATTTTTTGATCTCTGGACAGTTGATTGTGGATCCAAGCAAGACAAAATCCTTAACAACTTCAGCCTTTTCTCCACTTATCATGATGTTAAGTTTTGGTCCAGTTGTGAGGATTTTGGTTTTCTTTACATTGAAATATTGAAGGCTGCAATCCTTCATTTGTATCATCAAATACTTCAATTCTTCCTCAGTTTCAACAAGTAAAGTTGTATCATCTGCATATCAAAGAATGCTGATAAGCCTTTCTCCAATCCTGATACTATATTGTTCTTCATATAATCCAGCTTCTCTACGTATATGCTCAGAATACAGATTAAATAAGTATGGTCAGAAAATTCAACTCTGACACACACCTTTCTGATTTTAAATCATGCAGTATGTCTTTGTTCTGGTCACATAACGTTATCAAGAGAGCTATGTACAAGTTCTGCAGGAACACACTATAGTGTTCTGGGATTCTCGTTCCTCTCAGGGTTATATGCTCCACATGTTTTGTTATGTTCCACACAGTCAAATGTTGTGGCATAGTCAATACAGCAGAAGTAAGCATCTTTCTGGTAATCTCTGCTTTGAGCTGGAATTCATCTGACATCAGCAACGAGCTCCCTTGTTCCATGTCCTCTTCTGAATCTGGTCTGAACCTCTTTGTGGTGGTTAAAAGGCCTCATCTTTCTCCCATGCAATAGATGGTGGCTTTGAACTGCTGACTTCACAGTTAGCAGCCCAATGCATAACCAGTATGCCACCAGGATTCCTAATTATTCTCAACTCTTCATTTTAAGACCTACTTCTAGGGAATCTAACCAAATACCACTAACTTGGAATCTACTCAACAGCACCTAATGATAACAATACCAGCAGTTTTATATGCTGTGTACTGTGATAAAAGTGCCCCACAAATATATGATATGTAGCACATTTTGACAAATCTAATAGTTTCCTATGCCTTGTTTTTCTGTTTCTCTCCCTCTGGTTACCAAAATCACTCATATCTTTGAATGTTGTAAATTGAATTTTTTGCTCAATAACATATCATTGGCATTTCCCCCAAGTATTTAAGTATTCTCTTAAAGCATCATATGATTTTAGTGAAAGAATGTACAAAAATATATTTAATCAACTTCCTAATTAAATATTCCTTATTTCAATTATCAATATTAAAATGGGTACTTTGAAGCTTATCTTCTTCAGATATCCGTTATTCACTATAGTAAATCCTTAGAAGTATTATTTCCAGATCAAAGTGCATTTTTTAGGATTTTTCTATAATTTCTAAATTTACCTGCAAGAAGGTAAATTGTCATCATGTTACATTTTCCATTTCCTCAAGCCTTATCTAAACTAGATTTTAATCTTTGCAAGTTTTATAGAGAAACATATAACCTTGTTAAATTTTGGTTTTCTTTTATTAGATTATATGGGATTTTGTATATCTTTTTTGTCAAATGATCAATTGGCCATTTTGAGGTGGTTATATTTTTCCTATTGTCATTAGTTTTAAATAAATTTTTAAAATTAGATGTTTCACTTTTGCTTGTACAGTGAACCCTCGTTTATCGCGGTTAATCGGTTCTAGACCCTACCGTGATAAATGAAATTCCGCAAAGTAGGATTCCTTATTTGTAAATCAAATATTTTCGTAGTTAGAGCATAGAGGACATGAAAAAACACCCTTTAGTCACCATTACACTCGTATTACCCAATTTATTAAACAAAAAAGGGAAAATACAGTAAAACATTTTGGACGTTACAATGATCATTTATTATTTATTATATTATTTATGGCATCTAGTTTACAGTATTACTATTTCACATGCAGTATTATTACACATAGTTCTTACAAATACTGTAATCAATGGCGTGCAACCTCCATGATTTTCTTGCCATCTTTGATCATATCCAAAAGTTTTACCTTTTCCTGGATGGTGAGCATCTTCCTCTGGCGCTTATTTTTATAGTCAGAAGGCTTAGAAGAAGCAGCTCGTTTAGGAGCCATCATAGGGCTTAGATAAAATTTCTTAAAAATCGCAAACAATTACAGTACACTGTACAAAAGCAAAAATGCATCTGATACGTAGCTCCGATACGTAGCGATGCAGAAAGAAGCATGTACAGTATGAGCCAATCAGTGGCAGTAGTGACAGAGCATGCGCTGTTACACAAAAACCGCGATAGAGTGAAGCCTCAGAAGTCGAAGCGCGAAGTGGCGAGGGTTCACTGTATTGATGTTATTTTTCTCTTGTAAAGTATCATTCAATAAAATCTTTTCATATTTTCCCTACTGATTTTTTCTTCTTGCTATTATGCTAAAATAGACAATGCCCACCACCACAAAGTAAAACAGCTATATTTTATTTTGGTCACTTTATATGAAAATGTAGAAAATTTTCATTTTTATATAAAATTTGAAGTGGGCACCAGCTTAATTTTCCCCAAATAGTTAATATTGTTATAGCAATCATGGATCTTTAATGCCAGATAAAATAGCAAGGAGATATCAACAAATGTGAATACAACTACAAAGGGAAAAAAAAGAACCACAATAAGTCTCTTTTGGCCGTTTCATTTTGATGACTTCCAACTTTCATATATTCAGACTTTTTACAAGCCAAGTTCCAATTATCAATGGATGTTTGAGTCATGCAAATGAAGGCCCGAAAGCTTTACAACAGGTGTGTCATTACGGTAGACTCTGCTTTGAAGAAGCAGCTCTTCCTCAGTCCATTTTGAATACATTTTGACCTGATGGGCTCATCTTCCAGCACTACATGTGACTGTGTTTAGCTGCTATTCATAAGTTTTTTCATTGAATAATCCCTCAGAAGTGGGCAGCTTATTCCTTCTTCATAGTCAGTTCTTAGTCTGGAAATGCCACTAAAACCTGTTTATCATGGATGACCCTGCTCGTATTTGAAATACAGTGGCATAACTTCCAACATCATAGCAACAATGAATCCACCAAGACCAACTGATAATATAACTGAATAGATAGATAGATAGATAGATAGATAGATAGATAGATAGAGAGAGGTTTGTATCAGAGAAATGGGTCTTGCAGTTATAAAGGCAGGTGAGTTCCAAGTTCATGGGTCAGATGTCAAGCTGGAGGCTTCTCTCGACTTGTAGGGGTTGACAATTCCAAGATTGGCAACCCAAAAGAAAAACTTCTGGCAGCAGAGGTGACCGAATTCAAGGAGGGCATGTGGTTGACAACTTCCAGGACTGACAGATAATAAGGCATACTTTTAACTCAATTCCAAAGAAGCAGAGATAGAAGAATGCTGGATCCAGATCCAGCAAAAAGCATGCAAGCTTTCCATAGTACTCACTTATGCGGGAAGCAGGCCACACCCCTGAGGAAACTTCAGTTGTATCTGTGATCCAAGTAAGGGTGTTGCAGCCCATCACCCTAATCTTCTTACAACTAATTTTCTGCTCTACAGATCCCACGTGGAGCTGACTACATTGTTTCTTAATATTGCGATGAAATTAGGAAATTTCCGGGTAAACAGATATAAAAAGAAATGGTAAAAATGATCAAATCAAGGGTTCACCGGGGGCGGGGGTGGGTGTGGGTGGGGAGGAGCTGATACCAAGGGCTGACTCAAGTAGAAAGAAAATGTTTTGAAAATGATGATGGCAACATATGTATAAATGTGCTGGATACAATGGATGTATAGCTTGTTATAAGAGCTGTAAGAGCCCCCGATAAAATGATTCATATAAAAATTATAACAATCAGCCTTTCAAGAAATAATAACGGGAGTTCTTGAGAGTTGTTAGTTGCTGTCGAGTTGACTCTGGCCCACAGGGATGCCGTGTCCAGCTGTTTAGCCTGTGCCAGCCTCATGGCTGCTGTGAGCTCCTTGAGGCAGTCACAATCCATCTCCTGAGGAGCTGCTCCTTCCTCACCAGTCCTCCAGCTTTACTGCACAACAGGTCTTTTTCCAGCAACTAGCCCCTCATGATAACTTTTCCAAAGTAAGTGAGTCGAAGTGTCAGCATTCTAGCTTCTGAGGCATGCTGCCTGGCTGCAACTCAGACATGCAGGGCGGAGGGGGCACAGGTGCTGTTACATGGAAGGGATTGCAGTGAATGAGAAGAAACAGAATATATATGAATTGTTGCATCTAAAAGTGTTGATCTGCTCAGTAAACCTGCACTCAAGTCACGAAAAAAGGGCTATTAAGAAATAAGAATCAGGCTTACTGTTTTCCTCGGGACTGGTAGAATGACTGATTATGACCCTTCATCTCCTTCAATCCTAGAACTAAATGTACCCCAATAGGTCAACTTTTATTCAAACAGCAAATGGGATCTAGGTGAACAATAACATTAAGGAGGTGTGCACTCATTAGAACAATCAACCATACAAATTCAAAAGGGCAGCATTTGCATAGAAATAAAGCTCAGTAAGTAAGAAGCCACAGGGAAAAAGAAAATTAGAAATAGTAAAGACAGGGAAGAAGTAGAAAGAATACTTCCCCTTGTTGAAATTGTAATCAATGTCAGGAAACAAACTGTGTATGAATGTTGAATGGAAAACTAATGTGCTCTGTAAACTTTCACTCAAAGAATAATATAAAGTTATATATACATACATACGTATAATCTATCTATCATCTATCTATCTATCTTCTATCATATTTCTATATAGCAGTAGAATAGATGCAAGACAAAAACAGAGGGAGAAAACAGATGCCAGCAAACAGCGAGGAACACCAAGGAACTCAAGGGTCTACCTACAAGGACCTCCCCTAGAGCTTCACTTTGACTTCAGACTTCTAGCCTTGTGAAACGTGAGAGAATAAGTCATTGTTCTTTAAAGAATAAAAGAAAAGGGAAGAAAGAATTTAATCGGTGAGGCGCAGTCTTTATTAAGCAATGAAATTTATAAGTGTTTTAAGGAAGCATTTTAGGAAGCCCTGGGTAGAGAAGAGTATATATATATATATAAAATGTTTTTGTGGTTTTTTCCAATGGAGTTAATAACAAATATAGTAAAAACTTGTGATATTTTAAAAAATCATATCAGCTGATGGAAAAAAAACTAGAAACAGTACAATATACAAAGAGGCCTTTGGAATCCTAAATTTCTATGTAGAAAAAGTCAGCCAGCTTAGAAACTTATTGAATACAAACCTCAGTCATTTCTCTGTGTGTGTGTGTGTGTGTGTGTGTGTGTGTGTGTGTGTGTGGAAGATGACTCAGAGGACAGAGCCAAGAATCCATTGGGAAAATTCAAGAGCTAGGAAGAATCATTCTGGGATAGAGCACATAACATAAATCAAAGAAATGACAACCTGTGCTTAGATGTATTTCTGAATTTCTATAGACCATTGATTTCTGTGTGCCTCCCAATTTCCCTCCACTTTCAAAGGGGGTGTCAATAGTGCTCCTTCTACACTTCTCTCAATGACATACGCTAACTCCAATACCACATCATGTTGTTAGGTTGCTAGGTGGTTGTGTTAGACAGGGTTCTCTAGAGAGATAAAACCAAATTGCTGATAATTTAATATTATTTATAGAGATAATTAGATATATAACAAGAAATGAACTGTTAAATCATATACAGATAAATATATAATACAAGAAATAAACAGTTAAATTATAAAGCACTACAAATGGCTCAGTGCAACTCATGTCCGTGAGAGAGAGAGAGTTGTGAGAGACTAGCAGTCCTTCAAGTCTAGTCTGCTCCCAGATCTTCCTCTATTTATAGAGAGAGCTAGGCTATGTCAGCACAGCAGCCAATCACAAGGCAGGTCACCAACCGCCAGTCCCCAGCTCCAGAGATGTCTTAAAGGGACTTCAACTTACAGCGACACAGTCCATAGGCTAGGCATCCCAAAGGTAGTGTAGCTTTTAAATTGAGGCACTGAACAAGCAAGGCAGCCACACACTGGTCCAATGATCAAAGAGTGAGAGACAAGAAAGGTGAGGCTCACCAAGCCATCCATCTCTCTGCCCTTCAGTCAATCCCACTTGTGTCCATCAGCCAGGCTGGCACAATAAACTATCTCAGTGGTTTACTTCAGTTCTTGCTTCTCAAGGCTATAAGAAGCATGCCACATGGCAGAAGCCCTTTTGTAAGTCGAAGTAACTTTAAGGAGGGTAAGGGAAGTCTCAGAAAGTACACACCATCACTGGATGGGGGCCTGGGAACGTTTGTGATTGAAAATGGCGGCTTCAGGGGATGGCAAGAGTGTCCGCGGAGACCAGAGAGTGCCTGAACTCAGAGCAGGACAACTAAGGGAGAGCGGCCCGTCGAGGGCACAGAGGGGCCTGCGAGCCATGCCCAAGAGGGAACTCTCACCCTCTGACATGCAAGAGGGAACTGGAACAAGAGGGAGTGGCTGGCCTCAGTCTGCTATTTTTCCTCTCAGATCCCCACTTTGGGGTGGGGGCATGGTTGAGGGTCCTGGCGGACTTATTGGCTGAGTTTCGGCACATCTGTGTGATGTGACATTGCTGGTGCCTGACAGGGATGTGCCCAGGTTGGCTTCCACCTGGGCGTAGGTGGTCTGGGTCTGCAGATGCCCAGTTCTGGTGTCTAATTGGTGTGTAAATTGCCACCCCATTTCTTGTGGCAGGGCCCACTGATTTTCATTTAGGGTACATATTTGGTGGAGACAACCTCCCTTTCTCCCTAATCTAGCTACCCCTGAATGGCTGTAAATCTTAATATTAATAAAGTATACCTACTGCCCGGTTCTTTTTCAAGGTTTTCTTGTTCATGTAGTGTGTGGCTACTAACACGTGGCTATAGTTTTCAGATATTCAGACTGAGAGAAACTGAATTCTGGAATAGGCACCGTATTCCGGAAGCCACGCCCAAAGAGATCCTCTGCACTGAGCTCTGATTTCCAGGAGAAAATCCTGCCCTTCAAGCCTGAGCCTACAGCATTAATTAGCATGGAAGATTTGTGTGGATTTTAGGAAGTAGTGCCCACATGTTGTGTGTGAAAGAATGGCAAATAATTTGGGATCCGAAGCATTTCTGTGATACTTGTAATACAGAAATTATTTGACATGAATGATTTGACACTCCTCCCACAGAAAGTGGAAGTTAGTCGTCCTCCTTTGAGTATTGTCTAGACTGTGTGACTGGCTCGATGAGCAGAATGGGTGACGCTAGGACACAGTGGCTCTTTCTTTCTGTAGGGACCCGTGCCTTTTACATGCATGGAGAAATCACATCCAGATAAAGACATGGCAAGGATGCCTCAGCTATTCCATGCCTCAGTTATTTGAGTCTTCTTAGGCTAAGGACCAGAATTCTGAGTCAGGAAATATATGAGAGGATCCCAGCCCCGGCTACCATTTAACTGCCACCTGGCTGGAGAGACCTCCAGCCAAAACTGTCCATCAAAGCCACTCCTAAATTGATGACTCTTCAAAGGTGGGTTAGCTACCTGTTGACTTCTTAGTTTCCATAAAATTTTACTCTCAACTTTCCAGATGTCTAAAACAATGTCTCTTGTTGAGTTTTCATTGCATTTGTAATTAATGTCTAGATCAATTTTGGGTGAATATGGTTGTAATATATAGTCTCCCAGTCCAAAAGTGCTTTATAAACTTTCATTGATTTTATTCTTCTTTAACTTCTCTTGGTGATATTTTATAGTTTCCTGTAGAGAGATCTTACACTTCTCTTGTGAGATTCATGCTTAGCTATTGATCTTATTTAATTCTCCAGGAAGAAAAGCCGGCAACAAGGATATGAATGCAGGTAGTTTATTTAGATAGTGATTCCAAGTACCAGAGTGGTGGGAGTGGGACTATGAAAAGGAAGAGAGCCAATAAAGCCTGTGTTATTAACCTGCTACCACTATGGACAATTGGGATTTGGTCTTAAAACAAATTGAGAATGAATTCCTCCAGTTGAGGATTGTCCCCAGGAGTATTACTATTTATTACTGGACATCTGGAGTGGATCTGTACAAAGACCGAGCCAAAGGCCTGCAGCCTAAAAAGAGTTTCCCACAGTCAGTGGGAGTTGGGACACTGGTAATGTGCATGGAACTGTCCACCGTTGCTGTGCTGAAATCGGGTTGGCCAAATAAAATATTTTCCTCATGAATTACATGTATTTCTGTTTTTTATCCAGTAAAGAGTCAATGTATTCTTACATATTGATCAAGTATCTAGTAACCTTGCTAAATTCACTTATAATTTATTCATAGATTATTATGGATTTCCTACCATATGATTATAGCATCTGTGAATAATGATGATTTAATTCATTATATGCCAGTCTTCATGACTTTTACTTCTTGCCCCCAGTATCTAGACAAGGGGCTTGCAACCTGCGGCTTACAAGCCATATGCAGCTCTTCCAGTTCATAATATGGCTCTGGAGTAAAATTCCAACATTTTAAAGGATATTATTCAGATAATGGTGATTTCCTTTGTAAAAATATATTTATGGCTCAAATAATTTTTAAGTTGTTGTGAGGGACAGGATTGCCTCTTCCATCTCAAAAGTGTGCCAACTCTTGCTCTAGACCTTGTAGTACAATGTTCAATAGTGGTGTGAGTGGTGATACAGGGAGGGTAGCGGGAGAGTGGGTTGGAAAGAGGGAACCGATTACAAGGAACTATGTGTGACCTCCTCCCTGGGCATGGACAACAGAAAAGTAGGTGAAGGGAGATGTTGGACAGGGCAAGATATAACAAAATAATAAGTTATAAATTATCAAGGGCTCATGAGGGAGAGGGAGCAGGGAGGGAGGGGAAAATGAGGACCTAAAGTTTTGAGAATGATGAGGGCAATGAATGTACAAATGCGCTTTATGCAATTGATAAGAGTTGTATGAGCCCCTAATAAAACGATTAAAAAAAAAGAAGTGATAAGGAGAGACAATGCTACCTGTTTTAAAGAAAGCATTTACATTGTAAAGATTAGGATATTTGCCATAGATTTTTGGAAGGTATTATTTGTCAGATTGAGAATATTCCCTTGTATGCATAGCGCTCTAGGAATTTTTTTCATCCTAAGTGGACATTGTAGCTCCCAAACCAAACTCACTGTCAATGAGTCAATCCCAACTTATAGCATGATGGCATTGTTTATCAACTTTGTGGTTATTTTCTAAGAACTACCTTTTGGGAATAGTGATCCTTCCTACTGTATATTTGACTTTTATTGAATAATCTTTGGTTTTATTTAAAATATGTTTTATATTTATTTTATTTTGATTTGGGGATATAGTTTGCTATTCCTTTTCTCATTTATTGAAAATAATGTTTACATAATTAATCTCTAGGATTTATTTTATTTTGAAATTTAAAAGAAAAGAAATTTTAGAGATAAATTATGTAAACATTATTCTAAATAAAATGGCTTTATTTTGAAATTTTAAATAGTTTCTTTGCATACAATTCACATATAAAATTCAACAGTTCAATCATATTAAGAGAGTTGTGCAGTCATTACCACAACTACTTTTAGAACATTTTATTCTCTTTTGTACCCTTTGTTGCTAGTTTCCCATTTCTGGCCAACCTCCCATGCTCTACCTCTAGGTAATTATGAATCCAGTTACTGTCTCTAAGACTTAATAACTCTGAATTTTATATACAGAACAATATAAAAAACAAGACAAGAAACAACCATAAAGACAGAAATCAACAATAATGACAAAATAAAGTGGAGAAAAACCTCAATGGAAAAGAAAGCAGCAAATATTAACTGAAACAACTTTAAAATAGGTCCAAAGGGATATCAAATGATAAGATGTCACATTTTAACCTCACTATATCTGCCTTAATCCACTTTACAATGCTCTCTGCTGATGGCAAGGCTGTTCACATCCATTGACTGTGATAACATCCTTTGAAGGGGCTCACTGGGGGTTTAATCCATCTAGGGATGGTATAAATCGATTTTGGGCTTCGACCATCATTCATAGGCTTCTACAAATAGGGTGTTCACAATTCAATCTCTGATATCATTCCCTCCTTCTGATTTGGATTACATTATTTATAAGCCTTGAATCACATAGGTAGGTATACTTCTTCCATGTGAACTCCCTTGAAGCCTCATTCAGATGCTGCTTATTTGAAAACATACTTTTTAAACCACAGATGCTATTTTTGGTGTTAACCAGGCACCATCTAGTTTTTGCACCACACTTTGCTGCAGCACCCATATGTTCAGTGATCTCTTCATGAGGGTGAGTATTGAGTACGGCCATATCATAAGAACTCATTGTTCTTAAAGATGGGCTATGACTAAGTGTGAGCCCAAAATCTATTCATATTTCTATGGTTTATATATGCCTCTGGTTCACTTTAGAGACATCATTATGATTTTATAATAGAGAACATGATAAACCATCCCAATGGGGCATATGGTAATTCTCTTGACAGAATTGATAGTATTATGGTAATTCTATTGATAGTAAATTAATGATAATGTCATTAATTTAGTCAATGGTATAGAATTTTAAATATTGTTAAGCAAAGTAAATTATACATGTATAATAAATGACAATACATGAATTGTTGATTTGTACTGATTAAATGCTTAAGTACCTGGACACTATTTACATAAACAATGAGGGTTGGGGATAGGGCAAAACTTTCAATAACACTCATTCACAAAGGCAGAGCCATGCCTGCCAGACTAACATATATCTAGATTTCTTTTGATCTGCGTATGTATTTATATAAGGTTATACAGTTCTTCTTGCTTTTCTTATGGGAAAATGGCACGGGGATCATATCTGACCTCCTCTGGCTTCCCTACCATCGTGCTCAGACATGCCTTTACCCTCCATCCTTCTTTAACCTATTCTGACCCCAATCATTCTCCCATGGCACTCTACTTCTATGCTGGGTTTGATACTTGGTTCCAGTATCCACAGAGAATTCACAAACAGTAATCACTATTAAGAGGGATTACTGGGGGAGGTAGCAGTTTAACATAAACTAGGATTAGTAACCAGTAAAGATCTAGTCATTGGTCCAATGCTATACATCTCCTCGGTTCAGCCAGCAGTCTAGTTTCTCTTTCTGGTCTGCAGCCTCTCTGCCACACAGTCCCTTAGCCTCTGCCTCCCTGATCCAGGAAGCAAGCCAGTCTTCTGCTTTCCCTCACAGTCTCATAGACTTGGTGTTACTCCGCTGTTTTGTTTTATGGTTTCCTTGCCTTGGCCTCTGGTGCCCCTGGTCTTGGCTTCTGGCATTTCAGACAGAGACCTGGAAGATAGTCAGCGTCCAATTGTCCTGAGAATTCTCTTTCTGCTTCCATGTCAAAGATGGCTATGGGAGTGGCGACTACAACACTGTGTTTGGATAATCTCCCCCAATTATTTGTTGGGAGTTTCAGAGGCATGGATTGAAGAATGAAATTAATAAATTTCATGCTACTACATTATACTGTTCCTATTTTGTTGTTTTGTATTTGAAGTACAATTTAGATAATGATATTTTTCTAATAACCCGTGTATTCTCCTTCTAGCCATGTGGTAAAAGAAAATATTATACAACTTAATTCCCAGTATACCAGAATTTTTCATTTAATCTACTCATTACTGATTACTAGAGTAATTGCATTATGCCTCAGTAACTTGAAAAAATTGACACTTATGATTTGATACAATGCATAGTTAATGTTTGTAAAATTTTCTGCATTCTTGAAAAAAACGGTTGAACTGCATGTATTGGAGGCAGTGTCAATTAGGGTAAATTTGCTCATCATATTATTCAAATATTGTGTACTTGTACTAGTGGTTTCTTTTTCTGCTTGAACTATTAATTAATGTGAAGTATGAAACCTTACACTAACTGTGGATTTTGTTTCCACTCATGGAGATTCTTTCTCTTGATTTTTATTTGACAGGTTTTGGTGTCATGTTATTAGAAGGATATGCATTTCACATAGTTATCTTTTCCTGATAATTTTAACTATTTGAGTTCTGTACCTTTGGTTTCTAGTTGTCTCATTTTGTCTAATATTATTGTTTGCCAAGTTTATTTTAAATTTTCTATGGTATATCTTCCCTCCCCCCCACCCCAAACTTTTACCTTCTGTCCTTTAGTAGCTTTTTAAATATCCTTCATGGTATTACTGTAAAGGCAAGGTCTCATCATCTGCTGACAACTATATATGTATATTTGTTGTAGTTAGGGGTTATCAAGTTCATTCCAACTCATGTACAACCCTATGTACAACAAAACAAAGTACTACTCAATTTTGTACCATCCTTACAATTGTTCTTATGTTTGAGGCCATTATTGCAGCCATTGTGTCATCTCGTTGACAGTCTTCATTTTTTTCCTCACTGCTCCTTTGCTTTACCAAACATGATGTCCTTCTCCAGGTTCTGATCTTTCCTAATAACATATCCAGAGGAGGTGAGACAAAGTCTTGCTACCCTTGCTTCTAAGGAGAATTCTGGCTGTATTTGAAGACAGATTTGTTTGTTCTTTTGGCAGTCCCTGGTACTTTAAATATTCTTCACCATCAATATAATCCAAATGTAATATTCTTCTTCAGCCTTGCTTATTCAATGTCCAACTTTCATTTACATATGAGGCTATTGAAAATTATATCTATCAATGTGGCTTGGTCATTATTGGCAATTGGAATGCACAAGTTGGAAGCAAAGAGGAAGGAACAATAATTAGAAAATATGGCATTGGTGAGAGATACACAGATGGAGATTGAATGATAACATTTTGCAAGACCAACAGCTTCTTAATTCCAAGTGCCTTTTTCAACAGCACAAACAGCAACAATAGAAGTGGATTTCTCTAGTTGGAATACACAGAAATCAAATTGATTCCATCTGTGTGAAGAGATGAGATTGAAGCTCAATATCAACAGTGAAAAGCAGGCCAGGGGCCAAGTGTGGGACAGACCATACACTTTTCATATGTAAGTTCAGGTTGAAGTTGATGAAAATGAAAACAAGTCTACCAGATAGAAAACACGACCTTGAGTATATCCTCTCAGAATTTTTAGAACATATTAACAACAATTGTACCCATGGAGCAATAATCACAGAAGACCCAATGAGCTCTGTGGAGCTGTGGGATCACACCAAGAACATTTACATGAAGAAAGCAAAAGATCATTCAACGAGAACAAAGAAAAGATGAATGTAGATTTCAGAAAAGACTCTGAAACGTGTTCTTAATCGTAGGGTAACTAAGGCAAATGGAGGAAATGATCAAGTCAAAGACCTGAACAGAAAATTTCAAAGTGCAGCTCAAGAAGAAACAAGTAATATACTAAAATGAAATCTGTAAAGACCTAGAGTTAGAAACCGAAACACAAAGAACACACTTAGCATACCTTACACTGAAAGAACTGAAGAAAACATTAAGTATTTGAGTTGCAATATTGAAACATTTATGTCGTTCTGGTGGAGCAGTTGCTATACTTTGGGCTGTTGATTCCAAGGTCAGCAGTTCAAAACCACCAGTCAAGGCTTTCTACTCCCATGAAGAGTGACCATCTGAGAACACCACACTGGCAGTTTTATCCTGGTCTCTGGGGTCACTATGAGTCAGAAGTGATTTGATGGCAGTGAGTTTTATGTTGTGTTATGCTGTGTTTTGTTTTTGTATGGCCAAAATATTGAAAAATGCAGGAAGCACCAAAAGAAGATGGGAATAATACACAGAGTCACTGTCCAAAAAAGAAACAGTTAACATCCAGCAATTTCAAGAGGTCGCATATTATAAAGAACCAATCATATTAAAGGAAGAAGCCCAAGCTACACTGAAATCACTAGCCAAAAACAAGGCTCCAGAAGTTGATGGAACACCTATTGAAGTGCTTCAACACGCTGATGAAGCACTGGAAGCACTCACTTGTCTGTACCGGGAAATTTGGAAGACAGCTACTGGGTCAACTGACTGGAAGAGATCTCTATTTGTACCCATGCCAAAGAAAGGTGACCCAGCAGAATGCTCAGATTAGAGACCAATA
>NW_022103928.1:39633190-39634200 GCF_000313985.2 Echinops telfairi
AAAGCAGAGAATACTAGAAAGGTGTTTATTTGTATTTTAGTAACTATGCCAAGACATAGGACTGTGTGGATCATAACAAACAATACACAACCTTGAGAAGAATGAGAACCCTACAATGCTTAATTGTGATCTTTTGGATCCTGTCCATGGATCAAGAGGCAGTTGAGGGAGCAGAACAAGGGAATACTGCATGGTTGAAAACCAGGAAAGTGTGTATGGGGGTTACACCCTCTCACCATGCTTACTCAGTATATATGCTGAACAAATAATCAGAGAAGCTGGATTAGATGAAGACGAAAATGGCATCAGGATAGTAGGAAGGTTTATTAACAATCTGTTTTGGAGTTGTCAAAACCTTGCTTGCTGAACATGAGGAGAACATGAAATACTTGCTGATGAAGATCAAGAAGTGTAGCTTTCAATATGGATTGCAACTCAATGTATAGAATATAAAAATGCTCACCACTAGACCAATGATAAATGGAGAAAAGATTGATGTTGTCAAGGACTTCCCCTTGCTTTGATCATAATCAATGCTACTTCCTGGAAGGAGCAATCAGTTCAAAGGATGCATTGAGCTTCATAAATCAGCTGCTCAAGACCTCTTCAGTGTGTTCAACGGCAGAGAAGTTACTTTGAGGACTAAGCTGCACCTAATCCAAGATATCTTTTCAGTTGCCTTATGTGCATATGAAAGTTGGACACTGGATAAAGAAGACTGCAGAAGAATTGAGTCATTTAAATTATGGTGCTGGGGAAACATATTGGAAGCACCATGGACTGCCCCAAGAGGGAACACATCCACGTTCGAAGTACAGCCTGAATGCCCTTCGAGGCAAGCCTGGGGAGACTTGGTCTTAGGTACTTTGGACATGTCAGGAGTGACCAGTCCTGGAAAAGGACATCATAGTTGGAAAAGTAGAGAGGCAGCAAGAAATAGAAAGCCCCTCAACAAGATGGATTGACCCAGTGGCCAGACCAATGGGCTCCAACGTAAGAGCAAAGATAAG
>NW_022103928.1:39634902-39651889 GCF_000313985.2 Echinops telfairi
TAACCACTGGCATAATGAAGTTGTCAAATTTATAATCAGTCTCAGAGACACTCTCCTGGAATGAACTAATTTGAAGAGAAAACTTGACCTAAATCGCAAGACTCAACTCCCAGAGTCTTGGTACTACTATAGACCCTGCCTTCCCCGCCCCACCCTGGGAATATTTAATAATCAACTCAATATCTTCTTTACTCCTTAGTTGTGGGAAGAAAAGCATGCTCTCTACATTATATGTCAATATCTATGCTTCTACAAAATGGAAGAAAGTCCATCAGTAGAATTCTACAAATAGTCTACCAGCAGCTTTTTTTCCCAAAGCACATTTTTGAATCTTTACTGAGTGTTTAGTGACCAGGTTGGGAGTTTCATATAACTTATTTATCATCAAAACTCGCCGTTTAACTATATTGTTGCCATATTCTGCAATGGAATTCGAACCTTGATCGCAAACTAGAACATTTCAAGAAACATTCTGGTGCATTCCCCAGGTATCCCCTTGACCAATTTTGACAATGTTTATCAATCTCTATAATGAAGCATGGCTAACTATTAAATGAAAATTAAATAACTACCTGGAACCATTACCATTCAGAGATTATAATTAGGTAATTTGTGAAAAGTGGTATTTAGTTCATTCACTATACTAAAAAATGTTAAGAACAGTTGTCCTAGGACAGAGATTTGACTTTTATTAATAATAATAATAATAATAATAATAATAATAACATATCGATTGCTTGATGATCCATTAAATCTGGTGAAGCTTCTGAACTTCTTTGGATAAACTTCATCAGTGCATGAAATCAAAAGAGCATCGCAAAGGAAACACATTATGTTGAAGGCTGCTGTTTTAAAGGAAGCCCATCTGGTGTAAAAATATAATGCAAATTGGTCTTGAGTAGCATACGAACTTCTAAAGTGACATTAAATAATAATACCATTTGGCAAGTTTACAAGGGCCATACTTTTAAAGTAATGTGGAGATTGCTATTTTGAATTGTATGCAACAAGCGTCATGTTTCAACAACTTGTCACTCAACAAGTGAATATTTCTGTGAGTTCCATTGATGCCTGGTTTGGTGCCTAGATTCATAATGGATGGCATGCTAACTGTTAGTCAGCAGAACAGTCTATGAAAAGAAAGATGTAGTTTTCCCTGAGTCCACAGACCCCTGAATTATTTCTCTGAACTCCTGTTAAGAAGCCCTAAACTAGAGATCCTAAATCTATGCTTTGGGGATCCAGGCCATTAGAGACTTCAGCCCGCGGGGTCATCATTTTGTTCTTTCTCCAACACTGCCCAACGACTGAGCGCCTCACTCCCCAGAAGCTTCCTTCCTCTCTTCTGTAGGAATGCCTCTCCTCTGACTCTTGGCACACCTGTCTTCCCAAACTTCAAGATGCATTTTCAAAATGTCTCTTTCTTGATTCTGGGCACATCCCACACTGTTCTCTCTTGGCATACTTTGTTGATCTTCTGTGCATTTTATCAACTTATATACACACTTAGTTGTTTGCTGTCAGACTCTTGAGGGGCTGTCGGAGGTCTGTTTTGCCTGTCAAGAGTGTGCCCATTGCCGAGCATAGCATTGATCCCGTGGAAAGAAGCCACTAGATACTGACAGTCGGAATGGGTGCTCTACCCTGAACTGAATCTTAGCAACTGAAAGAGTGAGATAAACGAATTGCTTCATGTGAGACTTGACTAGTTGATTTTGTTGTTTGCAACACAGTTGTCTTGAGGAGGATCAGCACGAGAACTTTATCTTTGTGTCAGAAAGAGCTGAGGCGCAATATATTTTGTTTGCATCAGTTTACGGCTTGCTTTGACACTATCAATCATGAGCCTTATTTTCTTTTTGCCTTGGCTGGCAGAACACTTAGGTCCAGATTTGGGTCCTGGAGGGGATTTCACAGTATGTGTTGAATAAATTCCTAGGAATTTTGGTTTCATCTTCTTTTTCCATTTTTAGCCTTTCTTTTTCTTCATTGTATTGCATTTGAAAAATATACTTTGTTGTACTTGCTTCCGAAAGCAATATTTAATTCTAAAAAAATTAAGAGGGATTTTTGGGCGTGCTGATGCCTTGAGATGGAGACTCGCTGAAGAATCAGCTTCAATTTGTGGTGCCCTTATTCATAACAAAGCAAACATTACCCACTCCTGTGCTATCTTCACGATCATTGTAAGCCCAAAGTAAGTGAGCTGAAGTCTGCCATTGGTGCGTCTAAGGAGCATTGTGGCTGTACTTTAGCTAAGACTGATTCGTTTGTTCTGAAAGTCCATGATTTCTCAATAGTCTTTGCTAACTCCACAGTGGGAATGAACCTGTTCTTGGGTTTCCTTTTGTATTGTCTGGGTCTTACAAGGATGTGAGGTGATTGAAAAGACCATGGCTTGGGTCAGATGTCGTGGATTTGCCCACTGCAATAACATTGGTTTCTTGACTGACTCTTCCCTTGGACATTGATTATTGGTGGATTTGCCCACTGCAGTAACATTGGTTTCTTGATTGATTCTTCCCTTGGACATTGATTGTTGGTGCACATACAATGAAATTGTTGACAACTTCAATTTTTTCCCTGTTTATTATGATGTTTGCAAGATCAATTGTAAAGCTTTTCATTGTCTTCAGGTCCAGGTCGCCTTCCCATTAAAGGCCGTAGCCTTTGACCTTCATCAGTAAGTGTTTCAAGTTCTTTTCATGTTTGGCAAGCAAGTTGTGTCATCTGCATATTGCAGGTTGCTATCGGGTCTTCATCCAATCTTGATGCTATATACTTGGTCATGTGTTCTAATAGAACCTAAATTATTAGACAAAAATCTTCCTTTGAAGGTTGTGATCTACTACTAAGCACTTTGACTTCCCTAAATTGATAGTAATAATCAAAGGTTGAAAATGAATGTAGAATTCAAGGTAGAAAGAGTCTCAGGAGTCCCAGAACACAGGCTGGGAAGGGGTCTAAGCTAAGCTGGGGCAGAGACTACCTTTCTGTGTGGAGCCATTCAGCAAAGTCGACTCGGTCACCTTTTGAGAATGAAGAGGCATGGTCTTAGGCAGACACTTAAGTACGAAGCTGCTGCTTGGCCAGTAAATAAATCCCAGGTCATCAAAGAAGGTGCCCAATGGAATTCATTGAGTCACTTGACCAAATGACCTGTCACTTTTAACATCGGGCATGACTTCCACCCCATCTGCGCACGCCCTGTGTGCCCCTTGCAGTGCCTTCATACATTCGGCTGGATGATACTTCTGATTAAAGCCTGTTTAAAATTAAATCCTTTTGTTGGGGGCTTGTACAACTTATCACAATCCACACATCCGTCCATTGTGTCAAGCTCTCCTGTATGTTTGTTTCCCTCATCATTCTCAAAACATTTGCTGTCTACTTGAAAGCAATTTTTTAAAAAGAAATATTTTTGCTAAAGTCCTCTGTGGGCCTGTTCTTCTCCCTCTTCCCTCTCAGTGAGTGATGTGAGCCTGGGGCTGGGCAGAGAACCTCTGTTCTTGGTGAACCAGCTGGGTGCTAACTTATTCTCTCAGACTTGTAGAATTTGGCCATGTTCACAGAAAACAGAGACTAGAATAAAATATTGACTGTTTTTGTAAAGTAAGTACAGAATTTTCTGGGATATCTCTATAATAAGGTATGCTATAGTTCACACAAAATATTGTTTGGTACACTAAATAATGTATGGTTATATATTATATAAATATATGTGTGTATTTATATGTAAATTATATATAATATATTATACAAATATATAAATTGTATATAAATATGTGTATCTATTTATATATAACAATAGGTTGTGTTTTCTGAGGGAGATGCCATAGAAATGTTTTGCCTTTCCTTCCACATGATACAAAAAGAAGGCAATTTTTGCCTTGCGTTTTCACATTCCATTCCATTGCAAAGGACTTGGGGTCTGGAATGAGACAATACAGCAGCTCTATAGTTCTTTTGAATTCCAAACATACTTGCAAATCTCCACATCTTCTGAAATCCATGGTTCTCACCTCTGAAGTACACTAATATTCCACCAGACAAGAATGTGAGAAAATGAATCCTTGGCCTTATACTGTTCTTTGAGTGTGATGAAAAAGAAAGTCACAGTAGTTATTTGGTTTAATTTTTTTTTAATTCAACTGAACACTTCATTGCAAGTTTCCAAATTACTACGATTGTTAAAAAGACCATTAAACTTGGGCACCTAATAAATGTTGCTTGATATTATTAGAATGAACACTTGTTGTTTGTGGTTGTCAGCCAGTTGAGAAATCAATGTTTTCCCAAACTAATGTGAAGGAAATGATGTGAGGCTTCTGGTCTGACTTGTACTTATAATATATGAATATGAATATATATATGTAGTATATATTGCAACTGTACATATCTACCAAGTCCAGGTGGTTGCAGGATGGGAATGTGGAATGCTACGGACACTCCTGTGGTTCAGGGAGTGTGCTTTTGAATGATGGAGCTCTCTGGATTTCTCCCTGATAGTCTGGTCTGTGAAACTACTCAGTGTGGTTCTGCACTGGGCCCCCTTGTTACCACAGACATGCTGGTGTCCCTCAGAGAAGACTGCCAAAGGCAGTGCTGCTGGAAAGTAGGGCATAAACGTTTCTGATTTCAGGACAATTGGACTTTTAATAGGCAGTCTTTGATTAATAAGTGACCTTTGAGAGTGGATCCCTAAATATCTCAAATAGGGCACAGTTTGTCTGCAGAGAAGCAAAATGATGTTCTTGCACAGGTGAAGGAAAAACTTGGTTGATTCTGAAAGTTTTCTGTTCCTTAGTCTAGAAGTTCAGACAATGCTTGATTCCAAAGATCACGAAATTAATCTTCCTCTTTTCCATCTTTCAATGTATGGCAAGTTACCAGCTTCCTTTGACCAGCTTGCTGTGCTCTTGAACTTGTTTTGTAATTTTAGTATTTCACTTTCCGGTAGATAACATTTTATTTGAAAGCCACACCCTTGGTTGTAGAAGATGCCCGCTTGATAGTTGCATTGCTCAAAAGTATGGAGTTTCTTTCATTGTACTGGACCCTAACATTGTGGGGTTCGGAATCCTAGGGCTGTACCGTTTCACTGGACTAGATGGTGTTAGAATCTAAGAAAGAGCATAACTCTATCACTTCCTTGTGGGTCTTTGGCAAGAGGTCTTTTCAGTTTTTAGCTTAGCAATTCCAGATCATTGAGCAGCAGGTCTTTTTATAGTTCAGACAATAAAATATGTCCAAGAGATTTTGTAGTGTTTCTCTATTGACTTACTGATAGCAATTGATTATGGCTTTAGTCAAAACAACAACAACAAAACCAAAACCAACTGAACTCACTGCCATTGAATCAATGCTGAGGCAGAATGACCCCCTGTGGGGACTGCAATGTTTACAGAGTGAAAGCCCAGTCTTTCTCCCACCACCAACCAGGCAGATCACAGCCAAGGCTCTGTGGTTTTAGACAGCGCTAAAATATAATCAAACTGAATGATTATTATTTCTATGGTTTTCCTTAGAGGATTCAATATAGTTCGTGGAATGGAATAGAAAGTTGAAGTAGGGCTTCTGGGTTGTAAATAAACAAAAATTAGCATCACAAAACAACCCCCAAACATCTGGGAAACCAGATTCTTCATTGTTTCTTGAGTAGCCCTGAGTGATTCTTCATGATTCCTCCTTTTTAATTTCCTTTTATGAATGTTTTTTTCCTCCTTTAAGGAAGGATGGTATCAGCGTAATTTTTTTTTTTTTTTTTAATGTCTAAGAGTTCAAAGCTGCCTCTTGAACCTGTGGTCCTTAAAATTTTACAAAGGAGCATGCTATATCAGGCTCAACAAGGCTGGCCTCACATAAAGTCATACAGGTCTAAAAACAAATACAATCTTTGAATACAAGGTCAGAGAAAGAATGCCATCCTCTCCCCCCCACCCCCATCAACCATTTCTCTCCTTTCAAAAAAATTGAAATGGTGAGCTGGTTCCCTGCAGGGGTCAAATGCATGTCCTAGCAGACACTTGGGTTAATATTAAACTAAAAATTAATAGATTAGCTATCTATTACATGCTTTTAGTGTCAATTAATTTAATAGCTGTTTTTTCCTTCTTCTTCCTTTTACAAGGCAGGTAAATATAGTGCATAGTTTCCTGTGGCAAGTTCTCAGGTAGATCTTTTGTACTACAATTGCCACCAATTGATTGGGCTGACACGTGTAATCCCCTTTGGGTTCTGCAATGGTATGATGTCAGTTAGGAGCCTTGAAGCAGGGCTATTAAAAAGCACATTAAACATGCTCCTTGTTGTAAGATTTATGCTAGCTTACGCTAGAATAACAATGGTGCAGTGGTATTTGTTTGAAAATGAAAGGATTATATGGTCTTTGTAAAATGAGGAATTTAGTTTTGGGGAGGGGCAGTGAAATGGTGATTTATTTTTTGTTTATGTTCCTATGAATCCTTTGATATGTCAACTTCTGTCACTAAGTCTTAGGACATTTGTAATTTCTTGAGTCAACCAAGATGAAATACATATGGCCTCAAATAATTTATGTCAAAAACTCAACTGTGCAACAAAAATGCCAGTGCTTCTTGTAAGAGTAGAATAAGAATTGATCATTTGGTCTGTCGTAAATTATAGGTAAGTAAATTTTGGTTTTCAGGGGGGCAAAGCCACAATTCTCTCCATAGCATTTAAGAGTAGCTGAGCATTTCTCTTACTTTCAGTTTTACTCCAAGAAGGAACACAAAAGGTACATCTCAAAGGCTTTGAGGATTTTCCGGGTACGGTATGCTAGGTATGCTGCCTGGATGAGAGGCATCCTCTCGGATGGGTGTGTGTACATCTAAAATCTTCATGCAGATCGTCTTCATTAAGGAAAAGAGTTGCTCGATTTGGGGATATGGTTAGAGAGTGACTGTGGTGAATTTGCTTTCCTTCAAACCTTACAAACAGAAAACATCCCAGGACTCTAACCCACCCCCTGCCCCTGAGTGGATTCTGAGTCATATAGAATCCTATAGACCCTATAGAATAGAGGGAACTGCTCCAGCTAGTGTCTGTGACTAAATCCTTTGGGAGCAGGCAGTCTCAATTTTTGCCTTCAGAGTTCTGGGACTAGTGAATTTGAACTGAGCCAACCTTATGGTGAGAAATCACATGCTTAACCCACTCTACCTCCAAGGCTCCTTCCTAGGACTCTAGACCCCTGCTATTCTTTGGTTCTTTTCCATTTCTGTCTCTTCCCCTGGCCTCTGGGTTACAATAGCCACAGGGTCTGTCTTATTTATCAGTCTGTGCCCTGGTATCATAACTCTAGGTCTGGCTTATGCTGCAGAATTTAAATGAATCAGTGAAGTTCACCCTTCTGCAGATGAAGAAAGTGTGAGTAGTGAATGAATGAAATTACTTGAGAGAGGTCATGCTCAGGAGCAGATCTGGGCCTCCGTCTTTAAAAAGATGGATCATTTACACTCCCTGATGGGAGGTGGATGTTCCTTTTCACGCTCTCAGCAACCAGGGAAGGCACCTCCCAAACAAACACCCAGCTGACAACAGTTCCCATTGGTCACAGCAACTCGATTTTCCTGAGAAACTTAATTCATGAAACTTCTATTTGCGTGAGTGAGTCTGGCTAATGACATTTTTCTACATCATTGAAAAAATCAGAGTATCAAATAAATAACATATCCTCATTTTCTACCTTGAGAACATTATTTTGAATAAAATAAGTTTGTTACATAGGACAAATAGTACGTAGTGCTACTTACACGGGAATATCTAGACAAGTTAAGTTTATACAAATCAAAGTCGATTAGTGGCTAGCACAGTAGCAATGGAGGGTGAAAGGAGAGCTCATTGCGTAGGGCATACTGAGCTTCCTCTAGGTGCAATGGTAGAATATGGAAACAGATACTAGTGATGGTTGCATGACACTGCCACTGAATGGCACATGTAGAATACTTTGAAATGGAAAAAAGATAGAAATGACATACATTATATCCTTAGTTGAAAAAGTGAAAACTAGGTGAACATCACAAGGAATGGTGTGTTGCCGTGGTCTATAACGTAAGACCCCTAGAGTGAAAAACCATTCTCAAAGGGCATTAGGAAAACAGAATATGAGTAACCCAGAGACGTTGATGTGTGGGCATGGTAATTAGCAGATACTCACAAGGTGCTTGGTATTGGGATGCTCACTGGGAACTGTATTTAATCAGAGAAAAATGGAATATCTTATAAAATGCCATTTCCTATTGATCTTTACACAAGGAGCTATTTCCCTACAGTATTTAGGTTCTTAACATTGTTTTTCTTGAAGGTAAATGTAGATGTTTTGGAGAATATCCATCTCTGGGATTCTTTGGAAAAGAAAATTCATTATAGGGGCCATCTGTGAATCAGAAGTAATAGAAAATGGAGTCATGCACTTCCCATGATTAATTATGCATCAGGAGCACATGGCTTGGTGGAGCGGGTACAAGCCTGAGGAATATGAACGCAGAGGATCTCATTTCTTAGCTTCCAAATGACAACAGGCTGACCTTGCGAATAGCTTACCTCAGTTTGTTTATCTCTAAAATGGAGGATGCTGATTTGATTGAGAGATAATTAAATGATTGGTAAGATAAAGCCGTACGATGCTTCACCATAGGTCAAAGAGGAGTCACGTGACCTTCAAGACTCCAATTTGTAGCCCAAGCCCATCTATTCCTAGGGCATCATCGAATTCTACTCCACCCCACCCCGTTTGCTCCTAGTTCCCACACACGCTTCTTCACAGAACGTAATCGTCGTTGTCCTGCTGAGTGCTTCTGAGGTCAGAGTGCAACAGCTGGGTTTGAGAGGACAACAAGGTAAACAGAAGTGAAGTAACTTCTCTTCTCTCTTGCACACAAGCCACACACACACACGTGGACAAACATACAATCTGCACTGCCTTCCGCCATTTATTGATGAGTTTTTTGGTGCTGTTTCTGGAGTACATAATTCACCTCTCTTACCTTTTCTATTCATAAACAGAAAAGTAGCAGCATTTACTTATTTTATTCTCTACGAAAGATGCAATTTATTTTTAAAAAGAACTTCCTTAGAGAGTAAAGAAAATAAAAGACCAAGAAAAATTACAATTATAGAAATCTACTCTTACGTTTGTTAACACCTGAGAATTAAGGATAAGTCCTATAAAACGGAAATACCTCAACAAGCTTCCTGATATCTGACCTCTTGTCCCTAAGAGAATACAGTTTTTGTTTCCTCCGGGTGACATCATAACAGCATATTTTAAAATCTCTGAGTGGTTGCACTTGATCTCTACAGAGCTGCTGGGACCCTATGGCTGCTCCCTAAGCACTGGTCTCTGGGGACAAAAGCCTTTTCCTAAATCCACCACTGGGCATATGGTCTGCCTGGGCTGGCCCAGCCTGTCTTCTGTACTTCTGAAGGTATCTGTCAATCACAATCTTACCCCGTTTCTCTCTATGGGCTTACATTTTTATTTGTGGTTTATTGAGAGATTTCCAGTTTTAGATGAGTTATATGAATATGACATTTTCTAACCTATCCCATTGGAAATCACCAACAGAAAAAAGAGGGGGAGAGAGAGACGCAAGGGTGCAAGCGCCATCTTCACAGCCGGATCAGGAGACATCTGTAAGCCTGAAACACAATCTACAAGGGAAAGCTGCCAAAGAGTGTGAAGGTCAAAGAAAGGCTCAGGAGGACTTTGCGGGAGGATCCCCTCAGCCGCAGACCCCAGGCAATGCAGAGAGAATTGTCCTCCCCAGGGGGATCCTGGAAATTATTTCTTTGGAGAATAGAAAAACAAAGATTGGGCAGGCATAGGAGTTTCTCTGGATGCAGATTGGCATAAACTCTCAAAAAGCAGACAAGATAGGGGACAAGAGAGGAATTTAGTTGTGAGCTCTCTTGAGAAAGCATCAGTATGTTTGGTGAGTCAGGGGATAGTGAAATCATTCTGTTGGCAGCGCTGTAGTGCTATATGAAAACGGATGGACGAGAAGTAAACTAAACAATGTACCCATATGGATAATCTTGAACATAAGGAGAACTTCTACTTGTTCAGAGCATATGCCGCCATCAAAGAGCATGGCGTGAGAACTCTGCTCATTCAGAGATAAATACAATTTAAAAGGTCTATATAAAGATCTCAAATGGAAAAAAATGTATTAAGTCGATAGGATGATCAGATTAAAGAAGAAAGCTCCTATTTGAAAAATAATGATTTGAGATAATCACTAATTGTGATCAAATATATCATCATGAACTTTTAAAATGAATAAAGTAATCTACCCACATAAAACAAGAACACAGGTATAAGATAGAACTCATTTTAAAAGGCCAGGTAATAGAACCACTATAGGCTGTCAGAATTCAAGAAAGAGTTGAAGTAAAATGTAAAATTATCACAGAAAGTAAAATTGAAAGCCTCAAGAAGAAATGCTTCTGAAAACGCTGTTGGAAACATGGGAGATAAGACTGGGGGAAAATGGGCAAAATGAGATGGAAATTAGGGATGAGCACAACTGATAAATAGTAATGACAGAAACAAAAGTCTTTATATTGGTATATTCAAAGGAGAAACCAAAGTTTTAAAATATATAATTTAAGAAGACCTTCCAGGGTTGGAAGTAGAACCAAATATTACTTTGAAAGCATGCTATGGCCCTAAAAAATGGTCAAGAGTAAATGAGTGTTACTGATATTTTTGCCCTCTCTCCAAGCCTCATTGTTTGTATAAATAATATCCAGTCACTTATGCTTTTAATCTGTACAAGTCAACAATTCCTGTACTGTGGTCTAAAAAGCTGTCCCATGCCTTTATGTCCTAGTGACAAATCTATAGAGACGGTAAGTGGAATAATAATTTTCTCGTCCTAGTGGATGGTGGTTATGAATTGGGTGACCACCACCTGGTCAGCAGTTAGAAGCCAGCTGCTGGTACGTGGGAGAAAGATGGGGTTCTTCTGTTCCTATAAAGAGCTACAGTCTCAAAAACTCACTGGGGCACTTCTACCCTGTCACAGAGGGTCCTCATGAGGTCGCATTGATTCAATATCAATGAGTGGTTTTGAGAGAGGTGTGGCAGGGAAGGTTGGGGACATTGGGGCGAAATGGGGAGCCAACAGGAATGAGTACCAGAAAGAAGAAAATGTTCTGACATTGATAGCGAAGATGATTGCACCACTCTTCTTAGTGTGGTTGCACTTTTTAATTGTATGTTATATATTATATGCCAATAAGACAATTTTTAAACAATTAAAATTGGAGAAGGAAGTTTTAAAAGAAAAAGGAAGAAAGAGGTTTAAAGATTATACCTGTTTGTCAGACGGAAAGAGATGGCTGATATGGTATAAATTAATTCAAAGGCTGTTTACCCAAATTCCTTTTCTTCCATTTAACTAAGAAGTTAACTCATAAGTCCGACCTCATCTTTAAAAATTTTCCCAAAATCCAGTGGGAAAAGAAAATTTCAGTCTTACAAATGATATAAATTTATAGTAGGAGGAATTAAGGCCTAGACATGTGAGATGATCCACTCAAAAGCTACAACAACTATTCATCCTTCAAGTGTCTAACTGGCCACTTAGTTTAATACTGACTAAATTTATCTCAGCTCGTCAGAGAGTGCTCCCTTTTCCTATCTAGCTGGTTGTTTCTGTTCAAAGTATAGGTTGTTTGATGGCAGAGAATATCTATGTTTTTCATTTCCACCATGGCATTCTCCACTGAAATATATTGCTATAGTGATTCAGAACTGGTGCATTTTAAAGACTATGTGTAAGTTATCAAGCACACAGGTAGACTTATAGAAGTAGTTAAGCTGTTTAATTGGAACCCAGTTAAACTCATGAAATTTGTTTGCCTTTCTGCATCTGCGATTTGGGTAAAACATCCACCTGACGATTATTTGTGAGAGTTAAATTGGTTGGCATATAAAGTGCCTGCCACATGGGGGTGCATAGTAACTCTTTTTATTATTGCTTACTGTAGTCACTGGGAGAAAGGGGGCTTTCTGCTCCCCCGCAGTAACAGTCTCAGAGACTCACAGGAGCAGATCGGCCCTGTCCTACAGAGTCACTCTGAGTTGTCAACTCGATGGGAGTGAGTTGGGTTTGATTTTATAGTCCCTAGAAGGAGCCCTGGTTGCACTGAGGGTAAAGCAGTGGGCTGCTTCTATGAAAGGCTGGCAAGTCAAACTAACCCTCCACTTGGCAGGAAAAAAAGATGAGGCCTTCTGCATTCTTAAAGATTTACAACTTTGGGCACACACACAGAGGGACCCTGACCAATGCCACGGGAGGACGGACCACAAGCCAAGAAACAACCCAACTATCAACAGGGAACTTATTGAGATGCCCAAGACCCTGATTTGGACTTTTAGCCTTCATTACTGAAAGGAAATAAATGTCTGTTCTTCAAAGCCCTCTCCCAGGCCACACCCCCCAAAGATGTACACCCTTAGAAACTGGAAATCCTAAAAAACATCTCTACTCCACCTGATATGGTCTCTAGGTATTGGAATGAATTCAATGGCAGGGAGCAGTCACTGTGGGATTGAATGCCTTCATGACACAACCTGAGATCAGTGTAGAACTCTGGAGAGAAAGCCTAATGCAGTATAATAAAGCCTTTGCTTAATGGGCATCCACCAGATACCTACCACTCTGCTCAAACGCTGGGGAGGTTTATGAGAAGTTTTGCCAAACTGGAAAACGAGATTTGTTAGTCCAGTGAAGATACAAGTACAGAATAGCCTCGTTCAAAACCAACGGAAAGTTTTCAGTGCCACCAGCCACCTGAGAAAAGGCCTTGACGGCCTTGGGCTGACCGGGTCAGCAGGGGAAGCCGAACAAGGCAAGACGAACAGCTCCCTGTTTCTTGCCGACGTTTGTGGGGATGAGCAGTCCGGTCCTGTGGCGTCCTGAAGGACTTGTTTGAAGGAACTGGACAGTTCACGAGTTGCAGGGGTGTGGGGGTGTGTGGGGGGGGTGTGTGTGTCAGCTCTAACTCATGCTCCTGGGTGTGTCCGAGTAGAAAGGTATTCATAGAATTCATAGAATTGTTTTCTGGCTGTCACCTTTCAAAAACCCATCCCCAGGCATCCCTCTCGGAGCCTTTGAAAGGGCTGGCACCACAAACCTTGCTGTTCCCAGCAGAGCTCAAATCATCTTCTCTACAAAGGCCTCTTAGTGGGGGGCTATTCATTAAGAGTTCAAAACATGGCAGTAAAATGCCAACGCTTGCCTTAAAAGGGGAAGGGACTTCGTGATGTATTTGTCTTCTGAAACAGTAAGTGAGTGCTTTGGGGTCTCTGGTCTGCTGGGCACTTCTGTTTTCTGAGCCTCGGTTTCCTCTTGTATCAAAATGGGCCATCAGTCTGTCTCAGGTTTCGTCCAGCTCGGTCAGTGTTCAATTCCAGAGAGCAGAGCCTCAACAGCAGGAATAACTGACTTGGAGCCAGTGACGAGGTGGCCTGTCCTTAATAAACACCACATTCATGAGCAACCTTGCTGCCTGGAAGGCACTTTGAGGTCAACAGTGGCAGGTGTGTGGGGAAGGGTCCGCATGTGATTTATGTCGATTGTTTACATTGAATTTGCATGCATGAGAGGGACCCATTCAAATGTGTAATTGCAAAATTCTGTGAGAAATGCCCAGAAAACGGTTTAGCAGATATTCCCATCAGTAAATTCTGAGTCTGCATGTAGTCCCTAGGGAAGAGAGTGCAGAGACAAGAACTATCAATTACCAGACACCTACTGCGTCCATTATATGCTAGGAAATAATTAGAATCCCATTTACCTTCACAATAAATGTTGTTACTGGTTTCCAATGAATGATGAAAAAGTCGATACTTAACTTGACCAGGAAGATTACAAAACCCATGCCCTCCCTGCCTCTTTGAGAGACCATGGAAATCTTGGACTCTCACAACATGGACTTTGTTATTTCTTATTGAATTTGCTCATCGATGACCTTTCATTAAGCAGGCTCCCTCCCTTTGGTCATTACTGGTAATCCTCGTCTTCACCCTGGTAAAGTCCACTCCTTGGTTCGGTTGCAACACTGAGAAGTGTGATTCCATGGCCCAGTGACTTACAGACCTCACACAGCAAGCTTTAAGCTTCAAGTTTGCCCTGAGTCTCATATTTTACACCTGGATGGCCTCTTTTGGTCCACAAAAGCATGTTCATGTCTAATTTGAGTTCAAAATTATTCGAAGACACATTTCCATCCTCATTTTCTACTCAAGGAAATTGCAAGAGATGGACCAGCAGCTTCGCAGTGGTACATGGTTAGCAAGTGGACAGGTGGGAATGCCTCTTCTTGGCTTCAAGCTCTGTGCCCTCTTCCTGGATCTGCTAAAACCATCCTTGGAGAAACCAGGGCCTGAACCTGCTAGCCTAGAAGTGTCCCCCTTCTAAGTGAGAACAATAGCACAGGTATTTCTCAAACTCCCAAAGACGGACTTCCTGCTGGAGTCTCTGGAGAACCCGGCATGCATGTCGACAGTGATGACAGAGCTACTGCCGAACACAGTCCAGCTCATGTTCAAGTATAGGGCGAGACTCGGATTTCCCCATCCCGGGCTACTACTGTTCACTAATGTTTATCCTGAAGATTCCTAAAACAAACTCCTCCCTTTTGTGATAACTGAAAAACAGCACAAAACAAATCACTGCCACTGAGTCCATTCTGATTCAATAGACACCCTCTGAGCCAGAGTAGAGTTGTCTCTCTGGGTTTCCCAGGCCAGAAATTAATGTCTGTCTCAAAGAAAGCGTTCTAAGGAATGGATGGGTACCAGCAAGACCTCTGCTACCAGGGCATCATTTCCTTGCATGGCCTTTGGGACACATTGCATACAATAGTGTTTGGCAACAGAGTAGGCACTTAATTAAAACTTGTGGAATTCTTAATTCATGGATTAATTAACTAGTAGTGGAACTTTATAAAAATCTGACACTACTTGTCCAATGTATGATACAAAAGTACTGAGATTCTATGTGCATGGATAAGCGTTCTTGGGGTGGCAAATTGGAGCGGGAGATGTAGGTCAGTGGAGCAATATTTTGGGACGACCACTGGGAATAATTTCACGTGTTGCTTTCTTCTTTGCTATAGTAAAGTATACTCACATACTATTTAAAAGCCTTTTAATGTCTGAATTGATTCAAAGAAATCACGAAATACGACTGTAAGGTGATTCACAAACAAAACTTGTTTTAGGACAACTGATGCATGTCTGGCGAGTTGTTAGTGGATACTAGGCCTCTCGTTGGGGCTCTGAATTAATGTTTCTAGCCACAGGTAATCTTTTTAAGGATGCTGGACTTAGTCATACAGGAGTTAATCACTTATGCATAATGCAATCACTCCTTTGTAAGGAGGAACGGTGGGCAGTCTATTAGAACCAGGAGATTCGGTGTGGGTTTAAATCAGGAAAGGTGTGTGTCCAGGTTGTAGTCTTTCACCATATTCCTCAATCTGTGGGTTGTGTAAACAATTCAAGAAAATGGACTATAAGAAGAGGGATGCGGTAACTGGAGTGGAGGAAGGCTAACTAACAACCTGCTATATGCAGATGACACAGCTTTGTTTGTTGAAGGCAAAGAGGACTTAAAGCATTGATTTGTGAGTAATCCTGTGTGGATTAGAACGCAATAGAAAGAATACTGAAACCCTCACAACGGAAACAATAAACAACATCATGGTAAAGAGACAAGATTGACATTGTCAAGGATTGCATTTTACTTGGATCCACAATCAAAGCCCAAAGAAGTAGTGGTCAAGAAATCGAACACCCTACTACATTAGGCAAATCTGCCGCACAGATCTCTTCCAAGGGTTAGGAGCATCGATGACACTCGGAGGACTTGGGATCTAAGCGATGGGATTTCACTTGCATCACGGACGTGTGAAAACAGGCGAGGAGTAAGGAAGTCTGGAGAAGAGTTGCTGCATTTGCATTTTGATGTGAGTGAAGGATATTAAATGGGTCACGGATCTCCAAAGAACCCACACCTCTGCCGTGGAAGAGCAGTCAAACTGCTCCTTGCAAGTAAGATGGAGAGACTTCGTCTCATGGGCGTAGGACATCCTCTACAGAGAGACCAGGGCCTGGACAAGAACATCGACCTTGGGGAAGCAGAGGGTCAGTCTAAGGAGGGAGATACTCGGTGAGATAGATGGATGCCGTGCCCGCACAATGCGCTTCACCTTAACACAGTTTTAAGAATTCAACGGGACCTGGCAATGTGTCGTGTTGTTTCACATAGGGTGGCTGTGAGGTGCAGCTGACTTGTTGGCACTTCACAACAGCAGAATCAGGTCAGGTAGTCGAGGTGGATCTGAGGTTTCTGTCTGGGTCTAAGGGTTAGAAGCAAGGTCTGAATATCTGCCAGAGGGAGCGAGGGCCTGGAGTCGGAGGGCTATGCAGCAGAGCGTTCTAGCACCCAAGACAGTCAGTGGGGCAGGACTTTCCCATCAGCAGAAGTCCTTGGAACAGGCATACGTTCCCAATGGCAGGAGATACTGGCGTATGCTTCTGGAATTAGTGGCGGAGGCCTGGGTGGTTTTCTTTTCAATTTTGTCACCCTTGCAAATGAGAGCACTTTGGGATGTAGCTTAATCTGACCTTTCCTTAAGAACTTAATAGCTCTAGAACCAGTCACACTAATGAGTGTAAAGTCACCTTCAAATCTGGTTTTGCTGAAAGGTTTCCTGTTGATAGAGGATCCGCTCTTAGAATGCTTAGAAACACTTGTGTGTATTTTTACATCTTTTTGGATAATAATTGCATTTCTATTAAAAGTAATATAATGAAAATAATGGCATGCTTTCCTTACCTGTAGTCAAACTACATGTCCACCAAACCTAGTTTTACCTTTGAGCTGGGACAAAAACAAATACAACTAAAATAAAAACAGCAAAGCCCAAAGCATATATACTTCTGTAT
>NW_022103928.1:39652058-39683034 GCF_000313985.2 Echinops telfairi
CAGGTTAAGGTTTAGGGCTTATGAGGTAAAGTGATGCATGGAATCCCAAACTAGAACTGAAGCCCAACATTTTTCCACCTTGTGTTCAGTGAGCAGAACTGCTCTCAATCCCGGAGAAGGCGGTGACCCATTAGGGTGACACCGAAAGCTCCCAGCAGCTCTTTTGTGTTCACAGCAGTATTCGTATTTGGTCCTGCGCAATACACTTGGTGGTGTAGTAATGATTCTCATGATGGATCCTCTTGCTGATGTCTTTTGACATCTGTGCAGCTGCTTAGGCCACTCTCTTACCGAAAGCTCGCCAAGCAATGCACCCAGCTCAGCGAAGCAGTGCCGTGCCTTGGTGATTACCTGACCATCATGGACTACTAGTTCCATGTCACCCGGGGGCTCCAGCAGGCTGGGCTGCTTTGAGCTAGTTATAGCTTGATTGGTGTGTGTGTGTGTGTGTGTGTAGGGGGAGGTGGGGGGGGGCACATGGATTTGAAAAGTATATGCAGGCATGGCCTCAACACTCCATCATCCACCGCCCCTGTGCCATTTTGCTGTATTTGGGTGGCTTACATGTTGTGGAGATGTTAGAAGCCATACGCGAGTATTTCAAATACTAGCAGGGCCATACATGGTCCACAGGTTTCAGTGGAGCGACCAGACTAAGAAATAATAAGACTTACCTGGCAGCGTGTTTTGAAAAAGTAGCCAATTAAAGCCCTGTGAGTCACAGCTGAAGATGGTCTCATGCAGTACTAAACATCCTGCTTCGAGGGCTCTCCAACCACACCGTGAGCAACGCGACAGTCTCAGGTATAACAACCAGGCTGTCACAGAACGTAGCAAGGTTTTGTTCTACTGCACATGGGGTGGTCATGAATCAGAACTGACTCAAGAACTAACAACAGGCCCACTTTGTGGACTGTCTGGAGACGAACACTCTAGGTGCCACCAGCAGTTTCATCATTTCTCTATTCAGGATTACCTCCACCAGGGATTTTCCCAGGAGGATTAATAAGAACTTAATAGGAAATAAACTTTTACTCCAATAAATACTTCTCAAAATTTGAGACAAACACAGATACCGTCCCTATAGATGAAGAGGGACATCTTAGACACAGAAGCAGGGGGCAATTATTGTTGTTATTGCTACTTGTCTTATAATAGACTCCACTCAAAGTAACCCCATGTGCTACAGAATCAAACATGGTTTTCTTGGCTGTAATTTATTATTAATAAATCATTTTACTGGAGGCTCTTACAGCTCTTATAACAATCCATACATCAATTGTATCAAACTTATTATTACATATGTTGCCATCATCATTTCTTCTTTCTGCTTGAGTCCTTGGTATTAGCTCCTCTCTTTGCCCGCCCTTCCACCCTGATGGATTCCTGATAAATGATAATTTCTTATTATTTTCATATCTTACACCATCCACTGTCTCCCTTCGCCCACATTTCTATTGTTCATCCTCCTGGAGGTGGGCTATATTGTATCATTGTAGACGGTTCCCCATTTCTCCCCCTTCTCTTCTCCCCCTCCCCCCACCCTGGCCTTGCCTGGTCTCGGGATCTGGAGTATTGCAACTCTCATTACTGTTCATGAGGGGTTTAGCTGTCCTGGATTCCATGTGCTGAGAGCTCTTCTGTACTAGTGTACATGTTCTGGTCTAGCAGGATTTGTAAGGTAGAAATGTGGTCATGATAGTGGTGAGGAGGAAGCATTAAAAAACTAGAGAAATGTTGTGTGTTCCATTGGTGCTATGCTGCACCCTGGCTGACTCATTCCTTCCTTGTGATCCTTCTGTGAGGGGATGTCCAGTTGTCTACAAATGAGCTTTGGGTCTCCTCTCTGACCCCCATCATTTGCATCAATATATTTGTGTTTTTTTTGTGGTCCTCTGATGCCTATTACCTGATCCCAATGACACTTAATGGTCATCACACAGGCTGGTGTGCTTCTTCCATGTGGGCGTGTTGCTTCTCTGCTAGATGGCTGCTTGTTTAACTTCAAGCCTTTAAGACCCCAGATGCCATATCTTTTGATAGCTGGGCACCATCAGCTTTCTTCACCACATTTGCTTATGAACCCATTTTGACTTCGTGATCCTGTCAGGAAGGTGAGCATCACAGAATGCCAGGTTATTAGAACAAAGTGTTCTTGCATTGATGGAGTACTTGAGTAGAGACCCAATGCCTGTGTACTACCTTAATACTTAACATTTAAATATATGTACATAGACCTATATCACTATTAATATATTCATATATTTACATATGTGCATGCCTATATTAGTACCTCTATAAATGTCTTTGACCTCCTAGTTCTTTCCTCTATTTCTTTTTATTTTCCTTCTGCCCCACTATCATGTTCGCCCTTCATTTGACTCTCACTACTTTCTCCTACCTACATTGCACTTGATCAACCCCCACCAGGTAGTCTACATGTTCCTCATCATTGATTTTAGATCTCTTATTGTCCCCTTGTCCCTGGATTTGTTGGCTACCCCCTCCTTTTCTCCCACTTACTCCTCTCCCATGTCCCCCAATGCTGTGGCCCCATTGTTTTCTCCTTGGGATAGGTTGTCTTGCCTATCCTGTATGAATAGACATGAGAAAAAGGAAAAACAAATCTTATATATAGTTCCAGGTCTGCCTGTTGGCCCTTCTGATTGTTTTCCAATTGGATCTGGTGAAATGCCACACCCTGCCCACTGATTCCAAAGTCTGTTTTGGGATTCCGCTGGAACTTCATTGTTTTGTTCCCCTTGCTGCTCTGTTGCACTCTCTTTGTGCCTCCAGTGCTGTGCCTCTTAGCACTGTGGGTCAGTGAGGGGGGCATTGTGTCTCATGGTGGGGCCAGCCCCTCAGTCCTCTCTGTGCCTTGGCTGCGCTGAGCAGGAATGTTGTTCTCGAGGTGTGGTGGGCCAGGATACAGTCTATTCTCTCTCTCTCTTTTTCCCATTTAGTTTGCTCCACTATCGCCTGGGCAGACCTGCCACTCTTCCCAAGCTGTATCTTCAATGCTGTCCTCTGTAGTGCCTTCTTTTGTGGAAGGGGTTGGTTTAGCTGGTACTGGGGTCAGTTCCGCAGTCCTTTCTGTTAGTTTGTTGCTTTGTGCCATTATGCTGCCCTCGAGACTTGGTGGCCCAGGTTGATGTCTGGCCCTTTTCTCCCTTTGCTATGGAGACATGAACAATACCCTCCCCATGTGTGCCTTATTAGTGTCTTGTCTCCCCACTATCCATTTCCTCACCCCTCACCACCACCCCCATCCCCTTGGCTGTAATCTTAATGGAAGCAGACCTTCAGTCCTTTTCTTCTGAAGTACTGAGTGGGTTAGTACCACCAACCTTCAGATTAACAATATAGTGCCAACTACTGTGCCTTCCATGTGTCAATGGGATCTATATAACATCATGGCTGAGCATACTCTTGCCTTTCCTGCATTCAGGCTTAGCTTTTCCATTTTCTTCACCAGTACTGTCTTCTGTCATCTTCCATACCTGTCTGATTTCTGTCTGCCCTTAAAGGCTTAACACAAAGTTAATTTTCAGGCATTTTTTTCTAGTATCTTTAGTCCTCACGATTTTTCTACTTGACTCCTAAAATTCACTATGGAGAGATTGGTAGGGTAAGACTGATTTATATTGTGTTAGCTCTTGTAGTATGTTCAAAAAGAATATTTGATTTTATCCAAGTTATGTTCTTGCTGTTAGGCGCTGTTGGGTCAGGTTGAGCCATGCGCAAGAGAGCAGAATGCTGCTCTAGTCTACACCACCCTCACCATCGTTGCGATGTTTGAGTCCATCATTGCCGCCACTGTGTAACTCCATTGTGTGTATCATCTTTCACTTTTCCCCTCAAAAGTTTTATTGGCACATAATTTACATGTCATACAATTCAGTAGTTCAGTCGTTCAATCATATCAAAGGCACTGTACATTCACTGTATAGTCATCAATCTTAGATCGTCCCTGTCCCCAGGGTTCACTCGCCTTTAAAATGTGTTGTGCAACTACAATCAGTTCTATTGCTCCCTCCTCTTTCCCACCTTAATGATTTGCTCCAGAAATCCCCTTCCCTCCCTATCACCCAGGCCCCCACCCTGCATTCCCTAGAACCCCTTGTATCAGTTATTCTCATTATGCATCCACTCATGATTTACTCCAGAAATCCCCTTCCCTCCCTATCACCCAGGCCCCCGCCCTGCATTCCCTAGAACCCCTTGTATCAGTTATTCTCATTATGCATCCACTCCTCCTGTGGCTTCACAGCTGGGACATTATCAAGCATGATGACCATCTCCAGGGACTTCTCTCTCCTGATATTTTGTCCAAAATGCGTGAGATGAAGTCTTGTCATTTTCTCTTCTGAGAAAAATGTTCTTTCAACACAAATTTATCTCTTCTTCAGTGGAAGTTCATAGCATGTTTAATATTTCTTACCAACATTATAATTCAAAAGCATTCATATTTTCAGTCTTTTTAATTAATTGTCCTTGTTTCACATGCATATAAAACAGTCGCACCATTTAAAAATGATATTGTTACTTAAAAAATGTTAAAAGAGATCATTTGAAGAAGATTTGCCTAAGGCAATGATACTTTTTTTTGTTTCTGGATGAGCACTGATTGTGGATCCACAATGTAAAATACATCTTGACAACTCAATATTTTCTCATGTATCATGATGTGGCTTACTGGCCCAGTTGTAAGAATTTTTGGCTTCAAGTTTAGGTGTGATTTATATTAAAGGCTGTGATCTTATCTTGATCAGTAAATTCTTCAAGACCTCTTGGTTTTTAGCAGCAAAGTTGTTAATGAGACGTCCCCCAGTCTTCCACGTTCTTCCTCGTATAGTTCAGCTTCTGAGATGTGCTCAGTGTACAGATTGAATTAGTAGATGAAAGGATACATTACACACACCTTTCCTGATTTGAAACCATGCAGTATAACCTTGGTCTGTCTCAACAGGTTCCAGATGAGCACAATTAAATGCTCTGGGACTCCCGGTCTTCTCAATGTCACCCATAACGTGTTATGATCCATGCAGTCGAATCCTCTTTGCATAGTCAATGAAACACAGATAACAACTTTCCAGTAGTTTCTACTTTCATTGTGCGTGACATAGTGTATAACCATGATTGTCATTGTTAGTTGCCTTTTCGTTGACCTCTGACTCATAGTGACCTCATACTCAACAGAACAAAACTCTACTTGGTTCTGTGCCACCCCGGTAATCAGTTGTGTGTCAGACTTTTATGATCCACAGAATTTTTACTGGATGATATGAAAGTATATTTTCAGACCTTTCTTTCTAGTCCGTCTTAGTGTGGAAGCTCCCTGAAAGCTGTTCAGTGCTCTGGCAAAATGCTAGCCTTCACTGAGTGATGGGAGGTGACTTCACGTGAACTGCGATTGGTATCTCACACATGAAATTTAGGAATTCAGCCATTGACTCACCAATGTTCTCCTATACGTGCAGGGGGTCTATACATATACATTGATGACTTGTCTAGTTTATTGACCCTGAAATCAGCCCTCAGTGAGGGAAGAGAGACTAAGTAAATGTGGTAGATAAGCACCACGAGGAAAGAGAAGATGCCTGTTTCTCATTCTCTGCTCTGGCTTTGTCATGAGGGCAGTCAGGGTGCAACGGGAAGGGAGCCAGGAGAACTGAACTTGGAAACCCAGCAAAGCCTGTTGCCTGGCATCCAAATTGACCTTTCTATGCAAGACAGGACCTGGCCCTCCGCCACACCCAGACTCATGCTGCCGGTTGAGAATGTCTTACGAAAACTAGGCCCCTGAGGACTGTGGCCCCGGGCTGGGGAGAAAAGGATGAAAAGATGACAAAAGTAGGCTCAAAGTCACTTCCGATTTTACTGCTCATTGGATGGTCATCCTTTTCATCCTCACGATATCCTGGAATACTGCTCCAAGTCGAGAAGATGTTTGCAAGCTCCTGGCAGCACAGGGACAGCCTCCATGGAAAGAAAAAAAAGTCTGTTTTCAGCATCTATTTTCTGACCCAAGTGTTGACTTCATGGAAGTGACGTCATCATAAAAGTAGCCTGTAAATGCGATCTTCCTAAATCCACACACATTTCCCTTCGGACTTGTGTAATCACTTCAGAGAAGGATATTCTAGCCTCATTTCTGATTGATTTTCAATCAACGCCAGCACTAACACATTAAAATGTCTCTGTCTGCCCGGGTTCTCTTGGCAAATCGTTAGCAGGCTAGAAGCAAATGCTTACGGGTGCTCAGAAAGTGACTTGAAGGAAAGAGTGAGAGAAGTATGTTGTAAAGCAAAATTGTCCAATTTTTAAAAACCAGGTCCGTTAAATAAAAGGTCACACAAATTAGGCTTTCAAAATGAAAATTAAATGAATGATCATCAAGTTTCTATTATGATCTTTCGTTAGGCCTGGTGTCGCAACTATTCATTTCATGGTATGGCGGATGCCAAGTCAGGTCCACTGTCATTATGTCTCCCAGTTATGCCTGCCAATTGCTTCTCCTACAGGCTTAGCACCTGGACAATTTCCTGGAAATTCCCATCGAAGATAGAAGTCACAAAGTATTGCTCCAAAATCATAGAAACCTGTATGAAATAAAGCTATCAAGAGATGAAACTACTACTTCTGAACCCATCTCTCATGTAGGTCTAGACACTTCTGCGGCTGATGTTTCCATCTCTCTCAGCCTTCCCTGAGGAATCCTGCACTCTTCAATGTGCACCGTGTCAAAATGGCAGTGTGGGCATCCTGAGGGTACTCCCATTTTATTCATTTCCAGTGTTCATTGAGTTGGGGGCATAAAAGTTAGCCTAACAGGGCCAAATCAGGTCTGTAGGAGTGGGTTTCCTAGTGAAATTCCTGTAGGACAGCCCTTGTCCTTGAAGAATGAGCAGGCATATCTCTGCGATGGAAAATTTCTTAGGTGACACTTCCTGGGCTTTTTTCTCACCAATGTAGTTTTGACTTTTTATAAAACTTCCTATAATCGTGTCTCAGAATTGTCCCATACCTTTCAACAAAAACTGCCAAGATTGCCCATGTCTTGGTGGTCCCCTAAGACAGGGTTTCCATAGCTTTCTGAACTGACCTCTTTGCCTTGCCTTGAACTGGATCAACAAATCCTCCGAGAAGCTTCTTCTCTGAAGACACCCCAAGGAGACTGAGTATTCCTGAGAGACTGTTGCTACCATCCACTGATCTCAGAGACATGTTTAAACACGTGTTTGTTTGTTTGTTTGTTTTTTTGGGGGGGGGGACTGGAATTAACTTGGAATGAACTAGAACTCTAGTAGCAATATCTTTTGACTTACCCTTCTTCAGCCTGTTTCATAACTGATCGTTGAGATCCATTCCATCAGGATCTCCTGCCATTTGGAATTTTCTGTGTGAGTCAGAATCCCCTCTGTGGCAGAGAGTTTGAGACTCCCAGGATGGGAATAACTCATGTGTTTACTGTGGCCTGAAGCAAACATGAGCTCCACCCAGTGTCTGCCCCTGCAGGGTCATTTTCTCTTTCAATCCTGGTCCTACTTAAATGCAGCTTCCCTGCACCATTGGCCCATGGCCCTGAAATGTCTGGATGTCGGCTATGCCCTAAGCTTTTTGTGTACTCTTCACACGAAGGTTAGTATGAACTATAGTCTACTTTTAGAGAGACTTCCCTGGCTGGTGCCACCATTTAGCAAGTTCAATAGCTAACTGAAAGGTTGAGGGTTTGGGTTCATCCAGAGGCACCTTGGAAGAAAGGCCTTGGGATCTACGTCTGAAAAAAGGGAGTCACTGAAAATCCTATGAAGCTCGGTTTTGCTTTGACATACAGAGGGTCTCCAGGGCTCTACAGATAATTAATTTTGTTACTGGCTTCACTTATAAGCCCCTCTTCTTCCTTCCTCTTTAATATCCACTAAGCATCTAGAGCAAAAGGAGATGCCTAAGAAGCCAAGAGATAGGCTCTGTCTTGTCTTTCCCTTTCCTGGCTGAAGGCAGCCTGGGGGAACTGAAGAAGGAGTCAAGATTTCGAGTTTCCACTTCTTCTAGAAGGTGAAACTCAATGCAGGTGTGTGCATCTGTCCAGGATGTGGTTCCTGGTACTGTGACGGGGAGGCCATGTAACTCCCTAAGTTGCTGCGTAGATGACCTTTAACCACAATTGTAGATATAGGGCCTTGTATCATGCCTATTATAGAGTGTGGCTCTTATTCATGTTGTGGGTTGAATTGTGTCCTCCCAAAAGATATGTCGAAGTCCTAATCTCTGTACCTGTGAATATGCAATGTACCTGTGAGAACAGTCTTTGCAGATATTATTGCTTAAGATGAGGTCCTAGTAGGGTAGGGGGAACCTAATGCAGTACCTGGTATCCTTATAAAAAGAGGTGCAGAGAGAAGCATCAAGGAAAGAGCCTCATAAAGGCAGAGTAGAGATCAGAGTGATGCTTTGTAAGTCAAGGAATGTTCAAAGTGACCAGATGCTGACAGAGATCAGGAAGCATCCTATTCCAGGACCTTTGTAAAGAGCATGGTGCTGCTAACCATCTGAATCCAGAGATCTAGCCATTAGAGTTATGAGACAATACATAGATGCTGTTTTAAGGCATTTACTCTGTGGTACTTTGCTATAGCAGCCACAGGAAACAAATACAAACGTTAGTGCCTCTTAATTATGTAACCTCGGTCAATGATTTCACCTTCCTGAGCTATACTTTTCTTATCATCACAATGAAAGGATGAAGATAGTGGAGAGGAAATGTTTTGAGAATGATGAGGGTAATGAATGTACAAATGCACTTTACACAATTGATGTGTGCATGGATTGTGATAAGCGTTGTAGGAGCCCCTAATAAAATGATTAAAAAAAAAAAATCAAGTCGCTCAGCTTTAAAGATATACACATGTCTGCGCCCACCCCCAGAGACTCACTTAATGGATACAACTAGAGCACAGACATTGTTTCCAAGATCCCCAGGTCAACTTGTTGTGCTCCAGTGGCTTATGCATTGCTGTGATGCGGGAAGCTATGCCACCAGTATTTCAAATACCAACAGGGACACCCATGAAAGACAGCTTTCAGTCGAGCTTCCAGACTAAGAACTAGGGATAAGAACTAGGTGGTCCACTTCCAGGATGGGTTAGGCACCAGCAAACTAGTGAATTGCTGCAGAACAGTGATGCCATGCTGAAAGACAAACCCCGCAGGTGGAAGGTACTCGCCATGTGACAGGGGACGAGCTGTCACCTCAGCATCAGAACGAATGATGAGAGTGGAACAAAGCTTCCGGACCTTCATTTGCTGGTGTGGGATGACTCAAAATTAGAAGAAGCAGCTGTAAAATTAGTTAGTAATTAAAACGTGGCTTGTATAAAGTTTGATTCTAGGAATGTTGAATCTCTCAAAAATTAAATGGAACACATGAAGATCAATATCCTAGACATTAATGAGCTAAGATGAACTGGTATTGACCATTTTGAATTGAATAATCATATGGTCTACTGTGCTGAGATTGGCACATAGAAGAGAAATGGCATAACATTCATTATAAAAATATTAATTCAATATCTCTCCTGAAGCACAATGTTGTCAGTAAAAGTAAAATATCTGTGTGCCTGCAATGAATACCAGTTAATACAAAAATTATGCAAATACATATATCCAGCACTAAAGATAATGATGAAGAAATTGAAGGTTTTCATCAATATCTACAGTCTGAAATTGATTAAATATGAAACTTGGGTCTTACTTTGAAACAGGCCATCAATTGCCCATATGCAAGTTCAAGTTCAGGTTGAAGAAATTTAAAACAAGTCCATGAAAGTAAAGGCACAACCTTAACTATATCCCACTTGAGTTGACAGACCATCTGAAGAGTAGATTTGTTGCATTGAACACCAATGGCTGCAGAGAAGCCAAAGCATGAGGTGGCATAAAGGACCTGATACATGAAGAAATCAAAAGGCCCTTTAAAGAAAGAGAGAGAGAGAAGAACATAATGGATGTCCGAAGAGACTCTGAAACTTACTCTAGGACGTCGAGGAGCTAAAGGGAATGGGAGAAATAGGAAGCCAAAACCCGAACAGAGGATCTCAAAGAGTGGTTTGATAAGACACACAAGTATTTTAATGAACTCTGCAGAGACACGTAGTGAAAAAATCAAAAGGGCAGGACATGCTCAGAATTTCTCAAGCTGAAAGAACTGGAGAAAAATTAACAGCCTTGGGATACAATATCGAATGATTTTATGGACAAACTATACTGAACAATGCAGGAAGCATCAAAAGAAGATAGAAGGGATTCACAGTCACTGGCTCCCCCCCCCAAATTGGACTATGTCCAACCATTTCAAGAGGATGGTCTCTGGGATCGTTCGGATGGCGTCAGTTGACTGGCCTATGATGCTCAGTGGTTTGGCTGTTATGAGGTAGTCATGCCCATGAGGAGATCTGAAATAATTAGATCAACTCCACAATAAGATCAGCTATGACATCCAATCCATTGAGAAGGGGTTTCCTTGGGGGCCTACTGGGCCTGCTCCAGTATACATGGATGCTCTCACAAAACTCTTGTTTTTCCCCTAGATCTCCATCCTGCATCTGACTTATCATCTGACCTCCGGTTCTTTGAATTTGGACCTGCCCTACTGCCTCCTTATCTTGGGAATTGATAGCCTTTGCAGCCTCTGAGTCAGCAGGCTGCCTTATTACCTGCTGATCTTCCATTCATCAAATCAGACGGCTACCTGAGATGGCAGGCAACTGATCCATGGGACTTTAAACTTGCTTCTACAACTGTGGGAGCCGTTTCCGTGAGATAAATGTATTTATAAATGAACATATGCGAACCACACTCCTTTTCTTAAGAACCTAGCCTAGGAACGTAATGAATGAAGAAGTCCAAGCTGAACTAAAGACATTTGTGGAAAGTCAGACCCTAAATTAAACGCCACAACAGAGGGATGCAACGTGGCAGATGCTCACTCATCTGTGTCAAGACACGGAGAGTGCAGCTATGGGCCCACGGACGAGAAGATGGCCACTCTCATGCCCCGTCCAGAGAAAGGGAAACCAGATGAATACATGGGTGAGAGAACAGTACCATTAATATCACCCATCAATAATAGATTTGAAGATAATTCCACAAACGTTACAGCAGCCACTGGGAACTGCCCGAAATTCTAGCTAGATTCAGAAGCGAGTACAGAATGAGTGATATCATTGCTGAAAACAGAAAATGCCTAAAGATGTTTGTGTTTTACTGAGTAGGTGAAGACATTTGACTGGGTGGATCATGACGTATGTAGATGACATTACAAAGAATGGGAATTCCAGAACCCTTCATTGCACTCTCGTGGAACATGTGCATTTGAAGAGAACAAAGGGATGGTGCATGGCTTGAAATTAGGAAAGGTATGTGTCTGAGTTCAATCCTTTCATCTGTATGCTAAGCAAAATCATCCAAAAAGATGGATTATGAGAAGAAAAGTGAGGCAGTGGGAGTGGAGGAAAACTTGTTAACAACTTGTGATATGCAGATGACAATAGTGCTTGCTAAAAGGCAAGAGGACTTTTTAAAGCCCTTACTAATAAATATTGAAGACAACAGCCTTCAATAGGGGTTAGGAGTTGGGCTGCTAACGGAAAGGTCAGCAGTTTGAAACCCCCAGCTACTCTGTGGAGAGAGGAGAAGGCTTTGCTGTTCCCATAAAGAATTCCAGTCTTGGAAGCTCACAGAGTTATTCTACTCTGACTTACAGCATCACTAGGAACTGGAAGTGACTTAATGACAGTGAATTTAGCCTGGGAAAATCAATGGACCAAAATCAATGGAGAAAATCAATCCTCACCAATGGACCAAAGCTAAACATCATGATAGAGAAAAGATGGATGCCATCAAGTATTTCATTTTACTCAGATCTAGAATCAATGCTTATGGAAGCAAAAATCAGAGGATGTATTTACATAATTAAGCAAACCTGTTGCAAAACACCTCTTTAAAATGTGTGAAACCCAAGATGTCATTTTGAGGGTGGCGCTAAAGATCAGGATGTGCCAGACCTAATCCATGATATTTTAAAGCACTTCGTGTGCTTGCAAAAGCTGGACAATCAATCTGGAAGTTAAAAAAAGAAGACAAAGGAATCGATGCCTTTGAATCCGATGTTGGCCCAAAGTGCCAAAATCTCGCACATACCAAGTGCCACCCAAAGAACTAAGACACACTGCTGGCGTGCTCCTTAGATTTGAGGACAGTGAGACTTCATCTCATGAGCGTTGGTCATTTTATCATGGTCAGTCTCCTATGCTTCATCCTTGGTAAAGCAAAGGGTCGGTGTCAAAGAGGAAGACCTTTAATGAGCCTGCTCAATGAAACGGGCTCAAACGGAGCAGTCAATTGTTGTGAGGAGGGTGGTGGACCGGGCAGGGTTTCATCCTTTTGTGCAGAAGGTCACTATGAATCATAATCCATTTGACAGCCCCTCCCAACAGCAGCTGCAGATGCGTGCGAAGCTGTGGTGGAGACGCAGTTAGAGTAGGTGCTCTGTGTGCGTCCATCTCGGTGTATTTCAAATCTCTAAGCATGCATCTCTTGTCCACGCTTTCTCACTCAGTAGTCATCTTTATCAGATCTATAATTTTCCTTCTACCTAGACCTCAAGTCGTCTGCATTTCATCTCCTCTCACCTGAATTATTGCAATAGCTCTTCATTGATTTTCTTACTTCCAGGCTCCATCCTCACCCACCCAGAATCACCTTTTAAGCAGTAGATTCTTTGTCCCTTCATGGTTTAAAACTCTTTAGTGGCTTCCTCCTATACCAGAGTAATAAAATTCAAACCCTTTAAGTTAGCATATAAGCCCCTTAATTTGAGATTAATTCACATTTTCATTTTCATTGTTCCATCATTTCCCCCAGTACACACTAGAGAGAGCTATGGGCAATTCTTTAAAATGAAAGGCTCTATCTGGTACCTTGCGTTTGCTTCTTCTTCTTCCACTTCCAGGAGTGATGTTCCTGAGCTGAGCTTGTCAGCATTATTAGTTACCCTGCAAAACTTAGCCCAAATGGGAAACATTACAGACCAGGGGTTAACAATCTGCCTTTGGCATCGAGCTGCCTGAATTCAAAGCACAGCACTACTTGGTTTTCTCAGCTGTATAACCACAGACAAGTTCCTTATCATTTTAAGCTCCATTTTCCTCATCTAAGTGGAGATGTTAATAGCGTCTTCCTCCTGCACTTGCTATGAGTTATGTAAATTCTTATCTCAGTAACTAGAACCTACTAAGCCTCCCATAAATGTTAACTGTTATTAAAATTGTGGGCTCCCTCAGTTACTACCTGAAAATTTAGTGCTTCAAGTCTACCCAGAGGTGCCTCAGAGGAAAGACCTGGTGATCCACTTTTGAAAAAAATCAGCTTTTGAAAACCGTATGAACCACAGTTGTATGCTGACATACATAGAGCCCCCGTGAGACAGAGATGATGCTGACAAGACAACCAGGAGTGGATTATAATCACCATTATTACGACTTCAATTTTAGTTCTTTTCTTTGACTAGAGTTATCACTAATTCCTTCTTCTCAGTTTCAGAAATCATTTCTCTGCCACCTTTTCTCAGCATCTCTTTCATTGCATTTATCATGCTTAATACAATTATCTATCCCACCCATGCTACTTGGTGGCATGGACCTGTCTTGTCTATCTTTAAGATCCCAGAAAGTTCTCAGAAAGTATGTACCACTGAGTAGATTCTTAGTAAATATTTATAAAAATATGTGGAGTTAGCTTCAAGCTGGCCCTCCGCATACACACTCCATTCCCTGCTTGAAATCTCAACTGTTGCAAATGTATCTCTTAACCGTCAGCGTTACACTGATATTCTTTTTCTCTTAGCCATCTTACGTGTAACTTCTCCTTTTGTAAGTAGCAGGCACATCTATCATTAAAATGTAGGGATGGATAATGAGCTGCCATTTATAGCACTAACCCCTCCATTTTCATATCTTAGGACTCATTACATTTGATGGCTATTAAATATGTCTCAGGATAATATCTTAATATGATTAAAGGTGTCGTGCTGCCTCCTCCAGGAGCTCTTGAGAAAAATCATAGCCAGACATTAATGGAGAGTGAAGGGAGTCGCTTCCGTTCTTCCTTCTCACACTCCATCACCCCGAATTAGCTCCCTCCGCTCTGCCCCAGGATGCGCTTCTACAAAGGAATCCTTTGTGTCCAGGAGTCAAAAGTACGCCGGCAATGAAGACAGTGGGCAGGAATGACGTGTTCCCCCCAATGCAGAACCCTGCAAGGAAAGGAGGTGCTCAGTGGAGAGACACACACTCCTCCAGTGGAGAAAGCGGCCCTGGGTGCAGTTTTTCCTCTCCCTTGTGTGCCGCAGAACCCCAAACACGCAGCCTGTGGCCTCTGCAAAAGCCGGGCCTTTTCTCCTCAAACAGTGCCAGTCTGCACACACACACCGTCCAAATCCAGCTGCCCCATCTGATTCTTGCAAACCGCCGAGCCATCCTTCCCACAAGTAGTCATGAGAGAAAGCCTAAAATGTCACCAGCAGATATTTTAATACACAGGGACAATGGTTCAGGCAAAGCAGGGGTTTTTGATAATGGAACGAACATCAGGCTCGAGAGCAGGATTGGATGGAGAAATAGCTTTTACAAAATAGACTGTCATTACTGTTGCTTTTTTGAAAAATTCTATACGGTAACATTGTAAGAAAAAGACTTCCTTTACCTGTATGTGAAGAGTCCACACAGATAAACCTGTCATCTGCTTGATCACATTCATTCATGAACGTCAAACTTGGGGATAGTAGCGGATGAACTATCGATGAAAAGGATAGCATATCTGCATCTGTAACACGTGTGAGAGAACTACAAGAGATGGGAAGGAATCTCACATGTCATAAAACCCAGCTCCTCAGCTAGTGGATGGCACCTTTCTCACAACTGTTATTGCCAGTGGTCGTTTCTACTTCTAATCGCCCTTCCAGCGATTAGTCCTAACTGCCGCAAAGTGGCGTCATGGCATGGGGTTCCAGCTAATCTGTACTGGGATTCCTTATATTGGGCCAAAGACGTGTCTTCTTTGATTTAGATATAGTTCTTCTATTTCTATTTTTTGGTGAAAAATATACACAGAAAACAAAAGGGAGGAAGACCCTCAAGGAGATGGGTGGACAGTGTCTGCAAGCAGGGGCTCGGGCACAGGAAGTGTGGCGAAGGACCAGGCAGGTGTCATTCTGTCGTGCACACGGATGCTGTGGGTTGGAACCGACTCAAGGACATCTAACAACAACAACAGCAACAGCAACAACAAAAACCACACAGGAAGCACCTCCGAAATGTGAAGAAAGACAGGGCGACTTTCTCCATCCTTGAAAAGTATCTTCTTTCCAGGTCCAACTGCCCCCTTTCATTGACTGTGAATATCTTGCGTGATGGCAAGAACTTGGATGTGGGAGCCAGACTTTGGGTTGATGTAGCTTCAGGAGATTGGGGACCTTAATTAACATTCTGGTGGTTAATGAAGTGGCTCTGTTTTTCACGTGTAGAACAGGGACAAAATATTCATTTCCTAAGATTTTGTTTAGAAAACAAAATAAGAAATTCTGAAGGAATATCCCAGCATGCATCCAACCTATGCTTTGGCATAGAAAATGTTTCTCGTCGAGTCAGTGAGTGACTAGGTGGTATCACAACCCATCACTGTCTTGGACCGTCCAACTTCGCTGGGCCCAACACAGTTATGCATTGGCCCTTTCAAGTCACTCCTGAAGTCTAGATTTTGAAGAGCTAGCAATTGAAAGAGATGATGGTTTTCTTTCTTTCTTTAATCTGAAGTGCCATTTATGCTGATAGATTTTAAATCGCCTTTCATGTGTAACATGTATCTCCTTGTAGCCTATTCAAATTTACCACCCAACACAAAAAAATGCAGGTCGGTATTTGTTCATTTTAATGAGTTGAGTAAAATTAGAGTTTCTCAGCCCGGAAGTTGGCATTAAGTTTGATAACCCAAGAGCAGCAGTTTTACCTTCATCATTCCAGCTTTCTGAGCTATCTTTGGACCGTGATCCATCATTTATTTTATTGATACTTCTTCCACTTTGATATGCCCACTACAGTTTGGAGGGCCATGTTGCTTTAAAATGAGTGCCTGATCGATGGAAACATCTTCTCTCCGTTGATGATCAGTGTTGGCTCAGCATTGAAGGCCTGCAAGGGAAGCTTCTTGCACCTCTCTTTAAATGTCCGCTCAGGACAGGCCATGACTGTCTAGCTTAGAGGAGACTAGTCCTCATTCAAGGGCTTGTCTTTCGTGTTCTCATCTAGCTAACTCACCAGTAATATAGTGGAGCAGGATCCAGGCAAGACCCTGCCACAAGCCACCATCTTCCAGAATGCTTCAAATCTGTGTCCTCTCTGGAGGACACTTACCATTCAATCAACCGCAAATTCACCTATCAAGGTCATTTCTTCTATGCCACTACTGTGGAAGAGCTTTATTACACCATGAACCCAGATATAAGGTATTGGCAATAATGATGACAGTTAACATTTACTAAGATCATTGTCTGAAGTGATATCACTGACTTACTTCAAAGAATGTGTTTAGTATATAGTATACTCACTATATATTATATATATTGAGTACTATTTTTTGAGTTGAGAAGCTGAGACTGAGAAAAGTTCAAGAACTATCCCAGAATAACCTAGGGAAATGTGGAGGAACTAGATCTGAACCTGGGTAGGCTGTGTTAGGCTCCTTGGCCTTGGCTACTACTTTTTCCTGGATTGCTTTGAAAGGTATCAGGGGTTGCATGACAGAGTTTATTAGTAATCATTGGCATTATTGTGGAGAGTGGTGGCATTATTTTTCTGACTAATTTGAAATAAAGAATAGCAGGTATATCTTGGTGATTGCTTGATAATATTCGTTTTAGGGTAAGACTAGAGACATATTTTTCATTCCAGTCTATATTTTCCCTTCTTGGTTTTCTTCTATCCAGTTGCAGTTAACACTTTCATGTCTGGTGTTACTACCAGTTGTGACACATATTCTCTTTTAAAGATAATGAGAGGTAAAATATTGACATTATTAATTGCAATTTTGGATCATTAGATTTTGAGAGTAATCTCTTATGTTTCACAATAATCTTCCAAGGCAGATAATGTCAGTGTCTACACCCACATCTAGTGATGGACAGTGATTGCTGAGCTTTGAAACAATAACCTTGAGCCACAGTGTACCACCTTTAATAATAAACATAATTTAGAATCCATTCTTCAAAACTTAGCCACTTAGCAGCAGTGAAGAAATGTTTACAGAAGATATCTTTTTCACTTTTTATTGGGCAAACAAGGTATATTAATCATTAGAACACCCATATCTCCCATTGTTCCTGAAGGGTCTATCTGTCCTGGATTCGGTGTGTTGCATGAGGGTAGAGGAAGGTAGGGGGGAGAAGGGGGGAGGAGGGGGGAGAAAGGAGGAACTAATTGACGTATAACCCCCACCCCCCACCCCGAGGGGGACCAATAATAGAAACTTGGGTGAGGGAGACAGCGAACAGTGTAAGATATGAAAATAATAATTTATAATTTATCAAGGGGTCATGAGGGTGGGAACGTGGGGGATGGGTGGGGTGTGTGTGCAAAAAGAGGACCTGATCCCAAGGGCTCAAATAGAAATAAAATGTTTTGAAAATGGTGATGGCAACATATGTACAAATGTGCTTGATAAAAGTGATGTATGGACTGTTATAAGAGCTGTAAGAGCCCCCCCAAAATGATTTATATATAAAAAAAATAAATTAAAAAATTTGGAGAAATAAAAGAATACCAATTTCTCTAGTATTATAGTTCTGCATTTTAGTTTTATTAATCTAGTTATTAATGATCAATCTTCAAGAAGGTAACATATGATTATATTAATATTAAATTCAATTACAATATTATTATTGTATATTTTTATTATTATTTCACAATCATTCTGATCGTCTCAATTTTGATGCATTCATCTGGTTTTCTCGTTTGTGCCACATGTTGCAGGAACTTGAACTATTTGAATGAAGTGGCTTTTATTGGACAAAATGTTATGTACACCATGCTACTAATGAGCTGGCATTTTCATAAAGCTCTTCAAATTACTATCATGTTCAGTGAGATTCCTGGTATGGGAGAAATTGACCTCCAAATACAAGTGTCCCAATGAGAACAGGCCATCCTAGCAGAAAACCTTTACGGTCCTCAACCTGTAGGTTGCGACGCCTTTGAGGGTCGAACAACCCTGTCACAGGGTCACCCCATTCACGACAGTAGCAAAATGACAGTGATGAAGTAGCAAGGAAAAGAATGTGATGGTTGGTGGGGACCAGCACATGAGGACCTGTGTGCATGAGTCACAGCATTAGGAAGGTTGAGAACCACTGCTGTAGAATGAGAAAGAGGATATTAACGCAACAGGACAGCACCAGTGCCTGCTGGGAGTTCTGAGGACAATTTGCTGCACTTTCCTTCTTCGATCCCTGTGTATACCACTGTCCTTCGTTACCAAAGATGCTGCCGCTGCTGCTGACATTGCCATTTCCTGGGCCAAGATGTCCATTTAGCGTGTACTTAGAGTGCATCTTTGCTGTGCCTGCGAACATGGCGAGGCGGAGAGAGAGCTCACATTGCAAGCCATACTCCTGAGCACTTGGATTATTCTGGGAAGGCATTCTGCATAGTAGACCACATGAGAGTGTGCCCAATGTCAACTGAAGGCAGTAGAAATAAGGAGATGGTAAAATTTATTTTCTTTTAGAAATCTCTAAATACTTGACCTTGTCCTTGAATTTATCAAAGCAAGTGTGCTTTGTCTCGCAGTTTTTAAAAATCAACAGAAGCATCGCCAGCTGGTTAGAATGTTGTAGCCCAAGGAAAGGGTTTTCTCACCTGACAAATACTGCATACACCCATCCTCAAGAAGTGCACAATGATTCAGTAACAATAGTCTATCCCTCAAGTCAGATTCCACATTCCCATAACCCTACCAGATGCCTGACCCAGAACAAAATGTATGTCTCCAGATCTGGCAGCTGTAAAGCAGCCAATCCCAAGGGTAAAATACTGTTATTGTTGCTGTTTTTGTTAGGTGCGATTGAGTCCGTTCTGACCCATAGTGAACCTATGCACCACAGAACCACACTCTGTCCATCCCAGTGCCATCTTCAAAATTGACCCAGGTTTGCCACCATTGTTACAGCCACTGAGCCAACCCATCGCACTTAGGGCCTTCCTCTTTTTTTGTCACCTCTCGACTTTATCCAGCATGCTGTCCTTCGCCAGGGATGGGTCTCTCCTGACAATGCATCCAGAGTATGTGTGACAAAGTCTTGCCGTTGTTGCCTTTAAGGAAGACGCTGGCCTTACACAGATTGGTTTGCCCTTTCAGCAGTCCCTGGTACTTTCAATATTCTTTGCCAGCACAGCAGGCAAGGTGTGTTGTTTCTTTTAGGTCTTTCTTATTCAGTGTCCAACTTTCATATGCATATGAGACGGCTGAAAAATGTCATGGCTTGGGTCAGGCGCACATCAGTTCTCAGAGTAATGCCCTTGCTTTTCAAAACTCTGAAGAGGTCTCGCTCAGCAGATTTAGCCAATGCAGCCTGTCTTTTGATCTCTTGACTGCTGCTTCCATGAGTGCAAAGCTAGAATACTTTAGTAAACATTAAACGGGCAGCAGAAAAGTACACATTTTTGGTATCCAGTACTATTTTGGAGTCATGCAATTCAAAAAATTGATATGAGAAACTAAAGAGGAAACACGTCTATTTATCACAAAGCATTCTCTGTAGGCGATTGGATTTAGTGAAATATCTCTTGAAGGACTGACTATGCGATGACATTGACAGAAAGAGATGTTGCAGAGCATTGGCATGCAAACGAGAGAGCCAAGGGAGGGGTTCCTTGACGGAGCGAGCAGAAGAGGGAGCGCTAACATGGGATTTAGGCAAAATCTGCACTGAAGAAAATGTAATTTAAGGTCATCTAGTGTCAGGAATTTTAAGCACACAGAACTTCTTTGTTCAAAACATTCCAGTTCTAAATATACATGTAAAACACGTGTATAGCATGCTTTATTTCAGTGTATTCATAAGTTAGTTAAATGCATACAAATATAAATATTATTTATTGACAAGAAGAAAACGTAAAACAATGGGATTAAATTCTTCAACCGGAAAACTTCCCTGATTATGCTTAATTTCTGCACATTGACTAGGGCAACCACAGTCTTCCCCTCTACTCTTAATGTTCCGTGGAGTTTACAACATGGAAGAGGAATAAAATGGAGTGTGCCAGCACAGAGGAAATAAAGTAAAACAATAGTGGAATAAACTGAAGAGTTCATTAACAGGTCAAAATCAAAAACAAATCATGCATGTGCAAAATAAAAGTTACTTTTAAAAGATTTAAATAACTTGGTATCACTGACAATTGCAGATAAGAATAACCTTGAGAGTAGGTCAAAAAGCATTGTCACAAGGGCCCAGGTTCCTTCAGGCATGGATTTACTTCAGACAAAATGTGTTTTAATATGTCTCCGTGTTCGGTGGATGGCTACAGACAAGTTCTCTCATTTATCTCTCATAAATACATTTATTTCGGTCTCATTAAAATGCCTTAGAAAATCAGTCCAATAATAATAATAATAATAAATGACCACTGAGGGGATCGGCTGGGCCAGTTAAATTCAAAGTTGAGAAGTCAGCTCACTAATAAGAACTTTATTGTTAAAAAAAAAAAAAAGAACTTTATTGTTGTAGCTCAATAAAGCTTTGAGTCCACTTAAAATCAAAACCATCAATGTTCAGCAGAATAAAGCTCAGCCAGATCATGTGCCATCACAAGCGTTATGTTTGAGCCCATTGTTACAATCACTGTGTCATTCCATCTGGCCCCGGGTCTCCCTGGTTTTGCTGCCCGTCCACTTTATCAAGCACGATGGCTTTCCAAAGTAGATGAGACAAGTCTCTCCACCCTCACCTCCAAGGTGGCTGTAATTGTTTCAGAGGCTTGTGTAGACTCTTTTGGGCCACTCCAAAAAACCCCCAAAGCCAAAACAACACCCAATCAGATAGGTTTTCTCAAAGGACATAGGATGATCAAGGAGTCTTACTCTGAAGAAGTTCTAAGAAAATAAAAAAACGCATTGGTGCGCAGATCAAGAGAGTTGATCAAGGAATCTGCCACCCATCCTCCAATTATAATGTGCCTACTCATTATTAGATTCTATAAGCAAAATATTGAATGATGCAGAAAGCATCAAGAGAAAATGGAAAGAATACATGGAGTCACTGTACCAAAAGAACTAGTCCACATTCCACCATTTCAGGAGGTAGCTTATGAGCAAGAACCAATGGTGCTGAAGGAAGAAGTTCAAGCTGCACTGAGCGCATTAGCCAAAAACAAGGCTATGGGATTGACGGAATGTCCATCGAAGTGTTTCAGAAAGCTGAAGAGGCACTGGAAGTACACACTTGTCTATGCCAGGACATTTGGAAGACAACTACCTGGACAAATGACTGGAAGAGAACAGTATTTGTGCCCATTCCAAAGAAAGGTGACACAACTGAATGTTCAAACTCTGTAATGATATCACATGCAAGGACTAGTTTGCTTAAGATCATCCAACCATGGTTGCCACAGTACCTTGACAGGGAACTGCCAGTCGGGCCAGATTCAGAAGAGGACGTGGAACAAGGGATGTCATTGCTGATGTCAGATGGATCTTGCTGAAAACAGAGAATACCCAAAATATGTTTACTTGTGTTTCATTGACTATGCAAAGGCATTCAACTGTGTGGACCATAATAAACCGTGGACAAGCTTGAGAAGGATAGGCATTCTGGGACACTTCATTGTGTTCATTCAGAACTTGAAAGGTGGTTGTGCAAACAGAACAAGGGAATACTGCATGGTTTAAAATAGGTGTGCATCAGGGTTGTATTCTCTCACCATACTTGTTCAACTATGTGCTGAGAAAATCAGAGAAGCTGAATTGTGTGAAGAAGAGTGTGGCATCAGGATTGGAGGAAGGCTTATTAACAACCAGTGGTTTGCAGAAGACAACCTTGCTTCTTGAAAATGAAGAGGACTTAAAGCACTTAGTTATTAAGATCACGGATTGTAGCCTTCAGGATGATTACCACTCAATGTAAGAACGAGTAAAATCCTTACAACTGGGCCAATAGGTAACAACACCATGATCAACTGAGAAAAGGTCAAAGTTGCTAAGAATTTTTGTCTTGGATCCACAGTCAATGTTCATGGAAGCAGCAGTCAAGAGATCAAAAGACATATTGCAAATCAAAAGATGTATTATAAATCTGCTGCATGAGACCTTTTTAGAGTATTGAAGGACAAGGATGTTCCTTTGAGGATCAAGTGGTGCCTGACCCAAGCCAGGATATTCTCCATTGCATCATATTCATGTGAAAGTTGGACATTCAATAAGGAAAATCATAGAAGAATCTATGTATTTGTATTGTGATGTTGGAGAAGAATTGTGATAGGACCACTGACTGTAAAATGGATAAATCAATCTGTATTGGAAGAAGTAAGGCCAGAGCATTCTTTAAGGATGAGAGGCAAGGACAGCAAGATTTCATCTTGCATACTTGAGACATATTGTCAGGAGAGACCAGTTCATGGAGAACGACATCATGTTTTGTAATGTGGAGGGGCTACACAAAGGAGAAGTCCCTCAGCGAGAGGTTTGACACAGCGGCTGCATCAATGGGGCTCAGGCCTAGGAACAAGACTTGGGCAGTGTTTTGTCCTGCTGTGCATAGCGTTGCTATGGGGTGGAGCCGACTTGATGGTACCTAACCACCACAACATTACTGGGAGCTAACAGGGCTCTCGTGAGGATTTTGTTTTGAAGCCTTATGTTATTCACCCTGCAGCCCTGACCTTGCCCTGTTAGACTTCTTTTTTGCTCCCCAAACTCAAAGACCACTGAAAAGGAACGTGATTTGAGTGCCACTGGTAAGATGGCTATTTTGATGTGGTACAAATGAAAAAGCACAGACTTTTTCAGAGAAGGATTGGAGAAATAAAAACACTGTCTTCAGATGTGTATAGAGCCAGATGGAGGCTATGTTGAGAAACAGTTTAATATGGTTTCATAAAGGTTTCTATGATTTTGTAGCAATCCTTTTTGACCGACTGTCTACATCCCTTGTAAAGAGTAGTGATATAGTTAAAAGAGGCAGGTTTTACTTTTATTTTTTTCTAACAAAAAATATAGAATTCCAGAATAATCAAAGAAAGCATATTGCTATTTCCAACACATTGCCACTGATGATCCGAAAGGTGAGCCTCTCATTTAAAAGGTGTCAGAATTCTAGGCAAGTCCCCAAATGACATCTCACTGAAGCAGAGCAAATATGAAAACAGAACTTCAAAGCAGATCCAACTCTGCAGCTGGAGTGGTAAAATGCACACTGGGGTGTTGCCTGGCCTTGGGCAGTGGTTCTCTTAGTGACAATGCACAAATTAGTGCCTCTGGACCCTTGTCATCTATCTCGCACTCTCTCTGATATCTAGCTATATTTCAAAGGAGAGCCAAAAACATCTAAATGCAGGATTGTTAAACCAAAAGGCATGGCTGGGAGATTTAATTTGATTAAAATGCATGCATATTTCTACGGATAATTTATCTCCTAAGTTTTTCAGTCTCATAGATTCTATCTATTTTTTTTTAATATGGGGGAAAGTCACGAAGAAACCAACTAGAATTAGAAATGGAGATCCTTGACCTTCCAACAAGACTTAGGAATAGATGTTGACCATGATGGAAACCAGGGAACATTCGCACTGTGCTTCTTCTAAGACAGATGTGTTTCTTCTGGTAGTCTGAAAGGTACTTTCAGCATCCTTTAACAGCACCGTACTTCAAAGGCACCAATTCTTCAGTCTTGCTAATTCAGTGTCCACCTTTTATATGCATAGGAGGCAATTTCATTATCAGTAAGAAATTGCCACGAAACCAACTTGAACTCCCGGCAATCCCGTATGTGTTCAGAGTTGAGCAGTGCTCCGTAAGGTCTGGCTGATATTTTTTTTGATTTAAGTAGATCTCTAGGCTTTGCTTCTAAGATGCATCTCGTATGCTTCAGAGTAGTTTTTGAGCATTGAGAACCATATCCATGATTTTTTGAAAAAGGACAGTGTTCAAGGATGATACTCATTGCTTTATGGGCTAACCTGCTAGTTAGCTACAAGGTGACTTGGGGGGATCGTTTTGGTGGAAGGCTGAAAGAATGTCTCAGGGTAATAATCAAGGATCCCTAATATTTGGGATATATCCCACATTTGGGATATAGGATTTTTTTTAAGTTGAGCTCTGGTCTATATTTCTCTCTCTTTCTACCAGGATCTGTCTATCGTGGCCCTGATCAGAACACACATTGTTTTTAGCTGGGCACCATTTAGTTCTTGTGGACTCAGGGTAGAGGAAGCTAGGGTTCATGTAGACCAGTAGTTCTCAACCTTCCTAATGCTGCGACCCTTTCATACAGTTCCTTATGCTGTGGTGACCCCCAACCATACAATTATTTTCATTGCTACTTCATAACTGTCATTTTGCTACTGTTGTGGATCGGACGACCCCTGCGAAAGGATCATTCAAGCCCCAAAGGGGTCCCCTGTAGGTGGGTTCCCTCCCTGAGCTTTGTATTCCCTTCCCCTTTTTCTCTAGACCTGTAGAGATCAATAGTTGTTTCTTAGAGGATGGTTATCTCTCTTTCATAGGTGCCTTCAGAGATGATATGATCATTACCATCATTATATTTATGATTCTATGCAAGCAAGTCACATCTCTTGTTTGGTTATAAAGTCCCATGTAAATACTTTTTATGTACAAAAATGTAACTTAGGGCACATTTGGAAACAACATGTCTATTTTGTCAAATGGCGTTCTCCTCGCTTTTATAGCAAATGATTGAATTTATTATTAAGACTTTAGCATTGGCTTTCAGTCTCACTGCTCAGAGGTTAAGAGAATCGATGACAGCTACAGAATCCGATCTGCATCCTCAGGATGCGTGGTTCTCAAGTGCTCTGATCCAAGAAAACGTAGAAAGAAATCGCTGTTAAAATAAGAACCCAACCCAAGACTTTAAGGTTCACTTCGGACTTGACAAGGAGCCCTGGTGGCTCGGTGGGTTAGGCATTGGGCTTCTAAAACCCACCAGCTTCTCTGAGGGTGGAAGATGAGGCTGTTAGTTCCCGTAAAACTTTGCAGCTGTGGAAACACGCTATTGAGTCACATTGAGTCTGAATCAATTTGTTGCCAGTGGTTTAGGTTTTTCTTCCTCTTCAGAGTCAGCCAAACAGACAGGTACTCAACTACTAACTGAAAAGGTGGGTTGGAACTCACTCAGAGGTACTTTGGAAGAAAGGCCGGGTCATCTGCTTCACCCCTGCCCCCCTCCAAAAAAATCACAAAAATGGAAAACCTTATGGAGCACAGTTTTACATTGTTATACATGTGTCTCCAGGAGTCAAAACCAACTGGACAGAAACTGGTTTTATTTAGTGTACTTCCCTCAAGGGTGACACGGAAGGTCAACAATAATCATGGATAGGGAAGCTCTCTGCAGATACACATGACTGTTATTATTAATAACAATCGAAGGGTCTGGGGACTGCAGCCCCCCTTGAGTTCCCTTTATGACAATTTACAAAGGACGTTTCCCTGATATTTTTTATGTGATAACTTCAGAAATCCCTCCGGGCCCTCTCTTGCCCAGGTCTACCTCTAACTAGATATATGACCTTGGTTAAGTGATTTTTATCTCTCTGACCCATCTCTCCCTTTCCAAAACCAACCAGTTTAACTCCCAAATGACATAAATTCTAGGGATAACACTAGCAGGAATTTTCCCTTCCAGAATTCATAGATGAAGCCAACTTTTCCTATGGGTGCAGGGTGTTTGAATCGTGGTCCTTGCTTCTATCCCCACTTTTTTTCTTCTCCTTCCTAGACTAGAAACAGATACACACTACACAGTGTGATTTTGTGCTGAGGCTTTTAAAAAATTACTTTCTGTCAGCTGTGGCACGTTTAAACACCCCAAATATTTCAGGAGACAGTTACCTTCTGTGTTTTAAAAACGATTTAATAAAGACGTGCATGTTGCGACTTGCTGTGGCAGGACTTTTGTCTGTAGTTGGCAATGTGAGACTCCGGGCCTTTGGCTGGGGAGTGAGGGATTTTAATTACTGCACTTTCTCCAGTCACAGACTTAACTCTTTGGGTGTCCGTGTATTTCCTCACTCTTTCAAGTCACCTCCAAGCCTACGTGTGTGCTTTACCCCATACAGGCTCACGTATCATGATGGATACTTTCAATGGTAGGAATGCCAGATCACTTGGAGTCTGTCTTCTCTGGCTCACAGCAGGTTTGCTCTCCCTCCGAGATGGCCAACTTTGTGTCTTGCAAGATGAGGCGGGACAAGGCTGGGAGTGAGTTGTTTTGCCCGGGCTTCTGGGTCCTCAAAATGCCAGCCATGGAAATACCCTTTGGTTCTGTGAGCAGTTAAGATCCTATCTCTGTTCAAAATCATCATTATAGGAGAGAGAAGTAATTTCAGTGAGACTATTAGCAGCACGCCCGAAACATCCTTATTAACTTTTTCTTCTTTTGTGGTCCATCTTTTATCGAGGCCTATCAGCACACAGCATCTGGCCTGGCTGCCAATACTAAATATCATTTTAATAATAATAATACGTTGCACTTTTTGAGTACCCTTTCATCCATGGAGCCCAGAGCGCTTTACAAACATTAATTAATTAAGCTTCGTACAACACCTCTTTGAGGTAGGTAGGCACTGGTACGGTACAAGATGGTTCAAGTGGTTCTCTCTCCGGCTCGCCCACTCTGGGGCTTCAGCACATGCCCAACAAAGGCTCACCGGCTGCAGGGTTCAATTGAGCCCCGGATGAAAGGAACGTTCCCCCAGCTGAGAACTTTCTGGCATGGACTGCTTTGAATCCTGGCCTGGCCCTGTACCTCAGTTTCTTACAAAGACCTTTTTGTGTTAGGTCCTGGATGTTGATGGATCTGGGGTAGGCGCTTTGAACTTTCCCCTGCTTGTTGTCTTATGCAGAACTCTTCTCAAGGGAGATGAAGCCAGGGCGAGTTCTTCTAGAGACACCAACTATGGGAACAATGAAAGAAAAAGAGGTTATTTTCAAGTCATGCTGATGCCAGGGTGAGGAAAAGCATAAAGCATTACATTTTGAGGATCTGGTAGCCTTCAAGGTTCTGTAGCACCAAGCACCACTTAGGTACCAGGACAACACCGAACTGTGAGTTTGTGCATTAGTTTTACAAAGAGTATTAAAGTCTGCCCTGTGCTAGGCACCCAGAAAATTCCAATTAGACATAGCTGGATTAGCAAGGCTATAAGCACAATGCCTTTGTGCTTATGTTTTGTCAGATGATACACATCAAGGTAGAAGAAAAACAAATTTGGGAAAGTTTCACCATGGTTACAATGGAGTGAACAGCGACGGACTACATGCGACCAGGCTGAAAGGACTGGCTGTACTGAAGATCCAGGGAAGCACTCCGGAGTCCCTCATGGGCATGCTTGGAAGGCAAGTTGATGGAATGGTAAGCTAGTTGAAGTGAGATGACCTTTTTATTACTTGGTTTATAAAAAGCCTGCATAGAACTAAAATAGAAACACTTCTTTTCATGAATTGATTCAGTGTATAAGAGATTAAAAGCAAAACCCTGTTGGGTAAAAAACAAAAATTCTACTGATTATTGAGAGAGGAAAAAATAAGCAAGCATAGGAGCACTTGTTTCTTGCGTTGTGAAAAAGAGTGACAATACTTTCCTGGTCTGGTTCTAGGTTGCTTTAGACTCAACTACTGAGGCCTTCCAGGAATGACAGCAAATGCAGATAGATAGATAGATAGATAGATAGATAGATAGATAGATAGATAGATAGATAGATAGATGGATAGATAGATGGATGATGGATAGATAGCAACGTTCTCTACTAAGTAGCTGACACTATGTGCTTAAGTTATGTGTTTTCATGCACATGTATGTGTGCGCACATGCATTTGGGTACATCTGACAAGTGACATGGAATACACAAAGTGCTAGGTAGTTGGTTTGTTGGTTAGGTTTAGCCGTATGGTCCAGGTCAAGAGACTTGGCTGGAACATTCTACTGAGGAGCAGTTGTGAAGTTGGCTGTGAGACAACTATATGCTGAAGTTCGTCTGGGGACCATGTGTGAACTCACTTCTCAAACATTGAGAGGAGTGATGTATTTTTCTGACATGGACACAAATATTTCTGTGTTCTGGGTCCATGACACCCAAGCTTGACCTTCCATGAGTTATTGTTCACATAAGTTATAAACATCCCTGGGACTTTCAGTAATTTCAGATCTTGATCCATCCTTCATATAGGATCTATTTTTCAGTTTCCCTAGTTTGTGGTCCCCAAAGTTTTCTGTGTCCTAAAATCATGTCGAGAGCGTTCAAGAAACCCCATGCCCACAGCACACCCTAGAAAAACTAAATCAGGCCGTATGTGGGTGTTGTGTTTTCTAGTACCTCATGTGATTCCAGTGTGCATCCAGGTTTGAGAATTGGCGCTCTCACTGGTTCTGATCCTTGAATGGTAATTTTTCAAGCATCTGCTTTTTCAGCTACCACTATAGCTTCAGACTTTCTTTGGATTCAAAGATCAAAATTTCTCCTTGTTTTACTTTCTTTATCTAGACTCATTGGGCTATAGCAAAAATATTAATACGTTAACTATAAATTAAATCTCAAACACCTTTCCTGATATCAAGCACTTTGATCCTTGGAAAACTGGCATGCTATCTGCATTTCTTCTTTTTCCTCCCAAGTATTTACTATAGCTCCTTATAGCCAGATCTTGGATTATACATATTTTGGCTGCTAAGTGCAAGGCCTGTGGTTAAACCTACCAGCCCCTCCATGGGTAAAATATGAAGCTGTCTGCACCTATAAAGATTTATAGTCTCAGAAACCCTATATAGAGTTACTATGAGTTAGAATGAACCTCGTGGCAGTGGGATTTTTGGTTTGGAGAGATATTTTAACAATGCCCATTTCAAAATGACTCTTCTCTCAGATCTTAGTTTGTTGAATTACTTTTCCTCAAATGACCCAAAGAAAACAGCAATGGAACAAACACCCCCCTCCCCCACCAAATTCCTTCCTTGTATTATCTGAGCCTCATGGACAATTATATGCATATATTATGAACCCAAATATTTTTATTTTTAAAAAACAAAAACGAGACCTATAAGCTAGCCGAGGGGCTCTGGTTGTCTCATAGTGATTACACACGAAGGTCAGCAGTTCAAAACCACCAGGCAGCTCCAAGGGAGAAAGCCAGGGCTTTCAACTTCCGTAAAGAGTTACAGTCTCACCCACAGGGGATGTTCTCCTCTGTCCTATGGGAGTAGCTATGAGTTAGCAGAGACTTGATGGCAGTGATTTTTGAATTTATAAGTTAGTTACACCTTGAGTGATTCACTCAAGTAAGTGAGTCTTGTACACATTTGTGCTAACCCAGCTTCCACAGTCCATGCATTTCCCACGCCATAGTTCAGGTTTATAAATAGAATTGGGTACTCATACAGGGAGTATCCAACCACGCGTGATCAGGGCAGGTACTGCACCTATAATCAGGCCTTTAGCTTTCACTGCTCCAACCAGCTGATTCCGGTGGATGTGGGCTGGGTTTACAGTCATTTTAGAACATAAAACGGCAAAACACTTTCACCAAAATGTCCGGACATATTTCTGCGGCTTCTTTGCTTGCAGAGAAAGAGATGGGCATTTAAACAAGACGATGTTGGAGATTAAGGAATCATGGTGGTGTGGTGGGTTATGAGCTGGGCTGAGAACTCCACGGTCAACAGCCGGAACCCAGCAGCTGCTCCCTGGACGAAAGCTATGGCTGCCGGCTCCTGTAAAGATGAACAATCACAGCATCCACAGCAGCAGTTCTCCCCTGTGGATAGGTTCCCTGTGAGGTGGGACCAACTCAGCGAGACTGCCTGTTTTTTGTTTGTTTAGTAGAGAAGTAGATACCTTATGTTCACATTGGGCTCAGGCAGGACCTTCGAGTTCAGATGTTGATCTGAAACTTCTGAGTTATCCTCACCTCTTGATTCTAAGGACCTACTATCCCACCCGAACCACGAACTGACAGATCAGCAAGCAGTTTGAAACTCAGCTACTCGACTTCCGTAGAGAGTTACAGACTGGGCACCCCCCAGGGGAGTTCTGCCGTGCTCTGCAGATTTGCCAGGAGTCAGAATCAACATGACAGTGAGTTTGGTTTGGGATTGGATGGATTCCAAGATGGTCTCTCAGGCAGAGACTTGGATGTAGATAAATTTTCTGCTGAAAAGTTTCACTACATGTTCGATGTTCCCTCCTGGAAATTCCCTGGTTGAAGGTACTTTCCCTTCCCCAGATGGACTGTGGAAAATTATGAAGCTCATCAAAATGGATCAAAGCTTTCTCCCTCCACCAGTCTCCTACAGGAGGGTAGTGTATTGGATGCTAGATAATGAGTGATGTGAACTGATGAGGAACTGGCTAATCTCTAGGCTTCTTTTCGCCCCAGATCGCGTGTTCTTAGTTTATAGGATGTCAGTAGTGTATAGAGAAAAATCTGGGACATCAGTTAACTTGGATATTGGTCTTGACATTGACAATAATCTAGTTCTATGGAGTCTGTTTTATTCTTTTTCTGAGACTTTGTTTTCTCATTTATAAAATGGGGACCTGGGATTATTGTATAGTCTTACAGTAATGTCCAGATGAAATAATGTCTATGAAAGGATTTTGAAAGAGTGAGAACACTCATTTTTCATGTGTTTTTT
>NW_022103928.1:39683214-39684349 GCF_000313985.2 Echinops telfairi
AAAATAATTTTATGGTTGGGGGTGGGGGGGTCACCACAACATGAGGAACTGTATTACAGGGTCGCGGCATTAGGAAAGTTGAGAACCACTGCATTATGCAAAGGCATCGAACCCTGTGAACCAGGCAGATTGTAGATAACGTTGCAAAGAATGGAATTCCAGAGTACTTCACTGTGTTCATAGAAAAGAGACCATCAACCTGTGGGAGGAGATACTGAAAGGTTTTCCATCATGCGAGGGGGAGTAAAGGTTGTATCCTTTCACCAAATTTATTCAATCTGTATTCTGAGAAATCAGATTATATAAATAAGAATGCAGCACCAGAATCTGTGAGGGGTAGATGACACAACTTTGCTCGTTGGAACCAACAGGATTTGAAGCACTTGCTGATGAAGATCAGACTTCAGCCTTCAATGTGAATTATACCTCAATATAAAGAACACACACATCCTCACAACTAGATCAATGAGCAATAAATATAGAAAAGATTGAACTTGTCAAAGGTTTCATTTTACTTGAATCCACAATCAGCACCCTGAGAGGCAGCAAACAGTATATTGCAATTAGGCAAATCTGCTACAAAAGATCGCTTTAAAGTGCTTAAAACACAACAACAATAAAGATATATTGCTTTGAAGACTAAGGTGCACTTGATCCAAGCCATGGTATTTTCAATCACCTTATATGCATGCAAACAAACAATGAATAAGGAAGGTCAAAGAAGACTTGATGAAGAGTATTCAATACACCATGTGCTTCCAGGAAAAGGAACAGATCTCTTTTGGAAGAAGTACAAGAATAATCCTTGGAAACTAAGATGGGGAGACTTTGCCTCTCATATTTTGGACATATCATCAGGAGGGACAGTTCAAGGAGAAAGACCTTGTGCTTGGGACAGTGGAACATCAGTGAAAGCAGACGGCCCCTCAGTGAGACAAACTGACGCAGTCACTGTACCAACTGACCCCAGTACAGGGAGATTGTGAAGTGGGAGCAGGACCTGGCAGGGTTTTGTTTTATTATATATAGGGCTGATATGCATTCAAACCAATTCGATGACACCCCAAAACATCATTGTGTTGTATTACACAAGATCATTTGTTTACCCACGCATCAGATGATGCGCATTTGGGTT
>NW_022103928.1:39684449-39686694 GCF_000313985.2 Echinops telfairi
ACATGACAGTGAGTTTGGTTTGGGATTGGATGGATTCCAAGATGGTCTCTCAGGCAGAGACTTGGATGTAGATAAATTTTCTGCTGAAAAGTTTCACTACATGTTCGATGTTCCCTCCTGGAAATTCCCTGGTTGAAGGTACTTTCCCTTCCCCAGATGGACTGTGGAAAATTATGAAGCTCATCAAAATGGATCAAAGCTTTCTCCCTCCACCAGTCTCCTACAGGAGGGTAGTGTATTGGATGCTAGATAATGAGTGATGTGAACTGATGAGGAACTGGCTAATCTCTAGGCTTCTTTTCGCCCCAGATCGCGTGTTCTTAGTTTATAGGATGTCAGTAGTGTATAGAGAAAAATCTGGGACATCAGTTAACTTGGATATTGGTCTTGACATTGACAATAATCTAGTTCTATGGAGTCTGTTTTATTCTTTTTCTGAGACTTTGTTTTCTCATTTATAAAATGGGGACCTGGGATTATTGTATAGGCTTACAGTAATGTCCAGATGAAATAATGTCTATGAAAGGATTTTGAAAGAGTGAGAACACTCATTTTTCATGTGTTTTTTGAAAAAGGGATTATGAACACACCACTTCCATAGGCTTGGAGCATGTATCAAGTAGAGTAGCAAATGTTGAAGATAAAATTAGCTTGTTAGATGCTTTTACAATTATATACTGCAAGTTGAAATGACAGAAAGGGCAAGTTTGGGATTTATTATTAAGATTTTTTTATTGATTTTGAAAACCATTTTTAATAGGGGTCGTGTTATATGTCTGCCATACTTTAATTCATGTCCTGATATTCATTGATCATTTTCATAGAAATTCATTGATCATTTTTGTAGACATTTTCCGTAGTGCAGCACAACCTATCCCCAACTCTCCTTTCCCCGCCTGCCAAACACTGTAGGACTGGCCACAGAGTTGCTTACTGTTTGGTTGTACCTCGGGCATCATATACAGAAAACAGTCCTTTCTCAGTCTCCTCTCCCCGCAGGTGCAGGCATAAGGTGGATTTGCTGCTTGTTCATGGCCAATGACTGAGTTCCTGGAGCTGCCCTGCCCTTGATGCAGGAACCTGTCGTGTTGTTGGCTCAGACACTCAGAGCCCCGGGCCTGGTACTTGACTGTCCCTCACTCAGCCTTGGTCAACACATGTCCTCGTCCCACCGTCCCAGCAGGCTACAATGTACCTGGCTCCTGAAACTGTGAGTAGACAGAACAAAATGGCTATTGTTTAGAAATGGAACATTTGGAACCCTTTTTAAGCCAGGGTCTCAAATGTTTTAATGAACAGTGTTTACTCTGAAAGAAGGGGCCTTCGATGGCACCAAGGATTTTCACGGCTGACTCACATAAGATTGGTTTGGAAGGGACCTAGCTTAACCCAGGCCTGGTGATGTGCTCCTTCAATACTCCCTTGGTGATGATTTAACATACGGGGGCTCTCTGATTCCACAGAGAATCTTCAGTCTCCAGTGTGAGGGGATCCCTTCAAGGGGATTCCAACTCAGAGCCAAACCCCAAATCTACGAAGACAAAAGCGCCTTGCCCCTGGTGTTCTCCCCTTCTTTGTTGTGAGTTCCTGTCTTCCAGGGCCCGTGCCCCTGCTTCCGGCTGGTCAGGGTTGGCAGGGCCCCACCCTGGTGCTCTCCCCGTGCGTCTGCTCTCATCGTCACCAGATAAGCTTTTCATCACCATGAAATGTTTTCTCCTCTGTGGTCTTCTTCTTTTGACCCCGTGTTTGCAAACCAGGGTCAAACCGGCGTGGATGACAACAGGTTGAGAATGTTCTCATACTGTAAAGGGGCTTGCATTTCCATCAAAACTTGAAGATATGTAAAGCCAAATCCTAAAGCTTATACCTCTAAATGCCAGAGATGGATGTGGGGGGTTCCTTTTATATTGGTTGCTGCAGTTTAGACTTGGAGATCGGGCCTTCCTTTCCCTCGAACCTCTTTATTGTGATAGAACGGATACAGCGTAAAATGTACATCTTTCTATACAGTTACAATTAGATGACAAAAACCAATATAGAAAACACTTCCATCACACCCGCATGCCTTTATAATAAAGCCCTCTGTATCCTAAAGCCTTGGAAACCCCTGAGCTAATATCTGTCTCTATGGTTCATTTCCTCCAGAATGCTATGTTAATAGAATTATACAATCTTAAGCTTTTGTGCTTAGATTTTTCACTTGGCTAAATACTTTTGAGACTCAGCCATATTCTTGTACAATACC
>NW_022103928.1:39687230-39716014 GCF_000313985.2 Echinops telfairi
TATGTCAGTTCATTGTGTTCCCATCAGAAGGCTGTGAGACTTTCACTTGGGCTGTCTTCTTGCCAGCACTTGTCAGACAGAATATTCGTCATTCTAGTTGTTGTTGTGAGTGTCTTAGAGTCAACTCTGACTCATAGTGAAAGTCTAACAATATCCCATTATTTTAATTTTAATTTATTGAATGGTAGATGGTGTTGAGTATCTTTTCATAGGCTGATTTCAATACCCTTTGCTAAAGTTTCCTTTCAAATCTTTTGTCCCCACCCCCTTTTTTATTGGATTGTCTCATTATTTAGTTGTAAGAGTTTGTTGCAGATTCTGATGCAAGCCCTTTACCAGATATGAGTTTATAAATATTTTTCTTGGTTCATCTTTTATTTTTGCATAGTCTATCAAAAGGCAGAAGTTTTTCATTCTGTGGACGACCAGTTTATCAAATTTCCTAAGTATTTTTGCCTATAACACCGCCTACATGTTTTCTTCTGTTTCCCTCCAGAAGTTTTATAGTGTAAGAGTTACAGTTAAGGCTGTACTCCATGTTGCTAATGTTTGCATATGGTGCAAGGTAAGATTCAACATTCAGCAATTTTGTACATAAGCCCATTGTTCCAACACCATTTATCCTTTCCTTATTGAATTATTCCTAGAAAATCAATTGACCATGAATGTGTGGGCTTATTTGAAGATTGTATTCTGCTGTATTGATTTAAATGTTTAATCTTATATCACATTTTCTTGATTATTGTGCTTTGGGGATAAATCTTAAAACTATGTCCTACATCTCTGCTATTTTTTTACCAATAATTTTTAATATTCTGGTTCCTTTGTTTTCCATACATATTTTTAATCAGTTTAGCATTTTCATTTTTTAATGGAATCAATTATAAATCAATTATTTTGGAGAGAATAGCTATTTTGACAAAATTACTGAGTTTTCATGGTGTTTCGATCCATTGACCTAACATTTGTTTAATTGTACTCAGCCAAATTTTGTGTCTAATAATTTGGACTATTAAGAATGCAATTTCCTTACCTATTTGGAATAATTAAGCATTCCTTAAATTTTTTAAATGGCACTGTTTAATAGAGAATTCTGTCATGTTATTATCTTATTTTGGATTGTTTTGTAGATTCATAAAATTGAACATGTCTCTTATTTTTTAGCTGCCTTTTCCCCATGAATTTCTTTTTCCTGTTATTCAATGATGTTTTCAGTAAAGATCTTTAGTGCTTTTTTTTCTTGTCAATTAACTAGAACTTATAAAAAATGCTAAATAATAATGATGATAAAGGACTTCCTTAGATGGTCCTTATTTTTAAAGAGGACACCTTTATTATTCTCTATTATTACTACCTAGTTGTAATAATTGGTAATTTGTTATTAATATTAATAGTACTCAATGTTATAAAGAATGATTGTGAAGGATAATTTTTAAAATATTTTTATTTACATAAAATTAGACATTTTATTAAGTTTGTCCAATATAGTTGATATCATTAGTACATGTGTTTTTCTCCATTGATTTCATATTTCTTTCTTTCATTTTGTAAAGATTCTATTATTATGAGGTTGACATGAGTTCATCTCAAATTTCTTAATGCTAAACCATCATATTCCTAAAATAATTTTATCATGACATAGGATCTTAACTAGTAGAGTAATGAGAGAAAAAACATTAATAAAATTTATACACACTGGAATGGAAGAAATGAAACTCCACTTATACACACATGACATAATCATGCACATAGATAAACTGGAAGAATCTACAAAATAGGGGCCAAAAATATTCAGTAAGTTGGTCAAGCAAGGTCGATATACAACCAATTGTATTTCTGTGTGCAAGTGCTGAGGAACTAGAAATTATCATTAAAAATAGTGCTCTCTTTCATCACAGTTAGATTTGAAGATATATAAAAATGAAACCCTCAAACTCATTGTCATCGAGTTAATTGGGCCTTAACCCAAGCCTGTAGGGTGGAGTAGAACTGCCCTGTGAGTTTTTGGAAATGTCCATCTTCGGTTGACTAGATAGCCTCGTCTCTGTCTTACAGAGAAGCTGGTGGTTTTTCAGAACACAGCGTATAATCCATTATACCACCAGGGCTCCTTAAAATGTATAGCTGGGCCTTACAGAATAAGTGCAAAGTCTGTATGTTGAAAACTGCAAACTGTAAACATAAACTAATCTTGTTCAAAACAAAGGTGTAATAGTAACATCAAAAAGGTGAAGAAAGTGGCACTTTTACTGGTACTTTTAGAAAAGAAATATTGTATCATGTGTTGAGTCTTAAACATGGAAGAGTCTAGAACTATGCACAATTATTATTATATGCAATTGGACTGTATTTATAAAAGGGAAAAATGTAAAGGACATAATTATGAAACAAGTTAATTACAGACAATGGCATTAACTTTTTCAAGAATATTGAAGATATGTAGCATGAACTCATTATTAGTACACACAGACATGCACACTTTTTGTCATCAAGAAAATTGCTTCAGAATCTGAAAGTCTAGAGTTTGAACTCTTGCTTAAAATGTTAACTAGCTGTGCAATTTTAGCTAAGTTAATTAACATTTCCAAATGCCACTTTCCTAGTCTATGAGATGAGAGTTAATAAGATCTAATTGGGTTGTTGTTAAGATGAAGATTTTATACAAATCAAATCCCCTGGCAACTATATTCAATAGATGTTAGCTATCCTTATTCATATATAAGTATTAATATATAAATGTACAGTATTCAATCCTGTAAGAACTACACAAGACTCTTAACTCACTATCTTTAAATGGCAAAGGGGAAAGAACCAATCATTTTCATGTTCTACTTGGTACTTTCTTCTATACTTTTAAATTACCTTCAATGGTCAAATATTATGATAACCTAAAATTCATCATAATTCTAAAATATATTTCAAAAAGATTTAATTCTGTGGAGCTCATGATATAATTTAATGTGAAAACAAGCAGAAAATAAGATTTCCCACATACTATAAATCCTCTTTTATTCAATAGATTTATAAGAGTGGAGATAACAGACTGATACAAAATAAAAAGTATTTATTTGGGGGTAGTGATAGTAGACTTTTACTTCCTTTAAATAGTTTTAGCTATTTTCTAATTTTTTCTTAATGCTGTGTTTTTATAATGTGAAACAACAACAACAACAAGAACTAAAGGAAGTTAGACTATACTAATTAATTCATCAAAAATATATTATTTTGCTTTAATATCTGTAAGCCACCATGATAGGTACTGATGGCCCAGTTGAGAGCCGTCAGCAGTTCCCAACACCACCCATCATGCAGACCTGGTTTCAATACAGCCCTTTGTGCTGAGTGTCATGGTGGGTTACACACTGCGCTGCTAGCTGAAAGGTCAGTGACTCAAACCCCCCAGCTTCTCTGTAGGAAAGAGATGAGGCTTTCTCTCCCCATGACGATTTATAGTCTTGAAAACTCGCAGGGTTACTTCTCCTCTGCCAGGCGGACTGCTCTGAGTTGAACTTGACTTGATAGCAGTGAGTTGGGTTTGGTGTCTTAACTTTAGATGATTAGGGTCCAAGAAAGAGAGAACGGGGAGGGGGGATGCTGAGTTTCTTCTCCTTTGGGGGCTCAGCCTTCGGTTAATTATTTTTGAAGGCATATAGGAGATAAAAGATTCCATTGAATTTTAAACATATAGGATGACTTGTTCAGAAAAGGTTGATGTGGGCATTATAGGTGGTCACACCTAGCACAGAGGGAACACTGCATGTTGGGATGTATTGTCCCCGTTGCTGCAATAGAAATGCCTATAAAAGAATGCCTACCTCGTGGTATTTTGTAAATTCTGAACTAGTTAATTTATGTGAAGTGTTTAAAACAGTTCTTGTTGTTGTTGTTGTTTGGTGCCATTAAATTGGTTCCAGCCCATAGGGACCCTGTACCCAACAGAACGAAAGACTGTATGGTCGGTTCTGCGCCATCCTTGCAACAGAACAGGGTATATTTTAGAACCAAGTATAAAACAGAGTAGGCAAAGAGTAGAGAACAGAGTCTAGTACATTAGACTATCCATAGGTTTTCAGTGGCTCATTCCTCTGACGTGGACCACCTGTTCCTTCTTTGTAGTGTGCTCTTAGTCTGGAAGCTCTGTTTCCCTTCGGGTGACCCTACTGGCATTTGAAATACCTGTGACATAGCTTCCAGCATCATCGTAATTCAGACTCCACCAGGGTCTGACAAACTGACAGACAATTGAGAGAATGGCTCAGGAGCTGGCAGGGTTTCCGTCTGTTGTTAAGAGGGTGGCTCTTAACAACAGGAACTGACTCAACTGTACTGAACAATAACCACACAGATACAGCGTGCCCCCCTGGAGTACAATTATTAAAGCTATGATTGTCATGTGGAAGTTCCTTGTGTATCATGTCCTAAGTACTTTGTGAGCCTGTCTAACATCCAGTACATTAGATGTTATGATGAGTAATGAAGGCATTTAGATTTGATGTTTATGCTCAAATAGACCACATCCTAACTAAACAGATGGGTGTGTACAAAGAGTTATGGAAATCACAAAAAGGGGCCAATCTCGTTCACTCTTATGGCTTCAATGATATACAAATGTACGGACTCCAGCTCCGATCTATTAGATTCTGGTCCTGCTCACCTGATTACTGTGGCGTGCTTCACAGTGATGTCTCAAATCCACTCAAAGTGCCCTAACCTCTCAACCCCATCCTCTGTCTAGTTGCTCCTCTCTCAGGTTAAATGGTACCAATACTCTATTTGCTCATGATAGAAGCCTATGAATCAACCTTGACACCTGCCTTCCCCTCACTCTAAATCTAATCCTTCTTTGGCTCTTGCTGTGTCTGCACATTAAATCTAATCATTTCTCCATGCTGAATCCAGAAGGATAATTTAAAAACATGTAGGGTGTCAGCCCAAAGTCTTACAATTCCCTACTGGGCTTCCTGTAATGGCTTCTCTGAGCAACTCCGTGGGCTCATCTTGAGTGTCTCCGCACTTTAACACTTCTGAATTCTTTGGCTTTATTTTTTATTTCAGTTATACGTTAGGATTTCATTTTACATATTTCGGGCATGTTTCCAGGAGGGATCAGTCCCTAAAAAAATAACATCATGCTTGCTAAAGAAGAGGAGAGAGACTCTCCGTTCGATGGGTTGAAACAGCGGCACAACAATGGGCCCAGACGGAACAATTACGAGGATGGAACAGGATCTGTCAGTGTTTGTTCTAGTATCCACAAGGCTTCTAGGAGCTCGAACTGACTCAAAGGCATCTAACAACAACTTATTTCAATTCTAGAAAACAAACTATGGACTTTCTTCTACTATGCCTTTACATGTGTCTCTCCCTGCCAAGGAAAGTTTCACTTCCTTCCCCCAACACACTTCCTTCTTAAGTCCCATACATTCTGTGGTTAATTTTTACCTTCAGGTGACAGAGAAAATGTTTCTTTGGGGAAGAAGTTTTCCTTTATGCCTCGAACTGTGTAATCTCCCTGCCTTATAGTTGTACAGGACCTAACTTCTCCCATGTGGCACTTCTCAGGATTATTATAATAAAGGATTTCTGGGTGACAGCCTGCATCCGAGGCTCTACGCTCCAATGGTGTCTGCTTATCCACCAGACCCTTGAACCTCTCCCGTCCCAGGTACTCAGGGAACATTCTTTGGATAATCCTTTTTTAATTTAATGGTGAAAAAATTAATGATAGTTTGAATTGTAGTTCATTAATAAGGCCCTTCTGATCATAGCTCCTTTTGTGACATATTGAAAATTCTAGCATCTGTGCTAGTTGTTAGAATCCAGTTTTTGAGGGTGTTCTCTGTTACACTGATAGACAGGATTGAGGTCAACTCTCTTCTGAGCCTCCCTGGACCTAACTCACTAGGGGGTCTTTACCAAGTGTGTTTGTCTGGGTACTTTAGAGAAACAATCCACAGAAACTCTTATGTATAAGAGAGAATTTTATATAAAGGGTAAGTGCACATCAAGAAAACATTCCAACCTAGTGCTGCCTTAGTACTGAGCCCTCTGTACTGCTGTGTGGACTAATTGTTATAGTCCTTTGTGATGTATCTCTATCTATCTATCTATCTATCTATCTATCTATCTATCTATCTATCATCTATCATCTTCATAAATGTCTTGGTTTTGTGAACCCTGTCTAACACAAAGAGTTCAATGGAGAGTCTGATCACTGTGGGCCTTTAGCTACATATTCTTGCCACTTCGAAGCCGGCAGAAATTTTCAGGTGAGCTAAGCAAACCTAGGAGAGTCTATTTAGCTCCATGGGAAAAATACAACCCCTGGGAAAGTCATTGGGCTCACAGGAGGTTCTTTAGGGCTGAAAGTCTCTGCAATTTCTTAAGCAGTAGACTGAAGGGAAATAAATAAATACATAAAAGGAGTAGTGAGGGAACCCAGGGTGCTCCAGGGATGACTGGGTCTAGGACAGAACTGACTGAGAGCAGAAGAGTTCACCCTGCTATCAAAAGTTCGCTTTCAGCATTCCAGGGTATGAAGATGTCTTTTCTGGGAGAAGGAATCTGTGATACAGGATGAATCGGCAAGTGACGAGGGACTAAAGTGTATTAGTGGTTACCAGGGACAGAGTAACCACTAATAAACTTTAGAGTACAGGATGGGAGAGGCCCAGAGGGGAGCTCATTGCGTAGGAGGCAGTGTCTGTTAAAGGTGATGGAAAAGATGGAAACAGACAGGAGTAATGGCCAACCAATATGATGAACATAGCTCATGCCATCGAATTGTACATGTAACATATCTTGAAAGGGCAATGATTTGTTCTATAAATATCTGCCACAAACATAAACAAACAAAAAGAAGGAAAATAGATTTTATTCAGGAGCTGTGTCAATAGCATTGAAATGAAAAACAAAGCACAAGGCAGCTGGATTGTAAGGTTTAGGAGTGGCATTTACCTGAGACAGTGGCATTTACTGGGACACCACAATAGTGCCTTTAGCTACCCCGCCAACATGGCCCATACTTGCACTGGGGGGAAGGAGCTCACCTGGGGCTGGAGAGTTGAGGGCCTGTGGAGAGCCCGGCAGGGATCTGCAGACGAATAGGGACTGCCATGGATTCTGGGAAATTTCCAGATATTTCCAGATACAAAAAGTAAGGCCTGGGGCTTGGCATTTCAGAAGCTGTGTTCACGAGGGGAAACATGGGAACGAATATCCCCATCCTGTTGGGACAGCATTCCTCAGCGGTGCCCCCTTCTCCATGCTGGTGAATGGGCCTTTTCCAGACTTGCGCCCTGGAAAGATTCTTTGCTCTTTATGCAGACCTGCAGAAATGGAACTTGGTTTGGGCTGCTACTGGTGCACCTTGGCATCTGTTATCTTAAGGATTCTCCTCAATTTAAGATCAGGAAAAATATGTCAGAGTAGCTATAGGTGGAAAATACTATAACTACAATTTGACAAACAAGAGAATTGTTTGTTCTGATCTTCCGTGGACCAGAAGAAGCAAGCTGTCGTTTATATTCCTCCTAATTATTGCAGACGTTCAGTAACACTCCAACTTGATAAACAAGCATACACGTTCCTGTAGCGTTACCATGTTCCCTGGAATTGTGTGGTGGACTGCAAGAATCCGGTTTAGAGAACTACCCAACTACAAAAGGCTTTTCTTTGACTCACTGTACTGCAGCTTTAAAGGCCCCCGAGCAGCTCCCACGCCCATCAAAGTGTCTTGAACTATTTCTTCAATTTGCTTTCTGCTTTCAAGACATTAAAGAACACTTTCAAGTCAAACTTATAACAGCAGTATGTGAAAAAGCGTCTCTAAAGTGCCATCCTTGCTCAGTTGACCAAAGGGATTGTGTGTAAAAGCTTCATGTTTTCCTTTGGAGTCTGAAAGGAGTTGAGGGGAAATCTTGAATGACTTGTGGATCCGCTCCCCAAACCACCTTTCACGGAGGCTGCCCCTGCCCCCTCCTCTCCTGCCTGTGTTCTTCTCCAGTCCAGGGAGGCCCCTGAATTTTTCTTTAGCCTTTGTTTGCTAAAGGGAGGTTCAGGGCTTATGTAAAAATTGGCATGTAAGTCTAAAATAGTTTCTCGAGCATGCAAGAGCTCAGGCCTCTGAAGAGAGGAGGTCAGCTTTCAGGCTTTGCTTAATTGTTGCTCTTGTAATCCCGAGTTGTTGAATGCTTTTTCTTAGTGCAGACATCAGCTGGGGAGACGAACCTTTTTACAAACTAAGTACCCTGCTAAGCTTCTGAATGTTTTCACAAGACACCTTAGGGAATGCGGAGCTGCCCTAGCTTTCAGCCACTTTGGGTTTTGTGGAAGTTTGGCATTGTAAAGCCCCTTGTGCTGGCCATGGGCACCCGCGAGCTTGTGGTGAGGATTCGCTGGGTAATAGAATGGAGTCAATATAGGTGATCTCCAAGAAGGGTGTCTTTGCTGAAAATCACGTGACGTCGCAGGGAAGAAGGCTTGCTTGTTCTCCTCTGAACATTCCGATGAACACGAGTGCTGTGTCTAGACTTGCTGACTCCATTGGACCGAAGCCCAGCGAGCCAACTCTGTAGTTGCAAAGGCCATTGGTTTTTATGTATTGATAGTGCAGAGGATGGCTCATCTGGAAAATTGGTGGTTTGACAACCCACGGATTTTGGATGGAGAGCCAGAACTCCATATTCTAAGGAGACTTGGGTGCCAACCTGGGAAGTGCATTTTAAAGAATTCTTCTTATGGTGGCAGCGTGGCCAAAGGGCATAGGTGTGAAATGGGATCTATTGTCACCTGTGAGTACAATGGCCGATTGTAGCTTTCTGGAACTATCCTTTGGTTTTATATCTCCATGTAGACGGACTTTGGTGTCTGATTGGATAGAAAAGTTGCAGATGAGAGGTTTTATAGCAGCAAATTATGTGGAAGATGAAACATTATGTACAGAGGGGGAAAAAATCAATACATACAAAACCAGCAGGTTCAAGTTCAAAGGCTGGCTCTGCCACATACTGGTTGCTTGACCTTGAAAAAGAAATCACTTAAGTGATTGGGAGGTGTATGCGGTTAGTTGATTCTGATTCATAGTGACACAATAGGACAGAATAAGACTGCCCTATCGGGGTTCTTAGGCTGTATCTTTATAGGAGGAGCCCAGGGTTAAGGCTGTCAGGGGCTAGCCCCCAAGTCAATGCTTCAAAGAGACCTTGGGAGAAAGCTGTGTCAGTCTGCTTCTGTGAAGGTTACAGTCTTGCACACCCTCTGGGGCAGTCCTCAGAATTAACTCAGTGGTAGCAGGTTTGCTTTTTGAACCTTTATGGAACTGGATGACCCGGTTTTTCCATCCTGAGAGTGTCCGGTTGGTTTGAACCAGTGACATTTCAGTTGGCAGCTACGTGCTGAGGCATTGTGCCGTGAGAGCTCCTTGTCACAGACTTCAGGTAGAATAAACCTTAAAAACCATGAAGCCACTTCTGCGGGATGCCCCTCAAAGTAGTGATTCCCTCTGACTACTGGGTTTGCAAGAGAACATGTCTGTTGAATCGGGCCAAAAGAGAGAAGAGTGACTTCTCCTACATTGTTAAAGCGTCTGGCAGAGGTAAGGTTGCCTGGAACCTCCATTTGGGTGCCTCTAGAATGAGGATCAGGAACTCTTAGTTCTTATTTCAGTTCATGCATTCACATAGGAATTGAGAAGTAGTTCAGACTCCGGGCACCTGGGAGCCTCCTGAACATCACAAATCTTTCATGGAATACTGGGGCAAAATTAAACACTGCTTTTTATTGCATCTACCACAACACTTTCAGGCACCAAAGTTAAAGAAACATGTATGGAAGAAATAAAGTTGAGAAGACCTTATTTATGAAGATTGTCATTCCGTTTTAGCAGCAGTATATTTTGGTCTAGCTCATAGAACACAAATGTGCCACAAACCTTAATAAATAAAAATTAACACATTATTGATATACATATTAATAAATTTTGTATCTGCTTTGCACATCCATATCTATACTCGTATATACCTATACTCATCTATATCCACTCATGTATACACACATGTGTGTGTATGAGCACATTAATATGAGGGCTTCAAAAAGATCATGGAAAAGTGTCATTTTCTTTTCATGCTGTTTTTCCACAAAACTTTTTAAAGCCCTATGGTACATATGTTCATGTATGTGTATGTTGAAATTTAACTTTCAGACAAAGTAACTTGTTTTATACCCCAGGTCATTTAGAGTCTTGTTTATAAGAAAGCCACAAATAATTACACATAATTAAATAATTATAGATCATAAAAGATCCCTTCCAAGTTTCTCTAAGTTTTATGGCTTGTCCTGTACTAAGGAAAAAGACCTTTTTATTAAGTCTTATGCAGGACAAAGACGAAACATTCATAATCGTCTGGATGAGGGAAACCATTAGCACACACAGCACTAATGGAGTCTGCCAACTTGCGGCCCAGGTTTTCATTATACTTAATAGAGACTAAAAGTAATCATCACAAGATAATGATTGGTGGTGGCTCAATGCATCAGGCAGGATTACAGAAGTTGGGAAAGTGGTCAGCGGATGAGTTGTGATCACTTGGCTCTGAAGCATGGCCACTAGGATCCTAACTTTTAACTTAAGTTAGATAACATGCTTTTGGTCAGCTGTTTTTGGTAAAACCCAAGCAAGTTTCCTATCGAGTTCATTGTGTAAAATTGGTTAATGTTCTTTTAACTACCTCTTCTTGATTGTAAACTGCCCCTCCCTGAGCTCGTCCTGGACATTGCTGGTTGGATGGGCAGTAAGCCTGGGGGGAGTCACATTCGAACTCAACCTCTGCACTTTCCGCAAGACTCAAAGTGGAGGGTAGGTGGTTACTGCAGATTTCTGCGGTTTCAAATCAAGCGCTTTAGAATTTAAGCTTCACGGCTTTCCACATGAAGGGCTCATTTGAATATTCTGAGATTCTAAATCTCTGTCCCTCATCCCAGCTTCACTGGATGATTATTAGCATGGGTTTTTCCATTTTTGGCTTCAGGTAAAAGATTTTTCTCTTCATCAGATATAGATTTTTTTTCAGAGTTGTGTCTCCCAGGGTTCTGAAATTTGTAAGCAAGCTCTAATATGTTCACAAGCATTTAACTGCTTGGCTAAACAGGATCTTATTATCACCTTTCTTATTACACTGGAATTAAAATAGATGATGGTTCCAAACTTAGTTTTTATACAACCAAAGAGATATGCTAATCAATCACTTTGTAGGGAAGTGGGCTGGAGTAAAACTATCAAACTGTTGTTGCCACGGTCTACTCTTCTTATGCACTATATGCAGTTAGGGTCCGCTGTGGATGTAGGGAAAACGTTAAGGAATCAGAAGGGAAAGAACGCCATGGTATCGACTGAGTGGTGACGATGTGTCAAGGTGTTAGCCAGAGTTTTATGGATGCTATATTATTTATTAAATCAAAACACTTAAGTACACATCAAATCATAGACACACTCTGGCCATTCATCATTTGGTATTTGGAAGACTAATATTTCCCCCCCAAACAAACCAAAGTATTTAAACTTCATGACTTTGAAATATGGAGAAACTATTGAGGGCATTTGAGGTGGTGAGGGTTGAAGCTGAATGATTTGTGTATCAACTAGTAAACCACAGAGAAGCCATTTCTTTCTCTTCACCTTTAAACTCGATTCTAAATCGACCTTACCTACTTTGGGCTTGACAATTGCTTTGAGGGTTGGTTACAGAACAAGCTTAGACAATAATAAGAACACAATTGTCTTCTTTTTAGTATAATTTGTGGAAGGCACCCGTGACTCACCTGTGTGTTTGTTGTTTCTCTGTACCACAATATGGCCGGTCAAGTAAAGGATGGAGCTCCTGTGCACCACAGGTCTAATTACCTGGAGTCCGTCCTTGATTTTGTCCTCTGTGACTGTATCCCACAAAGTAGCAGGCAAGAGAGCAAAGCTTGCCTCCAACCAAAATCTCCCTTACTTTAGAAAACAATACTTTGGGGCTTTTCTCTTTGACATAAACATGTACTTTCTGTCTCTCTGACATGTTTAAAAGAGGCTTCAAGATCAAAGATTTTCATACAACACCTGTTCCAACATTACTTTCAATTGCTATTGACCCATTCTTTGAGATTTCTCTTTTATGCAGGTGCCTTTTTACAAAGTTAGATTACAGCATTAAAATGAACAAAACCAGTGACTATATGTATTCATGTCAATATATATGTACACATATAAACAAGCATATAGCTTTGTACATTTCCAGAAACCTTAGAAGTAAATTCAAGGCTGCTATCATGCTGAGCTATAAACTCACTTTTGATAATGTTTTATTAACCGTAAACTGACTACCTCTGGGGGATTAATGAAAAGAAAAGGAAAGAAATGTCTGTTTCACATGAAGAATGAATCTGGGCACTGGTCATTGTGACTATTTGAATTTTCTTTCATATTTTGTCAAAAGGAGAAAATCCTTAAAAGGTCTTAATTTTTTTAAAACAGATAGGCTAGTCACTACAAATACCAAAAGAAAAAGTCCACATGCTATCCTACATGCCTACACATGGACATGTAAATTACATGTAAATTACAATGTAAATTACAACGGGGGAGGGTGGAGGGGTGGGGACACAAGTTTTACTCCAGAGGAGAAGATGCTCAACCTGTTTTTATTATGTCTAAATATGTACAAGCATACATATCTTAATATTTACTTATATATATATACACCTATATTATAAGATAAATAGAGTTTTATATCTACATGAGTCCTCTGTGTGAATTTTTCACACTTACCTATTGTATTCAGTCAAAGCAAGAGCTTCTGAATCAGGCATTTGCAGGAGCTGATATTTGAAGATACATCTTCCACCTTCATAACCAGGCCTGTAAGCTTCTGTGGTTCTCCAGATTCCGGGTTAAAGGTATTTCGTAAGCATCCAAGAAGTTCCACACTATCAAGCAAAAAGCCATTTCAACCCTTTATTTGATCACTTTCAAGGGATTAGAGCAAAACAAGGTATCCCTTCCTCATCACAACCAGAAAATCGGGGGCAAACATATAAATATATACATGTACATACATACACATGGATAATACTATTCCCTGAGTAACACAATGGTTAGGTGATAAATAATTAGCTGAATTGAGCAGTTCAAACCCACCCAGAAGCACGGCAGGAAGCAGGCCTGGCCATCTGTTCCTGACAGGTCTGGGTCTGGAAAGCCCTGAGCCGCCGTTCTGCTGTGCACACGGGGAGTCGCCATGCCGTGGGATTGACTGATTACTTAACAGCCGACAGCACAGAGGAGGGCCAGTCAAAAATCCCAGCTGCTAGAGTTGAAATTCAGGCCTGCATGGGTTTGTTCCAAATCAAAGATGTTAAAGCCCATCTCAGTGGTCACTGGGTGGCCACAGCCGTGGTCTCTCAGTAATACACTTTGCATTCAAAAGTAGAAAGAATATTTTTTATGCGATATGGGTGGATGGTTTTGAGTGCAGTGAATTAATTTTTCACAAAACTCAAATGGACATCTTCCCAAATCACTGAAGTTTCGCAACACACTTGTAGGAATGATGTCCCCCATACCAAAACCAAAGCCATTGTATATAAATCAAGACTTTGAAGGAAGGCTGAGAAGACCTCAAAGATGAATGCAGGCAAAGACATCAGCTCACAAGGCTATGCGATTTTTTTTCAACACGTGAAAACATTTATCTCATTTGGATCCACAATCAATCCTCTTTTTTTTTTTTTTTTTTGAGGATTCTTAAGGGTGTCATCTTGATAGAAAATCTTGAAATGGCCACAGGGGGGTCATTAAAGCTTATTATGTTCTAAGATAATTGAAAACTATATTGGTGAGAAAAAGGCCATGGAATTTCAACTGATGGAGTTTTTTACCGTCATGACAATGTATGTAGTCATTCTTTGAGGGTGGTGGGGGCTAAGTTTGCCCATTGCACGATAGTCCTTTAGACGTGCCCTTAGCCTTCTTTATGTTCCCAAACAAGGGGCATTTGAAAGGACCACGATGTGAGTTCCTCCAGGATGCTAAAGCTGCCATGTGGTTCTTGTTAGGTGATATTTAGACAGTTCCAACCATAAGCAACCCTGTGTACAACCAAAACACTGCCTATACCACCCTTGCAATTATTCCTATACTTGAGCCCATTCGTGCAGCCACTGGGTCAATCCATCTCATCCAGGGTCTTCCCCTTTTTCACTGCCCCTCTCATGTCACCAAGCATGAGTCCCTCTTCCAGGCACTGGCTCCTCCTGATAACGCCTCCAACGTATGTGACACATATTTGTAGGTTATTTTGGCAGTCCAAGGTAACTCCAATCTTCTTCAGCAGCACCAGAATTCAAATGCATTGATTCTTCTTCTGTCTTCTTTATTCAGTGCCCAACTTTCATATGAAAACGAGGCAATGGAAAAGACCCTGGCTTGGGTCAGATACGTCATAACCTTCAAAGTAACATCGATGTTCTTCAATACCTTAAAAAGGTCTTGTGCAGCAGATTTACCCAGTGCAATGCTTCATTTGAGCTCTTGACTGCTGCTTCCATGAGCATTGATTGTGGATCTAAGCAAGATGGAATACTTGACAACTTCAATCTTTTCCCTGCTTATCATGATGTGACCTAATAGTCCCTTAGGGGGGATTTTTCCCCTTTACATTGTGTTCTAATTCACACTACAAGCTGCAATCCTTAATGATCATCAATAAGTACTTGAAGATCTCCTTCCTTTCAACAAGTCAGGTTGTGTCATCTGCATATTGCAGGTTATTAATGAACCTTCCTCCAATCCTGATACCACATTCTTCAGATAGTCCACATTCTCTCATTATTTGCATCCAGATTAAATACCTACAGTGAGAGGATAAAAACCTGACAAACGCCTTTCTTGATTTTAAAACATGTAGTCTACCCTTGTTCTGTTCCCACCATTGTCTACTGATCCATATACAGGTTCTACAAGCATACAATGAAGTGGTCTGGGATTTCCACTCTTCTCCAGGTTATCCATAGTTTGTTATGCATGGTTCATGTGGTTGAATTCCTTTGCATAGTCAATGAAACCCTAGCAAACATCTTTCCAGTATTCGGTTCTGAATCTGCCCTGAATCCCTGTCAGCTCCTTGTCAATGTACTGCGGCAACCCTTGCTGGATGATCTTAAGCAAAATTTTATTAGCACTTGATCTATTTGATATTGCTCTATGTGTTAGTCTGGGTGCACTACAGAAACAAATCCACAGAAACTCATGCACAAGAGAGAGTTTTATATAAAGGTTAAGTGCACATCAAGAAAACATCCCAACCCAGTGCTGTCCAAGCCCACAAGTCCAACATTAGCCCCTATGTCCGACACCAACCCACAAAGTCCTCCTCCATCTCACAAAACACACACTATGATGCCGACTGCAGGGGGGAAGCTGAGTCAGTGAATGTGTAAATATCTCAGCGCTGGCAGGGGTCTCCACACAGCTGCTCCAGCACCCAGGGCTGCATCAGGGCAGGTCCATGTGGTTTCTCCTCAGGGATGTTTTGTGGGAAGTGAGCTTTGCCAGCTGAAGTAGGGAACTGGCTAAGGCAGCTTGACCCTGGTCTGACCATCACAAAGCAAGAGACCTGAGAACTAGAAAGGCGAGGCTCACCGAGCCATTTATCCCTCTGCCCTTCAATTAACCCCACATATGTTTATTAGCCAGGTTGGCACAATAAACTTTAACTATCTCATGCTATAATTTGTGCATTCTGTGAGGTGACCTTTCTTTGAAATGGATACAGATCTCTTCTAATCAGTTGGCCAGGTATTTTCTTTCAAATTTCCTGGCATAAAATAGTGAGTACTTCCAGTGTTTTATCAGCTTGTTGGAACATTTAAATTGATATTCTTGCAATTCCTGGAACCTTGGTTTTGGCTAGTGCACTGGTTAGTATATTCAGTGCAGCTTGGATATCATTGGTTCTTGATCATATGCTACCTTGTGAAATGATGGAATATCGACCAGTTCTTTTGGGTACAGTGATTTTGTGTATTCTTTTAAACTTCTCTTGATGTTACCGGCAACATTCAGTATTTTTCCCGTAGACTATTTCAATATTCCAACCAGAGGCTTGAGTTCCCCCTTTAATTCTTTCAGCTTAAGAAGTGTGGAGCATGTTCGTCCCTTTTGGGGTTCTAAATCCAGGTCTTTGCACATTCATTGTAGCATTTTACTTGGTCCTTTACTAGCGGCTTTTGAAATTTTCTGTTCAGCCCTTTGACATCATCATTTCTTTCCTAACTACTCTATGATTAAGAGTAAGTCTGTTATGACACCCGCCTTTATATCTTCTTTCTTTCCTATATTTTTAATGACCTTTTGCTTTCATCATGATTGATATGCTTGATGTCACCTCACAGCTCATCAGGTCTCTGTCATTCAGGTTCAATGAATCAAATGTCTCCTTGAAATGCTCTCGGACTCCAGGAGGGATATGCTCCACGTTTGTATTTTGGCTCTCGTCGACTTTTAAAATTTTCTTCAGCTTCAACCTACACCTACATATGAGCAATAGATGTTCTGTTCCATAGTCTGCCCCTGGGCTGGCTGTAGCTGCTGATTTGGGCTTCTCCATTGTCTCTTCTCACAGAGTAGTCCATTGGATTTCTGTGGGTTCTTTCCGGCAAAGTCCACGTGTGTAGTTGCCATTTGTGCTTTTGAAAAATCTATATTTTCAATCAGGTCATTGGTCTTGCAAAATTCTATCATGTAACCCCCAGCTTCATTTCTAGCACCAAGCCACATTTTCCAACTGCTCGTCTTTTCTCTTTGTTTCCAACGTTTGCATTCCAATCACCAATAATTATCAATGCGTCTTGTTTGCATGCTTGATCAACTTCAGGCTGAAGATGGTGGTAAAATTCTTTACTCTTTTTCTATCACTAGCTTTAGTGGATTGTGCATGAATTTTACTAATATTTATGTCAACTGCATTTCCTTGTATGAAAATAGATGTTAACCTATCACAGATGGCACTGGCCTTCCAGATAGATTTCAAAATGTCCTTTTTGACAATGAATGTGACACCAGCCCTCCTGAGTCTGTTACTTCTGGTATAGGAAGCCATATGATTTTCTGATTCGAAATGGTCCATAACAGTTCATTTCAGGTTATGAGTGCCTACAGTGTTCATCTTTATGCATTTCTTTTAATCTTTGACAATGACTTTCCCTAGCTTCATACTTCATACATTCCATGTTCCAATCATGAATAGATGTGTGCAGTTGTTCTTATTTTGAGTCATGCACTGTTAGCATGTGCAGGTCTTGAGGGCTTTCTTCCTTCACGGTTCTCTCAGTCATGTTTTCAGTGCTTTCTAGCCCGAGGGGCTCACCTTCTGTCCCTGAATCTGACAATATTGCCGACCCTCAGGACGCTTGCAGCGTCTGACACTATTCCAATGCTCTCCATAAGGTTTTCCATAGCTAATCCTCAGAAGTGGACAACCTGTTCCTTCTTATTAGTTTGTTTTTAGTTTGAAAGCTCTATGTGGAGGTTTAGAGATATGGACATACTGCCTTCAGGCGTGTGTAGACCTAGATAGAGTCTATATCCTAAAATAATAGCTTTGCATTTTGATAATTTGGTGTGATAATGGTTCCTATAATTTTATAGCAATGTTTTTGACCTACCATTGTACATGATTTATAGCATTTTTAAGTGTAGCATGTGTTATGCTATTTAATAATAACCTCTGGGTGACTAGTTATTCTTTAAATGATTGCTCCTCTCTGAAAGGCTTCCAACACTCTTCTAGTCCTAATTCATCAATCACACCCCTCTGTGCTCCATGAATTCTTCATATAGTTGAAACTTTGTGTTTGTTTCCTTCCACCTTCTGATTATATGCTTTTATAATCACCACATCCGTTTGGCACTTGGCACAGTAGGAAAGCTGTTTAGAAGTTGTACTCCTCAGTTGATTATGATTTTCAGAGGTGAGAAATAGTCTGCACAGTGTTGCATTTTGAATTGACTTTGAAATGTGTGGGTTGTACCAATGTGACTAAGCTGGGGCTTTGTTTACTGGAATTCCCTTCCCTGCAGAGTCCTTCGCGAGTGAGGCCCACATGAAGCGCTTTGCACCATATTCCTAAGGGGAAAATAGAGCCATGGCAGCCATCTATCTTTTGTGGTTATAGGGTCAGCCCAGGGCACACGGCTCTGTGGTAGTTATCAAGAAGGTGCTTGCCTGCTGCCTCTCTTGTTTGATTTGTCTGATTCCACAGAAAATCCAATGCCTGCCAGATCTTCCTTCAGCTTCTGTGGCTTTATTTAGATCAGGGACAAAGGGAGTCACGTTTTCTGCAGGGTACCCCTAACGTAAAGTTGGAGGCTTAGACGTAGTTCAGTCTAACTTCATGGGGTCATTCAGACCCTCACTTCCCATTCATCTTCCCTTAGATCTACACTGTGTTTCATCAACTTGTTCTACTCACTTTGATTTAAAAGAGGTTCAAGGAATTTCCCATGGTCACAAAGCTCATTGGTGACAGCGGGAGTAGCATTTGGGCTCTGATACTCCAAATTATACTCTCCCCACCTTTCCCTCTGCCTATGGGCATGCTCCTGCTCTTTATTCCAAGGGCTTTCTATCAACTCCTTTCTGGAACCTGGCTGATTCGGTTATGAGAATATCTTTTACTTCTCTTAGAATCCAGGCATTGTGAAGTACTACGTGATCATCAACTGTAATTTCCTCACGATGCATATGTGCTTCATCGTGTCATTTTTAGAAATGCATGATTTTTTAGTTGTACCATTACACTAAAGGTGAGAGGGAAGAATATATTGAAATACCAAAAATAAAAAGGAACTTAATAGAATAACTTGCCTCCAAAGTTATATTTGAAGGCTAGGGTTAGTTGTTGCAAAGGGAAGACCTGAATGGGTTGGTGCTTTATTCTTCCATGGGGTCCTAACAGCTGAGGGTTTTGGGGCAAGCCTTCTGTCAATTGGCCTCATGCTGGCACCACCATCACAGCTCTCCCCTGAGCCCACGGCAGCCGTGGAGTTCCATGGGAAATAGCATTTCTGTCCCACAAAAGTGCCAGACCTTCGAGCTACAGCGAACATCCTGCTCTTGACTTTCCTATTTCATTTGGCTGATGCTCGAATTGATTGCATAGTTTCTTGGAATGGAATAAGAGATTTGTTTTACCATGCTCCAGCTTATTTTTTAAAAATAATATGCTTCAAAAGAAGAAAATAGGTATGTGTTGATGAATTTTTGAGGCAATGAATCAAGCTGCTTTACTGCTTCAGGTCCATATCTTGGCTCAGCATCTTTGACTGGTTTGTTTGAGAGCTACCTGAGTAGCTACTTTATGTCTCAGTCATTTTGTTGTTCGTTCTCTTGAGTGATGCTTTCTACAACTAAATCTGGTCCTTCCATGCCATGGGATTGTTTCTGGGAAAATAATACAAGTCTTAAGTTATTTTCACTGATGTGGGTAGAATAGAAATTTAAGTTCCTACTCTGTATATAGATGCTCATATGAGGAGGTTTCCAAAAACTTTGTGGGTAAAGTTCTTTATAGTTTAACTCCACCTTCCCAGAACTTTTCGACACCCTGTCATATAGTCTTGCCAGAAAACGTTAGACGCTTTTCTGCCAAAATCGGTGCTGGCTACATCAATCAGAACACATTGAACCCGCTCTACATGCCGACTATCATGGTCAACATTTGGGGCGACACAAGAAGTGTATCCACAGCAACGTCTTGCAATAGCAACCTTTACCAGAACAAAGCATCACTTTTCATTTCGTTCCATCTTCACATCGACTGTTCATTTAGGTTTAAGGATGGCAGAACCTGTTTTAGATTCATCTTTCTGTCTAGCCCCCCAAATAATCTAAAGCTTATTGAAGGAACAGATTCCCAGTTTCCAGAGGCAGTGAACTAATCTACAATGTCATTCCAGAGTTGAGACTGTAAAATGGGCTTATCATTTTTGTCCAGTACTCCTTGCACCAAGTCCTGCCCCCATAAAACTTACTCTTTAAATGGGTGGGGCAATAACATGCAACATTAAAATATGCCACCATACGATGTTTACGTGAGGGCCAGTTGAGCAACCAGAGGCAAAGAAACGAGAATAGGAGCCATCAACCTGTAGCAACCATTCGCGTAATCCCTCTCTCAGTCATTGCATTTCCTTTCGCTGGACGATCACTCCCTTTATCCCCCTTGAGCATCACTATTCTTTTTTTAAAAATCATTTTATTGGGGGTTCATACACCTCTTATCACAATCCATTCATCTATCCGTTGGACCATCACTATTCTTGTTTGTGTTTAATCCAATTCCTAGACCAAGTCCACTCCCATACAGTAAAAAAGGATATCCCTTCCCCAAAGAAGAAAGTGTATTTTCCACTCTTTTCTTTCCCATTTTGCAAAAGGCAATGGATAAAATATATTAAGAAAGGGACAGCAGCTCCACCCCTGTCTCAGGCTATTTTGTTTCTTCCGATTTCCTCGGAGTGAATAATGAAGAATTGAATGTGTGTCTGAAACTCAACAACACCAGATGATATCCAGAGGTACTACATTCGAGAACCTTTTTCCATAGGTTGCTTGGACCTCAGTGGGGTCGAATTCCTTCTCAGGACTCTATGTTGGCCGGCGGTCACATTTTGGCCAACCCTGTGTCGGAATCAACTTGATGGCAAAAGGTTTGCATAGTCGAGGGAGGAGAGAGGATGCTGCCTTTCCAAAGGGCAGGAAACAGACATTCCAAAGGAGCAGAAGAAAGGGCATTTGTAAGGAGAACAAAGAGTGATTCTGCCGAGATCAAAATGCGAACACTAGGAAAAGGGGTAGATTCAACGAGCTAACATAGTGTCCATAATGATTCCTGATTTTACAGACTTGACAGATAATCAAGGCCTCATTATACTGGGTGTCAGGAAGAGGGTAATATTTTCAGAGGGCAACTGCTTAAAAAACAATTTCTGTCACACAGCTTTGCCCATGCGTCAGGCGTGCCCGCCTTCCCATCTCCAGGCTGATTTGAAAATAAATTATGCTGATTGCTCCTGATATGAGGAGAATCCATCATCATTCCCCTCTGAATTCATCTCAGTCACCCTGTGATTGTTCCCGACCCCCAAGACGCCATGCTCTTGCTCCCAGGTGCTCATGAGACCCCTGGCCCCTGCGTGAGAAGCCTCCCTGAGGAGTACACAGGGAGCCTGCACCTCTCAAGGCCAGTATCTGCCCCGACGTGTGAAGGGGCTTCCAAACGTTCATGGAAAAAACGCCACCATCTCTTAATGCTATTTCCCATGCATTTTTAAAAAGTCTCCTTCTAGGTCTTTCCTACAGAAGGTTATTTCTCCTGGATCAGTCTCGTAAAAGCAATGGAAACTGGCCTCCTAGATGCCAAACACAATTGTAGTGGGGTGAGGCCAAAAAAAAAGGGGGGGTTTCTATTTTTACTTTAGCACTCCTATATGCAACCCCATTCAACACCCCCCCCCACAAAAACCCTTTGGCCCATCAATAATTCTGAGGAGATAGACAATCTGCCCCCAAATTATCCCCGCCTTACTTCTTTTGATTATAAAATACGAAATGAATTTGTAAGGTAAGTCAGCATTTATTCCCAAACAGAACTCTGAGGTTAATAGCAGTAAATATTTTCTTTTGCACTTTTGAGACAAAGGTTTAAGTCTGGAGTGGCTGGATATATTTACCTCATATATTGAAAAAGGTGAGATATAAAAAGTTAAAAGTGCATGGATGTTGGGAATTCCTAATGAGGGGTTAACTCAGAATTGTTTAGCAAAGATTTATGGGTATGTCAGTTTACAGTTTTCATTATATTCTTAAAGTGGACTGTGATGAAAAGACAAACAAACAATTGAACAAATTATTGAGAATCATTTATAGGTCATAGTTGTTGATGGGGAGCACTGTCAATTACTTTTGTGTGCAGTTAAATAGCAAATCTACTGATATTTATTTTCTTTCTGATTTTAGTGACTAACTGGAGGCAGATACAGCACCAAAATGTAATTTTCCAACTTTCATCTGAGATCATTTTATTAGGAGCCCTTTTATCTGATTTCTTAGCAACCGTACAATAGCACTCACTATAGGGTTTCATATCCTTTCCTTGTATTCGCCATATTTTCAGGTGTTAGGCTTGAGTCAGCAAGGGGAGTTCATTGTTACAGTCATTCCCTTTATTGTAGGGCTTCACCAGCTGCACTTCAGACTCAACTCCTTCCTTTTGTTACTGGTAACTTCAGCTGTAGATACACCCTGAGAGACACCCATCACCAAAGACACTGTGAGACACCCCGCTCCACTCAGTGGGACTTTCTAGCCCCAAACACCAGGACTGAGGGAAGAGAGAACTCTCTCTCCACCTTGGTGGGGGCATGCGGGCACAGAGCAGTGGGAGGCTGGGAGGCACCATGCTACTCAGCAGAGCAGAGGCAACAGCCTCTTCCACATGGCAGGATACACAGAAAATCCACAGAAATACATGGAAGGAGGAGACTGTTGAGGTTGGCTGGAACCCAAGTTAGCAGGTTGAATTAAGAATCATGCAAGTGTGGATTACCTATCATTCATCCCATTCATTCCTCCATCTCTTCCTGTTTTCATTCTCCATCTATTCAAAATATGATTGTTAAGCAATTAAAAATATTCACTGTTTCCTTGTTGCGTTTCTTAACATCCATGCCTTCTATCTACCCCTGTGCCATTTTCTCCCCACCCCCACCTCCCCGCCCCACCACATGAACCTGTTTGAGCTTGATATTGAACCTATAAACTTTTCACCTGGCTATATTCAGAAATGGGAGCGCTGGTGGCTTGGTGGCATCGGGTAGTGGATGACACATTGGGTTCATAGTCATAAGGTAAGCAGTTCTATACCACCAGCTACTCTTTGTGCAGGGGATGGGGGTGAGGGTTTAGACAAGGCTTCATACTTCCATGGAGTTACAGTCTCAGAAACCCAGAGGCGCAGTTCAACCCTGTCTTATATGGTCACTGTGAGTCAGATGGACTGGGTGACATTGAGATTGTTGGGTTCATTTGTTTGTTTGTTTTATTTAAGAAAAAAGGACTAGTGTTTACCCATCAGACTAAAGATTCTCATTTCCTGTGTCTAAGCTAGACAAGGGAAAAACAGGGAAGACTATATTTCTACTACTATGATTCTTGAATCCATCAAGATATGAGCTATATATGCCGTTGACTAGCTGAAAAGTTCTTAGATTCTAGATGGAAAGATGGGATGTACCCAAAAAGAACTAGTTGGGACAAAGATGTGAGACATTAGAATTCACAAGGAAAGTTGTTTATACTTTAGTCCATGAAAATCTTGCTTTTGTCACATTCTGAGACTCAAAACACTATCAAGTCTCCCAAACTTGACTGGATAAGTCTTCCATTTCTCACAACAAAATTCATGGTTGAGTGCCATCTGATTTGCTCTGCCTTACATTGACCTCGTGTGTTACAGAAGCAACCCCTGCCGCACTGCACCATCCTCACAACCATTGATTTGTTACGACCTATGGTTTCATGAAGGATCCCTGGTGGCAGAGAGGTTGCATACTGGATTGCTAACTCCATGATGACCTGCCCTTCTACAAGAGAAAGAGAATAATTTCGATTCTTGTGAAGAGTTTCAATCTTGGAGACTCAAAGGGGCAGTGCTCTCCTGCCCCTTACAGTTGCTGTGAAGCAGAATGGATTTGATGGCAGTGCTTGTTTTTGTTTTGTATGGTTCCGTGGACTAGGCAATGAGCTTGGAATTCAAGGTCAAGGATTTGAACCCACTAGCCACTCGGAGGGAAAGAGATGAGGCTTTCTGCTCCCTTAAGATTTTCATCATAGCAAGCCCACTGTTTTCCTGTCCTCTGAGTTGGAATCCACGGGATGGCAGTGCGAGGGGTTTTCTTTTCTTCCCTAGCCATTTGTGAATCAGTCTTTTCAAGGGTCTTTCTCATTTCCCCTGGCCCTCTGCTTCACTGAGTACCCAGTTCTCCTCCCTGATAACATAAAGTCCAACAGAAATTTCACCATTCCCACTTCGATGGAACATTCTCACCATAAAACAAACTCACCGCCATTGAGTCCAGGCTGACTCCGAGTGACCCCGACAAACTGTTTATGGGAGGACAAAGCCCAGTCTTCCTCCTGTCCAGTTGCCGGTGGTTTCAAACTGCTGACCAGGTGGATCACAGCCCAATGAGTAACCACTATGCCATGACTACACCTATGCTTCTCCCAAAATGATTTGTTTGTTCTTCTGGTAGGCCCTGATGATAATTTCAATAATCTTCATCAAAACCATAATTCAAATGTACTCATTCTTCTCACCATGCTTGTTTCTAAGGAGGATTATGGCTGTCCTTCCGTGCTGGATGTGTTTGCTCTTCTGGAAACTCATAAGATACTCAATAGTCTTTGGAAACACCATAATTCAAATGCATCGGGCCTTCTTCATTCTTCCAAATATATTTTCCAGTTTTTGCATGCATGTGAAGCAGTAGTTGGGCCAGTTGTACTTTAGTTCTCAAAATCACGTCTTATTTATTTAGTTACTTATTTATTGTTAGCACTTTAAAGAGGTTTTGGGCAATGGAGTTGCTCAATTCAATGCACCAATTGATTTGGCTGCTGCGGCTCCCCTGGGTATTGTTCGTGGATCAAAGTAGAATGAAATCCTCTACAACTTCAACATTTTCTCCATGTATTACGAGGTTGCTTCTTTGTCCAGTTGTGAAGATGTTTGTTTTCTTTGATCTTCATCATTAGATTGTTTTTTTCAGCAAGCAAGGTTGTGTCATCAGCATACTCTTGTTAATGAACCATATTATGTGAAATACCAGTGACATCACTTAAAGCATCTCTGGAACACACATGCCCCCACAGTCTGACAGACTGACAGACAAGTGGCTGTTGCTGGTAGTAATCCAATGCTTATCTGACAATGCCACTGAGTTATTTTACAGTCATGTGTGTGTGTGTGTGTGTGTGTGTGTGTGTCTGTGTGTGTATCTCCTTTCTTTTGCATAGGCTCCTTGAGGGTGGGCCCTTATTTCCTAACCATCTGTTGAACCTCAATTATTTTCAAAGGCTCTTCCATGTAGTAGACTCTAAAACATGATTTGGATGGAATGAGAAGGAGGACCTGAAAGGAATTAGTGAAAAATGTTCTGTCTTGAGCCAATAATGCTTGTTTCTAAAAGACAAAAGAAGCAGCGAGTGACAGATTGAGTTCCATGCATCAGGGATTCTAGGCTTGGTGGACTTGAGCCTCATTCTTCACACTATTCGTTAGGGTTTACCTTCCCTTTGATAAAGTGACTTTAATGTTAAGCATTTTCTTTTAAAATTGTATATAATACATATCATGTTTAATTGGAATTGTAGGCATTGGTGTAAACTCATGATTTTTATATAGTTAGATATGGAGATATCTATAGAGATGGAGAAACGCATGTGGATGATATATCTATACATATATGAAATATATACATAGGTATATCTCAGTTTTGTCAATTAAGGTAGGCTTAAAGCAAGGAGAACCCAGATTTCCCAGTGTTGGTTTCTAAATATCAGTCTGCAGTTTAAGGAAAGAGGTCCCTTGGGAAAAATGGCTGATTCTGAGTTTATGTCAGGGAATAAGCAAAATATGCTTAGAATATCTTTTGACGCTGAAAAATTAGAAAATGTTCAAAAATATATAAAGACCCTCACAGTCTTGAATGTTGGGCCAAAGGCAATTGAAACATTAAATGGTGATAGTAATTAATTACAAGGTGGTACAATAAAGGAAAAAAGCTCACCTGGGCAGGGCTTTTGTAGTGCGCATTTTCCCTGCTAGGCAAGCATCCAGCTCATCACTCCCAGTGAGCTCCCAGTGGCCTGGGAAGATTCTTTCTGGTCACAGTGAATCTTTTCATAAAAGCAGTTTCACTTGAATCTCGTTTTTTTGTGTGATGGCTGATTTAAGAGAACAGCATGCAGCTTGAAATGTTTTTCCTGCTTAGGAAAAATGCCACAGAAAATGTGATGTCGAACACAGGGCTATGGGAAAAGCTCAAATGTATGAGTTGTTTTCTCATTTCAAAAACGGTGGAATGTCAATTGATGAAAAACCTCAGTCTGGACATCTGTCAACATCCAGAACAGATGAAAATGTCAACTTGTAGTCCATTTGGAGTTTGTTCCACCAAGTCACACTGTTAATCAAACTTTCTATTTAGAGGCTCTTAAAAGATTGCATACCAGTGTGCGACAACAAAGGCCTGATTTGTGGCAAACAGGGGACTGTTTTTGCCACCACAGCAATGTACCTGCTCATGCAGCCATCTCAGAGTGCCAGGTTTTGGCCAAAAAGAGCATGCCTCTCTTGCCCCACGCATCTTACCCACCTGACCCCACTCTATGTGACTTCTTTTTGTTTCTATGAATGAAGAGGGACATGAAAGGACAGGGATTTGACAACTACATTGATGTGGTGAAGAATAAAACGAGGGAGGCGTTGTCAGCCATATAAAGAGATGAGTTTCAAAAAGGTTTCCAGGAATGGAATCACAGATTTGACAGTTAAGTGTTGAGTATAATGGAGAGTACCATTGAAGTTGATAAGGTGGTTTTGTAAAAAAATGTTGGGCACCCCTTGTATAATTCATGTAATAAAATGAATATCCATTAATCTATATAAATAATCAAATTAATAGATATATGGATAAGAAGGGCTAGTTCTTTACTATTGAATTCCAGTTAATAAATTATAACTTGGGAAAAAGAATAGTAAAAATTACTTCAGGCAATAAACATCATAATCATCATCATAATGAAATCAATAAGCATAAATATGATGATAAATAGTCTTGGTCTTAAAAAATCTTCTCACAAGTAAAATTGCCAAGGGAAATCTACCAACTTCAAGTGCAGAAACCTGGTGGGTCTGCCCTTAAACAAGTGTTCAAAGTCAACCTTACCTGTAACGATTTACACTGTGACAGGTTCAATATCTGTAGCATCCTTGCCAAAAAAAGCCCAACCTGAAAGTAATCATGAGAAATCCCAACAGTTCTCAAATTGAGGGAATTATATAGAATACACAGCCAGTGCTCTTCAAAAGTAGAAAAATCATAAAAACAAGGATAACCTAAGAAACTATCACAGATTGGAGGATCCCAAAGAAATAGGAAAACAAAGTGCCGTGTGGAATTCTGGATTCGTTTCTGAAAGAGAAAAGAAGACATGAAATAGGACAATGGGTAGGTCCGAATCAAGTATGTAATTCATACGATCCCATTTCATTAGAAAGTAATAAAAACTCACGCAAACCAAGCTCATTGCCACCAAGAAGGCCGACTCATAGGGACTTACAGGGTGCCTCCCCTTGATTATTGTAAGACATTAACATGTGAGGGAGTCAGGTGAAGAGTATATGAGGACACTTTAATAACTTTTCAACTCTTTGTCAATCTAAAATCATTACCAAAGAAGTTATAACACCCAAAATACAGAAGGACGGAATAGAAGGAATGAAGATGGGAACTGGATGGGAGTTCAGCTGATGCAACTTGACTTCTGGTTCATGATCAAAATATTAAAAAAAAATTGTTTGCATAATCTCTTAATTTTTTTAAGATTCATTATTAAAGCTTGGTTGACATCAATTACACGTGTAAAGTGTATTATTTGATCATTTTGGCATCTATGTGGACCTGTGAAATCATCATGATAGTCGTGAAAGTGAACATAAATACATAACCCTTCAAGGCTCTTTGTGCCTTGTCTTTTCTGACCCTCCCATTTGCAGGTCACCTGTGATCTATTTTCTGTCACTAGAGATTAGTTTGCTCTTTTACAACTTTATAGAAATAGAGAGAGATAGTATGCACTCTTCTTGTTTGTTTGGCTTCTTTCCAAAGCTAGATTATTTTGAGGTATTGCTGTGGAATATCTCAATAATTCATTCTTTCATTGTGGAGTAGTTTCCCATTCCATTAGTATACAGCAATTTGTTCATTCTTCCATCTATTGATGGATATTTGTGATTTTATCATTTATGGATATAAAAAACAAAGATACATGTACAATATGTTGTGTGAATATATGCATTTGTATCTCTTGGGAAATGCATCAAATAACTGAATCATGAGGTAGTTGTGTTTTTAATTTTTAAAAAGACACTTCCAAAATAGTCACCATAGGGCTTATATCCACTTATATTCCCAACTGAAATCTATGAGTGTTCCAATTGCTCATCATTTTGGCCTACCATTAGTACTGTCATTTTAAAATTTAGATTTAAGCCATTCTTTAAGGTGTATATGGTTATATTACAATGGTCTAAATTTTCATTTCCCTACTAAAACATGTTTATCTGATATATTTTCTTTGAGAAAGTGTCTGGTATTATTTTTTTTCTTCTGTTAGATTGTTTTCTAATGGAGTTTTATTCATTTTTCATCTAAGTTTTTTATCAGATTCTATTCAGTAATTATTTTTCTAGCTATGACTTGTATTTTTATTCTCTAAAACAATGTCTTTTAAAGGGTAGAAGTTTTACATTTGATGACATCGGTGGTATCTTTTAAAAATTATGATTTTGGTATCACATGTAAAAAATAAATTCTAATCCAAATCACAAAGATGTTCTCCTACAAAATTTATAGATTTTGACATTTGACTTTTTTGAGCCATTTTGAGTCTTTTTTT
>NW_022103928.1:39716114-39750236 GCF_000313985.2 Echinops telfairi
GCCCCATTGAATTGTCTTTTAATCATTGTTGAAGGTAAATTGACCTATAATTAAGTCTTTTAAAACATTTTTCTTTTACTGAATTATCAATACCTCTGTAATTCTTAAAGTCAGATAATACAAGTTCTGCCACTTCCCCCCTGAGTTATGTAGCTGCTCTAGGTCTTTGCATTTCCCTAAAATTTAAAGTCACTTTTCGGTATTTCTCTGAAATAAATAATAAAGCTGCTTTTGAGCAGGAGTACAGTGAATCCGCAAATCATTGGAATCTCCCTGGGGGGGAATTGATAGCCTAACTATGTTAATTCTTCTGATGAGTGAACATATTTGTAGCTCTACATTTACTTAGTCCTTATTTTGATCAACATGGTTTGTATTTCTCCATGTACAGCTTTTGCATTGTTAACTTTATTCATAAACATTAATCACATGAATTACAACAAATAATTGAATGGTTTGTGAGTATTGAAACAACTTTAAATATTTGGGATAATCCAGGAATGTTTGATCATGACAATGATGCTTAAGATTTATTATTTATTTTAGATTACCATTACTAAAATGTCATTAACAAAATTTGTACCTATATTCATGGGAGTCTATAGTTTTCTCTTGTTATTTCTTTGTCTAGTTTTTGTAATGATTTCTTTATTGAATAAGTTAAGAACCAGTCCTCCCTCTTCAAGTTCTGTAACGATTGGTGTAAAACTTTTAGTCCTTAAATATTTGAAAATTTCACAAGTGAAGTCTTATAGGCTTAGAGGTTTCTTTGGAAGAGGTGTTCAACTACTTTAAATTTCTTTAAAAGATTTATGACTACTCAAGGTAAAGATTTCATCCTTAGTGAATGTTGATAGTTTGAAGAACTTTTTCATTTCATCTAAGTTGTGAAATTTATATGAATAACATTTATTATATATCATTAATTTTAATACTTGTGGACTATCTAGTGAGTTCGCTGATCTCATTTCTGTGATTGAGGAGTCTTGAAGGTCGGATGGTATTTGAATAGTCAAAAAGTGAAACTGGGCATAGCAGGCTGTGGTGTATTAGCATGAGCAAGGGCACCGTGACAGGAGCTAAGAAGAAACCATTTACATGGAAACTATGACCATTGGCCAAGGGCAGGGGTGGATTAAACTGCATCACCTAAAAGTGAGTTTCAAACTGGACCATGATCCTCAGTGGTTTGGAAGTTATGGAAAGCTATAATTTGCCAGTTATTTAACTCCCCCATTTTGTTACATGAGGTGTGATCAGCCAAACAGTTGTAAGGGATTCAGATAGAATGCAGTCATAAGTCATAGCACTAATCGGTTGTACACAGAGTTTCTTTGGGGGGTGTGACCTGCATCATTTTTCACCATAGAAAAGATAAAAGCAAACACAGACGAGAAAAAGAAAGAAGACATAACAGCAGGGTTCGTCTTCAGGACCTAGGGCCCCTGCAGTGAGACCCTCTTAGACCCATGTAGCTTAATCCTAAGAAAAATGGAGATTTCCAAGGAATGTCCAGTCCACAAGTGTTGAAACCAGACAAGGATCTTTCCCTAGAACTGGGAGAAAGAGCAAGAGAGAACAGCACCCTGTAGAGCTAATTTTCTCTATGTAGACGTTCAATCTTCTAAACATAGAGGAAATTTCTGTTTGTTAAAGCCATCTACTTGTGGTATGTTACAGCAGCACTCGAAAACTAAGGCAAGAGTATAACCCTCAGTGTCAATTGTGCCATTAAACAAACAAACAAGAGTCTAGGGACGTGGCTGGAAGACACTGCAGGGATGGAGCAGATGCAGTGAGGAGGGAGGAGGGCCAGGTCTAGGACTGCAGGCAGTGGAAGAGGGAGAATAAAATCCTCTAGAGCAGTAGTTCTCAACCTTCCTAATGCCACGGCCCTTTCATACAGCACCTCAGTAGTTTACTTATTTCTTTGTTAAAAGCCTGATTTTTAGAAGTTTTTTGAATCAAGAAATATAAAGTACTCCAAACCCCATGCCTTCCATGATGAATATATACAAGCAAAAAGATATTACAATATACTGTGACACTCTAACCTAAGGACAGGTGCAGAGTTTCAGAGAAAATTAGTGTATGGTCACCTAACTCAGACTGAGAAGGGGCTGGGAAGAGAATGCTGACTTAATTGTAGTGAAGGTGTTGATAGGGATGTATGCAGAAGAGAGAACAACCGAGGCTGAGGCAATTTTCCAGGAGATACATGAATAAATGTGGAGGAATTCATGGATATAAGAAATATCTAGCAGATAAAAGTGAAAAAAAATGTGGTTGACTAGCTGTAGAGAGTAACAGAGAGAAACAGTATAATGTTCATTTTCTGGCTTGGAATTGGGTATACATCATTTGCTTAGATTATAATTTGGAAAACAAAAGGCTTAAACTATGGATAATTGATGTAGTCTGGGACTTGTAGAGATTCGCTTGCTTGTGGTAATGTCTAGGAAGAAGTGATGATATAGATACGTAACTCAGAATCGAGATGTGGACTACAGGACTGTTTTCCAAAGGCTGTCACTCATACCACTGAGAGTTAGAGAGATGATTTAAGTCACCTGAAGATGGAACTTTAAAAATAATGGGGAAGAAAGCTGAAGTTTTGAGAGGGAAGAACAGAAGGGCAAAAGGGAGTCAGTGGCTGAGATTATTTTTTCTACCTCTAGGCCATTGGTGGCAGTCACAGCACACAGTCTCTCTCTCTGTATGGATTACAACTCAGCATACAGAGGACAAAATTCTCACAACTGAAGCAGCAATTAGCACCAAGATAAATGGAGAAAAGTTTGAAGTTGTCCAGGATTCTGTCTTGCTTGGATCCACAAACTATGGTCATGGAAGCAGCAGTCAAGAGATCAAAGGACACATTGCATTGGGTAAATCTGCTCACAAGAACTTTAAAAAATATTGTAAATCAAGGGGGTTACTTTGAGAACTAAGGTGAACCTGACCCAAGCCATGGTATTTTCAATGGCCTCATATGTGTATTAAAGTTGGACGTTGAATAAGGAAGACCAAAGAAAATCTGATGCATTTGAATCATGGTGCTGGTGAAGAATATTGAAAGTAACATTGGCTTCCAAAGGAATAAAACAGATCTATGTTGGCAGAAGTACAACCAGAATGTTCCTTAGAGGCAAAGATAGGGAGAGTTTGTCTCATGTACTTTGGACATGTTGTCAGGAGAGACCAGTCCCTGGGGAAGGACATTATGTTTGGGAAAGTAGAGGGGCAGCGAGAAAGAGAAGACCTTCAACTAGATGGATTGACACAAGGACTGCACTGATGGCCTCAAACATAACAATTTTGAAGATGCCACAAGACTACCAGCATTTGTTCTATTGTATAGATGGTCGATATGAGTTGGAACCAATTCATAGTACCGAACAACAATATAAACAATCTGCCATGATGTGACCTAACATAATATAATCAATGATGATTGAATATGCTGTGAGAAAACTTTCACTTGTAAGATGATTGGGGGGGATCTCTCAATAAAACGAAGAAGAAGATGAGGGTGGAGTACAGTTCCCTTACTCAGGTCACAGCACAGATGCCCTTGGAAGGAGGTATCCTCTGAGGTGTGGCTTACTTCCAATGCATGGAAAAGCTTGCTTACTTCTCAATGGGTCTGTATCTGGCTCCTTACCCTCTCTTAACCTTAACCTCTTAGCCTGTTCTTCAGGCTTGTGCCAATGGCCTGTGCTACTGCCTGCTTACCCTGGGATTCCAGTGGCCTGCCATCTGACCTGTCCTTGGATTCCTTCATCTCGGCCTTTTGCCTTCCTGCCTATCCTATGTTCATCAGCCTCAACAGCAACATGAATCAGGAGAAATCTCCAGCCTAAAATAGCTGACCGTGAACTTCGTACCTGCCCAGATTGGACTTGACTGCTTTTATATCTATGTCACCCATTTCTTGATATAGTATTTTATCTATAAATACATATATACACATTACTGCTTTTACCTCTTTAGAGAACTTAGCCTAAGACATGCAGTGTATCCACACTATGCAAATTGGCTAACTTCCTTTTATCATTCAAAATTCCACAATTATTCTCACTCAGCTGAAATTAGGATATCTACAGGACTGGAAATTCTAAGGGAGAATCTTTTCTTGGCCTTTCTCAAGTGCTATAGACTTCTCTAGAAGCCTTGGTGGCACCGTAGACTGTGTGCATCACAGTGCTAGCCACAAGGTCATCGGCTCGAGCCCATAAACTGGACCTGTGGGAGAGAGACGAGGCTGTCTGCTTTCATAAAGATTCAAAGATGCAGGAACCCAAACCGAGCAGTTCGACTCCGTCCTAGAGGGTCACAACGAGTGAGCCAAAATGTATCCCATGAAAGTAATGTTGATCCTTTACTTTTGGCATAGATTGCTACATTCCTTGGTTCATGTCCCTTTCCTCCGTCTTCATGTCCGCAACATCTCTCTGACTGTAGATCACCACATCTTGTCCCTCTGTCTCCCTCTTCTGTCTCTCCGTCAACTTTTCGGGGCCTTATGAATCCATGTATCTCAACCACACAAACCAGAATAATCTCTTGATTTGAGGTTAGCTGATAAGCACCACCAATTCCCATTTGTCATGTAATCTAACATATGAGCAGGTCTCAAGGATTAAGATGTGGACATACGTGAGAGGATGGAGACTCTTCTCTACCTTCCACAGTGGGAAGACTACAGCGCCAAACTGCTAAACTTTTCAAGTAAAATAATCACTAAGAAGTGAAACTAAATCAAGAACCAGTTGACTGATGAACCGAATTTTAGTGGAGGCTAGAGGACAGCAAATAATGGGTTGAAGAATCTGTAGAAGATGTTGACCATTCTTTTGGGCAGCAATAAGGGAAGAAAGGGTCACACACACAAATAATGTCAAGAGGGCAAGTGTCTAGGTTTAAGGTGGGATGTGCGTTCATCAGATTCATGAGCTTGGACAGCTCTTTCAACCTCTTGGGGCCTCAGTTGTACTTAAGTGGAGAATGAAACTGCTGGCTTTATCTATAAAACTATTTTTGAAGAGCAAATGAGACAATGCACATGAAAGCACTTTGAAAAGTATTACATTCCAGATAAGTATAAGATGTTATTTCTGGTGGTCGTGCCCAGCCTCCTGTTTTCAGTTTTACTACCTTGGGATTTTCTAACACTTTGGCTCACACTCAGTAAAAGCACGAGTTTACTGACAGTTGTTCTTTACTCAGCACGTCTGTAAAAGATGCTTTCAAATACACTTTTCTAGAGTGGATCAGAGTTACAGGAATGTAAATGTCTTTTCTCTTACTACTATTTAGAAGTTTTAGCTAACATTTATTTTTTAAATTCTTCATCTCAGAGAAACCACTATCTCTATTCTCCATTATCAAAAAGTTCAGTTCTTATCTTCCTTTAAAGTTAACTTTGAGATTGTTCCAAGAATCACTTACTTGGCCGCGAGCAAGATAGTAAGATCAGTTTTTTACTAGGTCTCTGCAAAGTCCCACAATTATTTAACAATTATTTAATTTTATAAGAGAGCCACCAGTTCTAACTTTTCTTTTTTTATCTCAGAGTTATCATGAGTTGTCATGGGTGAATTATCCTATTTTTATTGTTGACATTAATTATGCTTGCAGACTTCAATAGTCCATGGCCTTTGGAGATGAGAGTATTGAATATCCAACTTCCCATGTCTTCCCAAAACACAGTTGTCTTGGACACTAAGCTGCCATATTGTTCAAAATATTGCTCGAAAGATTCTTTCCAAATTGGATAATGTATAATTCAGAATGGATTGATTTATTAAATACAGTGTAATGGTTTGATTTCACACAGAAAACCATTAGATATTTAGATAGGAATGCATTGTTGGGAGCTATGCCTAAAATAAGCTCACAAAATATTCACTAAAATGATGATTCTCAAGAAATTTTAGTCTGAGATAGAGGCTGTCAGCTGGCTCCAGAAATGAAGACGATGAGAGTAGGAGTAACAGTAGCGACCATTGTGGCTAGTGGCCGTTAAATCAATTCTGACTCTTCGTGACCTCGTGTGTGCAGAGCAGAATGGTTCCATAGGGTGTTCAAAGTTGTGACCATTTGGAAGTTGATTGCTAGACCTGTCTTCTGCAGCACTTCTGGGTGGGTTTAGATTGCCAATTTTTCCAATAGTGGTTAAATGCTTAAATGTTTATCCCAAGTGCTTCAGGTTACCCTTCCCATTACACTTCAAAAGCTTTCCATCTAACCGTTGCCATTTGTTTGCGGTTGTCGTAGGAAGACAGAACGGTCCCACTTCTACCCCCAGTGGTTTTCATAGCTATGATTAGTCAATAAGTTTTATCAAATGAACTTTGAGTTATAGTATAACCTAATTGGGCTATTCAGAACCTTGCCTAGAGTCTTAGTTGCTGATATTTAGAAGAACCCTGACATAAAAATGTCGGATAAGGGAACCCCATTTGGAAGGAATTGTGTCCTAGGAAAGCACAAAGAGAAGGATGGTCCAGACGAAAACATCCTGTTCCATTTTCTTCAGCCCTTATGATCAATATAAGATCAATAAAAGGTGAAGCATCACCTGGTATCTTCATAAATCCCATACCAATATTCTACCTGAATTAACATTCTATCGTAAGCTATAAGCCATGTCAAGGGCATGGTTTATGGCAGAACTTCAGTGGGGACTATAAAATGTGGAATGATTTCTTTCCCTAGAAATTTCTTGCGCTTTAGAGATCAGAAAAGAGAACAAGGATTACAGGCAGCGGGAGTGAACAAAAGATGAGATAAATGAGGGAGATATAATTGTCCCTTTCATTTTAAGAATTCCACTTAATTTCTACTTCCCATGAGGAAAGAATAGTAGTTTTTTCTCCTTATTAAAAAAAGAATTAATTTGATTTTTCTAATTGAAATACCTTCAATTTGCTGGTTGCCTATTGAATTCTGGAATCATGAATAAAAGTTTGAGTTGACGATTCAAGAGAATCATAGGGTTAGATAATTAAGTTGACTTCAAGGGAAACGCAAGTATAGGTAAGATGAGGAACAAATGGGGGCAGCTAGTTCATGTTCCTAAACCCTACTTCTGGACGCACCATGTGTTAAGAGATGATGGGCCAGTCAGAGATGATTAACTGCTGCCGCAAATATGATCTCAAGTAGACAAAGGTGTTGGGGTGTACATGTGAGTAGATATGATATAAGAGAAGGTCTGATTCCACAAATGGAAAACAGAATTGATGAACTGGAAAACATATTCCTATTTATATCCTTCCTCCCTCCGTACCTTGCTGTGAGTGGGTCATTCCCAGTGCTACACAATTGTGTCAGGCAAACAACCGTCTGCCTGAGGACTTTGGGTTCCTCCAAGTAACCATCGTAGGTCAAGTCGGTAATAGGAAAACGATCTAATTCTGGACTGCCGTAGAGTATAACTTTCCCTAAACAGAATATGCCAGAGCAGTGACTAGCATACTGTGTAGGGAAATAATAAGGATGGATAGATCCCAAATTGCAAAACTAAGAAAACGCTTTCATCCATTCACCTGGAGAATTAAATCTCAATTCTTCACCTGTTTCCATTGTGAAGTATTAACCAATTGTTCCCCCAAATAAAACTGAGCCCCCCCACCACCACAAAATTGCCAGACACTAAACGTCAACCACTATGAAAGGAAAACATCAGAATAATTTACTCCAAAGGAAGCCAAATAATGGGAAAGAGATAAATAAAATTATGAAATGGAATAGATATGCTACTGTGGTACTCACATAATCAGGTGTCAACCTGTGAAGGGTGGAGTTTAGCCTGTCAATCAGGTCACAGCTTGATGACCTCATCTGGAGGTGCTAAGGAAATCAATAGCTCGCTGGAGAAGGAACACACATGCACTGCTTGTGAGACATTCCAGTTGACAAGACACCTGGAGAGACCTGGAGCTGGAGGAGCCACTGGAAACCCCTGCCAGTGCTGAGATGCCTCTACCTCCAATGGATCCACAAGACTTTCCACTCACTGGCCTGTAATCTTCCTGTATGCGGCATCATTGCATGTATTTCCTGAGTCTGAAGAGGACTTTATAGATTGGCAATGAACATATGGGTTAATATTAGACTTGCAGACTTGATCTGGACTGGGCTGGGATGTTCTCGCAATATTCAGTTGCTCTTATATATAAACCTCTTTCGTGTACATATGAATGTCTATGAAATTGTTTCTCTAGTTAACCCAGACTAACACAACTATGATAGATGAATGGAGATATTGGAAATGTGAAAAATTAATATGTAGTTATAAAGAATAAATTCTTGAAATTCTAACATGGACATGATTGAGTATCAGGAACAAGATTTCCTTCAGACGAAATTTAAAAACAAAGAAAAGGAAAAATATATATAAATCAATGGGTATCAAGATCTTGGGTGTGATAGTTAGATTTTGTGTCAACTTGTCTGGGCCGTGTGTGTGTGTGTGTGTGTGTGTGTGTGTGTGTGTGTGTATGGTTTTGCTTCACTAGAGAGCACAGCCAAATGCATTGGGTAGTAACCACTGAAGGAGGGATCCCAGAAAGGCAGAACTGAAACCATGAGCCCTAGGACTATTCAGAGATTACTGCTTTATGAACTTCTAATGCATTGTACAGAGACGGAGAAGTGAGGTGGAGCCCTAGGATTTTCTGAGCAGAGGAGAAATAGGGAAGACTTCCAGAAGAGTCAAGGATGTGAAGCTTCAGACTACAGAATAGTAGAGGAAAGAGCTATAGATAGCGCCCCAAAGATCTGCAGAGGTTTTCCTGTGACTATTCAGCATAGTATTGATTAAAACACATATGCGAGGAAACTGCTTGAGTTCAGAGAGAAAAACAACATAAAAAGGTGAAAAAGAACAGCATGCAATGATCACACTCTGGGTTTTGCTTAGAAAAATACTTTTTTATGATTGCTAGATTGGGAAAAAAATCATAATTAATGGGAAATTGAATGTTCAGGAAGATTTTGTCTCAATAGAGAGAAATAGTTAGGTCTAAAATCATTTAGGCCTCTAAATCACCTGTACTAAAATCCAGACCTACCTAATAAGTCATAAAAGTAAGACTCAAAGGGATTATTTTATTTACAAGTAACTTAAGTATATCCTATAATGAAGTTCAAGAATAATCAAAGAAATGCACAAAAATAACACACAGAGACATACACACATCTAGGTCTCACACATGTGTGTCTGTGTGTGTGTGTGTATATAATTGTTATTGTTGTTATGTGCTGAACACTGCGCCACAGAAGCGAATGTTGTAGGGCACTGCTTCGTCCTCCCAATTGTAGCTATGTTTGAGCCCATTGTTGTAGCCAGTGTCCATCCATTTCATCACGTGCCTTGCTATGTTTCACTGGCCCTCTAGTTTACCGAGCGTCGTGTTCTCCTCAGGGAACTGTCTCTCCTGGTAACGCATTCAAAGTGTGTGAGACACAGTTCCCCACACTCACTTTCAAGGAGCATTCTGCTTGTCCTTCTTACAACAGAGATTGTTTGTTCCAGCAACAAGAAAACAAAACGCTCAAATCTACCTTGAGCCAATTGCCTCTGAGTCCCTTCTGACTCACGGCACCTCTACAGGAAGCAGCAGAACGGCCTCCGATTCTTTTTAGGAACAGAAAACTCGCATCTTCCTTCGGCAGGGCAGCTGGTAAATTCAAACTACTGACCTTGTGAGTGGCAGCCCAATGTACAACACACTGCACCAAGAAAGGCCTTGTTTTTCGTACGGTCCACAGAATATCCACTATTCCTTTGCAGCACCATGATTTAAAGATATCAATTATTCTCCCTTGTTAGTTATTCCTTATCTGACTTTCATATGCATCTAAGGTGATTGAAAATACCAAGTGTACTTTTTCCGCAGAATGACCTCCTTACTTTTCAGCACTTTAAACAAGTCTTGTGCAGCTAATTTGGCAAATGCAACATACCATTTGATTTATTGATTGCTGCTTCCTAAGCATTGATTGTGGATCCAAGCAAAATGAAATCCTTGACAACTCCAGTCTTCCCCCATTTATCGTTATGTTGTTTATTGGTCCATGTTTATTTTCTTTATATTAGATTGCACACAGTCCACACTGAAAGCTGCTGTGTTAGGCTGGGTTCTCTATAGAAGCAACAACAGTAGCAGTTGTAAGTGTACATATATAGAAAGAGATTTATATCAGGAACGACTTCCACAGTTGTTATTGTTGTTCGGTGCCGGGAGTGGACAAGTCCAGTCTGGTTCAAGCCCATGGGTCAGATGTAAGCTGACACCTTCTCCAGTGGTGTCCAGTGGCATCTAACTGTAGAGGCTGATTAACACGCAGCATGAGAATGAAGCAGGAAGATTACAGGCTGGTGGATGCCAAGCTGAATTAATTCAAAATTGTCAAATGAATCCAAGGTTGGGAGTCTGCTGATAGCTTCTGAGATCTACAGGTGATAAAATAGGAGGTCGATAAACGGGACACAGGATCCAAATCCAGAGGAGAAATGAGCTGGCTTCCACATTGTTAGTTTGCACGAAGAGAGGCTACCTCCTGAATGAAACCTCCTTCATTCACATCAACGCTATGACCAGATTGAGGAGGGCTATTCTCCCTACAAGACATCATGCTTGGGAAAGTACAGGGACAAGTGACAAAGAGATGGATTGACACATGATGTTGTACGGAGGGTCGTGAGGAATGGGAACCAAACAAATGGCGCCTAACAACCATCTGCTGTTAATCCTTTCACGTGTACTTTTACCTGAAACATTGCAATTTTCTCCTTTAGAAACTCTCATTCGATTTTTAAATACATTTTGCATCTCTGCGTAACTTCTAGAATTTCTGGGCTACAGCCATAAGAATGGCTTTAAGGTTCTTTTGGACTCTGCTAACACTTTGTCAGTTTGGGATTCTATTTCATTAGTTGATTATTCTCATATAGTATGATGATGGGACAAGTTTTCTTTTCTCTTATTTTATGTATTTATTTATTTACAGTTTTATGGGCACTTCCTTCACATATCACACAATCCAACAATTCAATCCTATCAAGAAGAGTTGTACAGTCACTACCACAATCACATCTAGACCATTTTTTTCTCCCTTGAATTCATTATTAGTGTAATTTTTTTAATGTGCCAAAATATTCACAACAAAACATTCTCCACGTCAACACCTTCTACACATACACTTCAGTGGCATTGAGTGTATTCTGTTGTGCAGCCGTTGTTGATCTCCGTTGTTGTGCCACCACCAACACAAACTCAATGCTCCCTAAGCAAAACTCCTCCTCTTTTGTCCTCGGTAACCACTGGTCAACCGTGGTTTCTTTTTCTTTTTCAGTAGTCTTCTTGTTATAAAATTCTATATGCAGGAACTGGAAACACGGGGAATCCAGGGCGGATGATCCCGTTAGGACCAGTGGTGTGAGTGGCAATACTGGTAGGGTAGAGGGAGAGTGGGTTGGAAAGGGGGAAACGATTACAAGGATCTACATGTGACCTCCTTAGGGGATGGACAACAGAAAAGTGGGTGAAGGGAGAAGTCAGACAGGGCAAGATGTGACAAAGTAATAATTTATAAATTATCAAGGGTTCATGCGTTAGAGGGGAGTGGGTAGGGAGACAAAAAAATGAGGACCTGATGCCAGGGCTTAAGTGGAGAGGAAATGTTTTGAGAATGATGAAGACAATGAATGTACAAATGTGCTTTACACAGTTGATATATGTATGGGTTGTGATAAGAGTTGTATGAGCCCCTAATAAAACGATTTAAAAAAAGTTCTATATACATCATCACAATTGGTTCTAATGTTCCTCCCTCCATCCCACATTCATTGTTTGATCCCCAAGTCACCTGCCCTTTCCCACCCCCATCTCCAATGAACCATTGCACTAGTTATTGTCTGTATGCATCCACGCCTTCTGTGCTTCATAAACTGGGAACCCTAACAGAAACAATGAAAAACAAAATGAAAGAAGGAAGTAATACTAATGTAAAAATAAAATAAAAATGAAAAAAAAGAGTAAGAAAGAAAGATAACCAACAATATTAAAAAGCCAGAGAAATTTCTTTCATGGAAGAAGGGAGAAATTTTTAAGGCTAGAGCCAATTCAGGGTAGGTCAAGAGGGAGGTCAACTGACCAAGTATCATATTATATCATTATTTGATCCATCGTAATCAAGTTTATTAGAGTCTCTATCTGATAGTAAAGCTGTTCAAGTCCCTCACCTGTGGCTACAGGGGATCTGCCGAGGATTAATCTGACATGATACTTAGCAGATGGATTTTGAACTCCCATTGTCTTCCTTAGCCTTCTACCAATTGGGTATTCACAATTTAAGCTCTGAAACCATTTCCTTGATCATATTTGGGTTTTGTTATTGTCATCTTTGGATCACACAGACTGATATACTTCTTCAATGTGGACTTAGTTGTTGCCTCGCTTAGATGGCTTCTCATTTGAATACAAGCCTTTAAAACCCCAGACCCTATTCAAGTTAATAGCCGAGCACCTTCTATTTTCTTCACCACACTTTGCTGTAGCACCCTTATCTTCAGTGATCTCTTCCTGAAGTATCGAGCATAGCTGTGTTATAAGCACTAATTGTTCTTGGATTGGGGCTAGAATTCAGAGGGAGCCCAGAATTCATCTGCTGGGACGTTTTCTTGTCTCTCTGAATAATTGGTAAATATATAACAGAATGACATACTGCTTGGTCCTTGGCCTGATTCACAATTGTTATATTTGAGCCCATTGTTGCAGCTACTGTGTCAACCCACCTCATTGAAAATCTGCCCCTTTTCTCACTGCCCTTCGACTGTCCTCAGCATGATATCTTTTTTGAGGGCCTGCCCTCTCCTGATGACATGTTCAGGACCCAGGAGACCAAATCTCTGCATCCTCTATGTAAGGACCATTCTGGCCATCCTTCTTCCAGAGTAGATTTGCTTTTACTTTTGACAGTCCAACATATTTTCATTATTCTTTACCCGAAGCATAATTTAAATGCATTGATGCTTCTGTGGTCCTTATTCAGTGTCTCACTTTCACAGGTAAAGGACCCTGGCTTGGTAAGGCTCAGCTTAGTCCTCAAAGTATCACCCTTGCTTTCCAACACTTTAAAGAGGACTCTAGCAGTATATTTACCCCATGCATTGTGTCCTTTGGTCTTCTGACTGCTGCTTCCATGTGCGATGATTGTAGAGCTCAGCAAGATGGAATCCTTGACAACTTCTGTCTATTACCTGTCAATAAGTTCATAAAATAGATCAAATGGACACATTCTTTTAAAATTCAAACAATCAATAACCTGAAAATAAAATTTCAAATGTCAATAGTTCTGTAATTATTAGAGATTTTGAATATGTACTTTAAAATCTTTCCTAAGGAAAAAAACTTGGAATGAATAGGTAAGTTAGTGAGGTCAACCAAACATTTAAGGAAGAAACAATGTGAATATTACACAAGCTTTGTGAGAATAAAGAAAATTTGGGCATGTAACCACTTTCCATAACTGTTACCTTTGGCAAAATAACATTTCTATGTGGTGATTTCCTAATGCAACATAGGGATAATAATTATCCTGTGGGATCAGTATTATTGGTAAAGATCAAAGAATGCAGCCTTTAGCATGGATTATACCTCAATATAGAGCAGGGGTCCTCAAACTATGGCCCGCGGGCCACATGTGATCCACCCAGGACATTTATCCAGCCCTCCGGGTGTTTTTGCCCCATTTTGTTTTTTATTTCACATTGAAATATGTGTGCAGTGTTATATGTGCAGTGTGCTTAGGAATTTGTTCATAGTTTGTTTTTTTTAACTATAGTCCGGCCCTCCAATGGTCTGAGGGACAGTGAACTGGCCCCCTGTTTAAAAATTTTGAGGACCTCTGAAGAGGAAACAAAAATTCTCACACCTGGACAATAAATCTAATTGCAATACAGAGAAGTTGTTAAGGGTTTTATCTTACTTGGATCCACAATGAAGGCCCATGCAAGCAACAGGCAAAAATCATTAGGCAAATTTACTGCAATTGACTTCTTTAAAACACACAATACAATGTCCCTTTGATGAAGAGGAGCCTGACCCGAGCAATGATATTTCCCATCTTTTCATATTCATGTGAAAGCTGGGCAACTGATAAAGAACATCTGAGAAGAACGGATGCCTTTGAATGATACTGTTGATGCTAAATGTTGATCGTCCCATGGACAGCCAGAAGAATAAACAATCTCTATGGGAAGAAATGTAGTCAGAATAATCCTTAGAGGTGAGGATGGCAAGACTTTGTCGTACATATTTGACATGTTATCCGGAGAGACCAGTTCCTGAGAAGGACATCATTCTTAGTACAGGGAAAAAGACGGCCTCATTGAATTGAATTGGCGCAGAGGCGACGCCAGTGAGCCGAGACAGCAACCACTGTGAGAATGGTGCGGGACTGGGCGGGCGGCCTTTGCTCCTGCTGCATATTAAGTCACTTGGAGTCAGTATTGAAAAAGATGCTTGCTATATTTAATTCAGAATGTATGTGCATTTTTCACCAAACATTTTATCAAGCTATCTGGTTTGCCATATTACCTAAAAGCACGTGTAATGTAGTAGTTTGGTTAGCTGGCACCTAAAAAAAAAGTACGATCATTAAAAAGAGTGAATGGTTTAATATCTTGAAAGTGTCTACAACCATTTCTAGCGTGTAGTGGACCAGTGTAAATGACGTTAAGTGAACATGTCATAATAGTAATAGAGTCAGTCAACTAACATATATCCAGCCCTTCTGTCTCCCAGTGCATATGCTGAGCATTTTATATACAATATGTCATTTCCTTCTGGCTGAAAACTTGTGAGAGAAGAACAAAGTAAGGCAAGGAGGGGAAGGAAAATTTGGATCAGAAACTGTTGGAGACACTGTTTATTTCTTGGTTTTACTTGAGTCATTCTCATTTAAAGTATATCATTGAATACATGCGGGTGCACTGAGGTGGTGCAAACAGTTAACCTCTTTGGCTACTAACCAATGCATTGGGGATTGAGTTCACCCACAAGCGCCTGGGCAGAAAAGACTTGTGCTGTACTTCTGTGCCCCCTGGGGCACTGTTCCTCTCTGACACACCTGGGGTTTGAGGTCTACTTCCCAGCAATAGCAACTGTCTTGTTGGTAAGGGACTATTCTCTGGATGGGGTGGAGCTGTGCTGACATGGAGAGAATCACTCAGCACCCTTGGCCTTCTGCTTGGGTTTCAATTGAAGTTCACCGATGGAAAGTCTGGAGAGAGACGGTAGGGGGTGAGAGTTGTCACAATATTGTCTTCCTCTGTAACCCCCTCCCTGGATGATCCCATTTGATCAAGGAACATGTCACCCTTCAGCTGTGACTCCTGTTGGATTGGCCCCTTCCGTGGCCCTGGCTTGTGTGGCCCTCTTCTATACTCAGAGGCTCCCTTGTTACTTGATCCGATGTCTCCTTATTTCCCAGGGGCTCCTTCATGCTTCCCATATCTCTGTTCTTAATTTCCACATTATGCAGGGTCATGCTCTGAGTCTGAGAGACTTCACATGGGGCTCCATCCTACGTGGTGTGAGGAGCATCTTTGGCCACAGCCAAACAGTTAGCTTACTTATCTCCTTCTTTGTTTTGATCTCTGCGGATTTCTTTATGTACTCGGTAGTCAGATCTGCACTTTAAAATCTGCTTGCTATATTTAATTCAGAATGTATGGATATTTTGCACCAAAAGGTTTTATCAAAATATCTGGTTTGCCATATTACCTAAAATCACATGTAATGTAGTAGTTTCCAAATATTGTATTAGTGGGGCACTATTGATCCCCCCCAAAATCTTATATGAAATCTTAGTATAGACAATAAAGAAAAAAGTGTTATTTTTCTCTTGAAATGTGAGTGATGCTACCTTGATTCTTTTCCTACCGCCAAGTCCCTAGTGATGAATCTTGTGAGTGTACCCTCAGACTTCACATAGTAATTTGAAAGTAGCTTACCTCATTCAGTTTCTTCTTCTAACAAATAATTCTTTGCTTCAAACTTCTCTGATAGTTCACATTGGATTTGAAAGGACGCAGGGTGCTTTCACAGCTGATAGAAAATACTTCCCGGTGTACTCACTCCGATATAAAACTCGGCACAATAAAGAGAACAAATGAGAAAATTTCCAGCTAAGTCTTAAATTGGATTTGTTGGCCTAAGTATGAGCACTTTGGATTTATCAATCCGTTTCAAACATATGTCAGGATTTGAAATATTTCTAGGGTTAGCTACGATAGAGTCTTACATCTGGTAAAAAAAATAGCTTTTCCTGTTATATATCTTCAGTTTTAGGCACTGATATATGATCTAGTGGAATAATAAGTTATTGAGTATGGCCATTATTCTTTAAGACGTTTCTAGTGCCCAAGTTGGTACTCTTGGTTTCTTAACAAACTGTATATCTGAGCGGTAGAGCTGACAGGTTTGACTGAAAATAGGTCAACAGCACTTAAGATAAATAATACTTTAATCAATTTTAAGATAATTTCTGATGGCTAAAGTATAGTGGTAATACACTACTTTTTAAATATCCCTTTAAATTAGTGTAAACATTTTAAAACTTTATGTATAAATTGATTTTGAAAGACACAATTTTCCATTTTATCTCCCCTCAGTAGATATGTCTAATAAAATAGGTCATAGTAGAATTGTTGTATTTATCATAATTACCATTACTATTAGAGGGATATTGCAAATGCGTATATCCTTGGGAATTCATGGATGACCTATGTTGTTTTCAGTAATCAAGTACCACCGATGTAAACACTGGTAACAAAACCAACTATTTTTGAAATTTTGAATTTGGTCTTTATGAGCAATGGCTTAATCTTTCCAAGTTCACATCAACTTTTTGTAATCCAGATTTTAATATCACAAGAGGATGGGGAGGTACAAAATTTTTAAAAGGAACAAAAAAGGTGAAATGAAAGAGAACGATGTATAATATGACTCCTAAAACAGACTCAAACATACCTATGATCAAAAGAATGATGCAAGACTGGAGGGCTTCATTCTCTTTACAATGAGTCAGAGCATACTCAACAGCAACTAAAAACTAACAACAAAACCATCATCTTAATGAATTGTAGGTGTTAGATGGGTGAGTGTGTTAGTCTGGGTAGACTAGAGAAACAAATTGATGGACACTCATCTGTGCATAGGAAAGAGCTTTATATAAAGAGTAATTGTACATTAGGAAAACATCCCAGCCCAGTCCAGATCAAGTCCATAAGTTCAATATTGGCCCATATGTCAAATACTAATCCATAAATTCCTCTTTAGACTCACAGTCATGCAATAATGCTGAATGCAGGAAGATCACAGGCCAGTGGGTGGAAGGTCTTGTGGATCCAGCGGCAGTAGAAGCATCTCAGTGCTGGCAAGGGTCTCCACATGGCTCCTACAGCTCCCAGGGCTCAGGCTGATCAGCGTAGCTCCATGAGGCTTGTCTCAGGAATGTCTCACAGGGAGTGAATGTGTGTCCCGCCTCCAGCAAGTTATGCATCTCCTCAGCACCTTCAAATGAGGTCATCAAGCTGCGACCTGATTGATGGGCTAAACAACACTTCTTCACTCTTAAGTCTCAAATTGACAACAGATTATGTAACTACCACAATGAGGATAAGAAGTAAGACAGAAAAGAGGTGTCTGTTTAAAGTGCATTGAGTATGATGCTACTGTAGTTGTTAAGGGCCATTGAGGCAGTTCCAACTCATTGGGACCCTATGCACAACACAACACCGCCTTACCTGTTCTTGCATCATCCTCACAACTGTTTCTGTACTTGAACCCCCTGTGGCAGCCACTGTGTTAATCCATGTTCTTGAGGCTCTTCCTGGTTTTCGCTGTCAAGCATGATGTCCTTCTCAAGAGACTAGTCTCTCTTGACAATACATTCAAAATATATAAAATGAAGTCTGCCCATCCTTGCCCCTAACAAGCACTCTGGCTGTTACTTCTTTCAAGATAGATTGGTTTGTCCTTTTAGCAGTCTATGGTACTTTCAATATTCTTCTCCACACCATGATTCAAACGCATCAATTCTTCTTCAGTCTTCCTTATTCAACGTCCAAATTTCACATGCATGTGAGGTAATTGAAAATACCATAGCTTGGGTCGGGTGCACCTTAGGCGTCAAAGGGACATACCGGTACTTGATTTTCAATACTCTAAAGAGGTCTTGTGCCTTAGAGTTATCTAATGAAATACATCTTTTGATCGCTTGACTATTCTTCCATAAGCAATGATAATATGGATCCAAGGAAGGGGAAAAAAAAGCCTTGACAACTTCCTTTTTTTTTTTTTCTTCATTTATCAAGATGTTACCTACTGGTCTAGTTGTGAGGATTTTGGTCCTTTTCTTTTACAGAGTTGTAACCCATATTCAAGGTTGGGATCCTTAATCTTCAACCGGATTATTCAAATCCACCTCTTTCAGCAAGCAAGGTTGTGTCACCTGTATGTTAAAGGTTGTCAATAGCATGGTCTGACATTCACTTTTCTTTATTTCCTCTCATTTAAAGGACCTTTTGCTTTCTCCATGAATGATGTTCTTGATGTCCTCCCACAGCTCATCAGGTCTCTGTCATTAGTGTTCACTGCAGCAAATGTGCTTTTGAGATGTTCTCCAAATTCCAGGGAGATAGACTCAGGGTTGTATTTTCATTCTCGTGGACTTGCTTTAACTTTCTTCAGCTTCAACCTGAACTTACATATGAGCAATATGATGGCCTGTTTCACAGTCACCCCCTGGTCTGGTTTTAGCTGCTGCTATGTAGCTTCTCCAGCATCTCTTTTCCCCGATCTAGTCAATTTGATATCTGCGTGTTCCATCTGGAAAAGTTCATGAGTATAGTTGCCTTTTGTGTCGTTGAAAAGGTATTTTCCATGTGCAAGTTGTTAGTCTTGCAAAATTCTATCATGCAATATCCAGCTTTGGTTTGTATCACCAATTTTCCAACTTTGCATTCCTTCCCCTTTGTTTCCAACTTTTGTATTCCAATGGTTCCTTCCTCTTTGTTTCCAACTTTTGCATTCCAATAATCAATGCATCTTTAGTTATCAATGCATGTTTAATCGATTTCTGATTGAAAACATTGGTAGAATACTTCAATTTCTTCATCACTAACTTTTTTGGTCATTGCATAAATGTGAATAATGGTTGTATTGACTAGATTTCCTGGAAGGTGGTTAGATATAATCCTGCACAGACTGCATTGTCCTTCAAGAATGATTTTGAAATGTCCTTTTTGACAATGAATGCAGCACCATTCCTCTTGATCACGTCCTTCCTGGCATAAGAAGCCATGTGATTTTCTCATTCAAAATGTCAAACACCAGTCCACTTTGCTCACTAATGCTTAGGATATTGATCTTTATATGTCTCATTTAATTTTTGATGATGTCCAATTACCTAGCTTCATGCTTTGTTCATTCTAAGTCCCCATGATTAATAAATTTTGCTAAGGTTGTGCCCATCAGTAAATGCATACCCGAAGATTCCCTTCTCACAGGCTTTACTCCATTCACATCACCATGGTCAACTCTCCTCCTCCTTCTCCTGAACAGCTCTTCCTCATTCACACCCAGAGTGTCTTCAGACCCGAGGTTCATCCTCTGGCACTATCCCACATAATATTCTGCTTCCATTCATTAGGCCTGCAATATCTGTCAGTACTTGGAAGCTATGCGTCATGTTTTCAAAGGGGAGCTAATTCCATCTTCTTTGATTCTTCTTTGTCTGGAAGCTCTGCTGAAACCTGTTCACTTTGGGAGACCCGGCAAGCTTTTGAAAGATCAGTGATGTAGTTTCCAGATTCACAGTAACACACAGCCACCACAGTATGTCAAACTGACAGGTGGGAGGAAGTAAGATCGAGTGATTTATTTTGACAATTTATTTTTCTTCCTAATGCAGAAGTTTTCATAGAGAATCAGACGTTGCAGTTGGGTTCTTTTCAAAGAAACAAGAATGATGAAATTGGAAAAGACTTGAGAGACTTGGCAAGTAATTTTTTTTCTAAATGCCAAAACCAGTGAATTGGTACTTATGGTAACCTGCATGGTGTTATTTTTAATATCACATATATATTCTTTCCTGTTGGGTTATGAGTTTGTAGAAATTGGACTTTATTTCTCTTTACTTTATTGTTTTCAACAGTCATATACAGTGAATTTTTTAGATGCTCAAAAGTAAGTGAATAAATTAAAACATTCTATGTATCTGGAGGAAAAAATCCAACTGTAAATACTTATATTGAAAACCTTGTCAGTGTTCCTTCCAGAATATATTTTCTTTTATTTCAGCAATATTTGATAATATTGGATTGGATTAGGCAATTTAACCCATATTCTGGTTATACTTGGGAAATATGATTGGAAAATGAATGTTATTTAAGTTGTTGAAAGCAAATGTAAATATATATTGGAAAATGAAATACTCATCAACTTAGTTGCTTTTATTTATGGCTTCAGATGTTACCAAAATCAATCCTTTAAGCCCTTTTACAAAGTAAACTCAGAGACTCTGTGTGTGTGTGTGTGTGTGTGTGTAAAACCCTATATGCATTCATCGTTATTTGCCACAGTGACCCCAACACCATGTATGATAGTCATAACATAAATTCCTGTGACCCACAAAACTACAGGTTGTAAAAGCTAAAAACAATTACAGCTCAGAGATGCTCTACATTTGATGTCCATATCATTTACGATAGTTTGTATAATAATTGTGATTGTCAAAAGCTCAAATTTCATATGAAGACAGTATAACCATTTTGATTATGATGTTTTACCAATATATGCATACATTAAACACATTTTATATTATTTATGATCATGAAGAAAGGTTTTTCTCAATGGATAGGATGAGATTCTGTGATGCAAAGAGATATTTTGGATATTATTTCTCACATACATTCAAAGTAGTTCAATCTAACTTCAAAGAAATCAGATGGCCTGGGTTTGTGTATAGATCTGGATATATATTTTTTAGTTCACTATGCAATGTGACTTGCAGGGCAACAAAGAGACTTAGAGAATCTTTAATTTCCTATTCCAACTAGTCAGCCCTATTTGTTTGCTTTGAATCACTCATTTCAATAAGGTGAAAACTTGTGTTAATCCTCCATTCATCAGTTGCCTGGGTGCGTGTGAAATGGATCGTGTGGACAAAATAAACCACTGCCAGACACAATATGCTATTGTCCTCTAAGCTTCTTGAAGGGGACTCTTCACAGGTACCAAGAAGCCACTCCAGGCACTCCACATATTTTTGAAGACACTCTCCTTTTTTCACAGTGCACATTACTCAGGCATAGTAGAAAGACCCAAAACAGACACCGAATGGAGGGAAAGCTGAAGGAGGCCAAACTCATTTTCCATCCATAGAGAGAGATAATTGGCACCACGGTAATTTTGGAGACCTGAATTAAATGAATAAATTGTGACATGGGAAAAACTGAAAAGGACAACAGTTTCTTGGCTCACACAGAATCATTACCATGGGTAGGCATTTTTCTTGAAGATCAATTGATAAAACAGGACAAAAATGTTTTTCCCCATTAATGGCTTTCGAACGCTTTCCTGTTAAACACCCAATTAAAAGGTAGAAGTGTGGTCCTCTCTTTGCTCCTAATGACCAGGCGTGAGTGGTTGGGGTGCATAGAGAGAGGGAACGGGAGACGGGGAAAGAAAAGAATGGAAGAGTCCAGCATTTTCCTTTATGGCTTGTAGGATAAAGAGATCAATGGAAAAGGTTGATCATTTCTTTTGCCTACAATAGCTCACTGAAAGAATAGGGCCTTAGAAACACACAACAAGCTACAAACTTTCCTGAAAATGAATAATACCACCGGCATTAGCATGCTTACAACACCTGAGTACAGGACCAAGACATCATGATTTCTATACGTGCACGAAAACTATCGGGGTCAACTCAACACATATTAGATTTACCATGTATGGAGTCATTTCAAACTGTGACATACTAAACATTGTTAAACTCACGATATAACATCATAACAAGGACAACAACAATAAAATACTGTAAGGAGAATTAATTGCATGTTGACTTTTTATCTGTGTAAGGGAAAAGAGGAGTCATTTTATCATTGCTTCTTGTTTTGAAAGGGATTTTTGGAAACAAGAAGGGAGGATGAAAAGATTGTGAGGAAGGAGAATTCAGAGAAATCAAGTGATCGGGCATGGCTTTCTTATTATAGTTTTTTTTGTAACTGCCACCAAAGAATTAGGTGGGTGAGGCAAACTGGATATATGAAAATCTATTGGAGAGGGATGGTTAGTTTTGCTATGTGCCTGGTATAAAATGAGCCATTTCAGAGGAGGAACAAATAATACCCAGGACCTGCGAGAAAGTAGAAACAGGAATGAATTACGTCTGAGATCCCTGTGTAAAGAGGCAGGAGAGGGGGAGCACCAAGACCGTAAGACAGAGCAGAGGAGCAACATCATGACCACAAGGCCGAGTGGCTGGCTTCCCAGCCCTCAGAACAAGTAAAGTTGAATGCCTTGTAGCAGGAGGCTGCCTTGCAGGGTGGAGTGCCTTAGGGCATTTATTATAGCTGAAGGAGCGTTATAACATTTTGTCTGACTTTGGACATGTGATTATAGGGGACCAGTATCTGAAGAAGGATGTAATATTTAGTAGACTGTCACCAAAGAAGATGCTTCTAGGAAGTGTTCCTCTGTACTTCTGGCAAGACAGTTTTGTTCATTCTTCTGGCTGTCCATATTTTTCTTCTTCACCAACACTATGATTTAAACACATCAACTTTTCTTGCTGATTCGAACTTTGACATGCATGCGAAGCGATTGAAATTGCCATGGCTTCTGTCAAGCACGCTTTAGGAGTACCGGGGACATTGTCCCTCTGTGAATGTAAGAGCGCTCTTGGGCAGCAACATATGACTGAATGCAATCTGTCTTTTGATTTCCTGACCGCTCTTTCCATGGGCAGTGGGGATCCAAGGAAAAGGAAACCCATGACAACTTCCATCTTTTCTCTGTTCATCAGGATGCTGTTTACTGATCCAACGGGCAGTATTTTTGTTTAATTTACTCACACACGCAACCTTGCTTCTTTTGAGTCAATTCTAACTTTTAGTCACCCTACAGGATGGAGTAGAACTGCTCCCCTTGCCAACATTGGAGAGTACAAATCTGCATAGGGGGTGAAAGGCTTGGGAGATCTTTATGTGATTTGGTCTCAATATTCTCTTAGGTCTATGAGTGCAGGGAACTCAGATCAAAGGAGCCACACTACTCCTGACTTATTTTTCTTGGTGGAAGTAGGTCCGTCCCTCTGATCTCTGCTCATTTTTCTTATTTTTCCTTTTGCCTCTTGTAAGACAAAAGTTGTTAAAGGGCAACAAAAACCAAAACCTCCAACTTACTGCCACTGTGTTGATGCTGACCCATTGCAACCCTATATAACAGGGTAGAAGTGTCCTAGCGTGTTTCTGAGTTTTGTCCCTGAATTGGGCGAGGATCTGCAAGGTCATGGTTAGAAAGCAAAAATAAATAAATAAAAAGGAGCCAAAAGCCACAGCAGGGCTTCTTGTTTCTCCCAAAGCTCAGTAAAGAAAGTAAAAGTGGATCGTTGTAAGTAAGATGATGGATATGAGGAATTGTATAATGGCATCGTGCTATATCCAAGGAAAACAGAGTATCTCATCAAGGAAATATAAAATGTGGCATTGTTCACTTCTGGTCTAAAGTAGGCCCAATTCACACCATCTACTAGGGTCCGATCTTAATCCTGTCTTATTCCTGCTCACTAGTAGAGAATACCTTCCAAAATGGGACTCTACCCTCAGGCTTACAGAGTCCAGAGCTATAATAAGTCACATAAGGAATTATGGCTTAAGGGACCATATTAATAAACTATAACTTGTCACTATCCTTTGGATTGGGTACAAATTATAGTTCTCTTCCAATCATCCTCAGAAAATAATGACTCTTCTTTGAAAATCAATTGTGGCTTACAGAAATTGAACACCTAACCGTGGACCACCAAGTCACCATATAACTGGAGCTTCCCATCCCGAACTGGGGGTTGTCTGACCCACAGCGTAATAAAATTGTCCACAGCAGTAATCCATCATTAAATAGAAGTGGTAGATAATTCAGACTCAAGCAGTACTTCAACAGGCAAGTTGCATCAGGAAGTGGCCCAATGCCCACATTCTCCAGTTCTGTCAAATCATTTTCCGTCTCATAGTTTGCATCCAGGGCCTCATGGGTAGTCTCTTATCAGCTTACTGTGGGAAAAAAGCCTCATGCTCAATGGAAGATTGTTCTGTATGATCTGTAGGCATTCCTCAAAACAGCGGTTCTTCACCTTTCTCATGCTACAACCCTTTCATACAGTTCCTCATGTGGTGGTGACCCCCAACCTTAACATTATTTTCCTTTCTATTTCATAACTGTCATTTTGCTACTGTTATGAATCATACTGTAAATATTTGATATATGGGATATATTTTCATTGTTACAAATTGAACCTAACTAAAGCATAGTGATGAATCACAAAAACAACATGCAATTATATATTGTTACATATTTATTTCTAGTGACAAATACGTGAAATTTTGTCTTGAGCATGGTGGAGGATGAGTAACAGTCTTCACACCTGGCACTCGCATGTGGGTGTATCTGCATGTGGGCGGACCCGCCTGCAGAAGGATAGAGGAGTGGTGTCTTGGTTCCTAAGACCATTGGAAATATGTGTTTTCCGATGGTCTTAGGTGACCCCTATGAAGGGGTCGTTCGACCCCCAGGTTGAGAACCGCTGCTCAAAAGTGAACAGTGGCAGCATGGACAGCCCTTTCTGAGGCCCCCCTGAAGGACAGTGGTGAAATAAAGGCCTCCCAATGCACATAACTTTAAGCAGTGTTTGAAGTTTTGTTCATTCGGTTGTTCAATATTTTTGGAAGGATAAATGGCCATATGTATGAGAGTCCACTGATTTATGGGCTGTGCCCGGTGGTTTGGCTGGTTGGTCAGGGACTTGGAAAGAACATGAATGGAATGAGCAGGAGGTACAAGAAAGAGCTATGTGGATAGACCTCTCAGAATGGGCCAAAGAGGTGAAGATATTTCTGTCTTACGTGATTACTCACAAAATGTGACCTCATCAGAAGAGAATTTTAAAGGTCCCATGGATAGCATGACATGTTGTACATAAATAAGTCATTCTCTTTCCCTAGCCATTCTTGCCATTGCCCACTGGATCCACGAACAAGGGGCTATGGTGTAGGAGATGAACTTGATGCATGGACGCAACAATATGGATTTCCATTTACCATGGCTTACTTACCTATAGTTGCTTTTGAATTCCAGCAGCAGAGACCAACAGAATTGGGGCTATCAGCCAACAGCCTGGTGGCAAGATAATTACATCGAACTGCTTCTATAATGAAAAAGGCAGCATTTGATCTTACTGGAATTGATACTTACTCTGGACATAGATTAGCCTTCTTTGCATTCAATACTTTTTCCAAAACTATGAACTTACAGAATGCCTTAGCTACTGTCAGGCTAACCCACACGGCATTTACTCAGATCTAGAAGTTCATTTATAGCATATGAAGTGCAAAAATGGGTCCAAGCTCCCTGACGTCACTGGCCATGTCATATTCCTCATCAACTTGAAGCAGCTAGCTTGCTAGTGAGGCCCTCTAAAGACACAGTTCTAGCACCAATACCTTGTAGGACTGGGGCAACGTTCTCCAGGAGGCATATGTACTCTAAAATGTATTGTTTCTCCTTTAGCTAGAATTCACAGGTCCAGGAACTAAGGGGTTTGAATGTGACTAGCATCACTTGCTATACCCTGAGGGAACCAGTCACAGAATTTTGCTTTCTCTCCCTGTAACGCTATCCGTTGTGGGCCTAGAGGTCTTAGTTCCAAAAGAGGCATACTCTCTCCTGGAGACACAATAGTTATTCCATTGAACTAGAAATTAAGAATGACACCCAGTCACTTTGGGTTGCTCATGTCTTTGGATCAATAGGAAAAGAGTGAAGCTACTTTATAGTCTGATATGACTGATCCTGCTCTTTTAAAAGGGGAAATTGGAATTGTGTTACATAATGTAAGTAAAGAAGATTGTGTCTAGAACATGGGAAATTTCTTAGGACATCTCTTAGTCCTACCATGTCCTGAGATTACCGTTAATGGAAAATAACAAAAACCCAGTTCCAACATGACTAATGGCTCAACATCCTTCAAGAATGAAGGATTATCTGAGCAGTAAAAGAACCATGACCATGTGAGGTTCTTGCTGAGAATAAAAGAAATATAGGAGTGGTAGAAGAAGGTACTTTTAAATTGTAGTGGTGACCACTTGACCAGTTGCAAACAAATGAGGCTATAATTATTATGAATATTTCTCCCTGATATGTGTGCACCCAAAAAAAAAGTATAAAACAGGAGATGCAAATGAGGTTAGTGTGTTTTCAGTTGTATGCCTGTTGGGAACAAGTATGATTGTATACTAGTTGTTAATCAGAGACCATATATGGTTTAAGGAAGATATACACAGATGTCAGGTTGATAAGGAGTGGACTGTGATGATTAAGGATGGGCTATGATTCTCTGGGCTGACAATTATGTAATCAAGTAATGTGACCGTCTAATGATGTAATCATCTCCGTGATAGGGCCTGATGTGATCTGATATAAATGGAGTAGAATGGAGTTCACCATCCTTATTCAGATCACAGTCCTGACTCAGGACTGTGATATGTATTTATATATCCATCATAGTTAAACTCTTTAGGATTTTGTTAATTCTGGTGTATGCATCTGGCTCTCATCTTCTGACCTCTGGGTTCTTGGAACATCAGTCAGCAGCTTGCCATATTGCCTACTACTTTGGAGTTAGTTAGCCTCAGAAATCTATGAGCCACAAACTTGACATCTGACTTGCTCTTCTTGTGATTCATCAGTTTCTGAAATCTGTTTGTGTGATGTGCCAATCTTAGGCTCATCAGTCCCTGCAACTACATGACAGGAGAAGCTTCCAATTGTATGTCTGACCCACAAACTTGGGACTTGCTGGTACCTAAAACCATGTGAGAAATTTCCTTGAGATAAATTTCTTTCCCTTTAAATATGTGTGTATATATATATATATATATTTATTTATATTTATATATATATATATTTATATGCTTATGGGTAGGATGACTTAACATTGTGAAAATGTCAGTACTACCCAAAGCAATCTAGAGATATAATGCAATCCCAATCCAGACGCCAGCAGCATACCTGAAAGAGATAGGAAAACTAATCTCCAAATTTTATAGAAAGAAAAGAGCTCACAATAAGCAAAGCACTACTAAAGAACAAAGCAGGAGACTTCATACTTTCCTATCTCAAAACTTACAACATAACTATGGGAGTCAAAACATCCTTGTACTGATGCAATGACAGACACACAGACCGATGGAACAGAATTGAGAACCCAGAAGTAAATCACTGTATTTAAAGATAGCTAATCTTCGGCAAAGGGTGAAAATTCATTAAAAGGGGAAAAGATAGCCTCTAACAAATGATGTCAACAAAATTGGATATCCAATTTTAGAAAAATAAAACCAAGTCTACTTCGAAAACCACATGCAAAAAAAACAAAATAAAGATGGATCAAAAACCTAAGTGTAAACTCTAAAACTATAAAGGTTTTATAGAGGTAAACCAAGACACCCGAATTAAGCTAATAAAATCACTATCAAATATAGCTCAAACTAGATGATTGGAACCTCCTAACAAGTAGACATTTATGTGCATCAAAAGATTTCATTAAAAGAGTGAACCCACACACTGACAAAATAATTTTGGCAAAGACATATCAGACAAGGAATCAATCTTTAATATTTATAGAAAACGTTGATACCTCACCAACAAAACAAAGAATTCAATTGAAAATGGGCACATGACATGAGCAGGCACTTCACCAAAGAAGACCTTCAAGTGGTCAACAATCACAAAAAGAAATGCTCTTGAGCATTAGTCATTGTTGCTGGATGGATTTGAGTTAGTTCCAATTCATAGCAACCATATGTTCAACAGAATGAAACATAGCTTGGTCCTCCCATTAGAGAGATGCAAATGAAACCAACAATGAGCTGTAGTCTTGCCCCGACATTGACAGCAAAGTTAAAAACAGCAACCAGAAAACAACGAATGTAAGAGTATGGAAAGACTGGTATCCTCATACATTTCCAGTAGTTTTATAAAATGGTTCCACAGTAAAGTTGTAAATAAAAATGCCACATGATCATGTGATCTTAGTACCAATCCTACACAAATAAGAGCCTAGACCCGAATACATATATGCACACCCACGATCATTGTAGCACTATGAACAATTACAAAAGTTCTTCACTGACCTCCTCACAATTATTGTTATGTCTGGGCCCATTGCTGCAGCCACTATGTCAATCCATCTAGTCCAGGGTCTTCCTGCTTTTCGCTCTCTGGTTCAAGCATCTTGTCCTTTTCCGGGGCCTGATCTCTCCTGATAACATGTCCAAAGCATGCAAGGGAACGTCTCCCCGCTCTCACCTCTAAGGGAGTTCTGGCTGTACTTCTTCCAGAAAGATTCCGTTTGTTGGCAGCCCATGGTGCTTTCCATATCTTGCTCTTTAGATGAGGCGAAACAAGCCAAAGTGTGTTAAATTCCATGCACGCACCTCTTTGTGGAGCGTTGTCCTTTTCAGATATGAGCTCACTGTACTCAAATATGTCACGTGTGAGCTCTTCTCCCTGGAGTTTGTAAGAAGCTCTGATAGCCTGAAGGGTGATAGTTCACAGACTGTAGTCCAAACCCACCAGCTGCTTCGAAATAGAGAGATTAGGCTTCTCTCCCTCTTTGGATTATAGCTGGTAGATCAGACTGAAGACAGGAAATGAAATTAGGCACTATCTACAACAAAATGGAAACCCATATTTAAAGGAAATTACTAATGCTTGAATCGCTCCTCAATAGTGGGCGCAAGTTCTATTATTTTCTAAGAAATGTTGGGCTTTTCTTTAAATTACTGTTAAATTACCTGAGATCGATGTCACATTCAACATGAATTTTGAAAGCCATCTTATCAACAACACAAGCATTTTACAGGCCTCATTAAAATAACTATTATTAAAGTCCATAGTTCAGAAATAAATTTAGGAACTAAATGAACAGGAAAAGAAGGGCAAGGGGAAAGGAGATAATTACCATGACAGGTCACAGAGAGTGTTATTTAATTAACCATGAGAAGAAGAATCGTGTGCTCTTGCAAATTTGCATTTCCTTAGCTATTTAGTTTGCCTTGAAACATTAAAAAGGAAATAAAAGAAGAACAAAAAGAATAATTAAGCACAGAACATTATAATGAATATGTTGATGTCTCATCCCCATTACCAAATTGATCAATATTGGGTTCCATTGTTCTATAAGTAATTTTATGTACCCTTTGCATCATCAAAATCAAGAGGACCGAGGAAGAAAACTGTGTGGTGACGGGGATGAGAATAGGGTTGGGGGCAGAGAAGGTACTGTGGACTAAATTATGTATGCCAAAAATCCTATCTGAAACATGCCCAAGAACTTCGACATCTCGGTAAGACTGACTCCAATTTCAGGAGTCTCCACTCCTTCTACAATGAACATTAGTAGAAGGTGAAACTAAGTTCGGGTCTATTCATGCATTTTAAACATGTCCCAGTTGTCCTTCAATATTGAGTCAGCATCTAAATAACATTGCGTGGTTTTAGCTCTAAGCATAAGGAAAGATAAATCCATCCCTCACCTACAGTTCTCAGAAAAGATTTTTTATGCCACGGTGCTTAAGGAGGGTTGCACTGTAGGTAACTAAGACTTGGCAGGGTGCTTCTGATTTGACACGTTGCCTCTCAATTACTACGAAGAAATTTGCTTGAGCTCTAAGTCACAAAGAGATGAATAAATGCTATGGTTATTGATGGGGCTTTTGCTATTTTAGGTAATGCTTCAATTTAGGTATTATGTGTACACTATTGACCAAAAAACGATGCCAATACTTTTTATCGTATAAAATATGTTCACACAAACATGAAATGCTTTATTTATAAATGGTTTTCACTTCAATATTTTATTTCTAATTCAATTACTTTAATTTAGAATACATTTTCCCATAAAAGAATGCTATAACTCATGGAGCAGTCACCAGACTAGCCTACAAAGACATTGAATAAAAATGTAGCTCACTATCTTGGCTGCTGGGAAAACAGCAGAGAATATGATGGCACCACTAACTCATTTCTTTAAAAAATTCTCTGAACATCAAAATTAATACAAAATCCCATTATTTTCTTGCTATTTCCTAAAATAGATCTTCTTAGTTAAAGAAAGTAGGTAGATACATTCTTTGAGAAGGGAATTTCTGAACCTTTTGAATCCTTTAGAGGTTGAAGAGACTAATTCCTTATTATAGGGGAGTTAAAAAAGTTCATGAAAAACAAAATGAAAAGATAATCGCTTTTCCCCCCACAATGTTTTGAAGCCCCTGGTATAGCATCTATAGAATTGATTTTACAAAGCATAAGCCCAACGTCATCTGGCCAATTCCAACTCATAGCGGCCCAACAGAACTGAGTGGAAGTGTCCCCTAAGGGTTGTCATCTTTATGGACGGAGATCCCTCCTCTTTCTCAGAAGTTTGGAGCACCGGCCTTTCTTCAGCTAGGAGTCCAAAGCTTAATCCACTCTGCCTCAGAGCTCCTCTCACAAAGCGTTTTTGTTTTTCTTTCCTGATCTGGGCTTGCCCTATTTTACTAAGTGGTTACTTGCCTGGGTTGCTAAACTCCAGGTTAGCAGATTGAAACCCCCAGCCTTTCCATGGGAGAAAAAGGAGGCTTTCTACATCCATGAAGATAAAGACTCAAACCCACAGGGGCAGCTTCGCTCCTTCCTGTAGGGTGGTGAGGTTTTTCTCCTTCTTCTTTTGTAATCTCTTTTGTAGCTTAGAAATTGTGGAGTTCTTATTTTTTCTTATAAAATTGATAGATTTTCTCTCTGGTAAAACTTGAGAGTGGTGTATAAAATGAAACATAAACGCTTTCCCCAGCTTCCTGCAATTTCCTTCCATGGTTATCTTTCCAAGCTTATGGCAGTTACATAATCTACTGTCAACTTGAGGAAGGGGTGGAATCCAGCCTGTCAATCAGGTCATAGCCAATGAAGCCTCCGCGTGGGCATGTCCTCCTCCTGAGGATTCTGGGAACTCCTGTCTTCCTCCCTGAAGAGGGGGTGGACACATATCTCCCTTTGAGACATTCCTGTTGACAAGTCACATGGAAGTGTGCTGATGGAGCCAGAGTTCTGGAGCTAGAGGAGTCACACTGAGACCCACACCAGTGCTGAGGTGTTTCTACTGCCACTGGAGCCACAAGACTTTCCACCCACTGGCCTGCGATCTTCTTTTATTCACTGTCATTGCATGTTTTGTGTGATGAATTTATAGACTGATATTGGTCATATGGGCTAATATCGGACTTATGCACTTGATCTGGACTGACCTGGGATGTTTTCTTAATATACAATTACTCTTTTATATAAATCTCTTTCTTGTACACATGAGTTTCTATGGATTGGTTTCTCTAGTCAACCCAGACTAACACAAAGATGATCCATAGATTTGCCTCTTTTCTTAAAATAGCAGCATAATACTCCATTGTATAGCTTATTTAAGCAGTCTCCTATTGAAGATATTTATTTATAATATTTTAGTATGGCACATAATACTTCAAAAACAAGCTGTATGCAAAATATATTTGCTTATTTGCATGAACATATCTGTAGGCTAGATTACTAGTGGCAGAAATGCTGGATGAGGTGCTAAGTACATTTTCAATTTTAAAATAATGGTACATTTCCCTCCAAAAGGCAATTGGATGAAAACTATTATATTCTGCCACAGTGTACAAGTGCATTTTTACCCCCAATTCTAATCAATGCTCATACTGCTAGTATTTTAATCTTTGTTAATCTGATAAGAAAATTTCTTTTGCTGCCTGAATGAATGTTGTTGACAGCCTTTAGAAAAATACACAAAGCATACTTACCTGGCAGGGGAGACACCATGATCATGAAGGTGGATTTCCTAGGGCGAGGCTTATCCATTGCACTCCGGATGTGCTGACCCCTGAGATGTCCCCAAATGTGGGAAACTCGACTGCATATTTTGTGGTACTGGGGGACTGACTCGAATTCAACCTTGCAAATCTGGCTAGACCAGACGGTGTACACTGGTACAGATAGGAACTGAAAATACAGGGAATCCAGGGCGGATGAGCCCTACAGGACCAGTGGTTTGAGTGGCGAAACAGGGAGGATAAAGGGAGAGTGGGTAGGAAAGAGGGAACCGATTACAAGGAACTATATGTGACCTCCTCTCTGGGGGACAGATAACCGAAAAGTGGGTGAAGGGAGACGTCAGACAGGGAAAGATATGACAAAATACCAATTTATAAACTATCAAGGGCTCATATGGGAGGGGGGAGCGGGGAGGGAGGGTAAAAATGAGGACCTAATGTCGGGGGTTTAAGTGGAGAGAAAATGTTTTGAGAATGATGTACAAATGCGCTTTACACAATTGATGTGTGTATGGATTGCGATAACAGTTGTATGAGCCCCTAATAAAATGTTTAAAAAATAAAACAATTAAAAATAATAATAAACTGGCCGTGGAACAAAAAAAGAAAAAAAGAAAAAGAAACACACAAAGGAAATGAATAATCAGTTGTCTGAAAAACAAATGCAAATAGTCATATGCAAATGCTATTACTATATGAACAGACCTTATAAGGGAAATGCTGGTTCGGTGGTAAAACCCCCTTCTTCCATGTGGCATCCAATGCACCACAAGCACAGCCCCACCCATCTATCAATGGAGACTTGAATTTTGCTCTGGTATTAAATTGGTTTCAGTGGAACTTCCAGACCAAGATGAGCTAGGAAGAGAGGCGTGGAAATCTAATTACAGGAATCAATCAATGGATCAATCAATCCACAATCCATCCTGGGATTGGTATAAGACTGCTTTCATGTACTCACTTTATGACAACAACTAGAAGCGGTCTTTCATTTCCATCTGCTTACGAAGTCACATTGATAATAGCTGCATCCACTTGTGGTTGAGCCATATTTGGATATCTCCAAAGATGGAAAATGTGTGTCTCTCAATTTATTTGATCACTGATTAAACTGTTGTTTATTTTGAACTAGAACAACAGTAAGAAATGTCTTTCTCAGTTTTAGAAGATGCCCAGAGAATTTTTCATAGGTATTACATAAACATAAAGATTTTCATAAACACTTCCATTTTAAAAGTGGTTAGGCAAATCTGCTGCATATTTTGAATTTTTGAGTAGCTTGATTTATATCTGCCAAAGTAAGATACTTTCCAGTAAACAATCATTTGTATAGACCAAAAACTAGCTTAAAAAGGAGAGGAACTTATTTCATCATCACCTCCAAGACTGGAATAAAAATAAAGGAAGATTTTACATAAATTTGTTAATAATCACTCCAAAGTTACTGTATATACTCATGTATAAGTCGAGTTTTTCAGCACATTTTTAATGCCACTTTTGTGGTAAAATTAGGTGCCTCAGCTGATATTCAGGTCTGCTTCTACTCAAGTATATACAGTAATTATTAAAAGGGAAATCAAGGATGATAAAATACTCATAGTCTTTTTAGGTTCCAATGATTAAGATAAAATATGATTTTCTATAAATTAAAATCAGTATCGTATATATACCCTGACTGGCCTGTCTTCTCCCCATGATCCTTCTGTAAGGGGATGTCCAATTGCTTACAGATTGGCTTTGGGTCTCCACGCTACACTAGCCCCCTCATTCACATTATGCTTTTTTGCTCTGGGTCTTTGATGCCTGATACCTGATCCCATCAACACCTCATGATCACACAGGCTGGTGTGCTTCTTACATGTGGGCTTTGTTGCTTCTGAGATAGATGGCCACTTGTTTATCTTCAA
>NW_022103928.1:39751683-39761719 GCF_000313985.2 Echinops telfairi
CACAATTCCCACACTGTGTCTCCAGTATTGTCCCTCGTAGCACTATGGGCCACTGAGGGACATCTTGTCTCACGGTGGGGCTGCCCCTATGGTCCTCTCTGTGCACTGGGTGCTCTGAGGAGGAATACTGTCCTTGGGCTTGGTGGGCAAGGAAGTGTTCCACTCTCTCTCCTTCCCTCTTTGTTAGCTCCTATTAGAGGTGCTCTGATTAGAGGTGCTCCTCCCCCTGAGCTGTACCCGCAGTGCTGTCCTCTGTAGTGCATTCTTTTGGGAGGGGAGCAGGGGGTGTCCACATGGTTGGGATTGGAGCTGGCCCCACAGACCTGTCTATTGGTTCCCTGCTTCATGAGAACCTTAAAAATATTCTCCATTACATGTAATACTCTTGTGAAATATGCACTTCCATTCTTGGAAACATTTTTTCAAACTCATCTGTTTGGATGGCTGACAGCACCTCCCTTATTTTTTTTTCTTCACCTCTTCTATGTTGTCAAATTGTTGTCCTTGCATGTCCCTCTTCATTCTCAGAAAGAAAAAGAAGTGGCACAGAGTGAGATCAAGTGAGTAAGCACGGGACAAGAGAGGCATGAGCATTTTGCCAAAAACTGGTGGCAAAAAATTGCATTTTCATGGTGGCAAAACCAGACCCTGTCTAGCACAAATCAGGCCCTTTTTGTCATACACTGTTATGCAATATTTTCAGAACCTCTAAATAGAAAGCGTGATTAACAATCTGACCTGTTTGAATGAACATCATAAAAACAAATGAGCATCATCTTGGTCTTTGCTTTCACTTGACAAGCATTTTGGGGGCAAGGTGATGAGGGTGTCTTCCACTGGCTTGATTGATTTGATATTTGCTCTCCATGTCATAAGAATAGCACCATGTCTTGTCCACAGTGATGACCTTGGGGAAAAAGTCCTGGTAGCTTCGGAGCTGTTCTTTCAAAGCATGGCATGTTTCCAATCAATGCTCTTTTTCCTGGTCAAGCAGAACTTGAGGCACACATTTCTCAGTGACCCTTCTCTTTCCCAAATCTTCGATTAAAATTTTCTGAACCAAGCTCCAAGATAGTCCAGATAACATCCCCATGTCTTCAACAGCCCGTCACCGGTCTCGAGCACAAGTGCATGGATTTTGTTGATATTTTCATCCATTTGGGAAGCTGGTCAGATGTCCAGAACCAGGTTTGTCATCAATGAACATTTCACCCTTTTGGAAACAAGAAAACCACTCATAGTGCTGCCCTCATAAGCTGTGCTCAACATCACAACAGTTTCTGTGGCATTTTTCCTGAGCAGGAAACAAAATTTCACAGCTGCAAGCTGTTCTTAAATCGGCCATCACACACACGCACACACACACACACACGCGGTTTGAGTGAAACTGCTTTTATAAAAGAATTCACAATGACCAGAGAGAACCTTCCCAGGCAATGCCACTGGGTGCACTAACTCAGAGCAAGTTGCTCAATGCTCAGATAGCTGGAAAAAGGCATACGACGAAAGCTCTGCCCAGCAGAGATTTTTACTGGGGTGTTTTTTCTTGAGGTGGGTACTCCCTTAAATCTTCATTGCAGGGAGAAGATAGAAATAACCTGAAGTGTTCATCATCAAAGGATGAACAAATTAAATGGATTACATATATACAATATATGTTGTATCTATGATGAACATATACATCATGTGATGATGACTCCTTGAAACATCTTATTATGTGGATTGTTCTAGAGGACATTATACTGAGTGAAATAACTCAGTCACACAAAGGACACATATGAAATGATCACATCTCTGTCAGAAGACAAGAATAGATCTATGGAGAGGGAGAGACCATCATTTCCTTGTGGAGGCAAACCTGATTGGTTGAAAGCTCCATTTTGAGGAAGTTAATTTCTGCTTACTTAACAAGAGCATATATATGATGTTAGGCAAGCCTGCTTTGTTTTTTGTTGGTTTTTTTTTTTGCTGCTGGGTAACAAATGACTACACATTTAGCAACTTAAAACAACACCCAGCTATTATCTAATAATTTCTATTGGGCAGGAGTCTGGGTCGTCTACTTTAGATCTCAAGAGATTCTAATCTAGCATATGAGCTGGGGCTGGATGTCGTCTGAGGCTGGGTCTTCCTCCAGGCTCCCGGGGTTGGTGGCAGGGTCCACTTACTTACAGCTAGAAAACAAAGAGCGCAAAGGAAAGTCAGGAGCCGAACCTCTGAGTTCCCTCTTTTAACAGCCTATCTGATTAATTCAGGTCCACTCAGGATCGTGTCTCTGTGGGTTAACTCAAAAATACCTAAGTAGGATTCTTAGCTCCTTGTGCAAAATTTCTTCACTTGTGCCGTACAGAATAATCTCATGTTGGAGATGAAGAAAGGCGACCAGAGAAGAGTTGATGCATTTGAACGGTGGTGTTGGTGAAGAGTATTGCCTTAAAGAAGAACAAATAAATCCGTTCTGGAAGAAGTACAGCCAGAATTCCCCTTAGACATGAGGATAGGGAGATTTAATCTCACAGACTTTGGACATGTTGCCAGCAGAGAGCAGTCCCTGAAAAAGGACAGCATGCTTGGTAACTTAGGTGAACAACATAGAGAAAACTCACTGCAATCCAGTCTATTTGCACTCATAGCGACCCTGTAAGGGTGGGTAGAATTGCCCTCTGAGAGCTTCCAAGACTAGTTCTTTATGCGAGTAGCGAGACCCATCCTTTTCTCTCAAGAAAGGGCTGATGGTTTCACACTGCTGACCTTGTGTGTTAGTCCGGGTTGACTAGAGAAACAAATCCAGAGACATTCATATATGTGTAAGAGAGAACTTTATATGCAGAAGCAGTTATGCATCAATAAAACATCTTAGTCTATCCCAATCAAGTCCTTCATTTTGATATTAACCCATAATTCCAATATTAGGCGGTGGATTCCTCTTGAGACTCACACAGCACAGGCAATGATGCTGAATGCAGGAAGATCACCAGCCAGTGGGTAGAAAGTCTGGTGTATTCAGCGGCTGTGGAAGCATCTCCACGTGGTTCCTCTGGCTCCTGAGTGTGTCTCTTCAGCAGGAAAAGGAAAGGAGAGAGAGAGTGTGTATGTACCCCACCTCCAGAGAAGAAGAGAGGAAGTCTCAGAATCCTCATGGGAAGGCCATGCCCACCAGGAGGGACCACAATCAGCTTGTGACCTGATTGATAGGCTAGACTCCACCCCTTCATTCTTATTTATCAAGTTAACAGGAAATTGTATAACTACCACACCTTGCAGTTAGTAACCCAACAAGTAACCACTCCCCCACTAGGGCTCTTCCGAAGGCCTTCAGTAAAGTGGATTGATGCAGCGGCTCAACTGGGAGCAGACTGAGCAGTGCGTGCTTTGCCCTGTTGTACACAGGGTTAGTTACCATGTCAATCGATTCAAAGGCAGTTAACAGCAATGATGTTGGGAATCTCATTAAATTCTCACCCTTATGCCTTGGGAGGCCTACAGAGACTTGCACACCAGGTGGAGGAATCTTGAGCCCATCTTAGAATTCTCTTACCAACCTGGGTTTAGGACTGAACCCTAGAGATTGTAGTCCTATCAAAAAGCCATGTCAAGTTAGCAGCCTGCTTCTTGGCTTTCTCATTTATGAAATGGAAATGAAGAGGACAGCACCCTCACGATAGGGTTCTGATGAGGGTGTATATGTTTACAAACATGTACAATAGTTGGCATAGTATAAACATTAACAGGTTTCGAACATTGTTCGGAGCTAAATCTGTCTGACTGTCCTAGCCATGCATTCTTGATTAGTCCTCTGGAAGCACATAATCGAATCTTCTCTAATCAGAGTCGCGTGGATTTGAAGGTAACTGTCCCCTGAATTAAACAGCAGTCTGCCTCGGGTACGTGTTTCTTCAGGTCGCCCATCCTCACCCTTCACTAGTAACGACTTGCACAAACTGACCTCGCAGTCTGGGGGGTGGTGCGCGGACTTCCAGAAAGAAACAAGCCTGGTCTGCGTTGCCTTGCATGCTCCAATGTCTGCGGGGAGGGTGGACATTACCAGGGGCTTCTTGCTCTTGGGTTATACAGTACAAGCTGTGAAAGCCAGAACCTGTGAGAAGCGGAAATCTATCGGATAAGAAAGGCGAAATGATTTCCCACTAAACCGACGAGTATAAAAGTGGTAAGATTGCACCCTTTCAACCCTGGAACATTTGACAAGCCCTGGATCAACAAGGCCGTCCTGCAGAGTTCCGACCCTCTGGGGTCTCAATGTGTTCTTCATGTGGCCAGTTCAACCCCTGGGTATCTTTCAAGTGAAAAGATACGTAAGGGCTTGCAGACATCAATCAGGGAACTGCCAGACTCGTTTGAATACCATCCCTCTGTCAGCACGGAGAGCTCCAAAGAGTAGCTCTTAGATAATAAATACAGCGTTCCCTGACAAGGCTATGCACTCTCGCTCCTCGATGAGCCTGGCAGCAACACAGACGCCCTCCTCCATAATTTACAGGGCGGGGATGAGGCACCACGTCAGGAGCCTGGAGTGAGGGCTGGGCCTGTTTGATCTTCACCGAGGTTCACACCGTGCCCTCAGTGTACCTCAGTGTGCCCTCAGTGTACCACAGGAAAGGCGTGTGTGCTGAGCCTCGATAATCTGCCATGAATTTGATTCTTCTAAGACCGTATGGAGCACTGGCTGTATCTAGTTCCAGAAGCCCTCCAGGAAAGGGATGGTTACTGACATCAAAAAATTTTTTTTCCAGAAAAGGAAGTGGGTCCTTAAAAAAAAATTAGATCATATTGGCTCTCCTTTGGAGGGGAAGGCAGAAGAGGACAGAGGGTGGCGGGTGCGCTGGGTGGCAGAGAGGCGTCTTTTATGGGATTCTGACTGTTTCCTTTACCTTGAGGAATAGTATTCCAAGTCCCTGTACAAAGGCAAGCGCTCTGGTTGCCACGGCAACAGCCAATCTGAGGAAGCTGTGACCTACATCATGACTGAGAAAAATAGTACCTTGTCTGTATCATCGCAGCACTCGCTCCCTCAGATCAGGCAGTGCAGCATTTTATTACCTAACATGAACTCTTTTACCTCGGGAAAAGTGAAACCGTGATTTTCCTCCAGCAGAAACTTTTGGGGAATAAATACTGTGTGTGCTATTACAGAATCAGAGAACTGAGAGCGACAACCTAGTAGCTTCTCCTTTTGTGCAGGAGGAAACTGAGGCTCAGGCAAGTGTGTCCCAGAGGGTCTGGCCTCCTCGTAGTTCAGTGGTGTCACTTTGTCCACTCAGGGCTTTCTTGAAATGGTTCTAACATGTTCAGCTCTCATGGGCATGCCACAAAGTGCCATCAGCCTGTCCCACATCTTGTGCATTCTATTGTGAGCACACATACACACATAATAAGGGAGAGGCATACATACTTTGGAAATCATCCTTAGTTCAATAGTATTGTGATGTTTCAGGACCGGTGATGTTTCAATTTTGTGTACATTAAATATGAATTTCATGTTTAGCTCTAGCTCAAAATTGCAGTGAAAAATGCTGCCCTTCCTGAACCAAGGGCTCTGTGTATAATGGTACTAGCAAGATCGGGGCTCAGTTGTTGAAGTTCTTTGGGCTAAGATGGTGTTTCTTAGGCAGGTAGCAAAGCCCTAGTGGTGGTGTACTTGTGACTTGGTCTGTAATCCTCCACAGGAGAAAGCCTGGGTTTTCTACTCCCATAAACAGTTACAGGCTCTGGAACCCACAGGGTTTTGCCAGGAATCAGTATTGCCCCAAGTTTGGTCTGCTAGGAAAGCCCTTAAGAATAAATAGACAACATCACATTGTTGTGACATGTTTGTGGTTCATTCCTTCTGGCCTCTCTCAGAATCTCAAGGTCTCATTCTGAACTGTCAGGTGACACAGGGTTGGCATTAACCAAGGCACTACTTCCAAATGGTAAATGAGTTCGGAAATGTGAATGTAAGCCTGATGCATAAGTATCTGTCACGGTATTAGCAACATCCCTGATCACCTCTCTCCTTCCCTATCTTCTCCACGCTAAAAATGAAGATGGTACAAGCTTCAGCATTTGGGGGACAGTTAAGGACACCCAGCATTGCTCTTTGGGAAATCCAGGTTGATTTCTGTGCTGCTGTCGGAGATGTTGACAGTAGCTCCAGGCCTGGGAAAGATGACTGCTAAAATTACCCGCCTCCTTAGGCCACCTGGTCTCTCCAACATCTGCTGAGAGTCTGGCTTGGGAGAAGCTGCGGCATTCTTGCAGTGCCCACTGCACATGTCAGCATGGTAGCCTCTCACAGCATCCCCCAGAAGCTGTGGGGCAGGGGAGTTGCTCTGCACTCCTGTGCCTGGAGCTCTGTCCAACTTCTCAGGGCATCCCTATTCTTAGAAACAATTACTTAACGGCATCCTGGGCTCAGGCTTTATTCTTCAAAAAGAAATCACAGCAAATCCAACTGGCCAGATGCCAGGCTGTATCCAGCCCAAAGAAGCCCATGCAGCAGTTAGTGAAATGCCACTCAGTTCACATCTTGGAGGGGTCAGGACTATCTGTCTCTAAATTGGAATCTCTGAGGCAAAAATAGTTAACATGCTCAAGTGCCAACCAAAAGATGAAAGGTTCAAGTCTACCTAGGGGCACCTCAGAAGAAAGGGGGAACTAACAGCAAAAACAACAACAACAACAGACCCACAGCCAATTAACCCTTACAGAGCACATTCAACCCGAACCCAGTGGGTGAGGTGACCATAAGTGGGGTAAGAATTGCCAGCCACTGGTTTGCTTGTCTCTTAATAGAAATCATGTAGCTATTTTGCTCTCTCTTTAATTCTTATCTTCAAACAGGATGTTGTGGATGCATTACAAAAATCAACACACTGTCTCCATATTATGACGTCCAAATCAAAATAAGAATTTCCTTTTGTTTCGGTTTTTAACCTGGAAGGTCTAAAGTAAGCAAAATCTGTCTTTTCACATCAGTCAGCCTCCTGGGACTGGTCCTCTTTCCCTCCTGCAAGAAGTACTTTAGAGTTCAATGGGAAACTTGAAAGCTGGATCAGAAACTCCAATCCTTGTTTCGTGTTTACAGACAAGGGACTCGGTCCAGAGAAGCCAAGGTACTTGCCATACACCCCAGCATTTTCATTTTCTCCCCCTCTCAATCAAGGCTTACCTATGCAAAGTTCTACCCTCAGAACTCTGCAGGGGTGGGAGCTAATACCCTCAAACATCCATAGTCAATAGGGTTTACTATGTAACACCTGTCAAGAATATAGGCATTCTATCATGGGCTCTGAGACATTCCTATTAAGAAATAAATCTCTAATACCAAAGGGCCAGCCACTATTAAGTAAACAGTAAGTAGGAAATCAGTTTAGTGGGACGGACAGTTTCTTCGTTTCTGTGCTAATATTTCATGAGACAGAGACTTTCTGAGCCTCACTGCTTCAGGAGTCAGCTTCAATGCTCCCTTATCCTACCTGGACTTGGCTTTAGTACCTAAAAGAGCCGAACCCACCACAGACAAGTCAATTTGGGCTCATATGTGCTTTCTGAGGCTGTAAACCTGGACAGGAGCAGATAGCCTTCTCTTTCTCTTTGACAACTGGTGGTTTAGAACCGCCAGCCTTGTGGTTAGCAGTCCAACGCCCAGCCCCAAGCACCACCAGGATTCCTTTCAGCAACTAAAATCGGTACAAAATCCTCATCCCCGAATGATTAATTCGCCTGAGTATCTTCCGCATTGAAGATTAAAAGCACATAACACTGCAGCATTGCTCATCAGCCAATGCAGAAACAACCTAGTGTTCTTCAACTGATGAGGAGATAAACAAAATGTGGTATCGCACAGATCGGAGTATTATTCAGTCATGAATAGCAATGCTTCTTTTCCGTCGGATCCTCTGTTCCCTTCACCTCCTGTCCAGAAACACTCCTGAAAAACCCACCTCCCTATGTCTTCTGTGGTCCTCTTGGCCACCTCAGTAGCAGTTTTCCAGAGGAAGTGAAAAATGCTCTGTGCGAGTCCTCTCTAAGCTCTGTTGGCTTTGGGGTTTGTTTGGTGGCAATTTGGCATGCCAGAGCTTGCTGCCTGCACCCCTTGCCTGGGTGTGGTTTTTACTTGTTCTCAGGTGCTCTGTCCCTTTAATGGACACCATCACCACCAACAAGAAAAACCCACTGCCAGTGAGTGTAATTGGATTCTTGTAGACCCTGGAGCAGAGTAGAGCTGCTCCCCAGGGTTTCTGAGAGTAAATCTTTACAGACAGTCTCATCAAGCATTACACCTACCTGGTGAGCTACCAGTGAGTTTGAACCACCAACCTTTCCATTGGCAGCCCAGCACTGGCAGCTCTCATAAGGCCTGAATGTGGACTCTCATGTAACTTCCTGTGGCATCTACACCATCCCAAAGCCCCAAATGCCCCTATTTCTGATATCCTTGTGTGTGTGTGTCTCAAACCAAGAATCCCTTCTCCTATTCAACTTCTTTTGTTCTCTGTTTGCACTGTGGTTGCAAAGCCACTTCCCAAGGCAGTCCTTTTGTTATTTTACATTCCCAAGAAGTCTGCAACCCACATGAGCTTCCGATCCTCTCATTACTGCCCTTGAAGGGAGTCTTCAGGTTCAGTGAGAACAGCAGCATCTTCAGATTACAGCATCTGTTTCCACCAATTCCAGTGCCTTCACAGCCAAGAAGAAGGTGCATTTGCATTGGAGTGTACAGCGGGGAAGGGGGAGGTGATTCTGGGAGGCTATGCCTGCTCTCTGCCTGTCTAGGGCTGCACAGCTCTGCCCACAGACCACGTTGACTCTACCTTCACAGGAACCACAGATTTGCTCGTGTTCTGGGCACTACAGCCTTTCTGAGCTACGAGGGACATAGAGCCCCATCAGCCTCAACTCATTTTTATAACATGGGCCAGAATCCGTGAATGGAACTTGGATCAGGAGATCGTGGCACCCTTTACTTAACATAAGCTCAGCATTTATTGTTAAGGGACATGCTATGATTCACTTAAAAATATAGCAAGAAATAGTGTGCATGGGTGGTGTTCATGGACTTGACAACTAACAGAAAGATTGAAGGTTTGAGTTCATGCAGATACTCCAGGAGCCCTGGTGGCATTGTTGGGTAAGCACTGGACTACTAATCATGAGGTCTGGAGTTCAAGCCCCCCAGCCACTCCACAGGAGGAGGATGAGGCGATCTGCTGATGACAAAAAGAGTAGTGAGCAAACACGATGGGCAGCAACAACAACCTCAAAAAAAATGAAATTTCTTCGGATTAAGAGGTGGGTAAGGAAAAACAAAGCAAGAGAGACTGCTAACTTTTAGATGAAGATAAAGCAGAAAACATACAACTGAAGCAAAGCTGTTTGTTATTCTTCTAAAATGGGTGTGAGCTATTAGAGTCACCTCTTGATTGTCAAATGGTTGTTGAATTGCCTCTGGCCATGGTGATCCCATGCATATCAGAGTAGCACTGAGCTCCAGAGGATTTTCAGTATCTGATTTTTTGGGAGTAGATCTCCAGGTCTTTCTTCCAAGCCCCCTCTGAGTGGACACAAATTACTAACCGTTCTTTTAATTGCTATTTGCATTACCAGTCCCTCCAGTTATATGCTATCAACTGCCATTTTGTGGAGTAGTTGTGTCAACTTGATTTTTAAAGGAAGCTTAAATACAATTCTATCCCAGGGTTGTTACCATCTCCTGCAACATAGTGGTTTGATTAGACTTAAGCTAGAACATCTTGTCCAATCAGAAGAGAAACTTTTTGGTACCAGAAAAATTGGAGAATTGCTTTAGTTTAAAAAGTTGGTTAATTTATATTTTGAGATGTTTTATCTTGTTTGAGTAGTGTGTGCATAGGTACAAAATTCATAACTGAAGAAAAATACTAAGTGAAAAGAACTTTCCCTCTTGTTCCTGCCCCCCTGCCATCTGGCCTGTCTCCATGGAATTGTGTTGGTCCTTCAAGACATATGTTAGACATAGGGTTGGATTACCCAAGAAGCAAAGTAAGCACATACTTGG
>NW_022103928.1:39763536-39765831 GCF_000313985.2 Echinops telfairi
GAAGAAGAAGAAGAAGAAGAAGAAGAAGAAGAAGAAGAAGAAGAAGAAGAAGAAGAAGAAGAAAATGCATCATGAGCAAGTGGATTTCATACCAGGTGAGCAAGGATGGTTCAACTTTAGAAAAGCAGTCAATGCAATCCACAACATAATAAAGCAAAGGAAAATCACTACATGATCATATCAATTAATGCAGGAGAGACACTGGACACAATCCACCACCATGTCCTAATAAAACTACTTACAAACTAGGAATAGAAGGGAAATTTCTCAAAGTAATAAAGTGCATGTATGTGAAATCAACAGTCAACTCTCCTCTGTCACCACTCATATTCTCCAGTACAATATAGGACAGAAGCCAGGGCAACAAGGAAACATGGGAAATAAAAGGCATTCGAATTTGTGATAAGAACTAAAACTCTTTCTGTTTGCAGATGCTTCTGAACATAAAATACCCCAAAGACCCAGCAAGAAAATTACTGAAAGCAATAGAAAGATTCATTAAAGTGGCAGGGTACAATATCAACATGAAGATATCATCTGGAATACTGTACTCTAACAAAGAAAACTCTGAAAAGGAACTAAGAGAAGCAATACCATTTAAAACATTCATCCAAAAGAAAGAGTTAGGAATACACCTAATGAGAGATACATAAAAAAGCTACAAAACTAAAACACAAAATAGAGCTACATAAATGGAAGAGCATAAAAAGTTTTCACACGCCAAAAAAAACCCTTATTTGACGTGCAAGCTACTTGTGCATTTGGCAAAAACTATACAGCCTGGGCATTGTTTGGGTAAACACACAGTAAGAGAGGTTGAGCCATTGCTTAGTGTTTTGCACTTACATTTTTTTTAATTGCACTTACATTCAAGTCAGAGTTGATACCTATCTAGAGACATATTCTCTTAATGCTACATCACATTTGAATCCATAAATTTGTAATTTCTTAAGGCTAATTTTACATCACAAAAATACATACAAAACAACATCTGGCCTTGTAAGAAATGTTACAGTAAACTTACCCCTAGCACCAACCCCCATGTTCAAGTAAACAGAGCTCAATCCATTAAGACATTGATCTGCACAAAGCAACAACTAATGCATTACAGCTTACACTTGGACTATACTCACAAAAACTCTTCATATCAACAATACCTTAAATTCTATGCCAATGGATTAAAAACCAGTTAGATGATAATGGTAAGGTAGGTAGGTAGAAGGAAGGGAGGGAGGGAGATGAAAGGGTACATCCCATACTCTAGGATGTGATGCCACCGGGACATGAGAAGAATGCAAGGTCATTGAGGACCAGCTGAGAAGCATCACACTAAGTTTGGTCTGCATCTAGCCTTTCCGAGGAAAGGAAAGTATCTCCACAGTTAGTCGTTGTTCAGTAGTCTGACTTTGTGGCAAGTGGTGGTTTACTACTCATGTGCTCCCACGAGCCCTCATGGGAAAGCAGAGACACTCAGAAGCTTTCCCCCACAAGCCTCTTTCAGTCCAGGAGTGGCTTGAAAGTAGAAACAGATCAGAAAGTACAAGAGTCGTATAGCCCTAAAAGACTCAAAGAAAGCCTGGGAATGCTTTGTTCCAACCAGAAACAGACCCTAAATATGTTGACGCTAATGTTATCAGTTTGACACACGGGGATTTTATGTACTCTAGTAATCCCTATAAAACCCCCTATCTTTAATTATCCGACCCGCAGAAACTCTTAAAATGGATGGTTAAATGGGAGATAATTAATGACTTTCCATGCAAACCTGCTCATTTGCCAGTTGAAATCATTGGCTAGAAAGGTTGCTTCGGTGCTCATGCTGGCTGGAGAGTCTGCCTCCTAATCTTCCAGAAAGCTTGAGAACCTCCTCTTTCTAAGATACCCAAGTAGCATCCATCTGCTGCATGCCAGTTCTGAACATCATCATTTGGCTCTGCAGCTAATTCTCCCCTGGGGATGGGCACGATTTGATGCCTTGTGTAGCTTCAAGCTACATTGTCACTGCTCAGCTAAGGGTAAATAATGACTTTGGTGATGGGCCAGGAAACGTCGTTACTGAAGTGCACACCAGTGAGCAGAGGCCAGAGGTCAGTGGCTTGCCCGAAGAGCATCATGTTCCCCACAGCTCAGTCACCTGAAAGCAAATATTTTCATGGACAATAATTTTGCATTAAACTTTGGAGGTGATATTTTCAAAAAGATATTAATGCTCTCATTTTATTATGATAAGAAAACAGATGCCACTTTAACATTAATTACAAGTATGATTCATGGACAATTGTATCATGCTATGCA
>NW_022103928.1:39766869-39772002 GCF_000313985.2 Echinops telfairi
TCAGCTTTCTTCACCACATTTGCTTATTCACACGCTTTGTCTTCAGCGGTTGTGTCGGGAACCACCTCCTCTTTCCTTGGACATCTTCTACTGGAAAGGCCCAGCTACCGCTCTGGGATATTGGCAGGTCATTTTGGCTCATGGTCTGAAGGTATTCTCAGTGACAGATTCCAGGTTTCCTCCACTTTCAATAGGTCCAGTATGTCTGGGTTTTCTAAGAATTTGATATTTTGCCTCCAAAATTTCCCCTTTTAATTAGGATTCATCTACTAATTTCTTTATATATATGTCAATTGTATCAAGTGGCCATGCAATGTCTTTTGTGATTAGCTGGCTAGAGTTGACGTGGCTCCAAATCAGACATCTGTCATTGTACAATTGAATATACTATCAGACCATCACAAGAGAAGGCTACACAAACCAGTACGTAGAGAAAATGGGGTCTTGGCATATCTATTTTCAGAGCAGTGTAGTTACTTAGTTATCTGCTTCATGCCTCCTATGTTAAATGGAGCTGCTTCACATATGGAAGGAATGAAAAATGAAAGATTTAACTTATGTGCGACATGACTGTTTCAAGATCAACACATTACCCTCTCTTCAGCATCCACCTCTCGTGTGACGTTGAGAACACTAACCACTGACTCAATGCATAACTTTCCAGAGAGGTTCTCTACGGGGGACTTCACAAAGTGTGCAGAAAATGTGGGATTAAAAAATAATGATTTTTCCCATGGACTTTTTGAAGGCCCTTAGGATTAATTTGTGGAAAAGCAATGACCGATAGTTGATTTACAGACCTTTGTTATGATTACATTTTACACTTATCTTAGATTAAGCTTTTTTCTCAAAACCTTAATTCTAGCTTTGAATAGCCACATTGTAATTGACTCAATGGCCCCTTTTCCTAGATTTAAGATCAGTCAATGGCTGCCCCTCTCATGCCTTAAAAATAACAAGTACCACGTGGGTTCACTTGATTAATTGCTGCTTTTATATGGAGAAAATGTCTGATTATTTTATTGTTTTACTTTGGTATTTTTGATCCTTGATGATAGTTGGAAGACCTCTGCCCTCTCTTTTGGCCCTAGGTGAGCCCACCTCTAGCATTTGACCTGGTATCACAGTCAGAGGGAAAACTTGAGTGGGGCCAAGCAGCCAAGATGTAAAAAAAGTAATGGCAACTCCGAACTCCTTCACCTTTCCCTTTCTGTTCACCTGCACAGTTGTCCCTGCTATAAATCAAGACTAGATCTGAGCCACGAGACACAATTTGGAGATCAGTCTAGTCGTTGATGGGTCACATCCATAGTGTGGACACAGGCCTTCAAGTGAACGAGTTAAGTATCTTGGGTCCAACCACCCAGTGTATACTCAACACGTAGTATGTGCACAAACTATGCTTTTAAAAAAAAGACAAAAAGATCCACCTCTTAAGGAGACACTAGTAACTTGGAACTTGATCAAAGGAATAGCCATCACCGTACAACCTGGCTTTGGGTAAGCTCCTCACAATTGGTAGCAAGTCTAGCAAAAGGAACAATCACGATGCTTTGGGTAGGGTCATCTGGGCGGTGAAACATCATTTTAGTCATGTTACTGAAAAGACTGGTGAACCTTTACAGGCATGGAGAAGAAAGCCCTATGTTTCCAGAATGAGGGACAATAGAACAAAGAGCCTAGCGTGGACAGGCATAATCTGTTCAGAAGCAAAGAAGGATGCAGGCAAGCTGGGGGCTTGCCAGGCAGAACCAAAGCCCTTCCTCTCAGCCTCCTTTCCCATCCCTCCCAAGCTCCCTTACTCTTCCTTTTATAAGGTGAGAAGATTCTCTTCTGCAACCTAGGCATTTTCTAGGGAAAAGCTTTAATAAATAGGTACAACGTAGGTTTGATACCCATTTATAAAAAAATATACTAAAACAAAAATTAAAGGTAAAACATTTATTATATCAACATATAATCAGTTTGCAATTTAGACTAATGATAGTCTTTAAACCTGTCATTTTTTAGGCCAAAGTCAATTCCAACATTAAAGAAGGGAAAATGATCAATCCAGGTGTTTCCTTTAATACATCAATCCAACAGGATGGATTCCATCATTCAAAGGTGTTTAGAAAACTCATTAGCAGAGTGTTAAGTGTGGACTAAACAGATCTGTTAATGTAGAGAATGCTATGAGCCAATTAATTCTCCCATGAACTCAGCAACTTTTTGTGTGCACTTACATGCCATCCTTCTCTGAGCACTAAAATGCCTTTTATATTTAAAATGCTTATGTGCTAGCAGTTTACAGCTTTGGGACATTATATTTATCTGAAAAGTATAAAAATTGTATCTGTTTCTCTGTGTCAGGGACCACCCAATGGTAGAAAGAAGATGTTAGTGTGGATAGATGCCTTTGTCTGAATTCTCATTCCCATGGGAGTGTTTGCTCTGACTCATAGTCTTAGAGAACCGTTTTGTGAGAGTGGTCTTTTTAATGCATATACATACATATCGTCTTCCTGTGCATATGTGTCTATGAATTCTAGGTTATCTTGGTATATGTCAGTTCTCTAGCAATAGAAATTAGTGAGATTAACATGTCAAAGCACTGATTTAATTAGTTGCTCTCAATAGTACACATTACTTGTCTGTTTTGACAGTCTTTAACTGTTAATAGTGATTAATGGAAAGCACCACAAAAGTGGAAGTGTCTCAATTATACGGGATTCTTTGCAGCTAATAGCCCCACCACCTGACAGTTTTAACGTTGGGCTCCCAGGGAGGCATCCCCATCACTGATATTGTTGTTCTCACGGTCAAGTACATGAATTTTGCACCAGGATGGAAAAATGGAACCAGGCTGCCAGGGAGGAAAAAACAGAATACATTTGCCTTAACAACAGTTGTCCATTGTGTCTACAAAGCTCAACCTTTGAGAAGCAAAGGGGAAGAAGAGAGAGAGAAAGAGGAGGTAAAACAAGAGGAAGGGAAAAGAAGGATTGGGACGAGTTTCTTACCACCTTCCTCCAGGAGCAGTGGGTCCATTCCACATCATGCCATTCTTGGCAAAATAAGAGCATCATGAAATCCCACATACCAGTAGAAGGCAGGATTTACACCAGCCCTGAGAAATACTCTCCTATTGACTGTCCTGTACTCCTGACCTAGTCCAAGTGGGCTAACCCTTTTAAGCTACTTTGTTTTCAGATGTACTTCCATTCCCTCTCCTTGTAATTAAATTTACTACACAAAATATTAAGCTACAGTTCTAGGACTATGATGATAACTATTATCTTTCCCCCTGTTACCTTTGGTCTCCATGAGAACACAAAATCAGGAATAGTGTTAATTGCTGTAACTTTCACAAATTACCAGAATGTAGCGAGGTGGGAGAGAACATGCTAGACCCTGTTAAAGGCAGCATCTTCAAAAGCCCAGAAGTAAATAAATGTATCAATCCAGTTGCTTACCATGGGAGAAATGATTCAAAGATTAAAATGTAACTTTTCTAGAGGAAGAAGAGACCCTCAAAGAACTTCTTCCCTGGCCGCAGGAGTGCAATGCCATTCGCTTTTTCTGTATCTAAGACAATGGACTAGATTAATCAACACCTGAATGGAAGGATTTTAGGGAGACAAATGAGTGCCTCGTGGCACAAACACTTTAGTGCTGGGCAGTTCATCCAAAATGTGGAAGTTCGGTCCAACCAGAAGGTCTTTAGGAGAAAGCACTATATATCTGCTTCCAGAAGGTCATGCTGCATCTGGGGTCTTAGAGGCTTGCACTTAAACAAGAAACCAGCTAGCAGTGAAGCAACAAGCCCACATGGAAGAAGCACACCAACATGTGCAATCGTGAGGTGTCGACTGACTCAGGTAACAGGCAGACTCAAAACAAACAGAAGACTCAACCCCCAGCCCTCAAAGCACAAACAAACAAAGACTCAAAACAAACAAACAAAAAAACACATATTGATGAGAATGAGGGGTGTCGGAGCAGAGACCCCAAACCTATCTGCAGACAATAGGACAGTCCCTCACAGAAGGGTCACAAGGATGGGATGAGTCAACCAGGGCACAGTATCGCACTGATGAAACACACAGTATTCTTCTCATTCTTTGATGCTTCCTCACCCCTCACTATCATGACCCAAGTCCTGCCTTTCAGTTCTGACTACACTGGAGCATGTACACTGGTACAGATAGGAGCTCACGGCACATGGAATCCAGGTCAGATAAGCCCTCAGGAACAGAAATGGCAGTATTCATACCAAGAGGGTAAGGGTAAGGTGGGACGAGGAGGGGAGGAAGCGGGAACTGATTGCAATAATCAATGTGCATAGCACCTCACCCACTGCCCCAAGGGGATGAACAACAGAAACATGGGTGAAGGGAGACAGCGGTCGATGTAAGATATGAAAATAATAATAATAATCTATAATTTGTCAAGGGGTCGCGAGGGTGGGAGGTGGGAAGGGAGAGAAAAAAGAGGAGCTAAAACCAAGGACTCAATTGGAAAATAAATGTTTAGAAAATAATGATGGAAATATATGTACAAATATGCTTGATGCAATTGATGTATGGAATGTTAGGAGAGCTGTAAGAGACCCCATTAAAATAATTTTGTTGAAAAAGCCATGTTATTGTTGTTAGAGGCCATCAAATCGGTTCCAACCACAGAGACTCTACGCACAACAGAACAATACGCTGTTGGGTCCTGCGCCATCCTCTCCGCCATTCCCACGCCCGAGCCCATTGCTGCAGTCACTGGGTCCAGTCATCTACCGAGGTCCTTCTTTTTCCATGACTCTCTATTCGACCAAGCACATCGTCTCACTCCAGGGACTGGTCTCTACTGACCATAAGTCCAAAGTATATAAGATGAAGTCTTGCCATCCTTGCCTCCAAGGAGCACGCTGGGCACATTTCCTCTAACACAGATTGGTTTATCCTACCCTGTTTCCCTTCAAATAAGACAGTGTCTTATATTAATTTTTGCTCCCAAAGATGCATTAGGTCATATTTTCAGGGGATATCTTATTTTCCATGAAGAAGAATACGGTACACATTTGTTGTTTATTGTTTTATTAAAAGAGACCTTGCATTTCCTATCTGCTCAGGCTGCGGTGCGGCCAACAGTGAGCTGCGC
>NW_022103928.1:39772102-39775141 GCF_000313985.2 Echinops telfairi
GAGGAGGTCTTATTTTTGGGGGTGCCTTATATTTCAGGGAGAGGCAGAACTGTAAGTAGGTCTTATTTTCAGGGGATGTCTTACTTTCAGGAAAACAGGGTACTAGCAGTCTATGATACTTGCAATAGTCTTCTTCAGCACCACAGTACAAATACATAGATTCTTCTATGACCAAAGGCCATAGCCATGAGACTTCTGTGGCATAAAATTCTACGCTAACACATGAGTCATCATGAGGAAAGTTGATGTGATGGAAGCTGACAACTAATTGGTCAAGAAGATAATGAAGATATGAAAATTAGACTAATGTAGACTTAGGAAATAAAGAGCTGAAGGAGGAAAAAAGAGAGTAGAAAGTCTAGGCCACTGTAGAATTGGACTAAAGCGCTGTTCCTAGAAGAAGCCTGTGAGGAAGTCAGGATGGCCTGTGGACCACTGTAAAGGAGGGGGATGCCCAGGAGACCGTCCCCATCAAAGTTCAGTGAATCTACAGTCGCTGGAGAGTAGACATGCGATACTGATACTGAAGTGATGGGGATCGCGGCACGTAATTAGAAGAAACGTAGCAACCTTGAAGACAAAGGAAGACACTGGGAGGCGTTAACGAACTAAAGACAACGTTGTTAATGCTATTATATATACAACCCTGCCATAACAACGGCCCTCTGTTATGGATGCATAGATAGACATGGAGCTGGACAGGTTTGGGAAAGACAATGGGACGATACCTATAAATGTAGATAGGATCGAAGGAGGATATTTCTACATATTTATTTACCTTGGATGACAGCTACCTGGCCAACTGACTGGAAGGGATCCATATTTGTGCCCATTCCAATGAAAAGTGACCCAACAGAATGTTCAAACTGTGAAATGATATCATTGATATTACGCAGAAGTGAAATTTTGCTTAAGGTCATCCAACAATAGTTACAGTAATACATTGATGGAGAATTGTCAGAAGTTTAGGCCGGATACAGAAGAGGATGTGGAACAAGGGACATTGTAGCTGATGTCAGATAGATCTTGGCTGAAAGCAGAAAATACCAGTAAGACAGTTACTTGTGTTTCATTCACTACGCAAAGGCGTTCAATTGTCTGAAGCATGATAAACTGCGGATAGCCTTGAGAAGACTGAGAATTCCAGAACACTTCATGGTGCTCATTCGGAACTGTGACATGGATCAAGGGGCAGTTGTGCGAATAAAACTAGGGAAAGCTGCGTGGTTTAAAATTGGGAAAGGTTTCTTCAGGTTGCATCCTCCCACCATACCTATGCAATCGATGTGCTGAGAAACTCATCAGCAAAGGATTTTGTCTTACTTGGATTAGCAATCAATACTCATGGAGCAAAAGGCAAGAGATCAAAAGACATAGTGCACTAGGGAAATCTACTGCAGAAGACCTCTTTAGAGTACCAAAGAACCAGGATCTTCCTTTGCGGACTAAGGTGCCATGGCATGAGGACCCAAGCCATGGTGTTCTCCATTGCATCATGTGCATGAGCAAGTTGGACATCGAATAAGGAAGACACTAGAAGAATAGATGCATTTGATTTGTGGTGCAGGAGAAGAATATTGAAAGTACCATGGACTATTACAAAACAAATGGATCTGTATTGGAATAAATAAGGCCAGAGTACTTCTTAAAGGCAAGGTTAGCAAGACTGTCTTACATCCTTTGGACATCTTGTCAGGTGTGACCAGTCCCTGGAGAAGGACTTCATGTTTGGTAATGGAGGGGCGGGGAAACAGAGGAAGGCCCTTGATGAGACGGATTGACACACTGGCTGCAACAAGGGGCTCAAACATAATAACAATTGTGACGATGGTATAGGACGGTTCAGTGTTTCATTCTGTTGTTATTGGGCAAGAAAAGGAAATTAAAGCATTCAAATTTGCAACAAAAAAAAGGAAGAAGAAGTAAAATTCTGTTTCTGTCCATAGAAAATCCCAAACTCTACAAGAAAATTGTTGGAAAGAATTGAAAATTCTAGCAAAATGGTAGGGCAGAAGATCCGTGTACAAACCTCAGTCTGATCCTTTTCCACTTACAGAGCTCTGGCAATGAAATCAATGAACAATACCAATTACAATAGCCACCTAAAAGGTGAAATATTTATGAAATCTAACCAAAGAGACAAAAGACTTACACAAAGAAAACTACAAAATCATGTTTCAAAAAGACAATATAAGGAAAAAGTAGTTTAATGAATTATTTTGCAAAATATTTTGGGGTTTTATCTGCCTGTTGATTTCAATATGAATCATCAATGAGACATGCTTGTATTCAAAATACTTTTTAAAGGCGTATTCCTTATTGTTTTGTAGAATCAAGGCAGCTTAGAACAGATACAGTCTAAAAGATTGTATTATTTTAAAGGAAAACCAAAATCAAGCTAACTGCCTTTGAGTTGATTCCAAGGCATAGAGAGATACTACAGAATGGAGCAGAACTTCCTCTGTGGATTTCTGAGACTCTTTATCGGAGTAGAAAGCCTTGGCGATTTCAAACTGCTGACCTTGTGGTTAGCAGCCTAAAGCATAGTCACTACAGCACCAAGGTTCCTTCAACACCAAACCCAGGGCCACTGAGCCAGTGCCAACACATAGCAACTCTATAGAACAGAGTTGAGCTGCCCCTTAGGGTTACTGAGACTTCATGTCTTTACATGGGTAGACAGTCTCATCTTTCTCCCATGGGATGGCTGGTGGCTTAGAACTGTTGACCTTGTGGTTAGCAGCTCAATACAACCCACTATGCCAAACTCGATAATTTTGGGGGAAAATGATGGTGAAAGTTCTGGAAACCATGACTTGGAAATAGTTGAGATATGAAAATCCATAACCTGCACTAAAAAGATTCATGGAAGATATGATGGGTGGATTCAATTATCTAAAGAGCAGGCTTCTTATGTAAAACTCCAAGCAAATGTGGTGAAGAAAGCTGATGGTGCCTGGGTATCAAAAGATATAGCGTCTCGGGTCTTAAAGACTTGAAGATAATCAAGTGGCCATCTAGCTCAGAAGCAACAAAGCC
>NW_022103928.1:39775593-39777661 GCF_000313985.2 Echinops telfairi
TCTCCCTGGGGGATGGACAACAGAAAAGTGGGTGAAGGGAGACGTCAGACAGTGTAAGACGTAACAAAATAATAATAATTTATAAATTATCAAGAGTTCATGGGGGGCAGGTGGGGAGGGAGGGGGGAAAGGAGGAGCTGATACCAAGGGCTCAGGTGGGGAACAAATGGTTTGAGAATTTTGATGACAGCAAATGTACCAATGTGCTTGATACCGTGGATGTATGTACGGATCATGATGACAGTTGCATGAGCCTCCAATAAAATGATTTTAAAAACACCCAGAGAGAAGAATCGAAAGCAAGGTCAGAAACAGTTCAGAGGTGAATTTTGCTTAAAATGATGATTTTCAAATTGCAAGCTGAGTGGGAATGGTAGATCTAGCTGGGAATGTTCAGGAGAGTGGGATGGAAACTCCTCAGATCTCCCAGTGCACAGAGATGGGTTGTCCCCCACGCCAAGAGGGTTATGATTATTTTTCAGTCTAATCACTCCTTATTACCAAGTGTCAATTAGTTTCCAGACCCTTCATCATCTTTACCACATCAAATGGCCAGGATTAGTTATGCAAACACGTTTGTTTCCCAGACTCCTGGGCTCAGTTGGTGGCCTTTTAGCAGTCTTAAATAAAGCCAAAACTGAAACCCACATTCTTCAAGTCAATTCCAACTTGTGGCATCCCTATAAAAGGTTTCCCAAGATGCAAATCTTTCTGGGAGAGATAGATTTCACACTCTGCTGCAAAGTGGCTGGTTTGAACAGCTGAGGTTGTGGTTCGCAGTCCCATGCGTAGCCACAGCACCACCAGGGTTGCACAAACACAACTCTAACAAGTCAAAGATGTACGTTGTTAGTCTTTGAGTCAGCATTGTATCAAGATGTTGCATTATTGTTATCTCCATCCCCTCTGATGTTTAATCCCATTGTTAAAACTATTGCTTCAACTCACCTCAGTCTCATTGAGCCTCTACTTTATCAAGCATGATTTTTTCTAGAAATTAGTCTTCCCTGATGATATGCTTGAAGTCAGAGAACCAACTCTCTATCTTACCTTCTAAGAACATTCCATTGTTTTCTAAGATTTTTTTTTTATTCTTCTGGCAGAGCATTCAATAGTCTTCATGAACACCAGAGTTCAAATACTTAGATTCTGCTTCTGTCCTATTTCATTGCCTAGCTTTTACCTGCAAACACAGTAATTACAATACAGGCTTTCCCCACTGTCAGAAAGCAGTTCAATCCTATGAAACCTTCATAAGTCAAAATGGCATAAAGAGAGGACCTAAGGACCATCCATTTATATAGGAATCATTTTTTTATTACAATACTTTTATTGGGGGGGCACTTATATCTCTAATCACAATCCATACATTCCTCCATTGTGTTAAGCACATTTGTACATATGCTGCCATAATCATTTTCAAAGCATTTTCTTTCTACTTGAGCCCTTGATATCAGCTCCTCATACCCCCCCCCCACTCTCTGTAATGAACCCTTGATAAGTTAGAGAGTATTATTTTCATATGTTACATCATCCTCTGTTGCCCTTCACTCATTTTTTCTGTTGTTTGTTCCCTTGGGAGGGGGTTATATGTTGATTCTTGTGATTGATTCCTCCTTTCTTCCCCCACCATCCCCTAATCCTACTGGTATCTCTATTCTCACTGTTGAACTTGAGGGGTTTATCTATCCTGGATTCCCTGTGTTGCAGGCTCTTATCTGTAACAGTGTGCAGCTCTGGTCTAATCTGATTTGTAAGGTAGAGTTGAGGTCATGATAGTGGGGGGAAGGAAGTACTAAAGAACTAGAGGAAAGTTGTGTGTTTCATCGGTTCTATACTGCACCCTGACTGACTCATCTCTTCCCTGTGACCTCTCTGTGAAAAGATATTGAATTGTCTACAAATGGGCATTGGGTCTCCACTCCATGCCCCTTCCCCCCCACTTCACCTTGGGTATGATTTTGTTCTGCATCTTAGATGCCTGACACCTGATCCCATCGATACCTCATGATCACACAGGCTGGTGTGCTTCTTCCATGTGAGCTTTGTTACTTCTCAGCTAGATGGC